>NC_083362.1:65073728-65691420 GCF_030254825.1 Meriones unguiculatus | reverse complement strand
TCCAGGAAGGGCTTCTCTCAAAAAATTAGTATCAGAAAGAAATGATGCATTTTTGTCTCCTAAGAGCCTGCCTTAACTGGCCTCCTCTTTAAGATTGCTGTCTTGCTTTCATTTTTAACACAAAAGGTGTTCTTGACTATTGCAGATTTCTTTTCTGTAATGTGTACAGGTGACAATCCTTCTCCTTAGAGCGATTATTAATTAAATTTAATCCAACCAAATATATATATATTAATATTTGTTTTTCTATATATACATCCATCCATACATATGTATGCTATACACCATGTACACGCATGAAATTTTTGAAGAACAAATTTAATCCATAAAAAAGCCAAGAATATTTATCCATCAAGCAAAGGTACAAAGGAAACGAGAACATTTTCTGTAAAGTTTTTTTTTTTACGTTTAAGTACTTTAAAAATATTTTTAGAGAACTACTTTCATGTTGACAGCCTTTCCTCTGAGATAATATTGCATCTTCTATCTGATGGATGCAAACAAACTACCCCAAAGAAAAGAGAAGGGCTAAGAGAACTGGGAAGCACAGTACAGTAATGGAATGCATACATGTCATGAACACGGGAGGAGGAGCTATCTTAGGAGGAAGGGGACAAGCAAAGGGTCTGGAGAGACACTGAGAAGAACACATAAGAGTAAAGTATGGTGAAATATATATGCGTGAAAACATGGACAAAAGCTTTAATTAGAGACTCAGGGAGACTCCACACTACTAACCTAGTCAAAATCAAACTAATACCAACCTCTCCTCCTTTTTCATACAAACTATATCCTCCTTTATGGTTGTAAGCAAACAATTCTAAATTTAATATACTTTGGCTCTTGTACTGTTGTTATAGTCTCTTCATTCACCCCTTTTCCTCTGGAGTCAAGAGCCCTGAGCATTCTGTTGGACCATGGCTGGAAGGAAAGAGCTCACCATCACGAAGAAAGGAGTTGAAACCTCAGGTTGGCATATATATATATATATTTTATATATATATATATATATATATATATATAAAATCTTTGGATGTTCTACCTCATTCCCAGGGTCAGAAGTGCTGAGAAGAACAAAGCATGACACTTGCATATAATGAAATACTGCCCATCAGAATGGACAGTGGAAGGAAATACTAGTACCTGCTACTACATGGATGAGCCAATATCAAGCTAGTGACCTTGGCATCAGCCAGAGCAGAAACTATGTTACGTAAGGGATACTCAGATACACGTGGCCATGTCAGATGTGAACCTGCCAGGTCTTTTCTTCTCCAAGTTTCTTGTTTGGAACTGATTTGGAAGATGCTCCAGATAGAAAATAGAAGACTTTTGAAAGATCATTTTCCTTTGAAATAGCCCTGAAGTGAGTTGTTGCAAATTCCGCCAGGGTCATTTTGTACTCAGGAAATGCCCACGGTGGCTAGTAATAAAGTATCTGAGACTTTCACCTCTCAGACAGTTGGCTCCCTCACACAGTTGGCTCCGGGAAGTACCTTGGGTTTGGTGTGAAGATAAACAGTTCTAACAGAGGTTTCCAATATGATGTTGCCCTCCCCGTTCTCAGGCAATTGCTGGTGATGATTTAGCATCAATTTGCAAAGTACTCTTTGAGTGTGTGCCATCTCCTGTGGGGGACTGCTCTAGAGGCTGCTCTGGGTTTGATGAGCATGTTCATGAGGGTGATGGATCTTTTTTCTCAGAGTTACCGGTGCCCTCACGAACTATGGATTCGTAGGCCTTATCCCAAAGCCATCTTCAAGTTATACAGCTTAAGCAAATTCCCCAGGTGATCTTCTTTTTGTGTTTTCTCTTTCTTCTACATTGATAGCTGAGAACTAATAGTTTAGATTCTGGCACTGTCCTTGTGACTCATGGTAGAGTACCCGAAAGATGCTGTAGCCTTAATTACAGCTTCCTGTTTGTGCATGGAAAAGGGCCCTCAGGACTCATGTCCTTTTTGTTGAGAAGTCACAGGAAAGTATTAAAAATGGGGAGTTGTCTCCACACAACTAAGAGATGGACAACTATTGCTTATGTTTTTCAAGAGGTGAAAAAGGGACTTGACTAGCTTGTAAGCTCAAAGTCATTGTTGGCAGCCGTCTGCTGTAGCTCTTAAAATACATTTGGGATGTTGGTGCCCGGGGAACCATACAGGTAGCAGGAATGTGATAATTCCAACACCTTGAACCGTATGGATGCTGGTGAAATAAAGTCAGTTAGCCGAAATATAATATTTCTTTCTTTCATTCCTTATTTTTTCTTTGAAATCTTTTTTTTAATATCACAGAATGCAGACAGAACATGTAAGAACCAGAAGAGCAAAAGATGTTGTAATAGAAGGTAAGTCTTTATCCTCTTAAGATTAAACAGATTGGCAGCATCTGAACTCTGTAGATGTTTTCTTTCCATCAAAGAAAGCCTGCTTGCTCCACCAAGGTAGAAGCTAAATAATTATTTCTATCACCACCAACAGACATATACAAGGCAAAGAAACAAGTGGCTTCTCCATGAAGCAAGGGCTGAGGTCTGATAATAAAAAAACAGCAACTGAACGGCAGTCAAACGGTTTCTTCTCCTGAGTTTGCCTGATAATTTCTTTTTCTCCCTGAATAACTAAAGGAGAGGCAGCTGCCGCAGCAACCAGGATTCAAAACCCCATTAATATTGGTGACTCATCAGCCGGATTCTTTCTCAATGTCTGGAAATGTCAGGAAATTAAAAAGCTTCATGGCATCTCTAGGAGTCAAATCCCCAGTCAGAGCTGTAAGCACTTCAAAATATTCTTGGCCTCATTTGGAAATTGGCTGTCACCTGGGACTTGGCCTGGTTTGTTCCCGTCAGTGAAGGGCAGGACCAGCTAGCTGTCTCACTGAGTTAACCACTCAGCTTACCTTTCCCCAGCAGCACAAGGACTGTGAGACAGAAAGCATCAGTGTTTGGTAATGCTCCATCATGCACTGTGGAGTGCCTAGATGGAGTGCATCGTGGACAGCTAGATAGAACCTGAGTAGTTTGCTTGGCCTTCCTTAGAGAAGGTAACAGGAAAAGATTGAAGTTACATGGGCCATGGGCCCTACTGTTTGAATAATGAGTTGATAAAGAGGAATATTTAAAAATAATTTAGATAATTGTATTTGTGTTGTTAGTCTTTCTCTGAATATCTCATGCTAATATTTACCTTCCTATTCATTTAAAATAGAGCCTATAATCTTATTTTACTTCAATTGGCTTTTGCTTGTAATATAAGGGCAAATAGCTTTATGTATATATGGAAAATAGAAAATAAAATTTCAAACCTTGATTATAAATATGAAATGACAGAAAGATCTACAAACTGTAATATGCTTATGGAGCTGAGTTGTTACGTTCTTGGCTCATGTGGATCTTAGTAATAATACATTTAATAAACTAGTTAAGTATATTTCCAACATGGATGATATGAGTGACTCTGCAAAACATCTGTGTTCGAGCACAAGCTGAAGGAATCATAGAAGGTTTGAGAAAGTGAGGAACATTTGGCCTGTGTTTGAGCAAAGAGGTGATATAAAAAATCATTACATTCCTGCTACCTGTAATGTTTCCCGGATGGGTGCCAACATCCCAAATGTATTTTAAGAACTACAGCAGATGTTTGGATGGGATGAGAAGTGCTCTTGCATAGGTGCAAGGAGAGAGACTTAGGGATCAGCAAACAGACAAGTTGAGAAGTATGGAATCAATTGGGGAAAGAAAATTGCAGTGGCAAATTATAGAAAGACTTGTTAGCTGAAGGGGGCAATTTGAAAGCCATTTCACAGTCAATGAGAAGTTCTTCCCAGGAAAAGGGGGGTTCTTTTATTTCTTTCCTCATTTGCTCCATGCTTACTGAGCACTTACTATATTATAATTATTAGTAACAAATGTGTTTGTTGTCTTATTTTTGTGGGAGAGAATAGAGTAGACAGATTAAAAGCAAATATAACACAGTATAGCTGAGCAATTCTGAGGAATTCTGTTTTCTATAGGACTGAGTTCAATGGATGCCATTCAGAGTCACTATCTCTTGACAGAAGACCTGAACCAAGTGAGCGAATTAGTGTGTGGGTCACATAAGTCTGAGAGGAGGCCATTCCTGTCATCTGCAGTAGATGCTAAGGTACCAAGGGAGGAACTGATGGAGAAGAGCAAGGAGATTGGTATTGTGAAACTAAAAGAACACCTGAAAGAGATACGAGTGTGGTGATCTCACTTGCAGAGTGAGAGAAGATGTAGAAGTCTCTAGAATGGGACTAACTACTTTAGTGTAGACATTACACAAAAGAAGGGTATCCAGCCATAGATTTTAAGGAGGAGAAGTAGGATGAAGGAAAATGAGATCATCCTGAAGAAGGCATCACTATTATTATAATGCAGTGTTTGACAAGCAGATCCCCTCAAGCTGAGTTATTGGCTGATGTGAGCTGCCTAACATGGGTGCTGGAAATCAAATTTAGGTCCTCTGCAGGAGCAATATATTTTCTGAACTGCTGAGTCATCTCACCAGCCCCATTAGTTCAAAGAACGGAGGAATCCCAGAGTGAAGTCCCAAGTCAATGTATATTGACATGGGACACAGCCATGACAAAGACCAAGGCCTGGGACACATTGGAAACTGTCAGAGGCACTCCCAATATGGGCCAGGCTCAAGGTGGGAGGCTAAAACGTTCCTTGGGGGTTCAAGTGTGAGCAAGTGGCCAGCGTGTACAAAAACTAGTAATTGTAGTGTCACCCTCCAAGATGCTCATAGCTTGAGACTGGTCCTCTATAGAGACCTCAACTAAGTAAACACTCCCCTTGTGCTGTCCTTAATAAACACACTGAGGTTCTGTGTTGCCCAGTGATAGTAAGCGGCCTTCACCAGAGTGCAGACCACACCAGATGCAAGCTTTCCTGGACATGTGTCTGTGTGTTTGTTTATTCTTCCTTCCCCCTCTGAATACCTCTACTCAGGGCTAAAGGTTAAAGGAGCAAAGCCGTGAAAGTAACAGTACAATACTTTTACTAAAGCTTAATTTACAAATTAGGTACAAAAATTTATTAACAGCAATAACTAATGGCATTGAATGATACAGTATATTCTCATAAAAGTCAAGTAAAATTTATTAATTGCTTGTTTCCAGCATTTTCCATCCAATGTTTTTTATACCAAAGATGACTGCAAGCAAATAATACCATAGAAAGTCAAACTGGGGACAAGGCAAAGGCAGGACATGTTCATCAGGTCAACAGGCAGGGATCCCTAGAGCAGTGGTTCTCAAACTGTCTGTGGGTCCTGACACCTTTGGAGACTGAATAACCTTTTCACAGGGGCTGCCTAAGACCATCAGAAAACACAGATATTCACAGTACAGTTCATAACACTAACAAAATTACAGTTATGGAATAGCAATGAAAATAATTTTATGCTTGGAGTCACCACAACATGAGCTGTATTAAGAGTTTTCAGCATCAGGAAGGCTGAGAACCCCTGCTCTAAAGGAAGAGAACTAATCAAATGAATATATCTTAAAGGGGGAGGTAGTAGATCCATTGACATGGTATGCCCAGAGTAGGCCAACACTGGCTTCCTTCACAGCGGAGAGGCTAAGAAACCAGGAACTTATCCAATCTATGGCTGGATGTCTCAGCAGTCCCAATTTGGCATTAAAGGTCTAGAGGATTCCTGGAAAGCCAGAAGCTGGGTTCTGCTGTCAGCAGAGGGTGGGGGGCGGCGGCAGCAGCAGCAGCAGCAGCAGCAGCAGCAGGGCAGATAAACTCATGAATAAGACATGAAAACCAGGAGGGAAAAAGCGAACACTTTGCCCCAGGACCTTCTTCTGTCTGGGCTGGTGCTGACAAGCACCACCCATATTCTGGATGGGTTTTCCTACTTCTGTTAACAAAATAAAAAATAAAAAAACCCTAAAAAGTAAAAACAAAACAAAACAAAACAAAACCCTCATAAGTGTGCCTAGAAGCCTGCCTCTCTTAGTCGATCCTGGTTCTAGTCAAGTTGGCCATCAAATGTTGGAAAGACGGAAATGCAATGGTTCTGGTTTTGCATCAAACAGGAAGAGCTCATTTTGACATCTTGTGTATGAATTTTAACTGGAGTGCACTGGAGTATTTTGTTGTTGTTTAAAACATGGGTATCTTACTGTTAATTATTGGACAAATAAATATTATAGCAGGAAGGTAAGATTCTTTTCAGCACAGTTGCAACAATGATGGCTTTGTGCTGTTAATTATATTGGGGAACTAGAGATCAGTTTCATCCTGTTTTTATCCTTTGAGATAGGTTTTGTGATAACCATGGTCTTTAACAGTTTGTCCTGTGTTATTTCCAGGTCTGTCTCTTCATTGCCGGATGCACTGTGTGACCTTAAACATTAACTATCTCCAGGTTTACATTTGGCCTTAGTATAAGGTAGGGGCTGGAGAGATGGCTCAGCAGTTAAGAGTGCTTCCTGCTCTTGAAGAGGACCTTAGTCTCTTTCCTAGTTCCCACATATGGTGACTCACAACTGCATATAGCTTCAGCCCCAGGGACTCAACATCCTCTTCTGTCTTGTCCAGGTACCGACACACACATGGCATACTCTCTCACACAGACACATGAACAAAAATAAAACATGAATCTTCAGAAGAAGGAATTCACATGAGTGAAATTGTGTTTAAGGTCCTCTTCTATCTCTAGCACCCAAATCCCACCATTTCCCACAATTTTATTCCAGTGTTGTTCCTGCTATGACAATTCCCAATTGTGAAGTCTGTCAGGCCCCGTGTTACCTTAACATAGAAACTGAACACGACAGTTCTGTAGATTAAAGATCTAAACACTCAATGTCAAGTGTCCTCCTGACTTTGACTTTTAAGACACAGGGAAAGTGCCAACCTCCCCCTCCTCTAAACTTTCCCAGCAACTCTTCTTTGCCTCCCTTAGGTAACTGATGGCTTAATTTTTTTTTAATTTTTTTTTTACCTACCCATCTTAAGTACTTGCACCCAAAAATATGACAGAATCCATAGTCTTGAGTCTGCAAACCAAGGATATGAGCTTACTAAGGCTGCTGTAACCGAGCACTATAAATCACAGATAGGGCTCCTTCCAAGCGTGGCACCCGAGCATTAATTTTTTAACATAGGAACCTTCAGAGACATTTACCCAAATCATAGCAGTGGGATTCATAATTGAGGTTATCCATGGAGCTGATCTTTACAGTGATTATGGCCTTGCTGGAGCTTCCGGGTCCAAGCTAAAGACAAATAGGGCAGTTTTAACAGGGAAAACCATTCCTGGCTGCAAAGCTACATTACGCCTGAATGGCACTCTGGTGTGCTGAATCACAACACTTCACTTTGTCTTTGGGATGAATAGCACCACACCATTTACCTGATGCTTAAAGATAAATGCATAGCTGACACAAGCCTGAGGTAACTGGCCTTCTACGTGTTGGATTACAGGTTGTGTTCAAATGACATGTGGGGGTGGTGAGTTGGCTTGGGGGTTAAGACCACAATTTGCTTTTCCACAGGATGGGAGTTCAGTTCCCAGAACCCTAGTCAGACTCACAGCTGCTTGTAACTCTAGGTCCACGGGATCTGATGCCCTCTCTGGCCTCCACAGACACAAAATCAAACTGAATTTAAGAAGATCGACGGCATATGGAACACATCGATCATGTGGTGTGTTCATGTTTCAGCCCTAGTCTTGGTCTTGCGACTGGAAGATCAGAGTTTAAGTCACACAGAGGCCCAAATTTGATCTGAAAATTTAATCATTTTCCAGTCTTTAGTTAGAAACAGAGGTAATGATTTTCTGCCATTCCTAGCTCTTGAATAACAAAGTGACAGAATATGCTATTTTTAATAAGTCTGGGAGTTGAGTAGCCATCTTAGATCATTGCGGCCTGCTGAGGCCAAGGATATCTTCACATAGGCAACCTGGTTCTGTTCTTGGCATTATTACTGTTGTACTGTCCTCCCAAAGTCTAGTTTTCTGAGATAAAGGTAGAGAAGCAAGAGGGGGAACCTCAAACCCACGCCTTTGGAGTTTTTGTCTTAGAACTGGGTCCACGTTACTCTTGAAGATTTTCTTCTGCAGCCTGGATTCTCCAGCTGGCGTCATGTCCGTGTTCCTACCACCATCCCCATCCCTCTTCTTAGTGCTCCTGTGATGTTATTTCTGCTTCTAGGAACAGTACAGTTTGAACTTGAAATGTTACTCACAGACACATGTTTTCAATGCTCGACCCACACATCCTGTCATTGTCTATGAGGCTGTGGAACCTTTAGGGGAGGGGCCCTAGTTAATGGAAGCCACTCACTGAGGGTGAACATAAGCAGCCTCTGGTTCAGCCTTTCCAGAGACAGATTAGCATGAACATCTTTCCTCTGCCACAGCCTTCCACCATCAAGATGTCCTCATGTTCTGCTCAGGTGTATGAAGCCACTAAGCTATGGACCGAAAGGTTTGAAAACTACATCTCCCCTCCTTGAGCTGCTCCTATCAGTATTTTGGTTAACATAAAGCAAAGGTAATTAACATATATTGTATACCAAATAACTTCTTCATGCCCAGGATTCAACCCAAAGGCAGCCCTTGTCCTCGAGGTAAGTTGTTTCCTTTTCCTCTTTTTCCAACAGCTGTTTCTTAAATCTTTCTCAGCTGCATGCACAGGAGGAGTAGAAGGCTAACCCTCTCAATCAAAGAAGCTTTAATATCACCTGGCCATGGGCACAGGCAAACAACCTATAACAAGGAATCTCTTAAAAGCAGGCCCATGTTCCAATGTCTGACCTCTATGCCGTAATCTCTAGAGCATAGTACAGTGTCCCCATGATTTGATTCCAATTAACTTTTTAGAAACCAAACATGAAGGTTTCTTACACCATAAGGTTACTATTGTGAAAGGTTTTTCTCTAATAACTGGAAAACATACTACATCTTAGAGAACTAACTGTGAAGTTTGGGGTAACCCAAGGGAAAATTCTAAAGTGCCATTAAGAGCCACGCAGGCACACTCATTGCTGCAGAATAAATACAAAGTGCACACTTTTTTTTTTCATTCTTGGGCAAGTCATTATTGTTTCCATTGCATTGTTTTCAAAGTAATTGAAAATGGCCAATTTCATGTTCCTCTGTAGTAAACATATTGAGTGGAAAATTTCAAGTGTAGCCATTTCTCCTGCTTCATAACATGATTTGTATTGCAAGCTATTTACAGTGAATGAACTCAGGCTATTAACCTGTGGGATCACAGAATCTATGTATTTTCCATATCCGATTGAGGTTCCAACTTTTCTAACAAAAAGAACTTGTGGTCATTTGCCATGAAATAAATAGTAAGGCTTTAAAAATAGTTGTAGAAAAAAGAAGATAAAATACAACCTGAGCCAATGGAACTGCTATCATTAATACATTAGTCTTTATGTTTCCTAGTTAAGGAGAAACAAATGAATGTCCAAGTCAGAAAAGCTTTCAAGAATTGGTCTTATAAAAGTCTTAATAACACATGGGTTCCACAAGGAATTTGTTGTTAATAACTGTTTACACTTTTGAAGCATTTGCTCTAAAAGTGTAGATGGTTGGATTAAATTCACTCATTACCTTTAAAACTGGGAAAGAAAAGCATGTGTCTTCAACTAGGTTGCTGTCATTATTCAGAGAGTTCAAATGTAAAAACCTGCATATGTCAGAGAGATGGAAAAATTGGAAAGTGCTATTTCAAGTAGTGGAGACTCGTTGCCTGTGGCTATTAACTGCATATCGTTGTTTTGTATCGATCTGAGAAGAACATCAACATTTCTAAAAAGACACAATGGTGCATAGGTCATGAGAAATGGAGCTGTATGCATTATTCTTGCTACAACAAGACATCTAACCAGAAGGCTGAGAAAGATGCTCAGATTACTTTCTTCTTTTTCTTCAGTCTCAGATCCCAGCCCATGAAACGATGCCAACCACTTTTAGGATGGATTTCCACATTTCAGTGAACTTAAGCTAGAATTTCCCTTACAGAAACACCTAAATATTTATCTACATGGTTTGTTAATGGGGTAGTCAACACTAACCATCACAGGAATGATGTAACTGGTAACTAATAATAGACAACTACTGATGACATCCTAACCTTCATGAAAAAAACACTTTTCTAAGATTTTTTTTTGTTTATTAATCAAGCATCCCAAATCCCCACAATTCATTTGGTCTGTAAGGAATTAGAGCCCAGAGAGATGGAATTTTCTGCAAGATGCCATGCATTTCAGGAAAGTTCCTGGTGCTCTGAGTGACCTTGGTTTTCCTTAAGAAGGTTCTAGTCTTTTGCCTGAGATTCTTCTTGACTAAGCAAAATCAACCTTGACTGGGAAAAGTCTTTCACAAATCCTTTAACGTTAACAGCAAACTCACAGGGCCTGGAGCAAAGACTTTGACTGGCTTCACTGGCCCCAGTTTGTAGTACAGTGAAGTACGCTCTTCTGAATATCCCTAGAAAGTAACTGGACTGGATGGAAGAGTCAAATGCTTACCTAGCCCTACCAGGGTAACCGAGTCTGAGACCCAGCTGATAACCTAAGGCACACCTTTTACCGTAACGCTGTCTGAACTTCGTTACCGAGCTACCTTGAGTCCGGAAGAGATTAGAAGACAAACCATTATGGCTTCTCCCCCCCACCTCATCGTGATTCACAGTCTGAAATGAAAACTCCATCCAAAGCAATAGGAGGTAAATGATGCACTTGTTTGAGAGAACCAGCTCGGAATCGCACACAGCTGTATTCCCTCTCTGCTGCCGTAGAGAGGGAATCAAGCGGCACCTGATTATGTGTGTGATTCACCTCTAAGACAACACATCCTTAACATCGTGGGGTAGCACCAAGCTTTTGGAGGTGATAAAGCTATTCTTTCTCCTGAAAATAATGCCACCTTCTACCTCCTCAGGAAATTATGTCAGCCACAGAATAGAACATGGTGTTCTTAATAAGCACCAAGATTTCCTTTGATAGCTGGGGAAAGCAACAAGAATGTGAAAAGTTTGTAACAAAAATTGATATCAGCAGTCAGTAAGTTGGAGGCTATGTCAGTCCTGGATTAGCTTACAAGGAAAAGTAACGGTTGAAAGGACAACTTCTAGCTTCTGACAGAACTGAATTTAACTTTTGTGACAATTTATTTTGCGACACCAGAAATTCACCTTAGGTTTTCTTCTTTGAAATTGGATATTTGTCTTAGCTGTTGTACAATGTCAATAAGATTATGTAAGTAAATCTCTCACTACAATTGTAGGCACATAGTATGCACATAATAATATATGAGTTATTTAATTAACTTAATTAAGTAATTAAACACCATGATCTGAAAGATGTGGGTGTCCTATGGATTCCCCTGATCATCACCTGTGTGGCTTTGGTGATTTCCAGACTTCCATCATGGGCTAAAAATTGATAGAAAATACAATAACTTCAAACATGATTTCTCTGTCTGTTGCCCTCTCTCCATCTCCCTTCCTCTCTCTCTCTTCTGCCTGTCTTTTTTTTAAGAGATTTATTTATTTATAGAAATGAGTACACACCTGCATTATCAAAGAGGGCATCAGATCACATTATAAATGGTTGTGAGCCATTGGTAGTTGCTGGGAATTGAACTCAGAACCTCTCTGGAAGAACAGTCAGCGTTCTTAACCACTGAGCCATCTCTCCAGCCCCCTCTACCTGTCTCTTTCTCTCTCTCCTGATAGAGAATGGCAACTAACCTATGAGAATCATTTGATCAAAACAGATTATCTCCAAAATGCCCATCTCCATTGTCAAAGAGATGGTTAAGATGTTGGATCTGGAAATTTTTTAAGTATGAAAAGGACAAACACTGAAGTTTTTCAACAATATGCACAATCTGGATTTTAAAAAAACCATACAGAATAGGAGGATTGATATTTGGAGATATGAGAGGACCAGTGGGAGGGTACATATCAGGGTACTGGAGAAGAACATAGTCAAAATACATTATGACTGGGCTTGAAAGTGCCATAGGGGCTGAACATGAGTTAGAGCCATGGGCCTCACATGGTTGAAAGAGGGAACTCAGTCCTATGAGTTGTTCTCTGCCTGAACACATGTATGTGGCACACTCAACCCTACACACACACACACACACACACACACACACACACACACACACATCTTCACACACAAAATAAATTAAAAAATGTAATAAATTTTAAATGAAAGGAAATGCCATAAAGGGACCAATTATTTTGTTCAACATATGCAAATTGGAAAAAGTTTCTAAGATATGAATATTACTAATTCTTTATGTTTAGGACTCTTGAAAAGTGATGTTAATTTGTAGGCAGATGAAATTCTGGCATTAGACAATATTATCCTGTACCAACATTTTGTCCCCTAATTCTTCTACCTTTAGGGTCTGATTTTTCCTTATGCTGGAGGTAGAGTGTTAAGTGATTATCAGGCTGTTGCTAGAGGAAGCGCAAAGTCAAGCCTGCCTGCCTCACTGCTCTGTAAGTGATAACCATCAAGTAACAAGCTGATGGAAGGGTGTGGGAGACACTAAACCAGATGTGTGGTCATCAGAGTCTTGGTTTACATCCCAGGCCTCATCATCCTGATTACTGGGACTCCAGCTTTGCAATTCTCTGTCTTTGAATAGTATTAAGTAGAGGCTCCTCCTTAAACACTTTTTTTTTTCTTAACACAAACTAGCTATCCAGCTTGAGCTGAGCTTTGCTGCTAAAAATTAAGACACTTGTGTGGAAGAGCAGAGGATTAGACCTCTGAGGTGGGAGGTGAGGAAACCTTCAGAGTATTTTTATGTCACATGGAGAATGGCAGTTCACAGGTCATCCTCATGTTGTAAGATCTTGGTGTTTAACTTTTTTTTAATTTATTAATTTATCACCTTACAACCTGATCCCTTCCCCGTTCCTCCTCTCAGTCCCACCCTCACGCCTCCCTCCTCTTATTCCACCTCTGCTTATCATAGAAGGGGGGCCCTAAGAGGTATCAACCAACCCTCACTTTAAGTCACAGCAGGAATAACTGCATCCTCTCCCACTGGGGACAAGGCAGACAAGGCAGCCCAGCTAGGGGAAAAGGATCCAGCGGCAGACAACAGAGTCAGAGACAGCCCCTACTCCTAGTGTTAGGGGACTCAAATGTTGACCAGGCTACGTGTCTGCTACATATATGTAGGGTTCTAGGTCCAGACCAAGCATGCTCTTTGATTGGTGGTTCTATCTCTGTGAGCTCCTATGGGCCTAGGTTGGCACTGGGGAAAAGTGTCCCTTTGGGCTGCCAGAGAGGGTCAGGTAGATGAGTCAGCTGTGCGCTCATCTCTACAACCCTCTGTCTTGAGTAGCACAGGACAGTTATCTGAGAAAATGTAACCAGCTTATCCAGGTTGTAGCTACTACAATCTATTCACACTTTTGATGCAGAAAGACGAATGTTATGTTTTCTCTCATGCTAGCTTTGACTCCAGCCATTCTAACATAACTGTTCAGTTCAGAGACAAATCTCTGACCATGCCTCCCTTATGGCTATATGAATGGAAAGTCCCTTATCTGTGAAAGACTGTTACCTCATTGTTTGAAAGTATCCAGTGAGATGGTACAGGAAAAGCACAGCAAGCTTAAAAGTAATATTTCAACGTGGCTTGACAGTATCTGCTTCATGGTTGCTTCAAAGGCTTTCAATACGCCACCCTTTGTCTGCGTTTGAGCTTCTTAATCAAATAATCAATTAACAGACACACTATACATGAAAATCTAATGCTACTGAATAAGGAAAAGGGATGCTCCAACAGTGGTGTTACAGTTGCAACAAAAGCAGTATCAACATTTTATTCTTGTAGACAATGCCTTCCCCCCCAAACAACCCTGCTGATGTATCCTGCTTGATGTAGACTATGGTCTGATGGTTGGTTCTGATGCACACCACGTAAAAGGACATATTCTTTCATCTGCATAAAATAATAACTTTCAGATGATATCACTTTGAGTTCTTGGTGGGAAAATAATCAATAGTAGGACATGGTAACAGGCTGGAGAGATGGTCCCTCCATTAAGAGCACTTTCTCTTTTTGCAAAGGATCTGAATTCACAGCACTCATGTGGGAGCTTAAAACCCCTTGTAACTCAAGTTCTGGGGGATCTGGTACACTCTTATCTCCACAGGCTCACGTGTATATAACACACATACCACACACGTGCAAAAAATAAAATGAATACATATTAAAAACAGATTTATCTTTAAAAGTAGGACATGGGTTTGATGGTTTGTTGCCAGTCAAAACCTTAGAGCGGATGATGGAAATTATTTTGACAATTGCAAAAAATATGTCCAGGTCAGAGGTAACAGTCATTAAGACATTATTTTCAATAGGGAATTTATTGACTCTGGTAGATGTTAGTAATCCATTTCCAAAGAAAATATCAGCTTTACTCATGTTCCTTCTGTGTCTTGATTATTAGTCACAGCCACAACAATGCTGTACATGATCTCCCAGGTGAGAGTGGGAAAGGCCAGACCAAAAGACTAAAGGATTAGAAGTTCTTTGCTTCTTTCGTTTACTCTACATGTGGTTTCCATTCCTTCCTTCAGAACACTTTCCCTGAAATACAAGTGCACTTCAGTGTGGAATCACAATGGCTCAAGGCAGCAAACTAAATAACAACAATTTTAAAACCAATATTATTATGGGGACTATTGGTGACCTTCAGCTGTGAAACAAATTTGGCCTGCAATGGTATGTCTTCAGAAAGTTGTCTGCCAATTGACCTGCTTGAAGAAAGTAGCTATTTTTCCTCTGATTAGCAGACACCAATACTACAAGTTAGCGCCTGCAGCAGTCAGGTTGGTGCTGAAGCATTTTACCTTTTAGTCAAACCGTGCCTGTCCCCTTGAGGAATCACAGTGTGAATAAAGGCAAGAGGCAAGTCACATTTTTTCTTGGTTCTCAACACACTTACTTCAGCTTCAGGGCTTGAAAAGTCTTACTTTTTATTCTAAATTTAAAGGGGGAAATCTCTGATTCTGAATTGTAATAATTTGAAGCCCTGAAAAAAAAAAGAGAACTCATTGTATAAGCTGGTTCTTTATATTCTGATTAATTAAAATAACTGCTTAAATTTCACATTCTGTTTGCTTTAAATGTATGGGTGTAATTTGCCTGCGGCTCCAGACCAGAGATAGAAATTATATCTGGAAAGATGTAATGACTTGGCTTTAAAATTAACTAAATCGCCCTGGCTACAAGCACTAGGGCATTGTTATGTGTAAAAGTATTTAGGCCATGAGAGGACAATGGCAACCCAAAGAAGAAACCAGGACATTGGAAAACAGCCCTCAGACAATGACAGCTCATTAGTCCATTGAAATCATCTGTATTTTAAATAATGGTCTCAAACAGAAACTAGGACACTTGATCTGTACTGAAAGACCAGGTCCTTCCACAAACATTTTGTAGGGTAAAACTTTGGCTAATCCCTTGCCTTATGCACAAACTAAATGGATGGCAGAGTAGCACAAGTAGTCTCAACTTTGGGAAAGATACGTAGAGAAAAATTTGATCTTTGAGCTCGCCAGGATTAAATTGTAGTATGCCTTAAGGTCAACAAATGTCCTGTGTGGATGGAGAGAACACGGGCTGTCCTTTTATTGCTTGGGCAATACACAATTCCCTTAGTGCTTTGGCTCCTTTGTGAGAAGTCACCTCCGATATATTCTGAGTCTTTGGTGGAAGGTGAGTTGCTGTGTATCCACTCACAGGTGGGTCTTTAGGGCTTGACTCCTCTCCTGCTGGGTTGGGCATATAGCCTAAGGCTATATGGGTATTTTGTTTCAGGACTTTGAAACTTGAAAGCATGAAACACAGGCAGAAGGGACAGTTGCACAGAATTCATTATGGAGAAATAAACACATAGATTTATTTTTGCCTGTTTGTTTATCTTTCTGAGATAATCACAGGTTTCTAGGTCTTAGCCTTGTGATAGTCCCCTCTAATGGTCTCAATTCTTTCAGTCTTAGAGTTCCTTTAAGAAATAATTTCTCTTTCACTTGATAAGAACCCATTTCTGTTACGTGTCCCATATAATCATAGCTGTTCCACTGTGGAAGTTAAACACAGCCAGACAGCAGAGATTAAGTTACTATAATGAACTAAAAGGTTCCCTACAGAGTAGGGGTCACTGCCTTTTGGAAGCTCATGGTGACACTTTAGGAATGAAAGCATGTTGAAAGTACATGCAGACTGTATTCATATACCTCTGATGCCTGACAGCTGGTTTTCTCAAAGATGAATTGTGCTTGGAAAATGTAAGGATTGTTTTTAACCCAGTCCCTCTTGGGTTGGGAATAAAAGCCTACTTTTGTACATCCAACAAAAGCACATAACTATACATAAAATTATATTTCAGTCTTACATTTACTGGTAAAATATGCTTCAAGATTTTGTTATCATTTTAATTGTATGCATTTATGGTGCATACTGTAGTAATTCGATATAGGCATGCAGTTTGTACTTATCAAAATGTGGGTAGTTTCTAATGTCTTGAATTACTTTTTTACTGATATGTAATATTAAACATATTTCAATACATACATATGATGAATTCAGGAATGATGGTTTCTATCTCATCATTCTTTATGACTGGAGCCTTCAAACGTTTTTCTTCTGCTTGTTCTAGCACAGAATGTATTATTTTTTTGAAGATTTATTTATTTATTTATTTAGTCATTTATTGTGTATACAATGTTCTGTCTGCATGTACATCTGCAGGCCAGAAGAGAGTACCATATCTCATTATAGATGGCTGTGAGCCACCATGTGGTTGCTGGGAATTGAACTCAGGACCTCTGGAAGAGCAGCCAGTGCTCTTAACCTCTGAGCCATCTCTCCAGCCCCCCACAATGTATTATTAAAGCAATATTTATTAGTCACACCATTCTATACGGCACTATGACTTATCACTTCTGTCTTTGTGTACACGTTATCAAACTCTGTATTGAGACTTGTCCATATGTCTCTTATAAAATATCTTTCCTCCCTATCATTTGATAGTTTATTACATACACACGTTGTGTTTTTGATCATATTCAGCACCCTCCTATTTTCCCGTCTAATTTCTCCCCGACACCCCTCACATCTTCTCCCAACCTCTGCTCTTTTGTTTCTAATCCACAGAGGTCAGTTTGTGCTGTGCAGATGTGCTTGGACATAGGGCATGCATTGGAATAGGCAATTTACTGTGTGTGTGTGTGGGGGGGGTGCCACACCCCTGAAGAAGGACGAGCCTTCCTTCCCCGGCAGCCATCATCTTCCAGCAGTCCTTCAGCTAGGTGCGGGACCTCATGGTCCTCTCTCTCACCCACACTGGAATGTTCACTAGCTTGATACCATGTAGGCAGCAATAGCTCTTGACAGTTCTTGAGTACAGCAGCGATGTCTAACACACACTGTCCCACAACAGCACTTCCCAAGCTCTGACTTACAGTCTTCCTGCCCCCTCTTCCGTGATGTTCCCTGAGCCTTTTGGGGTGTGTGCTACAGATGTCCTACTTAGGGGTGGGCACTACGCAGTCCCTTGTTCTCTGCACTTCAGCCAATTAGGAGTCTATTAACCCTGTACACTAAAAGATTCTCTGATGGGATCTAAGAGGTACACTAATCCATGAACATAAAAGGTGAGTATTTAGAAAGAGGCTCCATACGATGTCCCTCTAGCAAAATAAGGGTAATGGGTTCAGTTGTGTCTCTGACCTCCACAGCCACAGGTCCTTGGCCAGGTTTACAGTGCCAGGTTTGAGTAGACCTTAAATACAACCAGGAAGTGGTTGGTTATGCAGCAACTATCCTTGCCCATATCTTTTTAGGCAGATACTTTTGTAAACACAGGGCAGAAGTAAATTAGGAGGGTACATAAAACACTATCAGAGACTAGAAGTTGTGGATTAGGGGCTCTTTCCTGTAGCTGTATTCTCCTTTGTGACACATTCCAAATGCTAGTGTCGGCGGCACACCTCCAGTTCTCTGCTTCATGAGGAAGCCTGCTAGGCTGCTAGGCAACTGTGCTTCATAATTTTTTTTTCTCTTGATAATGAACCAAATTGTATCTTCCTTTAGACTGTACACATTCTAACAATGATACGATTATATTAACGGTACATAGCAGTCTCTAGATTGTAAGTATCTTTTGTATATATCTTTACTGGATAGTAGTCAAGTGAATGTATATTCATTGAGAAATCTAGACAGCCCTGGGCACTCCCATTAATACAGATTCTAGTCATTGTGTATAAAAGTAATGCTCACTCATGGGAGCCTGTGGTATCTGTATTTGTTTGGTACCTCCCCAAACAAAAGATGTGGTATCTGCCCATCTTTTACGCTCTTCAAGAAAGCATGAAAGCCTGAGAGGGCAGCTCTATGGTTCACTTACCTTTGTCCTTGCTCTCAGTTGTCCAGCGATTTCAGCTTCTCTGTGTGCATCCTTTGGTACAGGCGACCACGCATGGATCTTATCATAAAGGCTTCCCTTAGGCTCTACAGACATGCTCCCCTGATGGTGGGAACAGTGGCACTTCTGTGTAGTTTCCTTATCACTACCTGTTGCCTGTAGACTCTGGTAGACTCATCATAGCTATGGCCATTATCTCCTAGTAGTGGGAGATTCCAGATTTTCCTCACCCCATGCTCTTTGAAGCCTTTTACAGATATATGGGAGAATGTTAAGCAATTTATTTCCCAGATAAACAGTGATTATATTTTATACAAATCAGTCATTAAAACTCATCTCCTCATATTCGATGTTGATATTAATAATTAAGAAAAGAGAAAAGTTGGATACAAAAATCCAGTGCATGCTGGATCAGAGATTAAAACGTTTTTCTTTGCCAATGTTTTTCTGAATGCCAATCAAAGTGAAGCAAACATTGCATACTCCTGTCTTAAAGAAGAGGATGCTTTGCTTCTTGTTTGACACACTTAAAATTATCAAGTATACTTTTGCAATAGGTATAAACATAAAATATTAGCATTTGAGATAAACAAGTAAAAAGGAATCATTGGAGCCAGGCTTTAATCAAGACAGACCAAATATACCGCTCATTCTCAGGACCTTTGGGTCAATTGAGAAAATGTTTTCTAATCGTGCGGATTAAGATGCACAGACACTCTTTTTTAACTTCTTACTGATTTTTTTGTGAGGTTCACATTATGTACCTCAATCTCACTCATCTCCCCATCCCCTCATACACACCCTACGCCCTTGCAACCTCCCTCCCCAAACAAAGTAAAAAACAAAACAAAACAAAATTAACAGAACAAAACAAAACTTAAAAAGAAAATCTTGTCGTGGAAGCTGTAGCGTGTCACAGTGTGTCCCACAGTACACCCTTTGTCCACACGTCTTTACTTGCGAATGTTCATTGCAATGAGTCAATGGTCTGGTTTGAGGCCTCTGACTTCTGCTACTCTATAAATACTGGATCCTCACACCGGTATTTCTCTCGGGTATCCTGTTGTGACAGACACCGTTCTTTAGAACACAGAACTTCCTTCATCATTTCAAACATAAAGAGCTGAACCCCAAGTTAGTGCTTGGGGTCTATAAGTGGAGCAGAATTCATGTCCCTCCATCATAATTGGTTTAAAATTAAAAGAAGTTCGGTGAGTCCCAGAAAAAGTGAAAGTGGTCGTAATGGAACAGAGTGCTGCGCAGATGTTGCAAACTTGGCTTGTGTTTGGGAGGAATGAAGTATGAGGACACATATATTATCTGCTAGGCTGAAAACTTCAAACAGAGCAAAGAACACAGATTTAATCCACGCTATGTTTTATTCCCTAAATATGCAATCATCATGTTTTCCCTGTCATTATATAGTGATTATTACAATAGCAGGACTCAACGGAACCTTCAGCTTAACAGAATTTTTTGTTGAAAAAATCTTCTGCTGAAAAATTTAACAGAGCCCTGTTCTCCGCATCATCCTTTTTGGTGTGAGGATGGCTTTGTTTTACAGGATGTTTCTTTGCAATGCTTTTTGATCAGAATAACACTTCAAGGTTCTATTGTACAAGGTTTAACATCTTCCTTCCTGGAGAAAATAGTACCATGGATAAAATTGCTTTAAGCTCCTCTATGTCCTCCTGATACTTGAAAGGAAATGATCGTGCTCAGATTTGATTTTTGCATGCTACTATTTCCTTTCTTGGTTTTGTTGCTACACAAGACTTGGGAAATCTCTTCCACACATTTCTTTTTTTTTTTTTAAATTTTATTTTTCTTCTCAGCTACACCTTTTCAACTCCGTGTCCCAGCTGCATCCCGCTCCCCCACTCCCTCCCCAACCCCACACTCCCTCCCTGGTCTCCTCCCCGTCCCTGTCTTCCAAGTCCACTGACAGGGGAGGAACTCTCCCCCCCCCTCACCTGACCCTGTTCCATCACATATCTTCAGGGCTGGCTGCAAAGTCCTCCTCTGTGGCCTAACAGGACTGCTCCTCCCCTGGGGGGGGGGTGATCAAAGAGCCTGCCTTTGATATCCTGTTAGAAATAGTCCTTGTTCCCCTTACTTTGGAAAACTACTTCGTTACTGAGCTACCACGGGCCACATCCGAGCAGAGCAGAGTTTTAACAACACTTAAAACAAAGAATGAGTGTTTGGCTGTAAAGGAAAATGCAAAAGGGGAATTCCTAAAGAGAGAGACAGAATTATTGTTGGAAGATTATAGAAGCTCTACACATTTCATTATCTTGAAAGTCAACACCATCCCATAACAATTGTATCATTATTGCAACACCTTGCCTTGCAGGTCAGTATTGCAGTAGCTTCTGATTGGGTGTGAGGCCTGATCCACAAGGGGGAATTTCATGCCTCATACTACAGTTCTCACCAATAGTCCCTGGCTCAGGTGGTCATAGGCCCTAGGGTAGAATGGGCTGTTTTTATTTTGCTAGATAGTTATGCATTCACATTACCTCCTAAATATTTGTGTTTACATCTATAGACCTAGATTGTTCTCAACCTTTTTTTTTTTTTCAGGAAAGCTTCTTTTTTCATTTCTTTCATGGAGAAAAAGATAATGATATAAACTCTGAAAATGAACGTGGGATTTACTGTGTGAGCAGAAACCGAACCCACCTCTGGTACCTACTGTAGAAGCTTGGAAACTGTACTTTGATGTTATGTATTTCCATTTCTTCATCTTGAAGATGAAGAGTGAAGCCTCTGCCCCACAGATGGGACTGTTGGGTGAACATTAGTCCAGTGTTGAAGGAGAAAAGCTTGGAAACAAAAAAGCACAAATATGTATTTTGTGGCTTTATTATGAACTGGTTATTTTCCAAGGGTTTGCTTTTCAATTAGCTGCTTGGAACTGAAAAGACATTACTTCATCAAAAGTGTTCTGTGAGGCAGGGAGTCTCAAATTATCCATGTTACAGAGTACTTGGAAGGTGATGTGCTCATTGCAGAATGCCAAGAAATACTGATATTTTGGTTTCTTATAGGAAATAGTAGTGTTTAACTAATGGGAATATGAATTGAGGAATGAATTTAATATCAAATCACAAATAAGAGCTCATGTATTAATGAAAATATTTTTCCATTTGTATTATGCCCTATGCTAATCAGTTATTTTATTATCGGATAGCCTGACTTGCAGTTGAAAAACAATGGTTGCTAAGATTAAGAAGTACTAATGGAGAAATCGTATATTGACAATATAGTTCAAAGACAGCCATCAGTCAGAGCCAGAAAATTAATTCAGAATCCAAGGAATTTTCACAGTTATGACACACGAATCTCAAAATCTTAGCCTCAGAATGCTGTAGCCTGACACCACAGAGCAGCAGCCCAGAACCCAGAGCCCAGAGATCTGACCTTTGACCAGGATAGACCTTTGATCAAACAGGACAGCCCTTATTGGCGTGGTCTTATTTTTCATAGTCCCTATTTGCATGACACAGACTATCCAACTGGGAATTATGTCCCCAGCATGTTGCAATGCCCTGCCCCCACACCACTCAGGACTGTGGGTTAGCCAATCTAGAGTGTCCTACAGGGCGTGGCCACCATTTACATCCTGGTAAATGACACACAAAGACACTCACCCAAAACAAAACAAAACAAACAACAACAAAAAAAGAAACTCACCTATATTATAAAAGTATTTCTCTCAGATTGAGAACTCCCCTCCCCCAGAGCCCATTTCCCTCTTCTGCAGGCCCCGCCCTAGTTACTGTGTAGCTGGATGCCCACTTGCACTGTGATCAATAAACTTTTTTTCCTATTCCTGTTGAAGGGGTGAATTTCTAAGTGCCTACCAAACTTTTTTTAAAATTATAACATTTTATTTTTATTTTTATTAATTACAGTTTATTCCCTTTGTATCCCCTCTGTAGCTCCCTCCCTCTTCCCCTCCCAATCCCATTCCCTCTACCTCTTTTCCATCTATGTCCTTCTCCCAGTCCACTGATAAGAGTGGTCTTCCTCCCTATCCATCTGACCCTAGCCTGTCAGGTCTCATGAGGACTGGCTTCATTGTCTTCCTCTGTGGCCTGGTAAGGCTGCACCTCCCTCAGGGGGAGGTGATCAAAGAGCAGGCCAATTAGTTTATGTCAGAAACAGTTCCTGTTCCCATTACTAGGGAACCCACTTGGACACTGAGCTGCCATGGGTTACATCTGTGCAAGGGTTCTAGGTTACCTCCATGAATGGTTCATGGTTGGAGTATCAGTTTCAGAAAAACCCCTATGTCCAGGTTTTTTGGTTCTGTTGCTCTCCTTGTGGAGCTCCTGTTTCCTCTAGGTCTTTCTATCTCCCCCTTCTTTCATAAGATTCCCTGCACTCTGCCCAAAGTTTGGCTATGAGTCTCAGCATCTGCTTTGATACTCTGCAGGGTAGAGTCTTTCAGAGGCCTTTCTGTGGCAGGCTCCTGTCCTGTTCCATGTTTTCCCCTCTTCTGATGTCCACCCTCTTTGCCTTTCTAAATGAGAACTGAGAATTTTACCCAGAGTCCTCCTTCTTGCTTAGCTTCTTTAGGTGTACAGATTTTAGTATGTTTATATTGTATGTCTAATATCCACTTATGTTTGAGTACATACCCTGTGTGTCTTTCTGCTTCTGGGATACCTCACTTAGGATGATCTTTATTAGGTCCCACCATTTGCCTGCAAATTTCATGATTTCCCTGTTTTTAATTGCTGGGTAGTATTCTATTTTATAAATGTACCACAATTTCTGTATCCATTCCTCAACTGAGGCGCATCTGGGTTATTTCCAGCTTCTGGCTATTACAAATAAAGCCACTATGAACATGGTTGAGCAAATTCCTTGTTATATACCTAAGCATCTTTTGGACATATGTCTAGGAATGATATAGCTGGATCTTGAGGTAGCACTATTCCTAATTGTCTGAGAAAGCGCCAGACTGATTTGCAAAGTGGTTGATTCAATGCAATTCCCATCAAATTACCAACACAATTCTTCAGAGACCTTGAAATAAAAATTCTCAATTTCATATGGAATAACAAGAAACTTGGAATTGCTAAAACAATCCTCTGCAATAAAAGATCTTCTGAAGTATCTCCATCCCTGATCTCAAGCTGTACTATAGAGCAACAGTTTTAAAAACTGCATGGTACTGGCATAGAAACAGAATGGTGGATCAATGGAACTGAACAAAAGACCCTGAAATAAACCCACACACTTATGGACACCTGATTTTTTACAAAGATGCCAAAACCATACATTGGAAAAAAGATAGCATCTTCAACAAATGGTGCTGGTCTAACTGGATGTCTTCATGTAGAAAAATGCAAATAAATCCATACTTATTACCCTGCATCAAACTAAAGTCCAAGTGGATCAAAGGCCTACCAAAGTTTTGCTTGCTACTCTAGTAGGCTAGCCATACCTACAGAGGCTTGGTTAAAACTGGTAGGCAAAACTGGTGCACATCACTGATAACAGCAGTGACTTCAGATTAGAAGTGCTGTTTTCTGAAATACTGATGAAGGTAAATTCAAATAATCTTTATGGGTGCTTTTAGGATTAAAGAAAAGCTGCTTATAAATCCTTCCTTTACACAATAATGAAAAGCACGGTTGCCCTTGTGAACAGAAAGACTTTTCCTATTCCAGGAAAGGCTCAGTTAATTTAAAAATTACATATTGCAAAAAAAAAAAAAAGAAAGAAAGAAAAGAAATTACATATTGCTCTCCTTTCTTTTCCTCCTGTGACCTTAGCTAACCTTGTACTTGTGTCATATATGCCAATAAATATAAATTAAATTACATATGTACATAAATAATTAAATATATAGCATATAATATTGTTAATTATTTATTAATGATACAATTAACCAGGTATGTACATGTATAATTGATTATGTAATCAGTTAACATATTAATTATACATGTAATTTATAAAACAATATATTATATATTAAACAATTATAGATGTAATTTAATTTATAGCTTGAAATATGATAATTTGCTGAAAAAAACTCACTGAAACAGAATCAGGCATAAAAATATGCCCTTGGCTTTGGCCATTTGATCATCTTCCTTGTTTCTTCTATTGAGACATATTCATTAATTACTCACAGAAAGGAAAAGTCAAGTTCCTATCCTTGGAAAGGTTTCTAATTCCATGGCTTGAACATGAAATTTCATCCTACTTTACCTTTCTGCAGGACTATTAGCAGTCATGGCATAAAGCATGATACACATGTGAAGGTCACCAAAATCAGTGTCAGAAGAGTGAGTCCTCATCCAGGTATAAGCTCGGTGTGCAATGACCCCAATTTTGCAGATTTGGCTTGCTTGTCTTCAAATAGGAGATTGAGGCTTAGAAAAGCCCATGATACTGAGCCAAACCTATGCTCCTTCCTTTGTAAGCACCCATGTGCCAGGCTGGGAGGGCTTAGCTATCTTCCTATCTATTGTCTCTGAATTCTGGAGTATTTGTAATGATGTCCCAATTTCCCTAAGGAATCTACAGCGTATGCTTCTCTGATTACAAAAGACACTGGGTGTTTGCATCCTCAGTGTGAGCTGGCCAATCTCACTGGCAAAACCCAGCTTGAATCAAGACATGTGGGAAGAGAGGAGAACAATAAAGGTGATAATTTAAATCATGGCACAGACTGTTGTGGGAATTGTGCTGGACAAAGTTTGTTGTGATTTTGGTGTGGTGGACTGATGGAGGACAGAAGATGTTGCTTTATCTCGCACCCTCTATTAATCTATGTCAGGACAATTAGGAAAGCCGCTGGCTTCTGTGATTTTCAGCAGATGGAACCCATAATAGATTTTAAAACCTATGTGGAGAGATGGCTCAGTGGTTAAGAGCACCTGCTGTTCATGCAACGGATCTGCTTTCATGTCAAATTGGGTGGTTCACAACCATCTATAACTCCAGCTCCAGGAGGTCAATCACTTTTTTTCTGCCTTTCATAAACACCTGAACACATACACCCAGAAAGATACATCACATACACTATACATACTCCACACATACACACACACACCCCATATACAGAATACATATATAACACACACACATACACATATATACACATACCACACACACATATACCACACACACACACACCACATATATACATATATATATATATACATATCACACACACACACCACATACACGCTACACACATATACCTCACATCACATACATATACCCCATACCACACACACACACACACACACACACACACACACACACCAACACTCAGCAAAAGGGCATAAGGCTCAGCAAGAAGCTAGAGGGCAGATAATGAAATATGATTTGAAACTCTTCACACGGTCTCTTTATCAGAATGACTCTGCACACCCTTTGCTATGCAGCCCTGAGGTACTACTCACCAGTGTGGATTCAATCTGTTTTCCCACCCAATGAGGTTAGACTGGGTTTCGTCACTTTACTGTACTGTGAGTGGAAACAATGGTGACGGTTCCACTGGAGTGCTGCACTCTGCAATTTCTCCCAGAATAATTGCACTGTGGCTGGTCAAAGGAGAGCAAAGAGACTTGCGTAGCCAGCTTGTATTATTATTCCTAGGTCTTCCGCTGTTCAGAGGCCGAAACCCTGAGAAAGGCTGCTCAGCTATCTGTCTCACAAACTCATGAGCCAAGAGAACAGATGCATGAATGAATTAGCAAAGGCACTTGGAAAATTTGGTTAGCAACAACAAAAAACAGAATGACTGAATCCCCCATGGGAGAATGATAACAGTATACCACATGACTTAGCTGGAAATAGAACCTCAATGGTTCTAATACTGTAGCCACTCAGACTCAATGAAGCCCTGAGATGTCATGTAACTATTTTGAGAGAAATGGGACATGAGATGAGGACAAGAAAGACAATTAAAACTTCTTCCCCCTCCCAAGTAGAATTTTAATAATTGACACAGAAGACTAGAAAAAAATGCCCATGCTATTATTTTTATTAATTTATTTGTTCCCTTCATGTCCTGATTGCAGCTTCCTCTCCCTCCTGCCCTCCCCCTTCAATCTTCCTCCTCTTCTCAGAAAAGGAAAAGCCTCCCTTTGATATTAACCAGCCTTGGCATATTTTGTTGCAATAAGGCTGGACACAGCATTCTATTGAGGCTAGAAAAGGCATCCCAGTTAGGAGAAAGAAACCCAAAGCCAGAAAATGTAGTCAGAGACAGACCCCGCTTCCCCTTTAGGGGACCCACATGAAGATCCAGCTGCTCAGCTGTTCCATATGTGCAGAGGTCCTAGGTTCATGCCATACATGCTTTTTGGTTGGAAATTCAGGCACTATGAGCCCTAATGGGGCCCAGGTTAGTTGATTCTGTAGGTTTTCTTGTGATATCCTTGATGCCTCTGGCTCCTTCAGTCCTTCCTCTCCCTTTTCCATAGGATTCCCCAAGCTGCATTTAATGATTGTGGGTCTCTGCATCAATTTTCATCAGTTGCTTGATGAAGCCTCTCAGAAGACAGCTATGTCAGGCTCCTGTCTGGAAGCATAGCAGAATATCATTAATAGTGTCCGTGGCAGGCTCCCTCTCATGGCATGGGTTTCAAGCTGGGCCAGTCACTGGTTGGCCCTTCCCTAAATTCTGCTCCATCTTTTATGCCTACACATCTTGTAGGCAGGAAAAACTGGGAATAGATCTACCTCAAGACCCAACTATACCTCTCCTGGGCATATACCCAAAAGAAGCTCTACTATACCATATGGACACTTGCTCAAGTATGTTTATAACAGCTTTATTAGTAATAGACAGAAGCTGGAAATAGCCTATGTGGGCATAAGGCTATTGTGTAATTCAAATGCTGATTTCTGTACCTCTCCATATCTGGCTGTATCCTTGTTCTGAGAATCTCCTGTCTTGGTGTTGTGTAAACACTGCTCCCCGATTGCTTCCTGATGTACCAATAGGGCAGCTTACAACCAATCGCTGAGCAAGGGAGAGAAGAGGGCTGGATTTCTTGCCTTCTAGGGGACAAGGAGCTAGAGGGGGATCCAACCACAGGCAGATCTTCAGCAGAGACCAGGATAGAGAGCTCAGATGGGAAAGTCACAAAGTGGAGTATATTTGGGATGTGCTTCCTGAGAGGAAGCCAGGTTAGCTTAGAAGAGTATGGATAGAGTTAATATTGCTCAGAATTTTGCTGTGAAGCTTGTTAAAATTATATAATGGGATCTCAATTATTTGTGTGATAGCAAGTTTAAGAGAGAAACTAAGAGAAACACAGTTTGGTAAAAATAACATGAACAACTAGATGAACTTCAACCGAATAATGTTTAAAGAAAATGTGGTAATTTACACAATGGAGTATTACTCAGCATTAAAAACAACGACATCATGAACTTTGCAGAAAAATGAATGGAATTAGGAAAGATCATCCTGAGTGAGGTAAGCCAGAGCCAGAAAGACAAACATGGTATGTACTTAAAAGTGAATATTAGTCATAAAATACAGGACAACCATGCTACAAAACACAGACCCACAGAAGCCAAGGAACAAGGAGGGTCCAAGAGGGGCCCACTTGAGTCTCACTGAGAAGGGGAAATTGATTAGACATTGGGGTGAATGAAGGGAGGGATCTGGGTGGGAGAGGGGGTGGGGATGATTATAGGGATGAGGTGGGGATGAGACAGAAGGAGAGAGTATTGGGAGAGACAACTGGATGAGCTAAAACCTAGGACAATAGGACAATGGAAATGCCCCAGAATCTATAAGGTTGACCGTAGCTAAGACTCCTAGCAGTGGGGGATATGGATCATGGACCAGCCATCTCCTATAACCCAGGCAAGTCTTCCAATGGAGGGATTGGGACACCAACCCAGCGACAAAACCTTAGCCCCACAATTTGTTGTGCTGTTATCTTCATGCTTTGGGCTGGTAACCTATTGAAACAGGTAAAGAATATGACCATGAATGCTAGCAAAAATAATGGAAAGTGAATACAGGGAGGATATTCCCATCATACATTTTAGAAATGCTTGGCTTTAGAATTATGTTTACATGTTACTATTTATTTTAAAATTGTAGCACTGGAGATAAAACCCAAACCCTTGCAGATGCTAGGCAAGTGCTCTGGTATATGCCTGGCTTACTTTTACTTACTTTTATTTAGTGGTTCTCAATCTTCCTAATGCAGCAACGCTTTAACACAATTTCTCACATGGTGGGGACCCCCAACCATAAAATTACTTCATTGCTATTTCATAACTGCAATTTTACTACTGTTATGGATTGTTATGTAAATATCTGGTATGTGACCCCCACCAAAGGGATCTCAACCCACAGGTTGAGAACTGCTGCTTTTATTTATAACATGTGCAGTGAAAAAAAAATAAGAAAAAGCAGGAGAAGGCTTCAATTGAGATATATAATGAATAAATTGTGAAAAAAAATTTAAAAAGAAAAGAAAAGGCAAGAAGATTGCCATGGTGCAGATAGGCACAGCACACTTACTGAATTCGCAGAAGGTGAACAAATTTGTCACCCGATGATCTGGACCTCAGTATCTTGCAGTGTAGGAAATAGCCTTGAGTTTAGAAGAGCAAGTAAGATCACCAGTGAGCTGGCGTCCAATGCAGGTACTTGCCGGAGAACTCAAGAACCCCTGCCAGCCCCAGCCAGGCTCTGGGTCACATACCGCATCCCTGCCTGCCTGTCTCCCTTTCCCTGCTTTCTCATGCACATACAGGGAATTAGTGCGACTGTCCCCGGCTGCTACCATCCGCTTCTCATCCGTTTGTCACCACCTCTTGATGCTTCGACACGTGTAAACCTTTCTGGCTTCCTGACACTCTGCTGTCCCTGAAATAATTCAAGTTAATCCCTGTTGATGTTTTGGGTTTAAAATTTTTTTCCCCTTCTTCAGGGAGCATATGGGTACTAATAAAAATAGCCGGTGTTGGAGAATGACTGGACTCTGAGCATCTCGCAGGGTCACCTGTAGCCCGTGTGATTTTGGTGCTCTTAAAGTCCATCACTTCCTAAACCGTGGGCTGTGAAACGTAGGGGCTGTGAAAAGTTTGGCAAGTGTGAAAGGTTTGTGAAGGTGCAGAGTCCCGAATTCAAATTCAGACATGCGACGAATCTCAAGTTTTCCTGGCAGAGTGGACCCCTGTTGCATTGCAAGACTCCGCTGTAGCCTTGCTTCTGAATTTTTGTGTGTGCTCTGCACCAGACGTGTTCACGCCTGCCAACCCATCTTGAGACCTCAGCTCTGAAACTGTCACATTAGGAACTGTGCAAAGTTTTCTGCTTGTATAAAAACATAATGATTAGATTAGGAAAAAAGAAAAACCCTTTTAACACTTTCCTGCCACAGTTCCTCAGGATGTGTATTAGTCAGGGTTCTCTAGAGTTACAGGCAAAGAGCAAATGTTTCCTTCTTCCAGTGACCTTAAATAGGCTTGCAGCAGAGCTGGTGGCTTGGATTATCAGTGTGTCTCCCTCCACCCCCACAGATTCAGATCAAAGGCACCTGTCTTCCTATCTCAAAGATCTGAATTAGAAATCGATCTACCTACTTCAAATTAAGAAGAAACAATCGCTCACAGATGTTTCCTCCATCTTTGGATTTTAGTTAATTCTAGTTGTAGTCGGATTGACAACCAAGCCTGGCCATCACATGATGTAAAAAAAATTAAATTAGTGCATCTTTGGGTTCTGCTGTGTCCAGATGTTTGATTTTAAATATTGCTTTCTGAATTGCTGAGTTGAGTTTCATTAAAAAAGATCATTTAAAAATGATCAATTAAATGAATTTTTGTTTGAGAGTAGGACAGAGCTTCCAACAATTTCTGAAATGGCCCTAAACATGCTTCTTTTATTTTTTAAAGCCATGTGCTCAACACAGTTGATTACATAATCAAAATATTGACTGACTCTGAAAATCATCGGAGATGTTCTGCATCTTGCACTGTCAAATACTCAGCCAAGAAATAATATTATGTAAAAACAAGCACTTTTGTCTCATTAGTATGCAGAGCTTGCTTTTATCTTAAGAAAGTGGTAAAATTTTATGTGTACCGAGAATTGTCTTGAATGTCTTTTCCTTTTCTTTTTTCTTTCTTATTTTGGCGTTTTGATACAGGATATCAATCCCCTATATATAGCTATAGCCGGTCTGGAACTTCTGTATGGAGTCAGTTGATGAAAATCAGTGGCCTTCCTGCCTATCCTCCATAGTATTGACATTACAGGCGTATCCACTGTGCCTGCCTTAAAGTTCTGAATAATTTCTCCTTAGTAAGTGTTTGACCTGTGCACCTTCACATATCTGTACACCTGTTGCCTTATAAAAATGTCTCGGGTGAAAAGGAACCTCATGTGGAAAAACTTCAGTAACAGAACTAGGCTTGCTCTCCCCTCCACTTCTGTGAGATCTGTGCCTGCCCCCAAATTCCTTGAGCATGTCTACATCACATCAGTCTTGCTTTCATGAATAGAACGAATGATTAACATTTATCAATAGTGTGTGTGTGTGTGTGTGTGTGTGTGTGTTGTGTGTGTGTGTGTAGCACACATCACCATGTAACGGATGCCTCGGTTCCACTCTCTAATGACCCATAACATAAACTCTTGCTACTTTAAGATCTCTGTTAAATGTCGCCTGGCTCCTGTGGCCTTTCCTGAATACTCTGCTCGTAGTTACAACCTATGCTAAGCTCTTACTGCCCCACAGCCTGTTTTAGACTTCTCTCTCTCTCATGGCCATTTAAAGGCTCTCTTGGGCTGAAGGTGTGGCTCAGTGGTACAGAGTTTGCCTGTATGTAATCACTATCAGAACAAAAATTAATACAAAAATAAAATGCTTTCTCAGTTGTTGCTTTATTACTTATCTTTTTTTTTATTCTAGAAGGAATATTCACGACAACAGAAAATTTTGGATCTTAAGTGCTTGGGATAGTAACTGGCCCACAAAAAACTTTTGATCAGTATTTAACGAATCAATGAAATAATAATGTCAGCCAGTTATACATCATAATCTCTGCTCCAGTGAATAGCACAATTTTATAAGCATTTTCCCAACAAGTGAAGACTTGAATATAAGAAATAGTTTGTTTTTGAATGCTGAGTATATAGTTTCTGTTGTGTACTGCAGACTCATTCTGTCCAAATTAACCTAAAAACTCTAAGCACTTATTTTTTTTTAATTTAAAGATATGTTTTTATTTTTATTTATTTTTATTTTTTTATCAGTTACATTTTATTAACTCTGTATCCCAGCCGTGTCCCGATCCCTCATTCCCTCCCAGTCCCTCCCTCCCTCCCTCATCTCCACCGTGCCCCTTTCCAAGTCCACTGATAGGGGGGACCTCCTCCCCATTCATCTGATCCTGTTTTATCAGGTATCTTCAGAACTGGCTGCAAAGCCCTCCTCTGTGGCCTAACAGGACTGCTCCTCCCTTCGGGGGTGGGGAGACCAAAGAGCCAGTCATTGAGTTCCTGTTAGAAATAGTCCCTGTTCCCCTCACTTTGGGAAACCAATTGGTTACTGAGCTACCACAGGCTACATCTGAGTGGAGGTTCTAGGTTATATCCATACATGGTCCTTGGTTGAATGTCAGTCTCAGAAAAGACCCTGTGCCCAGATATATTTGGTCCTTGTGGAGCTCCTATCCTTTCCCCATCAGACTAACTCCCCTTCTTTCTTATGATTCCCTGTACTCTGCCAAAGGGAGTACATGTTTAGTCATGAGTCTTTGCTTTGAAAACACTGCTAGTTAGAGTCTTTCAGATGCGCTCAGTAGACTCCTGTCATACGTTCAATGCACATCCCATCTGTCTTTCTAAATGAGGATTGATCATCTTACCCCATGTCCGCTCAATTGATTATCTTTTTTAGGTGTATAGATTTCATTATGTTTATCATATCTTATAGGTCTATATAAGTGAGTATATCCCATGTTTGTCTTTCTCCTTCTGGGATATTTCACTCAGAATGATCTTTTCTAGATCCCACCATTTGCCTGCAAATTTCATGATTTCCTCCTTTTTGATTGCTGAGTACTATTCCATTGTATAAAAATACCACAATTTCTGTACCCATTCCACCGTTGATGGACATCTGGGTTGTTTCCAGGTTCTGGCTATTACAAATAGAGCTGCTATAAACATGGTTGAGCATGTGTCCTTTTTGTGTACTTGAACAAACTTTGGGTATATACCTAGCAGTGGTATAGCTGGGTCTGGAGGAAGCACTATTCCTATTTGTCTTAGAAAGCGCCAGATATCTTTCCAGAGTGGTTGTACCAGTTTACGTTCCCACCAGCAGTGGAGGAGGGTTCCCCTTTCTCCACAACCTCTCCAGCATGTGTTATCGCTTGAGTTTTTCATCTTGGCCATTCTGATGGGTGTAAGGTGATATCTCAGGGTCGTTTTGATTTGCATTTCCCTGATGGCTAATGAGGATGAGCATTTCTTTAAGTGTTTTTCTGCCATTCGATATTCCTCTGTCGAGAATTCTCTGTTTAGCTCTGTTCCCCATTTTTTAATTGGATTACTTGGATTGCTGCTTTTCAGCTTCTTTAATTCTTTGTATATACTGAATATTAGTCCTCTGTCAGATAAAGGGTTAGTGAAGATTCTTTCCCAATCTGTAGGCAGTCGTTTTGTTTTGATGACGGTATCCTTTGCTTTACAGAAATTTTTCAGTTTCATGAGGTCCCATTTATTGATTGTTGCTCTTAGAGCCTGTGCTGTTGGTGTTCTGTTCAGGAAGTTGTCTCCTGTGCCAATGAGTTCTAGGCTGTTCCCCACTTTTTTTTCCAATTGATTTAGGGTATCTGGTTTTATGTTGAGGTCCTTGATCCACTTTGACTTTAGTTTTGTGCAGGGTGATAAATATGGATCTATTTTCATTTTTCTGCATGTAGACATCCAGTTGGTCCAGCACCATTTGTTGAAGATGCTGTCTTTTTTCCATTGAATGGAATTGGCTTCTTTGTCGAATATCGAGTATTCATAGGTGTGTGGATTTATTTCTGGGTCTTCTATGCGGTTCCATTGATCCTCCTTTCTGTTTCTATGCCAATACCATGCAGTTTTTATTACTGTTGCCCTGTAGTACAGCTTGAGATCAGGAATGGAGATACCTCCAGATGATCTGTTGTCGTACAGGATCGTTTTGGAGATTCTGGGTTTTTTGTTTCTCCATATGAAGCTGAGAATCTTTTTTTCAAGGTCTGTAAAGAATTGAGTTGGTATTTTGATGGGAATTGCATTGAATCTGTAGATTGCTTTTGGCAGTATGGCCATTTTCACAATGTTAATCCTACCAATCCATGAGCACGGGAGATCTTTCCATCTTCTGATATCTTCTTTGATTTCTTTCTTCAGAGACTTGAAGTTTTTCTCAAACAGGTCTTTCACTTGCTTGGTTAAAGTCACACCAAGGTACTTTATGTTATTAGTGGCTATTGTGAAGGGTGTTGTTTCCCTAATTTCTTTCTCAGCCTTTTTGTCTTTGGTATATAGGAGGGCTTCTGATTTTTTTGAGTTGATTTTGTATCCTGCCACTTTGCTGAAGGTGTTTATCAGCTAAAGGAGTTCTCTGGTTGAATTTTTGGGGTCGCTCATGTATACTATCATATCATCTGCAAATAGTGACACTTTGACCTCTTCCTTTCCGATTTGTATCCCCTTGATCTCCTTTAGTTGTCTTATTGCTCTGGCTAGGACTTCAAGTACTATGTTGAAGAGATATGGGGACAATGGACAGCCTTGTCTTGTCCCTGATTTCAGTGGGATTGATTTAAGTTTCTCTCCATTGAGTTTGATGTTAGCTATAGGCTTGCTATATATTGCCTTTACTATGTTTAGGTATGTGCCTTGTATCCCTGATCTCTCCAAGACTTTAAACATGAATGGGTGTTGGACTTTGTCAAATGCTTTTTCGGCATCTAAGGAGATGATCATGTGGTTTTTCTCCTTCAGTTTTTTTATGTAGTGGATTACATTGATGGATTTCCGTATGTTGAACCACCCTTGCATGCCTGGGATGAAGCCTACTTGGTCATGGTGGATGATACCTTTGATGTGTTCTTGGATTCGGTTTGCAAGTATTTTATTGAGTATTTTTGTGTCAATGTTCATAAGAGAGATAGGCCTGAAGTTCTCTTTTTTTGTTGGGTCTTTGTGTGGTTTAGGTATTAAGGTGACTGTGGCTTCATAGAATGAGTTTGGTAGTGTTCCTTCTGTTTCTATTTTGTGGAATAGCTTGAGGAAAATTGGAGTTAGCACTTCTTTGAAGGTCTTGTAGAATTCTGCGCTGAAGCCATCTGGTCCAGGGCTTTTTTTGGAGGGGAGACTGTTAATGACTGCTTCGATTTCCTTGGGAGATATAGGGCTATTCAGTCTTTCTACCTGATCTTGACTTAGTTTTGGTAGATGGAATCTTTCAAGAAAATTATCCATTTCATTTAGATTCTCAAATTTTGTGGCATATAGGCTTTTGTAGTATGACCTAATAATTGTTTGGATTTCCTCAATGTCTGTGGTTATGTCCCCATTTTCATTTCTGATTTTGCTGATCTGGATAGTTTCTCTCTGCTTTTTAGTTAGTTTGGCTAAGGGTTTGTCTATCTTGTTGATTTTCTCAAAGAACCAGCTTTTTGTTTCATTGATTCTTTGGATAGTTTTATTTGTTTCTAGTTGATTGATTTCAGCCCTTAGTTTGATTATTTCCAGCCGTCTGCTCCTCTTGGGTGTATCTGCTTCTTTTTTTTCTAGGGTTTTCAGTTGGGCCATTAAGTTGTTTGTATATGATGTTACGAATTTCTTCTTGCAGGCACTTAGTGCTATAAGTTTTCCTCTGAGCACTGCTTTCAATGTGTCCCATAAATTTGGGTATGTTGTGCCTTCCTTTTCATTGAATTCTAGGAAGTCTTTAATTTCTTTCTTTATTTCTTCCTTAACCCAGCTGTCATTGAGTAGTAAGTTGTTCAGTTTCCATGTGCGTGTCGGCTTTTTGTTGTTTCTGTTGTTGTTGAGGTCGAGCTTTAGTCCATGGTGGTCAGATAGTATACAAGGGATTATTTCAATCCTTTTGTATCTGTTGAGGCTTGCTTTGTGGCCCACTATATGGTCTATTTTGGAAAAGGTTCCATGCGGTGCTGAAAAGAAGGTGTACTCTTTTGAGTTTGGGTGAAATGATCTGTAGACGTCTATTAGGTCCATTTGATTTAGGGATTCTGTGAGTGCTTTTATTTCCCTATTTGGTGTCTGTCTAGTTGATCTGTCCCTTGGTGAGAGTGGAGTGTTGAAGTCTCCCACTATTAAGGTATTAGGATCAATGTATGATTTAAGCTTTAATAATGTTTCATTTACGAATGTCGGTGCTCTTGTATTTGGGGCATAGATATTCAAGATTGTGATGTCCTCTTGGTGGATTTTTCCTTTGATGAGAATATAGTGGCCCTCCTTATCTTTTTTGATTAACTTGGGTTGAAAGTCTATTTTATTAGATATTAGGATGGCTACTCCAGCTTGTTTTCTGGAACCATTTGCTTGAAAAACAGTTTTCCAGCCCTTTACTCTGAGGTAGTGTTTGTCTTTGTTGCATAGGTGTGTTTCTTGGATGCAACAGAATGTTGGATCCTGTTTCCTTAACCATTCTGTTAGCCTGTGTCTTTTTATTGGTGAGTTGAGTCCATTGATATTGATAGATAATAGTGAGCAATGCATGTTAGTTCCTTTTGTAATGGAGTCGATGATCTAACCCTGTTTCATTGCTTGTTTTCTTTTCATTTTTGTTGGGATATTATCTGTATGCCCTGTTTTCTTGGGTGAATTTGTTTTCATTGGATTGGAGTTTTCCTTCTAGTATCTTCTGTAGGGATGGTTTGCTGTGTAGATATTGTGTAAATTTAGTTTTGTCATGGAATATTTTGTTTTCTCCATCTATGTTGATTGAAAGCTTTGCAGGGTATAGTAGTCTGGTTTGACATTTGTGATCTCTTAGAGTCTCCATGATACTTGCCCAGGCCCTTCTGGTTTTCATAGTTTCTGATGAGAAGTCCGGTGTGATTCTGATAGGTCTACCTTCATATGTTACTTGGCCTTTTTCCCTTGCTGCTTTTAATATCTTTTCTTTGTTCTATAGATTTAGTGTTTTGACTATGATGTGACGTGATGTGTTTCTTTTCTGGTCTAGTCTATTTGGAGTTCTGTAGGCCTCTTGTATATTTATGGACATCTCTTTCTTTAAGTTGGGAAAATTTTCTTCTTCTTTGATTTTCTTGAAAATATTTTCTGGACCTTGGAGTCTGGAGTCTTCTTTTTCGTGAATTCCTATTATTCTTAGATTTTGTCTTTTCATAGCATCCTTGATTTCTTGGATATTTTGTGATTGGAACTTTTCTGATTTTACTTTTTCTTTGAGAGAAGTATCCATTTCTGCAAGTGTGTCTTCAGCTCCAGAGATTCTCTCTTCCATCTCTTGTATTCTGTTGGTGATGCTTACTTTTGTGGTTCCTGATCTTTTCTCCAAGTTCTCCAGCTCAAGGGTTTTCTCATTTTGTGTTTTCTTTATTGATTCTAATTCTGTTTTCATGCCTTGCACCATTTCTTTCATGTGTTTGAATTTGGATTCCTGTCTCTCTACGATGGTCTCTATTTCTTTTTTCATTTCCTTCTTATATGCCACTAATTTTTCCTCTACTTGTGTATCTATTTGTTTGGCTATGTTTGCCTGTGTTTCTTTAAGGATATTGTCTATTTCTTCTTTCTTTGCCTTCAATTGACTGGCTATCTCTTTGAAAGACTTGTTCATTTCCTCCTTATGAGTCTCAAATAATTGGGCAAGCATGGCTTTAAAATCATTTTCCTGTGCTTCTGCTGAATTGGTGTATCCATTGATTTTGGGGTTTGCTGGTGAAGTCATGATGTCCTGATTTATGTTGGAAGTGTTCTTTCACCTACCTCTGGCCATTGAAACCTTCCCTGTTTGTTTTTGGATTCTGCAGATCAGACTGGTGCTGTCTCTCTCTGGTGTCTGGAGAGTTCTTCAGGAAGCTGAGCACTCTCAGCATGTGCTGAGGACTAGCTGTACCTGTGGGAGGAAAGTACGCAGGCACAAACGGGGCAAATGCAAGCGTGTGTGTGCGCGCGCGAGCATGTGTGTGTCTGTGTGTGTAAGTGTGCGTGGATGAGGGACAGAGTGATGGCTAATGTTGAACCCTTGAGTGTGTGGGAGGGGCTCTGCACTGTATATGTCACAGGTGCTAATGATGATCGCCGCGCAATTTCTGGCATTAACTGTCTTAGCTCCTCAATCAGGCCCACAGGGCAGGAACTTCAATGTCCCTAGTGCCCCTCTGTTTCCCAAAGTGGGTATGTGGGTGGGACGGGGGTTCGATGCCTGGCTTCTGCTTTAGAAGGACCCAGGATCTGGGGAACTGCAGATTCTCAAGGGTGCACTCACTTACAGGCAGGTCTCTTGGCAGAGATCTTGGTATCCGGGGCTCTCTGCTCTCTGGTTTGGCCCTGCTTCTTTGATGTGTTCCGCCAGTTCTGTGCTGCTGTCACTGCCAGGTTCTGAGGTCTTGCTGCAACTGGAGATTTCAGGGTGGTCACTTCAGCAGAGATGGGGTAACCAGGCTCTCTGTTCTCTGGTTTGGCCCTGGTTAGTCTTAAACTGGAGGGCTGTGGTGCCCCGCCAGTTCAGTGCTGCTCCGCTGCCACGTCCCGCTGTAACTGGAGACTGGGTTGCTAGTCCCAATGCTTTCTGGGAAGTCCTGGGATCTCTTCGTTGTGCTCTCCAAGCTTGGGAGGCCCAGCACCTGGTGTGTCCAGGTTGTATGACGTTTCTGCCTGGTTTTGGTGAGTATATAGCGTATTCTCGGTCACTGTGGGATTGGGCGGGCCGCACCGTCAGTGATGGCGATCCTGCGGAGCTAGTATGGTGTCTAGCAGATTCACGCCCTGGGAGGATGGTGTAGCCGCTGCGCGAATCTGGGACTCTGGGACACCTACTGCTGGCTTTTGTCTGCCGCTAAAGTGCTTGGGGCTCCGTCTCAGCGGCTGTATACCCCAGGCAGTTAGGTCTGCGCTGAGAAAGATGAGTCCGCTGTGCCGCTGTGCCGAGGAGGAAGGAGGTCTGGGGGAAGGGAGTGCCGCAAGAACAAAGGATCCTTTCTCTCCTTCCCCAAGCAAGTCTCTAGGTGACCGGAGGCCAAAGTTTTCACCTCCTGCGATGTTCTCTGGTGTTCAGAAAGCCTCACCGTGGTTTTCCTGGGTTGGGGGTCCTTCCATTCTCCAACTCAGAAGATCAGGTATCCCACCGCTCAGAAACTGTGTGTGCTAGTCGCCATCTTGGCTCCGCCCCCTCCTAAGCACTTATTTTTAATTGACACACAGCAGCTGAGCTATCATTGCTTATAACTTATTTAATTTAAAATAACAGTTTTTTTTAATCTCAAGTTCTGTAACAGGTAGTTACCTGTTTGTTGGATGAAAATTGTGTAAGACAAGTGATATATTTCAGCAAAAATATAGTCTCAAATTTCTCCCAAAATTTAAATAAATTCAATGTAAGTGAAGGATTTTTGGAAGCTGAGCATGAAGGCTTTGTAAGCCACAAGGAAAAACAGCAGAGGCAGGGCAGCTGGCACCAAGGTATCTTTGGGGGCCATGTTACAGATCTGGAATTCTTACAATGGAATGACCTGATGAGGTCTGTGTTTTACAAAGAAATGTCTCTTATGGAAGTGAGGAAGATGGACTGAAAATCTTGAACAATGGTTGTTTGGCTAATCATAAGGACCACAGTCCAGGCTAGAGATGCTGATTTCTAAATAGGAAATTGATAGTGGGATAAAGAGATAAGTACACAGGCTAAGTATTCAGCAGGTTAACCCTATGTATATGCTATATGGGATCTATTTGGTAGTTCCTCTAAATTTAAATCATAGAGCATTCTATGAACCAAAAATTCCACACCTAAGAATGCATCCAAGAGATCTAAAAACACTTCCACACAAAACTTGCCTGAAAGTATTCATATTAGTGTGATTTACAAGACAGAGAAGTGGAAATAGTGTGGATGTCCGTAAGATGGATAAAAATGACATTTCTACACAATGAAATATAATTCAACTATGAAGAAAGAATGTAGATTTGGTGGAGGTCATGGTGGCAGTGAACCTTGAAAAGAACAGATTAGAAGAAGTGACTCACAAAACATCACAAATGGTATGACTCCACATACATGAGACCTTTAGAATAGACTAAACCAGAGACCGAAGCTGTATAATGCTTTCTAGGTATCTGGGGAAGTAAAAATGTGAAGAGGCTGCTAAGAAACACAGAGTTTCTCTTAGATAACAAAATGTTTTAGAAATACTAGGGAAAGAATGGAAGATTTCTACAACTGTATGGACGTATTAAACTCTGTTGGATGATATGTGTGGCAGTATGAATGAGAAAGATCTCCATAGGCTCACAGGTTTGAATGCTTTGTCACCAGGGAGTGGCACTATTTGATAAGAGTAGGAGGTGTTACTTTGTTGGAGGAAGTGTGCCACAGGAGGTTTCAAAAAGTCATGCCAAACCCAGAGCCCCTCTCTCTATGCCTGCAGATCATAACATAGCTCTCAGCTATTACTCCAGTGCCTGTCTGCACGCTTCCCCATTGAGAATGAACTAAACCTCTGCAACTATAGGTAAGCCTCTAATTAAATGTTTTCTTCTGTAAAAGTCATGACATCTCTTTACAGCAAGGGAACAGTGACTAAGACAGAAGTTAGTACCAGGAGTGGGGAATTGATGTGACAGGTCTGACCATGCTGCCTGTTGGTGGAAAATGGCTTTGGCACTTTGGATTAGGAAAACAGTTGAATGCTTTAAGTGGAGCTTAATGGACCATACTAACAGGAGCATGAGAGACAGTGCTGAGGGCGAGTTGAACTGTGGTGACCCAGCACAAAAAAGTTTCAGATAGAAGAATAGTAATAAGTTGCCTGGAGACCATTCTTCTGATATTTTGGTGAACAATGTAGCTGTTTTCTGTCTTTGTCTAAAAGAATCTGCCTAAGACCAACAAGAGAGTTTGTAATTAATGGTGTTAGCCTAGTGCAGGGAGCCATGGAGTTGGCCTGGCCTAGCTGCCTTGAGAGGCGTGCTTCATAGGTTTTTTCGGGTTACAATACACATCTCCTGTGGCACAATGTTCCCTTCCAGTTCCTGAGAGACCATTGTACTCCCTCAGGCAGTGAAGCGTTCAGGATGCTTCCTGTTTCTTTGTACACCCCATTTGTAGTCAAGGAAGCATAAAAGTTTGACAGTAAAATTGGTCTTAGACATTGAACCTGTATGCCCTGTATAGCTTGCAAATGTTATTGTATCTTGGCAACTACAACTGTATTGCCCTGGCAACTGCCATTATATTCTATTTCTGATGAAGGTATAAAACGTCTGATTGCTCTCAATAAAATTTTCACAGCCTCAGTTGTGCTGTGGTCCCTCCAGCTGACCTGATTTAATTCCTTGTGGCCATATTGGGTGACCTTAATGGGGTAAGGGCAGGTACTTACAGCAGGGGTGATTTGTTTATTAATTAATTTATTTATTTGTTGTTATATTTTTAATTCTTTAAAACAAGTTTTGAATTTAAATATATTTTGATCATATTCTTCACCTCCTTCAAGTTCTTCCTGATCCTCCTCCTCTCTCCCCATCCAACTTCAACTTTTTTTCTCAAAACAAAAAAATTCCACCACAACCCCAGTACAACCTCTCCCAAACCAAGAAAATAAAATAAACCACAACCAAAGAAACAGAACAAGTAAAAACAAAAACAAAAACAAAAACAAAAAAAGACCCAGTACCACCAACAACCAAAAACTCCACCAAAATATAACCAAATAAAAGCACACAAAAAAAGGTGTGGAGAAGTTGGCCAATCAACTACTCCTAAAATGAGGCCTGCCTTGAAGTGGTTGTTAGACCCAGTGTCACTCCATTAGAGAAAACAGATTTTTTTTTCCTCTCACTGCAGGTATAAATGACAGTTCAGTTGTTAACCTGTTCCCTAGTGTCTAACTTTTCATTCATTCATTCATTCATTCATTCATTCATTCTTACTCATTGATTTTTAAAGTATATAACAAAATAAAACATACTAAAGCAAAATAAAAGCTATCACATTAAAGATGTCCAAGACAAACAAAAGGCAAACAGCCCAAAGAAGGCACAAGAATCAGAGGCCTGTTCATGTGTACACACAGGAATCTCATAAAAACACTGGACTGGAGGCCATAATATATGTGTAGAATACTGTACATACTGCCTCGGTTTTTTGTGTTCATATGAGCTTTGTTTATGTTGATTTAGAGGGTCTTGTTTTCTTGGTATCCTCTATCCCCTCTGGCTCCTTTACTCTTTCAGCCTCCTCTTCTGTGGGGTTCCCTAAGCTGTGAGGGAAGAGAATTGATGGGGACATCCTATTTAGGACTGAGTATTCCAAGGTCTCTCCCTATGTTTAATGCTAGCTGTGGATTTGTTCTTACCTGCTGAGGAAGAAGCTTTTCTGATGATGACTGAACAAAAAACTAATGTATGAGTACAGCAGAATATAATTAGAGGTCATTTTGTCACTATGTTTTTGTTTTTACACTAGTATTATTTAGTTTCACCCTAGGTTCCTGGGCTATCAAATCTCAGGTTCTTGGTCACCAAAGCAGTGTTGGCCATAAGTTTCATTTTGTAGAATGGGCATTAAGTTAAATCAGATACTTTTTGGTTACTCTTAAAAGCTTTGTGCCACTGTTGCTGTAGCCTATCTTGCAGGTAGTAAATCATTGTAGATAAGGGATTTGTGGCTGGCTTGGTGTTAATGGTTTTCCTGTTTTGTTCTTTTTTTTTTTTTTTTTAATAGCTTTCAGAGTACTTTATTATACCAAAGACACTGGAATATGGGGGTAAGTTCTCTATATAGTTCAACCTCTCCATGTTTAGTGAATTATGTTGCTGTTGTCTTTAGCAATGATACCTTGCTGTCAGTTTGTGGAGGGCAACCTATAGTACTGACAATAATATGGGTTGTTTGGGGATCCTGTGGGGCCCCTTTGGCCAACAACTCAATAAGATGTTGCTCAATCCTGGTAATGGAATTTTCATTTGGTGACATGAGATAGTCATTTGGGGCTCTTTCTCTGCCATTATTTGGCAATTTCCTTTAGATCACCTTCACATATGTATATATGTTAGGAAGTTTTCATTTCATATTATCCCTCAACTCTCCCTTAATTTCAGCTGTCTCTCTCTGTATTCTCTCCCATAACACTCTCTTCCCTTTCCATCCCTATATTATCTTCCTTTTCCAACCCTCCTATCCATAATTATTTATTCTATTCCCTTACCTAATGAGATCTATCTGCTCCCTCTAGCTCTTACTCTATACCTACCTTCTGTGGTTCCATGTATTGTAGGTAGGTTATCATTGTCTTAACTTATAATATCCACATATAAGTGAATACAGACCATGCTTGTCTTTCTTTGTCTGGGATACCTCACTGAGGACTTTTTTTCTGGTTATCCATTTGCCTGCAAATTCCACGATGGTAGTTTTAATGGCTGAGTCATATTCCATTGTTTAAATATACCATATTTTCTTTAGCCATTCTTCTGTTAAGGGACATCTAGGTACTTTTAAATTACTGGCTATTATGAATAGAGCAGCAATGAACATAGTTGAGCAAATGTCTCTGTACTAGAATGAATCTTTGGATTTATGTCCAAGAGTGGCATACCTAGATCTTGGGGTAAATCAATACTTTTCTTCCTGAGGAACTGCCATATTGATTTCCATAATGTCTGTATGAGTTTGCATTCCCATCAGCAATGGATGAGTGTTCCTCTTACTCCATATCCTCTCCATCATGACCTGCTCATTTTTTTTTTATCTTAGCCACTATGATAGGCATAAGATGGATTTTCAAAGTGATTTTGATTTGCATTTCCTGGATGGTTAAGGATGTTGAATATTTCTTTCAGTGTTTCTCAGGCACTTGAGTTTCCTCTATTGAGAATTCTTGTTTAGAGCTATATCTCATTTTTAAACTGTGTTGTTTTCTTAATGTCTAATTTCTTGAATTCTTTATATATTTTGGTTATTGTGCATCAAATTGATAAAAATCTTCTTCCATTGTGTAGGCTGCTGCCTTGTCAGAATGATGGTGTCTTTTGTCGTGCAGAAGGTTCAGGAGCTCCCATTTATTGATTATTTATTTAAGAGCATCTGCTTCTGTTCAGAAAAATCTTTGTGTGTGGGTGGGGGGGCAATGAGTTCAAGGCTATTCCCCACTTTTTCTTCTATCAGGTTTAGTGTATCTGGTTTTATGTTGACATCTTTAATCCATTTGGAGTTGAGTTTGGTGCAAGGCGATAAGTGTGGATCTATTTGGATTCTTCTACATGCAATTACCAAACCTAAAAGAATCCTGAATTAAAATGATAAATTCTTTTCTAGAGGTATCACAATCTCTGACTTGAATTTCTACTACAAAGTGATAGCAATAAAAACCACAAAGTTCTGGCACAAAAGTGTGTTGATCAATAGCATCCAGCTGAAGATCCAGACATAAATCCACATACTTACGACACCTGATTTGTGTGTGTGTGTGTGTGTGTGTGTATGTGTGTGAAGAGTCTAGAAATACACACTGGAAAAAAAAGACAACACTTTCATCAAAGATGCTGCCAGAGGAGATTTCAAGACAACCTGGTATTGACTCTGTCATGTGGCTTTTCGTGGCCTCTTTTAGGCAGACCTAGACTAAAACGTGGTAAGCTAGACGAAGAGAGCTACATAATGTGTGGTTTGCGGGAGAAAAGAAGCACCACGAAGTGTAATGGAGCTAAGGCCAGTGCTCAAGGAGACAAATGGCTTAAAGAAAAGTGTGATGGTAAGTGGAATAAAGGAAATGGTGACCTCAGAGCCAGACCTCACCCAGATAACTTTCAGTTTTTGAAAACGAATCAAAGAAAAGCTCAAGCGGTGAAGGGGGGCATCAACAACAGAAAGCTGGTGCAAATGTAATTGAACAAGGGAGTAAGTTCCAGCCCCATCAAGCAGAACTTGGCAGCTTTTTCCATGTGGTTCTAGCTTTCGAGTAAAAGATACAGAAAAGTGTGAGGGGGGTTGTGGGATCTCCCTCCTCTATGAAGGAAAGCTGCTGAGGTCAGGTGTGTGTCAGGTATGCGTTAGGGGTGTCCCTGCCTGGAGGCCCAATAAGGCCACTGCATGAAGCTATAAGGTGAGGCCTGGATTGCCTTGGAAACCCCAAGATGTTTGAGATACCAGAGTCATGGTATCCTACCTACAGAGGAAGGCTGCAGAATGGGTGTGGAACCAGACCAAGGGAGAGAATTGTACTGCAGTCAACAAAGCTGAAAGGAGTTAGATATCTGAAATGTCCCTTGGATATCAGACACAGAGATGCAGAATTTGGAGTGTGCACTGTGAGGTTTCAGTCTTGCTTTGATCCAGTATTTCCCCCACTATGCTACATTTCCTCCCTTTTGGAATGATAATGCATATTCTGTGCCATTGTGTGTTGGAAGAAAGTGATGTGCTTTTTGATTTCAATTTTAATGAGAGTTACAGTTAACAGATTGCTTGAGTCTCAGAAGAAACTTTGGACTTTTAAAACAGGGTTGAGACTGTGATACGCTATGGAGACTTTTGAAGCCGGACTAAATGCATTTTGCCTTACGATACGATTACAAGCCTATGGGGATCAGGGAATTGAAAGTGGTGGTACGATGAGAATGGGTCCAGTATCCTCATTTGAATGCTTGGTCACCAGGGAGTGGAGCTATTTGAAAAGATAAGGGGGTGCGGCCTGCTTAAAGGAAGTGTGTGGTTGGGGATGGGCTTTGAGATAAAAAAAAAAAGCCCATGCCAAGTCCAGAATCTCTCTCTCTCCCTCTCTCCCTTCCTCTTTCTCTCTCCCTTTTTCTGCCTCCCTATGGATGAGGATGTAGCTCTGAGATACTGCTCCAGCATCTGCCTGCATGTTTCCATGACGATAACTAACCCTCTGAAACTGTAAGCAAGCCCCACTTACATGTTTTCTTCTAAAAGAGTGGCCGTCATCATGGTGTCTCTTCACAGCAATGGAACAATGAAGCTGTTGTTTACAAAGAAGCACATTCAGAAAGTAAGATGTTGAAATCTTAGTGACACATTGAGTGTGGAGGATAAAACTGAGGGTAAAGTGGAAAGAACCCGAGCCTGTCAGTTTGGGAAACTGAGGACATAGTATACCTTTCCAAAATTGTGCAATTTAGGCTTAATACAAGACAGGCAAGGAGCATCAGAAAACAGGCCAGACACACAGCAACATCAATGGGACAGAAACCTATGAGTATAACAAATAGACTATTTTGCCTTGTTTGTTTTTGAAAAACTACTCTGGAGGGGGCTAATTACTATAATATACTGCGCTTTGCCAGTATAATTAAAAAAAAAAAAAGTCCAACGGTGAATAAGATTTCAACTCTAAACAAACAAGTAAAGAATATAAAGACCGAAGCAAGAAAAACAGTCATTTAGAACAAGTTAGAAGTGATACAACTTCAGTAGGGAATTATTTTGCTCCATGAGACTCATTCTATTTTAACAAATTACAGTGGATAACTTGCATAGACACATCTGAAAAAAAAAAAAAGAAGTAAAATATGACCCATGTATTTAGAAACCTGGAAAACATTCCCAGAAATAAACACGAAGCTCTTAGACATAGAGTGCCAATCCCAAACTCAGAATCTTACTAAGAGCACAGGTACTTTGCAGACAGCTGACATCGGCCACAAGATGCACCATAGCAGCCTAGTTCATTGATGTCTGTTGCATCAGCTCAGAGAAGGAGCAAAGCAGTTCAGCTCAGGCATGTCTTCAAGTCTGTGCTCTTGACTAAGTCTTCCTCCCCACTCTTCCTCCTCCTCCTCCTCTCATCCTTGAGCCATCAGCACCACCTCTCTCTCCTAATGGTACAAGGGTAGTTTGACTTAGAAACTAAACAAGGTTAATCCTATTGTTACGCAGTAGAAGAATCCTCTTTCATGGAGTGAGCTCATCCTAAGAGCTAACTCAAAAGGTGAATGCGAGACCCACGTGAGTACAAACTATTTCCCTATGTACTTAATGCTTATCCTAGAGGCTATAATATCCAGTATCAGCATCAATATTAATATTTCCTATAATGAATGCCAGTGTGTGCACCATTTGGAAAGTGGTTAAAAAGAAAAGAAAAGAAAAACAAAAAAATTGATGTTCACTTATTCAAACCTGCAAACCACATAGATTATAAGGATGGGACCAGGGTCTTCCCATGCTTAAATCATATCTTTCATAGCATCATTTTCTTTCTCCACTAGAAATCTTCTGTGATAACAAACATTCCAGGTTCCCCAATACTCTCTTTCCAGAGCATTATCTCAAGGCAGGCCTATTATACTTCTTGGGGGACCTCTTGGGTTCTGACTTCGGGAAAACACACCATTGATGCTGTATCCCATCAGCAACACTGTCTTCCAGTACTGCAGCTTTTCTAACCTTTCTACCAGACAGAATTCTACCCTGAGAGTGACCGCATCGGTCTTTATAAAATTGGTTCCTTCCTCTTTCCAGACTGCCATTCTGCAGCCGGGTCTTGACACTCGAAGCACACTTTTTTGTTTGGAAAGCCGATGGTAGAACCAAGTTAAGTTATTTCACTTCGGGCTTATTTTATCCAGAAGCATTTAAGCTCAACTTTGTGACTTTGGAGACCTGGAACACAGAGGAGATAACATGAAGGGCTACGTGATTAATGCTGAATAATTCAGAACTAATCAGCCTGTATTTTAGGCTGGTTGCCTAAGCTAACACATTCAGAACATGAACCATATGATCACACAGAAAAAAAAATTAGAAGAGAAACTCTGCAGCTAAAACAGATTTAGAATTAACATTTTAATTGTAGCAACACTTCACAGCCGTCTCGTTTTCTTTGTCTCCCACAGAATGTGTTTCCTCCCCGAATCCCGATATTTTAATCTCTCTCTGTGGTAATGCTTATTTTAAGCTCCACTATCCTACTGTCGCTTCTCATCTCTGTACATCAACAGGAAGGGACGTGACAGCTCAGCCCTGCAGAGTGCCGGGGGATGAGAGCCAGAGCGAACAGCTGCTGTTAGGAACAGGAGGTCGTGCAGAGGCGACACGGTCCTGGAAGTTGGAGGGAGACTAGGAAAGCAACAAATGGCCGTCACCCCATAGGGGCCGTGGCCTCAGCCTCTGCAAAGCACGGGCTAGGAAGAAGAATTGTAAGCAATACTAACAGAAGTAACCACAGGCCTTGGTTACCTGTTTTAAAAGATAAAGAGAAGGAGGACATACTACATAAAAAGGTTGCATAATGTCCCAGTGATGACATTAATTCTCATTTTAGAATGCCCCTACGTCCTTGAATCACACTAATATCTATTTTTCCCTGAAAATTTCCATCCTTATACACACTCTAGGTCCTTGGCAAGTGGTGCATATCCTTTATTTCTTTCCCTTTCCCACGTCCCCAACTCTTTCTCTCCCTTCTAGTTCCACAGTTTATATAATGTATCTACTGGATAATATACAGGTGAGGGAATGAAGTGCTTAGACTTTGGGAATGCCGGGACTTAGTGGCTGATGAGTAGGCCCACCTTCTCCAGTGTCACTTCTTTACAAGGTGTTATCCTTACAGAACCAACAACTCAAATGATTCTAACAGAAGGTTGTTTGGTGCCTGCCTGAATTCATAGCCTTTGCATCCATCCTGAAGAAATAGAAACTAGAGGGAAGTCAGAGTTCTGCACGTGTTTTTAGGAGTTGAGCACTTCTGGCATTTTCCAGAAAACCAAACCCTACTTTTTAAAAACCTGGTATGAAGGTGAACTCAGATTTAAATCAAAAGATCCAATATGTCTATCATCATGTGATCTTTCACTCTTGTTAAAATATTCAAAAATTCATTTAAAAATATTTCACACTTGTTAAAATGAGGTCATAAAGACTGGGGGAGCACGACTTGTGCAATTGTGAGCAGGCCCCAAGGCAAACATAGTACAATCTGTTGAGAGGGAGAAAATTAGTCAACTGTTAGCTGAGCAAATTGGGGCAAATGACTTCTGTAAGTTTTAGAAGTTTAAAATGAAGGATTACATAATACAATTCCCTGGTATCTTCTCTCCTCTCATGGTTTAATATTTTCAGTTAGCTAGGTTGTTTATATCTCTCATTTATTTATATCTCTAATAAATTTCTACCATTTTCTACATACTTAACCTTCCTATAGTTTTGATTTGAAGACTAAAAAAGACAAGAGTATAGTCTACATTTGTGATGCAATATAGACAACTCAGAGATAACTAAGATTAATATCAGTTATAATTCCTTTTAAAAAGTCACTAATTTTTTATTTTTTGTCAGACTACTGCTGCCATTTTCTGTGTGTTTTGGATACAATTTGATTTGAAAGTACATGACATTTTCTAAGTCTTTGAAGGTTACGTTTTCTATGCATGTCTTGAAGAACTGTATTTGTTGTGGGCAGAGAGCTAGCTCAGGAGTTAGAAGTTCTTACGGCACAGCCAAGAAGACTGAAGTTTGGATATTGGCACTCACACAGGTTGGACATTTCACACAAGCCTATATATGCCCAGCTTTAAGAGGGAGGAAGGGTGGGAGGGGGGATGCTCAGGTTGGCTTGCTTGCAGCATAGCCAAAAAAATGTGAGCCCCAGGTTCACAGAGAGATCCAGACAAAAAAAAAATAGACAGAGAATGCCAAAGGACACCTGACATCTCTTTTTATTTCTATGGGTACATGTATTATACACATATATACACATATGCACATACATACAAATAAATAAAAACAAATCTTTAAAAAGGAATTATATTTGATATATTAGGAGTTTATGCTACTCTGTAAAAGTATTAGCAACTATCCACCTTCACTTCCTGAGCTCATAAAATTCACTTTCGAACTTCTTGACTCCAACTTTGGTAGAAGGACAATTTTGGTAGAAGTTACTAAAGTGTTAGAATTCTGCATATGCATCTTTGTAAGATTTGATACAATTCTATTACTTGAGATATGAGTCTCAGTGGTCATTGAAGGGGCATCTGTGTCCTAGCTAGCAACAGCTAATTCCTGGATAAACACTCTGAGCTGTAGAAATGATTCTCCAATCCATCCTCTCTAATGTGCAGAAGTAATCTATGAATTTCCATTGAATCAATAAAATCAAAGCAAGAATGATAACATGGTAATTAATTGTCACCTATATTCTAAAAAGTTGTTTTCCAATCATATGAGCTGAATTAATGTGAGTTACATAACTTCACTTGTTTTAATGTGACCAGTTATTAATTCTACTGACTAAAGTAGGCAAGTATTCGCATTAGGCAAGCAGTACCAGAAAAATAGAGAAAGGTATTTAAAGCTAGGAAGATCTTAGCCAATTTGCAAAATTAACTCCACTCCCATTGTGTTTATTTTGAGGGTGTTCACTTTATTTTTGTTTTCTACAATATAGGATAAATATTATCTGTGGTCACTTATAAAACTGACCACAAATGGCTTTGCACCCCGTTTCATCAAGAGGGAAAAATCTATTTTTCTAGTTCATCAGTATGATTGGGTGTTTGATGTTTGATTTACTTTCATCAAAGAAATATTGTGGAAGTTACACTCTTTCCACCCTAAATGCTTTGCAAGTTTCCAGTGCTGTGCAGCCAGCATACACAGCATGTGGACAAACTCCAGCAGACAAACTCAGATGTCAACTATTTGTGACATAAAACCAGTTGGGGATATCCCAAATCAGCCCCAGTCAAAGGATCCACCCAGCTAAGGTTAAGGTACTCTGTCAACCATAGAAATGAGCTAAGCTAATCTTGTTGCTTTGTGCCTAGGAGTTTGGGAGATCATTTTTTTTTAAAACAATTTATTCATTATATATCCCAGTTGAAGCCCCCTCCATCATCTCCTCCCAGTCCCACCCTCCCTCTTTCTTCCCTCCATCCCCTTCCCCTGGTCCACTGAAAGGGGGAGTTCTCCTCCTCTGCCATCTGCCCATAGCTTAAGTAGTAGGAAACATCTTACTGTTCAAAGTGTCACACTAAGATGGTCCCTGGTAGCTCAGTTTTACCAAATCCTTTCTACTCTATGAGCTTGTGGTTTTATAGATCCTGACCATCCACACTATCTGGAGATGGCTTAACCAAGAATAATAGAGCAGATAAAGTACATTCTTCATGTTTATGGATGTGTTAGCCATACATTTTATTTAACAAAGCAACTCAACAATTCATCTTAATTGCTATAGTTAAAAAAATGAAGCCTAGATTGTTCCTGCAGTTTGTATCTCTCTAACATTTCCATGTTCAGCAGTGACATGTAGAAAATGGAAAATATCTTGATTGCAATTTTCTCTAGTACAGACTATAACATGAAAAATTAAAAAAAAATATTTACCATCCTTTAATCTCTCTGTTATTTCTTTTTTTTTTTTTAAAGACAAGATCTCACTAGTTAGCCAAGGAGAACCTCAAACTGGACATCCTCCTTCCCAGCCTCCCAAATGCTGAGGTTACCAGTGGTTTACCATCAGGCTGCCATCTTTCTTTCCTTCTGAAGTCAAAGCATACTTTCTAATTTTTGTATTAGTTCTTAATGAAATATCTTATTTTTTAAAACATTTTTATTATTGTCATTTATTACAATTTATTCAATTTGTATCCCAGCTGTGGCCCCCTCCCTTGTCTTCTTCTAATCCCACCCTCCCTCCCTCTTCTCCTCCTATGCCCTCTACTAGTCCACTGATAGGGGAGGTCCTTCTCCTCTTCTATTTGCTCCTAGCCTATCAGGTCTCATCAGGACAGGTTGCATTGTCTTCCTCTGTGGCCTGGCAAGGCTGTATCCACCCCCAGGGGGAGGTAATCAGAGAGCCTGTCACTAAATTCATGCTAGAGAAAGTCCCTGCTCCCCTTACTAAGGATGATACTGAGTCTATGGGCTACATGTGAGCAGGGGCTTAGATCCTATCCATGCATTGTCCTTGGTTGGGGTATTAGTCTCTGTAGGGCTCCCAGGGCCTGGTTTTTTTGTTTGTTTGTGTGTTTTGTTTTGTTTTTGGTTTTGGTTTTGGTTTTTTTTGGCTCTGTTAGTCTTCTTTTGGAGTTGTTGCCCCCTCCAGGTCTTTCTATCTCCCCTTCTTTCAAAAAATTCCATGCCCTCTGCCCAAAATTTGGCTATGAGTCTCAGGCTCTGATTCAATACCTCGATCAGTAGAGTCTTTCAGAGTCCTCTGTGGTAGGCTCCTGTTCTGTTCCCTGTCTTCTGCTGCTTCCAATGTCTATCACATTTGTTCTTCTGAATGAGGATTGAGCATCTTCCCTAGGGTCTTCCTTGTTGTTTAGCTTCTTTAGGAGTATAGATTTTAGTATATTCATCTTATATCATATGGCTAATATCTACTTATGAATGAGTATATACCACATGTGTCTTTCTGCTTCTGGGTTACCTCACTCAATATGATTTTTTCTAGTTCCCACCATTTGCCTGTAGATTTCATGATTTCCTTGTTTTTAATTGCTGAGTAGTATTCCATTGTGTGAATGTACCACAATTTCTGTATCCATTCATCCGTTGAGGGACAACTAGGTTGTTTCCAGGCTCTTGCTATTATGAATAGAGCTGCTACAAACATGGTTGAACAAATGTCCTTGTTGTATAGTTGAGCATAGTTTGGATATATGCCTAGGAGTGCTTTAGCTGGATCTTGAGGTATTCCTAATTTTCTGAGAAACTACCAGATTGATTTCCAGTGTGGTTGTACAAGTTTACATTCCCACCAGCAATGGAGGAGGGTTCCCCTTTCTCCACACCATCTCTAGCATGTGTTGTCACTTGAGTTTTTGATCTTAGCCATTCTGATGGGTGTAAGGTGAAATCTCAGGGTTGTTTTGATTTGCATCTCCCTGATGGCTAAGGATGTTGTGAATTTCTTAGTGTTTCTCTGCCATTCAATATTTCTTTATTGAGATTCTCTGTTTAGCTCTGCACCTCATTTTTTTTCAAGGTATGATCATTTATTTGTTCACTCTTAAAGTTTTATTTTTGACTTGACTCAGACTTAGAAGTAAAAGCTCTCAGTGAGGACAGCCTACATTTCTTGGCAACCTGTTCTTGGCACTTTTCTTTGGCTTCCTTCATTCTCTTGCCAAGAGTTTAGCGTATTCTGGAGCCCCCTCCTTGTTTTTCTTAGTACGCTGTTTCTTCAGAGGAATATGTTGGTGTTTGTGTTGCAGGACACATGGAGTGACAAGACGCTGAATCTTGGGTGCTTTGATCCTGGGCTTCTTACCTTATTTGTTTAAGGGCTTTCTGACAACATATTTTCTTTAATTTCTTTCTTCAGAGACTCGGAGGGGTTTTTGTTTGTTTGTTTGTTTTTTGTTTTTTTCATAGAGGTCTTTCACATGCTTGGTTAGAGCTTTCTCTTGGAGCAAATGGGAACAAATATAGAGACCTACAGCCAGACATTATGGAGAGTGAGAGAACTTGGAACACTCAGCACTAAATGGAATGTCTCCATAAAATCCCTCCTCTCAGAGCTCAGAAAACACCAGTGAAAAGTAGGAAGAAAGAGTCAGAGAGGATAGAGAACATCAAGAAAACAAGGCCCTCTAAATTAACATGAGCAAAGCTCATATGACCTCACAGAGACTGAAGCAGCATGCACAGGGTCTGCACAGGTCTGCACCAGTTCCTCTGAGCTTATGTTATGGCTTCCAGTTTAGTGCTTTCATGGGATTCATGAATGTGCAAATGAACAGTCCTCTGATTCCTGTGATTTCTCTTGGGCTCTTTCCTTCGGTTGGTGTGTCTTGACCAACTGTAATGTGTTAGTTTTTGTTTTGTTTTAGTCTATTTTATTTTGTTGTATATTTCATAAAAATGAATGAAAGGAAACCTAGACACCAGGGTAAAAGTTAATAACGGAACTGTCATTTATACCTACTAGGAGAGGGAGAATCAGTTTTCTCCAATTTTCAGGAGTAACTGACCAATACATAATAAACACCCTAACTTTGTGTCTGTGTGTGTATGTGTGTGTGTGTGTGTGCACTCTTTTATTTGGTTACAGTTTGGTGGTGGGTGTTTCTGTTTTTTGTTTTAATTTTTGGTGTTGTTTTTGGTTTGGGGTTTGTTGTATTGGGTTTTGTTTGCATTCTGAGAAAAAAAATTGAAGTTGGGTGGGTAGGAAAGGGGAGCGATCTGGAAGGACACACACAAAAATAATACAATTTTTGTATATTGAAGTATTCAGTGTGTTGATTTGTTATACACGCATTGTGCAATGATTACTACAATTAAGTTAACTAGCAAACACAGTTTCTCTTTCTGTGTGTGTGTATGGTTAAGGGCAAAGGATATAGTTCAGTGGTAGAGAATTTGTCTGGCCATATTCAACATCATAAAAACAAAGCAAGTAACCAACCAACCAAACAAACAAACAAACATTATTCATCAAATTTCAACTAGGCACTGTAGTGCTGCTATTTATTATTTGAGCATGGTGATTCACAACTGCAGCCCCAGCATTTGGAAGGCTGTAGTAAGAGGATTGCTATGTAGCAAGCCTGGGCTTACAGAGTCAGATTCTAACTGAAAATCCAAAAAATAAATAAAATTTATAAAAATACTGTGCATCAGAATACAAGAACTTATTCATGTGAGAAGCTGGAAAATGAGCTAGCATTTGTTTTTCAGGCAAACAATATATTCTAAACCAGCTCACTGATTTTATCCATTCTACAGGCACATCATGTGGGCAATGGTGCTTTTTCTCCATTTTGCAGATGAAGGAGACACAGAGACGCCAGGTAACTTTCCTAGCTGCTTCGGAGTCTCTAGTGTCAGCTTTAATATTCTACTGCTACTTGAAAGATGTATCCAGGATCAGGCTGAGCACCACTGCTGTTAGCAGTGAGCATTTCATTCATTGTTCATGCTTCAGCTATTTGTCATTAGAAGCACAATATTTGACAAATGTGACATATATTGCAATGCTTAGTACATAATCCTATTTTATAAGACAAAGGCATTTAAAAAACCCCCTCTTATATTTGTATGTCCTTAAGTAAATAGTTTATGTGGCCTAGCTAGTACTGGATCATTCTCTAGTCAAATCAGCTCTGGATGGTATGTTTAATTGCTCACAGAGTAACTGTCCTTTGCTCTGTAAATCGTGAGGGATGAGATGGCAGAGTGCTTTTCACGGGCAGAAACATAATGATAGATTTCAGCACGCCTTATTCTGTGTGCACTATATTTAACACTGCAGCCGAGCAGTGGGCAGATAATGAACTCACTCTCAAAATGATAAAACTCAATCACATATTTTAGACAATCATCCCACGATGTCCGGTGGATAATTTAAATGCAGAGATTCTGCAGAAAGAAATCTCTGCCTGTGCAAAAGCAAAAACGAACCTTTTATTAAAGAGCTGTATGGCAAGCAGATTTGACACTGCCTTCGCCTCGTGATGTACCTCACAGGGAAATCAGCTGCAGCTGCGTGGATACATTTACAGGCCAAAGCAACTTCTGCACTGAAAGTTTCACCTCCAAAACCAGAAACCAGGCTGCTTTGCAGGCTCTGCATGGTGACTCATCTCTATGAAAGCCACAGAGGACAAGGACATAGTCTCAGCATGCTAGGTCTTCAGGCCCTGTTGCCAGGGTACGATGTTAGTAGTGCCTGGATTAAAGTCCAGCTTTAAAGATTCCCAGCTGGAAACCTTGCCAGATGCCGTCCATCCACTCCAGTCAGCAAATCTGTGAGAACTTGGAATGTGCGACAAGTAGAAAACAAAGGTGTGTTGTTTTGTTTTGTTTTTTGGCATGTCAGTCTTTCGGAGTTGGTAGCACTGTGTGGTTGGCGAACCTTTTGAGTGTCACACAAGACCAATCTATAGGACGTGCACTAAATATGAGCTCCATTTTCTTACACCAGGAAGGGAGAAAGGTATTAGGGGGCCAGGGAAGTTTAAGAAAATGTTTGGAGCCTTGGGCAGATAAGACGTTATGTATTCATTCTAGATAAATGACACCACACAAACCACCAGGCAGACAGCTCTAATAGTAACACACACATGCCACACCCACACATCACCTCCCCACATATACACACACACACATACACATAGAGGCATATGTACAGACTAACACAGAGTACATACAGAGTTAGGCACACAGGCCTGTAGATAGATACACACAGCCAAACATGGAGGCTATTGACCTCCAGGCCATATTTATAAAAAATCCATACAAGATTGTCACTCCTGGCAGAAGTGACAGATGACATCACTGCCTAGTTTTTGGGTTCCCTGGGCATCCTGCATCCACTCTTTCTGTGCTAACTCATAGACACTGATGTCCAGTGCTAGCCATTTTAATGCATGATGGGCATCCATTCCAATGGCAAGTTATCTAAGCATAAATTTGTCCAGAGAGACCTCTGTTTCTAACACTAAATGGTACCAGTTTAGTTCTACTTTAAGGTGTCTAAATTTTTTTGTATTCCATCTAATGGTGGTCTTTTTTGATTTCACCCTTTGGCTTCTAAGGCCATGAAGATTCAGAGATCACAGCTGGTATGTGTGTCCCTGGAGAGCTTCAAACACTCCAGGACAAGCCAGCAGTGGTTAAGAGTCAGGCCTCTATAGCCGAAGATCCCTATTTGAATTATATTTTAGTTGCTTTGTACCTATACCTTAGAAATGGATAGTAAACCCGAGCTCTTTTTCTTCATGTGTAACACGGGAATAACAACTGCATTCACTTCCTACAGTTATATGAGACTCACACATGGAAAGCAGAACAGCTGAACCTGTAGAATATTTTTCATTGTTCGTTGTAAACTGATAATGTTTTTGGTTTTTTTTTGTTTGTTTACTTGTTGTTGTTTTTATTTTTGAAGGCTTTGGATGATCAGCCAAGATCACGTATGTTGAATGTCCAGCTTGATGCCAAACAAAAACTGACATTGAACAAGAGAGGTTGTCAAAGACCTGTCATTTGTTGTAAGCTTACCCTGGGTCAAACATTCTGAAATTATCCTACACACATCCTTTCAGGACTCCCTGAACTACCTACCAGGAACATCCTTATTTTACTGTGGAAATGACTGAAGCATAGGGAAGTAATGAGATAAGAGTCAAGGAAAAACTGGCCCTATTTGTCTTACTAATGAGAACTGCTATAAATGACGAACCTGTAGCTCTCAGAAGCTGAGTGTAATAGTTCTCATGCAAGATGAAAAATGAACCCATAACTGGTAGGGTCCCTGACCTGAAAAGGAATTAAAAATTTAGAGTTTTGGTTTCTCTGTTCAAAGTATTTTGCATAGGGCCTCCAAAGGTCACCATGTGTTTCTGCCTCAGGTGGGCAGAAGGAGAAAGAGCATAAAGAATTATAGTTTCAGGGAGGGAACTACAGGAGGAGATACAAAGTGAATAAAGTATAATTAATAAAAAATAAAAAATTAAAAGAATTATAGCTTCATTGACACGGCCAAGCTGTTAGTTGTTTATGCTCATCTTTCATTCGCCAAAATGTAGATGGTCACACTTAACTGCAAGGGACGCTCAGAGATGCAATTTGGTTGTATGCCAATGAGGCACAAGGATTGGGATAGGCCAGCTTCCCCCACACAGAATCACGGAGAGAAATTACTGACCTCGAGAAAGGTTCCAAGGTGATTTTTAGACACGAGCTGTGGTTCACATTCAATTGCTGCTAATTTTGAGGTATACCCAAAGCCGGTGTCGGGAAAAACCCTCCAGAAGGAGAAATCACACAGCACACCCACTAGATGTCATTTGTGTTTGATGGACTCATATTTCCGCTGTCATTAAAGATAGTACCTATCCCATCATTTACTTTTTTGCTAGGATAGAATACTTGATACTGTACCGCGTTCAACATTAGAGAGTTAAATGTTGCTGTTGGGGTTGAAACCTAAAATTGGTCTATTTATCAGCCCATATTCATTCTTCTAAGATTTCTGCAAATTTGCTGCAGCCTATCATTCAGTATTTTGATTGAGACTCATGCTCTAAGATTGGTGTGGACACCAGTGCCATGTTAAGCAGCTTGTACACAAAGATGCCATAATAATTCTTTGTAGAGTCATTCATTGTCAAAGTTATTCATTAGTGGAACATTGTGATTCAGAGAACCATTGTGAATCCCTGATGAATCCAGGTAACCAACAAAGGGCCCCATTATGGAGGCAATGCATTTTGATGGAGACATCCTTTGATGGCAATCGCTTTTGTTGTCTACTTTTGACACTAAGGTCAGTTGACTGTTGATGCTTGACGAATTCAAAATGTAATTTATACAGAATATGATTTTTCATCTATTTACTTATTTATCTCAATATATATTTCTATAAGTGTGCAATCCTAAAGCTTAAGAGACATATTAAAAAGTCTTAGTGTTACGTATTAGTAGTAATTACTATATCAGCATAGTTGCATAAATGTCATCTTTGTTTAATAAGCAAACTCCCTTTGAATACATGGGTCTTGCAGTTTATACCTGAGTAAGGCTAATGAATTAACTAAATTCATAAATGAATTAACTAAATTAACTAAAGTGTGTTCTCCAGGCCACGTGGGATTGTATTTGAAGTAATTTGGCCAGATTCTTGGCTTGTGTATCTCCACCCAAGGGGGAAATCCCAAAATCTGCATTGCCTTAGAGGAGAAAATTATAGTATCATATTCTGTCTCAAATCTTCAGTTTTTAAGTACACTTGAACTTATTGTGGAAAATATATATTGGCTAAAATCAATGAAGCAATTCTAAAGCCCCAAACCATCTTGCTTTGTGCAAGATAATGAAGTTGGAGGCTAATATTTCAGAAGATAAATGGCCTTATTTTCTCATCCAAACCTCAAAATCTATAAATGTGTGCTTGTGTGTGTTCTTCTCTTTAAACCAGTATATTTTATTTACAAAATCACCTGGGTTTACACACCAGGAAATTTAACTTATAAAATGAAGACTGCATACTCCCTTCAGTTCATGAGAAAGTAAAATCTACAGCAGATAATTTGTGATAAATTCAAAATACGTAGGACTTTCACAGCAATGACAAAGTGAAGAAATTCAGGGATAGGAATTTTATAATCCTTTTTCTTATAGTAACTTCCATCAGTCTGGAAACATATAACTCTATTATAGGTCAGTGGACTCTTCATTTGATGCAAATTACCATAAAAAGTGGCTTACTTTCAACAGTCAAAATATATGATGAACTAATGAGAATAAGTATAGAAAAGGACATCTGTATCATAGGAATACTAATGGATATGGTGATTAAAATCAAAACGCTGGTGCCCCTCATTATTCTAAGCCCATTGGTAAAAATCTTTCAATATCAGGCACTGGATTTTAAAAGATCGATCTTATCTTCTTACTCTCAAGGAGAGGGACAAGGCATGGCTAAAACTGTAGGATGATTGCTCACATTTCTTCTCAATAGCAAAATTTCAAATAGATGCTTAAAATGAGACTGTGATCTAATTGTAGAATGCAATGTGTCTTGCTGTGAAGATGAGGCACAAATCAATGCAAAGCCTGTGGGAGATTTGCTTAATATGAAATGGCAGACAAAGCGGTTGAGAAAGAGTGCGGAAATGAGAGTAAACAGAATACAATATATAGATGTCTGTGTGTGTGTGTGTGTGTGTGTGTGTGTGTGTGTGTGTAACTGTCAACAAATTTAATCAGTAGAACAGAGAGCAAATTATTTCTTAAACTTTGGAAATTAAGAAGCAACTGCTGACTCACACGACATATTCATGATATTACTCAAAGGATAAATGTCATTATTTTATTCAATCATCCCAGAGCTTGACCTATTCTATTTTTAATACACTATGTCAGAATCTATGCATGGAATGATATTTAGTGGGAATGAGTAGATATTCACCAACAAATCACTAGCACTTACATTCTGAATTTGGTTCAAGTTCCCTATCACATATTCAGAACGGAGCATATCCTGAAGCTGTGGAGTCGCATGCTAAAGGTGATTTCAAAAATTTCCCCTTGCCCTCTGCCAAGTACATGTTAGTTCATGTGTTTTAATGTCCCTCAGGAGAGGTAGAATCAATGGTGACTAGGGATACCTTCGAAGAAAAGGAAAATCTTTGTTCCCTCCTGCCTCCCCTCCAGAAATAACTCCTCATTACACGCACGTGCATGTGTGCGCCGCACAGCTGCTGTTGGACATCCCAGTAGACAAAGGTCGAGTGTTCCAGAAAAGCATAATTGACCTTGCAGAGGCAAGAGTTGTATGAAGAGATTTCTCTGGAACCTTCACTTACCGGACTGAAAATGCTCCATTTTACGTCCTAGCATGCCTAGAAAACTGGGGCTGTTAGTGTATATGAATTTGACAGAATTGGAGCCTCCTCCCTAAGTCACATGCTCTTATTCAAGATATTCAATGACATATTCAATGACAGACTAAGATTAAAATTATATTTAATTTTTTTAAAAAAAGTAAGTTTAAGGATAGCCTCAACTAGCTGTTGAGACTCTGTGTAAAAATTAAAAAGAAAATGAAAATAACTAAAGGAGAGAAAAACTATAGAGAAACTTGACCTATATATCACTTTTAGATTCACGGTTACATTTCTGTGAATATATTATCTAGTGAAAAGTTGGAACTAAAAAGAAGCCACTGTAAATTCTTCTTTAAAAAAAAATCAACCATTCCCTGTACCCCTTACTAGGGATACCCACTTGGAAACCAAGCAACCAATGGGTTTCCTTTGAACAGGGGGTCTAGGTCCTTTCCATGTATGGTCGTTAGGTGAAGTATCAGTCTCTGAAGGCCCCCCTGGGCCCAGGTATTTTGGCTCTGTTGTTCTCCTTGTGGAGTTCCTGTCCCCTCCAGGTCTTTCTGTCTCCCTCTTTTTCCATAAGGATTCCATCACTCTGCCCAAAGTTTGGCTATGAGTACAGGGGCTGTCTCTGACATTAACTCAGTGGCCAGCTCTTTGATCACCTCCTCCTGGGTGGTACAGCCTTGTCAGGCCACAGAGGAAGATGAAGCAGCCAGCCTTGATGAGACCTGATAAGCTAGGGTCAGATAGAAGGGGAGGAGGACCTCTCGTATCAGGGGACTAGGGAAAGGGCATAGAGGGAAGAGAGGGAGTGTGGGTGGAACTGGGAAGAGACAAAGGAGAGGGCTGCAGTGGGGATACAAAGTAAATAAATATATAAATTAAATTTTAAAAATCAACCATTCATGTTTCAACATTAACAATAGAGTACCAATTAAAAGAACTATTCATATTTCTTGGGTGTTTAGCTCTTATCTATATGAGAATCAACTTTCAGTGTTCTGTATTTTCACCCTCAAACACATTACTGATCCTTTCATTTCCTGAAGCTGTTTATAATCAGTGAGATCTACCTGCCTTTGCCTCTTGGTACTGGGATTGAAGGCATGAGCCCCGACACCCTCACCTCTAGTTAGGCACGTGTTTGCATGCTTTTTTAAATCCAAATCTGAGCAAGCATTAGTACATTAATGCATTCTGGTTTCTACTGGTAGTATTTTGCACTTTACATTTTAGTATTTATCCAGATATTTCTATTTTAACGTCTATCTTGCTAATGATAAGGTTTAAGCATCTGTAGGACATTACCGGGATGGCAATGAAAAGACAGGACAGTGACACTGCTTGTTACTCATGCATGTAACAATTCTACAGTTCAGGAGGTGTTTCAAAACAAGCATTTTGCTGATTAAAAAAATAAAAAGAAAAATTAAAGTAACTAGGCATAATGACTTCTTCATGTAACTGCCGCACTCTGACGAGGTGATGGGTTTTTTGATCTTGAAGCCAGCCTGGAGTACACAGTGAACATCAGGAGAGCTAGGGTTATGGAGTGACAGAGGACGTTCATGTCTCCAACAACAACAAGTAACCAGGACTGACAATTGGGGAATTCTCAGAGGTATTTTTCGGTGTCTCAAAAGAAGCTAAAAGCTGAAATGGGATTATTTTGGACAGATCCCAGAGAAGCCTCTCATGTATAATATACATGAATAATATACATAGGAGGCCCGAAGGCTTCTTGAGAGTTGTATATTGGCAGAAGCACTACCAGCCTCAATTTAGAAATACAGAGAAGATGGGAAATAAAAGTCAATAATAGAGACAAAATAGAGACAATTTCAAATATGGAGCAGTAAGGAAACCAGGAACATTGAGTGAGTGCAAGTTCATACAGCCGACTCAAAGGTGAAGTCACAGTTTATTCACCATACGTCCTGAAAGTTTCAGCTAACATCTCTTGGAAAATAGAAGGAATTAGTGGGTCATGGGCTCCGACTTTCTCACATACGTATGAGGCATGGAGAAAACACAGTGGAAAATAATGGAACCGTGAATTCATAAATGTTTGTGTAAATGTATATTGGCATTACTTCGTGAAAGCATTTGAAGATAATAACCTTTCTTCAGCATGTATCAAGGCTTTCTGTTTGACTGATATATATCTCATGTAAGTCCAGCATCTGAGAGTCTAAAGCACGGAGAACATTTGGGGTGAGATTTTCAGATTTCCATAGTCTCCCTCGTTTATGTTTTTCCTTTCTGTTCTTTAGTTCCTAATATTAGTCCGCAAACTGCAAGCGCTTGTGGAAGACTCGTGTTCCAATCCCCCTGAAGTTTGTACCAGGTAGAATAGGCTCCATTATTAGTATCTATTCTCCAGATGATAGAATTGAAATAGAAGAAAGCGATTTGCTTGTATGGTAAGTGGAAAAGTAGGCATTTGAATCTATACTACTGCTCAAATAGATTTTAACCATCACACTTTCTTTGTTACTATTTCAAAATCAGCCATTCATGTCAAAACTCATGACAAAGCAGGAGAGTAGCAAGCCATTCTAAAGCACAAGCTTTACCACACAAAACGTAGATACAGCATCTTTCTCAGAATTTTCCTGTCCAGAGAGATACAACTGAATCAAACAGCTGATGTTAACCACCTGTGAACCTCTAGAAAGGACTTTAGACATAGCCAATATCAGCTACTACAAATGGCCAAAAAGTGGGTTAAGTCACTGCAATAAAATATACTTTTCATGTTTTACCTGACTTGCTCACAGGAAACGTATTTTATAAGAGAAAAAAAAAATCTGATGCATAGAAAACTTGACTCACAAGCTAGACATGAGCTGAGGTTACTCTCTGGACCCATGCTGAGACATCATACCAAATCATATCACACACATTATATATGTGCATGTATGCATATATATTGATATATGAGGGAAGGGATCTAAAACAAAAGTCATAAGAAGGAAGGCAAGCAAGGCAACCTGGTAGCCAAAGAAAAAAGGATAATATAAACTTGTACAAACACCACACACACACACACACACACACACACACACACACGGCACACACATTGAAAACTACAGCAAGCTAAATAACCTATTCATTTTGTGTTCCCTTTAAATAAATGACATTTGGAAATAAGGAGAAAGAAAAGTGGAATTGCACAGCCTGGGAAATATTAATTGTTTTGTGCCTGAAATACCCTTTGGCAGCTCAAGATAAGTTCCAGATGGTTTCTGACTGGGCTGTTACCTCACAGCAGTCCAATGTTGACTAAGTTTTTCCTCGCTTCATTTGTCTGAAGCACCTAAACATATCTGGGGCAGCTTTGTGCCTGCGTTCATCCTCGGCGGGTTGATAGTGCTGCTTCCCGAATCTTATGTTTCAGCTGCAGCTGGCGCCTCTATCTCCATGGGCCCCTGAGTCATAAAGTGTGGGTACTTAGCAACTGAATCAGATAAGCACAGGCTGTTCCATCTTTAATGGTGTGATTTATAGTAGAATGTGCCCTTCTGTATCATTTGTTAACATTTTGGACTGTAAACTGATCTGAGAACAGTTTAGACAGGGCATAGATAGGGAAATCATTCCTGCTCACACTGACAAATATTCTGAAATTCACCATAACACTTTACTGTTATCATTTTATTTTATTTTATTTTTTCTGGTCTAGTACTGGAAATGACCTTAGCTGCACACTAACAAATTTCAGGCATTGACTCAGTATTTTCATTTTCTTGTTTTGTTCTTCAGGACGAGAGAAATAAGAAACAAGTTGTTACAAAGGAAAACCTAATAGGAGCCAACAGAGTTTCTGATGTTTGAGAGAGCTTAGAAGTACATCAATGGTATATTATGTGTCAAAGTTAGGTAAGGTGGCTTGAAAGCCACAGCAATCATTGGTTATACTTGGGAACACCTAAAGGGATATTACGTGTCTCAGTCTCTTTACCACTCAAAGAATTAAAATACTCATAGTTTAAATGCTACTGAGACATGTAGAAGAGGAGAAATCCCAGAGAAGTCAACATTTTTTTAAAACCAGCCTGTTAAACAGGTGGCTATAGCCAGAGGCTGGCTGAGCATTTTTGTTATACAATACAATATAAATAACACAGAGATGCCCATCTTAAATTTCTTTTCCAGTGTGGATTTGAAAAATGGTTGTATTTCATGTCTCTTCTTTTTCTGAATAAAAATATGGGATAGAAGATGGAATACAGAGTAAATGTTTTTACATAATTCATTAGCACCTGGGTAGGGAACAAGTCAGACTGGGTTAAGTTAACTTGTTTTGGTGCTTGGCATTATGATTAACTTTTAAAAGTATTTAAAAAAATATGTTTATGGGTGTTTTGACAACATGTTTATCTGTGTGTCATGTACATGCCTGGTACATGAAGAGATCAGAAAAGGGCATTAGATGCCTTGAAGTTTGAGTTACAGATATTGTCAGCATTCATGTAGGTGGTGGGAATTGAACCCAGCTTCTCTGGAAGAACAGTGAGTAGTACTGTTAACAACTGAGCTATCCCAGCAATCACTAATGATAAACTTTTCTGATAGTCTACATTTTCCAGATTTTTCTTAATAAGCCAGTATTGATTTTGAAATGGAAATTAATTATTAGTGTAATGATGATTCGCAAGTTGGCTAAGCTCCAAGCTGTGCTAGGCATCTCTTTCCTCTGAAAGTCTTGGCTTTAATTAAAGACAAACATCATGGAGTGAAGAGGAACTCCTGTAGCAAGCATGTAAGATCAACTCCTCTCCATTATAGAATCTTCATAATAAAAAACAAAACAACAACAACAAAACAATGCAGAGGGATGATTTTATCAGATCAACTTGTTGTAGCCTACCAGGATAAAAATGGAAATGCATTTGAGTTTTGGTGGAAATCATTGGATGTTCAGAATAATTGCTCAAAAGTTTGGCCAAAACTTAGAAAGGCCCTGCTCTAACAGTGACATTGGGGACACCTGAGTCACATGTCATCCTGAAGTTCAGTCCTGGCTGATCTTGATGGTAAGCAGATGAGCAGTTCCCACTACCATAACAGGATTTTGTTAGGCTAAGAGACAGAAATAGAGATGGATCTATTTTCTTTCCTTAGAGATTTGACATTTTAAAAAATAACCTTGCCAATGGAGAATTTGGTGAAGGCTGCTCTTTTACAGTGGAAATCTTAAAGAAAGCATGTTGCGTGATGATTCATCTGAGGGTGCCTGCCTGTTTAAATTAGGATAAGGCATCATTTTAATGCTGAAAAGAGACTAGAAGTAAATTTGACAGCTTGGTGGGGAAGCATTTGTACTCGCAAGTTAAACTGTTCTTTTCAATACTCATGGATGGATCTAGCTACCAGTGCAATGAAACCACAGAGGATATGGTGGATTTGGGGATAATTCAGACCTGTGCCCTTCAACCCAACACCAGCACACACACACTCTCTCTTTCAGCTTCAATTTGTATATCTATAAAATAGTACCAAGAAGACAGAGACTCTGCTAAACACTTAATACCTATTATCATATTTAATCCTCACACTGACTCCATAAACAAAGTACCACCAGAGATAAATAAAGCATGCAGAATATACCTCTAAATACACATGCAGCAGCAGGGACATCCCATAATAGACAGGGGTCAGGAAAACGTTGCATATCTTCAGTTCTGGACCACAGCCTAGTGATGGTGAAAGGCTGAATGGTTAGAGTGCATTACTTGTCAGTTTTCTTAGCCATTTGGACAAGTTTCTAACCCTTTGAGCCAAAGAAGATTCTGAATGTGTGCAAAGTTATCTTGGGAGTGAAGCAAGGAGTAAGGAAGGAAACACAGAAACATCCATAGAGGCTACGTAAGGGAGCAGGTCATGGCTTTTGACATTTCTGCTTCAATCCTGCTGGGGTCCTTCTTTGAGACTATGTAGAATGGCAAGCTTTCTTTTAGAAGGTAAGAAGACTAGAGAATTGTTGCCCCAGAACACTAATTTTCTCCTGGTTGTAGTCGGTGATTGACTGAGAAAGGATTTATGCTGTAAAAGGGACTGGGCTGGTGACCACGGGGAAGGAAAGAGCACACTGAGAGCGTCTGCAGTGTTACATGAAGGTTAATGTGACAGTAAAATGTTGGGTTTTCACTGGAAAGGAAGGGTTATCCAGTTGCAATAAGATTATATTTCTTTAATTTGAGAAGCTGGCATTTGGGAGAGTGCAGGCTCTGTAGAGACTCGGCAGCTTACAGCCCATCTTTGGAAGTGCATGAGGCATAGATGCACCGAGGAGCTATTTCACAAATGGTTCTCATTGTTCAAAACAAACCATCACACACATAAAAGCAGCTGCTCAGCTCCAGCTCTGCACCCCAGCTAAGACACAGTGGGGGAAGTACTAGGCAAGGGTGTCATTAAAAATAGAGAACATCAGCAGAGAGGCAGTAGAAGAGAACTTAAACTGAACTTAGGAAAGCACCCAAAGATAAATGAATCAAGAATCCTAGATGAAACTCAAGGTGGAAACACCAAACAAGGGGGTTCCCTTCCAGACAATGTAATGTCCTATCTGCATCGCATCAACCATGCAATAAATATTGAGAGAACCAGACAGATCACTATAATGAAAACTATGGCTCTTGAAGCCTAATAAACTTGCTTTATGTCTAAGCAAATGTGGAAAGTAACTTGCAAAGTTTTTCCTACGAAGAGGTTCAAATGTCAAACTTATTGTGCTGATCTCTCAGCAAACCAAGCACAAAGAATGGCACAGGCTGAGGAGTTGAGAAGCAGGTAAAGGGGGATATAGGACCTGATGAATAGGGAAGAAGACGAAAATGGCTTTGGAAGTCTAATTTTTTTCCTTAATGCTACAAAGTAAGTGCATATGTTTAACAGACAATTCTAATCATGTCTGTTAGTGCCACCACCTAGTGAAGATGAGAGGGATTTATCTCAGCAGAGGGTGTGGTTCATGAGATCATTTTGTTGTTTGACATCTTTTTCAAGTTAGGGGAAAAATTGCCGTTGATATTTGCGTTGGGGATGTGGGATCCAAGCATCAACCTGGAACTGCAGAAGGTATGAAATGTAACTTGCTATATCCGATATTCTAACCACACAGGAAGAGAGAAATCAGGGCACATGATAGGTCTTCGGAAGTGAGACACTAGCATACTAGCAAACAAGGCTGAGCAAGGCACTATGTAGTATTACATCCTATGAATGCAAATGAATTTATAACCATTTAGTTATAAGATTTCAGTTTTTTTTAGTTTCTCTTAATATATTTCAAAAAATTAAAATGATATTTTCATGGAAAGGAGTTGATTTCACCCATTGTTGGTGTTATTTAAAAGAAAATATTCAGCGTGCTTGGACAAGCTTCAAAGCTGGGGAGATACTGCACAGTTATAGGACCTCTCTGCAACCCAGGAATGTGGACTGGGAGAGTACCAGGATGCTGAAAAAAGACGTTTGATAGGAACATCTCTTCCTGTCTTGAGTGAGTATGTGAATGTGTATGTGTGTGTGTGTGTGTGTGAGAGAGAGAGAGAGAGAGAGAGAGAGAGAGAGAGAGAGAGAGAGACAGAGAGACAGACAGACAGGCAGGCAGACAGACAGGCAGACAGAGACAGAAAAGAGAGACAAAGAGAGACAGAGACAGGGAGAAACAGAAAGAGGTGGGGAGAGAAAGAAAGAAGGAAAAAAGAAAGAAAGAAAAAAGAAAGAAAGGAAGGAAGGAAGGAAGGAAGGAAGGAAGGAAGGAAGGAAGGAAGGAAGAAAAAGAAACCTGAAGAGGTTTCCTCCAATTCTCTACATAGAAAAATGCACTCTTCTCCAAAAGCTGTCCCAAAAGCTCATCTTGCCCTTGCTCTTGCTCAGTCAAGTTCAGAAGAAGAAAGATCTTTGCTGAGTACAGGAGGACACCTCTGCTCCCATTTTTATAACTTGCATCTTCACCTACTGGATGCAGGGAATATATTACAACCAGATGGCTGGAGTATCAGAACTGACTGTATTTCTTGAACAATTATCAGACACAATTAGGGGAACAGCCTGGCTATATCTTAAGGTCATTCCAGTCCTGTCATCTGTGGCGTGAGAGCAGATAGCAGCACATGCAAACACCCCTGAAGGATTTTGGATAGCAGTTCAAAGCATCCTCCTGTCACTTTGTGCTGGCATCCTGAGCAAGAATAGCTCTAGGAGCTAAGCTGTACGGGAAGAAGAGCTGAGCTGAGAACTCATGGTATTAACTAAAAAACAAGACAAACTTAATAAACCCCATCTTATGTTTTTTTTTCTCCCAAGTAAACTTAAGACCTATATTTTCATGGTACTTTATCATTTAGATTACTGTGGTTTAAGGTACCCTAAATATTGGATAAAACGGTTCTTATGAAAGTTTAATTGCTTAATATTTGCTTAAACATATTAAATATGAAAATAATCGATGTTGAGTGAGGCTAACCCTTCTCTTTGGGAAATGTTCACAGAATTGAAATGTGCATTAGTGGCTAGAACAGGGTATATAGAAAATGTCATTGTTAGTATACAGAGAAAAGACTTGAAAAAAACTAAGCGTCTTGAAGACTTCAAATAAGAGGAAGACCAAGATTATTTCAATAACTTTAAACTGCTTTCCCCAAGCTTAGAGTACCTATGAGCCCTCTACGCATGCTGTAAATATGAGGATTCTGTGGGTCCTGGGTAGGAGACAAGAATCTGGATTCTTCCTCTCAAACATCCTTTTTCTCCTCTGAGTAGCAAAGTTTAGGGTTTATGCATCTATAGCATTTCCCCCATTTGCCATGGCATCCTGAGACTGTGGCTGCGCACGTGACAATGATCTTCCATAGCACGTTGCTTGAAGGGGTGCTAATGAAATAATCAACAGCTTATTGTACAGGGGGATTGTTGCTTCTAAGTTCTGGCACTGGGTTCAAGTTACGTGCTTCTTTATGCTATGAGCCTGTGTGAATCATTTAACCTTCGTGACTTCCCATGTCCTTAGTTTATGAAATGTTGAGATCAATATCTGGAGGCGTTTGTTAAATAAAACGGGAGTGACTAAATCAGTTGATCTTCACAAGAGTCCTAAAACCAAATGCCACTGTTATTTCAGTTTCATTGATCATGTACAGGATCCATAAAAAATAGCAAAAATGTAGTTGAAAACTGTGTTATGAAGTTCATGAAGAATGTGGCTGCACATATAGCTTAAGGCATGAAAAGTGGTAATTCACATTTTATCTACTGGCCAAACAGGGTGTGTGGACTTTGTGCTGCCAAGCTCTTCATGTTCAGTGTAGCCTAGTAATCATCTCTTCATATCCTTTACCGTCAGGTGTTTTAGTCCTGGCAACTTGGTGCCTCCCACAGCAATAAAAACAATAGCAATAAACATACATGCTACATGTGTTTGTTCCCCATGCTACATACAAGTGACTATAATCTCAGTGCCGTAAAGCAGACCTCTGTACTAGCTCACGGTTGTTGAGGCAAAAATTCAGGCATGGTAGGTTTTCTGCTCTAACTTCGCAGGCTGCAAAGTGCTGTCTGTGCCATATGCCTTTCTGGAGGTCATAACCACAAATTCACTGTGTGCTCACTCAAGCTATTTTCAGGGTCACTCAGCAACAGTGCTCCTGTAACTCCTGAACCAAGGACCTCATTTGGATGTGAGCTGTCAGGCAGAGAAGGCTGTCAGCCCCAGAGAACACCCTTTCTTTGCCGTGTGTCTCCTTCCTGTACGCTGTCTCATATTCTAGTTAATTTGGGGAGAAAAAAAATCTAGATTTTTTTTTAATTAATTCAATTTACATTTCAGTCATAGGCTCCTCCCTCTTCCGCTCCAAGTCCCACCCTCTCTCATGCATCCCCTCTCCCCTCTTCCTCAGGAGAGCCCAGCTCGTCTATTCGCATGAGGACTGAGTTCATCTTCCTTCCCTGTGGCCTTGCAGGGAAGTCTCATCAGGGAGACATGATCAAAAAAACAGGCAACATAGTCCATGTCAGAGATATCTCCCAGTTCCCTAACTAGTGTTCTGACATGAAGCCTAAGATGCCCATCAGACTTATTTCTTTGGGATCTGTACACTGTAGTGTGTCTATCCTGTAATATATGACTAAAATTCGTTTATAAGTGAGTACAGACCATGTGTGTCTTTGGGTGGAGGGCGATCTGTGTTACTTAATTCAAGATGATCTTTTCTAGTTCCATCCACCTGCCTGCAAAATCTTGATTTAAAAAAAAAACACTTTTTCAGTTTTTATTTTTGAGATAATGATATAATTACATCATTGCTTCCCACCATAATCCATAAATACACTCTAAATATTTGTCCTTATACCAACAGATAAGTGTAGTCCCCTCTCCTCAGCGAGAAAACTTCTCTTTGCAACAGATGAAGACCATTACAGAAAACTACAACCAATCCAACTGCACTGTGTGGAACCCAGACCATACAGATATATCCACAACACAGCTACTGCACCTACAGCTCTGGACACAGTATGGAAGTGAGGGTGGAAAGACTGGGAAAATAAGAGGATCAGGGAGTTTGCTGTGAGATGGCGTCATTAGTAAGCTCACACTTTGGAAGACTCTCCTGATTAGGAATGCCCCAACCAGATAATCATCTGTTCTTAAAGTCAAATCAGTAAGATAACATCGTTTCTAAGGTTTGTATCAGATGGAAGTGCTTTGAAAGACATGTCCTAGAGATGAAATTGTGAAAGACAATTATTTATTTCACGATACAAATATCGTGGCTTCCAACATTGTTAATAATTAAAATGAATACTGAAGGAAATATATAGGGAGCAAAATGCAATAAAAAAGAATATTGATGGGGGTGAGGGGAAATCCCATCAGCTCCTCTGTAAGACAAATCACTATTTTATTATGACTCAGTCTCTAAGACCAAAGACTAGCTGGGCATGATGGCACACGCCTTTGATCCCATCACTCAGGGAGGCAGAGGCAGGTGGGTCTCTGTGAGTTCAAGGCCAGCCTGGTCTACAAAGCGAGACAAGGATAGCAAAAGCTACACAGGAAAACTGTGTCTTGAAAACCAAACAACAACCAAAAGACCAAAGACTGCTATTTACCTAGTCTGAACAGAGATGGAAAACATATGGGGGTTGATCACATCCTTCTTGCTCAGTGAGGCAGAGAGAGAATTATGACAGAGCATTCTAGAGACCTATTACAGACGACTCACTAAAGGTGGAGTCTGTACCCAGCAGCTGCCCAGCTGTGATGACTGATGAAGGCGCAGCCTGCAGAGACCTCGAATCTGTGTGAAGTTTCAGGGCAGTGGTAGGCTGCTTCTAGCACAGGACACCTCACCTTTTATGGTTCCAGGGCTATGAGGGGAAGAGTTTGGGATCCAGTAATGGTAGAAGATAATTAAAAAAAAAAAAAAATCAGTGTGGCCGAGTTTTAAAAAGCATTGAAAACCTCATCTGAAAAAGCTGGAAAGGTAAGGTAAAGAGGGAAACATGGAAGGAAGGGTTTTGAGTGTTATCACAGCAAATATGCAGGGTAACTTCTCCAATTCTGAGATTTCTCAGGAAGGCTTCTGGGGCTTTATAATGTGCAGCGGCAACAATTCTTACAAAAAGCTGCAGTTTTGCTGGCTTGGAATAACAGGAAACACAGTCTCAGAAAGGATGGGCATGGACAAACGTGGAAAGTAGGAACCAAAGGAAAGCTGCAAATAGTTGTTAAGATCTTGTCTCGGGTGTTTGTCTGCCGCAGTAGCTACATGTGCGTGCAGGCTACTGCAAGGAACATGGAGGGGTGGGGAGAAACAGAGAGCTTACAAGGATAAGCAGAGTTTCAAAGTGCTCCCCGCCATGAGGGATTGTGGAGGTCAGATGAATTCTCACAAGGCAGATGACAAAGGAATAAAAATCCAGTTTCCGGAATGAGGTGTGGAAGAGAGTCACCGAGACAGACCCATCTCAGCAGTGTGTGGACTCAGCCTTCCAGGAATCCAAGGTGATCAGTAGTAACTCAGCTTTGTATTAGAGCAAAATCCAATAACTTTCAAGGGAAGATGAAGAAACTAGAGATGTTACACACAATTTTCTACACTGCCTGACATATTATTATAAAATGCTACTAAAACAGGCAAAAGAGAAACATCTAACAAAAAAAAAAATCAAGAGATAAAGGGCAATCAGTATTGTAATTAATATATTGTAATTAATAAATAAGAATTGTAGCTTTAAAACTGCTGAAATTACTGTGTTTAAAATTGTAGTGAAGGAACAAGCAAGCAGCCGTCTTCCCCCTAAAGGAATAAAAGTGTATTTTAAAACACAGTGGAAATTCTAGAATTGTAAAAGACCTCATCTGATAGAAAAAATTCAATAGATGGGTAAAACCATACAATGGGAAAGGCAGAGAAAGGAACAGCTTAACTTAAGATCAAATCATAAGGATTAATCTAAATGAGGACATAGAGCTATTTTTAAATGGGCAGAAATACCTGGCATATGAGGAAATACCAAAAGTTTAAGTTTATGTAAAATTGGGATTCCATTATAGAGGAGAAAGAATAGCACAGAAATGAAATAAAAACTATAATGTTGAACAACATCTTTTGAACTTCATGAAAAATTTAATATAATACATCAAGGAATCTCAAAAGATGCCGAGCGTGGTACACACAAGGCATTCCAGACTCGGTCAGTTCATAGCCAGGCTGCTGAAATGAGGTGACAATCATGAAAATCTCAATAGAAACAAGTGCAAGCAGGTGAGAAAAACAGATCGTGGCCGATAATGCGCCACAAACAAGGGCAGAAAAACAATGGACTACAGATAAGAAAAGGAAAAGGCACAAACAGGGACAATACAGGAGAAACTGATGCATGAACAGACTTAGGGATGTTTTCAGGTGAATGTACTGAACTACAGCCACAACCTACAGATTTCAGGGCTAAAGAGAAATGATACTGAGTGACTATTCCTCGGATAAAAGGAAATGAAGATAATAAATCCCAAATATGAAAAAAAATCAATGGTATTTTTTTTCTTTTGAAAAGTTTTCCAGGGTCTAGAGAGATGGCTCAGGGGTAAAGAAATACCTGCTCCTCTACTAGAGATCCCAACTTCAGTTCCAGCACCAGGTAAGGTGGCTCACAGTTGCCTGTAACTCAAGCTCCAAGGGATCTCTTGCCTTCTTCTAGCCTTGGAGGACTCTCTTACACACACACATACAAGTAAAAGTAAATTAAATTTTATAAAATTCTGAAATGAAAATAACTGTTGTAAAATTCCAGACGCTGTGCTGGAAGTTTATAACTAACGTTGACATGAAATACTTGTGACACACGGCTTAAATGATGGTTAAGCAAACAGAATTAATTATAAATTTGCAAGGTTTTTATATTTAATTCAAGGTGTTAGTTTTATTAATTCTAGAGTGTGAGAATTTGCAATGCTCATTTTCTGCAAGAAGCAAGTTAAAGAGTTATTATTAAAAGACCCTTAAATATTAAAATGGAATGATAAAAAATTAACTCATAAGAAGATAGGAAAAGAATGACTGAGGTTAGAAGTAGATAGAAATAATAAAATCCAAAAAGTTAGATTTTCAATATATTTAAGTGTAACAGTGTCAATGTTTTTATTAAACAGCCTAATTGTTTTTATATAAAAGGCAATGACTATCAGAGCAAATTTTTTTTAGACCTGTATTGACTTCTTTGATGTCTCCTTTGAATATAAGATGGGCTTTCTCATACCAGAAACAAAACTACATGACCCTGTCTAGACACAGTGTCCAGCTCCCTACCTCCTCCCAGCTCCTCTGTGTGGTCAGTCTAAAATCTGTCTCACACCAGCATCTGTGTTTTCCTATTAAAGACAATAAGATTCAAGGTATTGGGCTTGCCCTACCTGTGTGCTCTTCACAAATATCCACGGGGCTGAACAATTGGGCACAGTGCAATTCAATGGGAACTTATGTCTGCTTGCTTCAACCCACTCCCACCCCCCAGGAAACATGCTTGAGGAACATCCTGCATATCAGTGAAGGACTTGGTCTTTAGGCAACAGGAGAGGTGGGGCAGTAGTTGGGCGAGCTTGCTCCTATTGCAAAAAACTGAACTTGACAGTTGGCCCAAACAAGTAGCTGAAAATGTGACAATGAAAACCAAAAGACTGCTATTAGAAATGAAACAATAGGCAACACAGGGCTGCATCCCAAGAGAAGGGAACTGGGTATGTGGTGCAATTTAGAATCATGTGACTTTCCAGCTGAATGTGCTTCTTGAATAGCACCAGGTGAGCTTACTAAAGCAGGTGACATTGTTCTCCCTCAGTAGACCAGTCCACTCAGTAGACCAGTAGACTCAGTAGACCAGTAGACCAGTAGACTCAGTAGCAAAGGTTGTACTTCAAGAAGCCTAAGTTAGTTGGAATTTGTAGAATAGAGATCCTCAAATGGGAAAACACACACACACACACACACATACACACAAGAGTTTTATAATCTAGACAGTGTTATCTAGGATGTCTGTTGCTTAGCAACAGACTGCATAGTCAAATGAAAAAGTACCCCAAGTACAGAGAAGAATGACTGGGGAGCAATGAGGAGAATTCTTTCTAGAACTCACTGTAGCTAGTGACTGCATACTGAGATGCTGGAGTAGACTGTCCTCAATTCTGAGCAGTCACCCAGGGCACTCAGTAGAGACTCCCAGAAGGTTCACCCTAACTTATGTACTGATCTAGAACCTATCTAATAAAATTAAGCAAGGCTTGAAGTACCCAGACTAATTAAGTAGCAACTTAGTAGTTGGCCATGTATTATGATCGGTAAGCAGAAGAAAAAACAGCTGTAGGGGATAGAGAGATGGCTAAGCAGTTAAGAGGATTGGGTGATCGTCCAGAAGACAAAGGTTCAGTTTCTAGAACCCATGTCAGGTGGCTAGCAACTGTGTATAACTATAACAATAGGGAATCTGACACCCTCTTTTATCCTCCGTGAGCACCCACACATTACACACACACACAAACACACACACTCTCTATAAAAGTACATCTTAAAAAATAAAGGAAATGAATAACTGAGGTCTAAGATAAAAATTGGTCCATTTTAAGTATGATAAAAGGGTTACAGGAAATACGGAGATGATGAGAAAAGAAATGAAAGAAATGAAAAATGACAAGCAGAAATACTACAGGAAAAATGGATCTAAAATGTAAAATACCATATATTAAAATACATTTCGTTAAGTCCAGCATTCAGAAGAAAATTCAGTGAATTTGGAATAGTAGTCAACTCCCTCCAAGCTTAAAGGATTCTACAAACAAAACAAAACAAAAACTGTAGCTACTATCACATCTGCTTTCTACATAAGACTGAAATGAAGCTTAAGGATCAGCTGGCACTGATTCCAGGAAATACTGCTTTAAATACCCTAGATTGCCTGGTCCCCTGGAACTGGAATTATAGACAGTTGTGAGCCACTATGTGAGTACCAGAAGTTGAACCCCGGTCCTTTGAAAGAGCAGCCAGTGCTCTTAACCATTGACCCATCTCTCCAGCCCAAGAATGTAAAAGAAGAGAAAAACAAAAACACGTATGCATCCAAATGAAAATAAAAACTATATTTAATTGCAGTGTGCTCAACTGTATTTGTATAAAATCCTAACACAACAGAACTAAGCTACACAGAGTGAAACTCATGAATGTCACAAGGACATAGAACATCTATTGTGTTTATGAATGAGGGGTGAAGGAGTAAAAGAAACAAAAGATTTAATCTATAAACGCATCAAGTAGACAAAATATTCATGAGTAAAAATTTGAATTATTTATATGTAGAAAGTATTTTATAGGTAATTTTAAACAGTCGATGAGAGCAATACAAAATGGACTAAAGTGAATGGAGAAATACATCCTGATCATGTGAAAAATTGAATGCTATTAAAATGTTAATTTTCTCTAAATTGATTCACGGGAATTGTTCTTAGATGTTGACAAGTTGATTCTAAAATACACATGGACATTTCTAAACTAGACAAAATGATTTGCAGCCCAGTTTTGCAGTCCCGAGCATTGAAACCAGAGCCAGGGTAATGCTAAGCAAGCATTCTGTCTTTTTTTTCTTTTCTTTTCTTTTCTTTTTCTTCTTTTTACTTGTCTGAAGGTGACTGACAGCAATGGCTAAAATAGTCATGCTGCTAATTTACCTCCAAGTTTGTTTAGCACAACAGAAATATCTTTTCTCTTGATGTGAAAGAAAAAAGACAATAAAATGTGCATCTTTTTTTCTTTTGAGACAGGTTATCACTAAGATCCAGGGAGGCCTTCAGATTGTAATTCCCTTGTCCCAGCTCTTGAATAGCTGGCATTATAGGCCCGAGCCTATCTCTCAGCATACTTGGGTACAAAGCCAACACATAAGAGAGTCAATGCTATTTTATGGACTTTTAAATTTGATTTTGTTTTGTTTTAACACTTTTTTTTGTCTTTTTTTTTTGTGTGTGTGTGTTAGTTTTGCTGTGTGTGTATCTTGGTTTTCTTGTTTTGTTTCTTAGGTTTTTGTTTGAAAGAAGAAAAAAAGAACATAAATTTGGATGGGAAGGGAGGTAGGGAGAAATTAGAGGAGGGAAAACATGATCAAATTATATATTATGAAAAATTGTTTTCAATAAAAATGTTTTATAAAGCACAGATAAGACTTCATTGTTGTATTTCTAGATGAACCATTAAGCTGTAATTACAACAGCATGATACTGGCTTAATAGCAGAGGAATAGCAGTGTGGAAGAACAGAAACTTCCAAAACAAATCAGCTCAGGATCAACATATTTTTAACAATGGCACCAGGGAAATTCAAAGACAGAAAAAAGATAATTTTAAAATAAATAATTGAATGAATGCAGAGAGAAAAAACTCTGGGCCTTCCTCCCGCCACATTAAGGTTGTGAGGAAACAGAATAATTCATTGACTTGGGGTAGGTAAGAAATGAGTAAAAGGCACTTGCTGAAAGTTTCCATCAGGCTTGAAGGTGAGATCTAATGTTGGAAGGAGCTGTCAGGTATCTGAGTTGTAGAGTATGGCTTAGTAACAAAAGGAGCTGATGACTTGCACAACGTCGAGGAACAGCAAAAATCCTACACCATGTGGAAAGGAAAAACTTAAATATATAAAAATTTAAGTGTATATAAAATTTAAGTGTAAAATTTAAGTATATATATTTATCTTTTAGTGTGTGTGTGTGTGTGTGTGTGTGTGTGTGTGTGTGTGTGTGTGTTGATTCCCTGCGGCTGGAATTGCAAGCAGGTGTGAGTTACCACCTAGCTCTAGGGACAAGACAGATGTATCTCCCTAGGAAAAGGGGAGGACTAAATGGGAAGATCAAGAGAGGAGGAATGTGGAAGAGGAGGGTGAAGCAGGAAATACGAGGAGAGACACCTAAAATTAAGGGGCATTTGTGGGGTAGCATTAAAATCTAATCCAGCAGAAGCTTCCTAAAATGTATATATATGAAGGTGATCTACATGAAATCACCAAATAATGGGATAGGGGGAACAGAGCCCCAAATGGACATCCCAGCATGTACATTTATTTAACGTATAGAGAAAATGTTGAGATTCCCATTTAGTCATTTCACTGAACTGTTTCTGCCACCTCTGTAAGTAGAGGATTCCTGGGACACAGGCTTGGAACTGTGCCCTGCACCGCTGTGGCTCCCACAGTCAGTATTCTATCCTTTCTGTTCTTCAAGGACCTCCACAGCCTTCTGAAACCCAAGTCCTGCATAGTCTGAGCTTCAAAAGAGCACAGCTCTCTCTTGAGCTTATTCTTTTCTCTTTCCATTGTTCCTCTCTGCTCTAGACTCCAAGGAACATCAGTACAAAGTCCCAATTTATTTCTAATATCAGAGATAAGACCTCTACTCTTGCCTGATGTGTCTAAAACAAAAAGGGGGAACTGTAGAGAGCTGTGTAATGCCGCGCCTGAAAGATGAAGCTGGTTTCCACCTTCCACCTTCCCGATGGTGAGTGCTCTCTGTCATGAACAATTCCACATTTGGCTAAGGCCAAGGATCTGGCTTGCTTCCCTGTATGTGGACCTATCTGCATTGCTCACGTGGCATGCAGAGGTTGGCTACCCAGAGGCTATTTAAAGTGGGCTGGCTTTACCCAGGGTCAGATGATTGTTCAAGGTTCCTGAATAAACTGCATTGAAAAAAAAGAAAGAAAGAAAGAAAGAAAGAAAGAAAGAAAGAAAGAAAGAAAGAAAGAAAGAAAGAAAGAAAGAAAGAAAGCAAACAGGGAACTGAAAAGCTGGTTTTCCCGTCTGGTGGAGCTGAGGTAGGCGTCCCCCTGTGCTTCATGGCTGATAGAGCTGGACATTTTTATGGCACATTCAGTCTGTTACAAGGCAAGAAATAGCCTCTGAGTCCACAGATTAGCCAGAGACCATGAATTCAAATCCTCCCCTGGAGCACTGAGGAATCTACAGTGTGCCACATTGTCCCCAAACACAGCTTTCACACCTGCTGGGAAGATAATGTTTTAAAAATGTCATCAGCGTTTGCTTCTCTTGTGTCTCAGCTTCAGTATGACCACTCACTTCCCACACCCACTTCCTGATCTACACCTTTCCCGCAGAGGATTAGGACGAATTTACTTGCTTATTTTCAAGTAAATTAAGTAAAACATACAGAGCCCATCAGCTCCTGCATACAGAGTAAGTTTTTTTTTTTTTTATTGGTTTTTTTGTTTGTTTGTTTGTTTGAATCTGTAACCACCACAGAGTTGTTTCTTAGGAGCCACGCTTTACCAAAAGACAACTTTTCAACTCCCTTAGCTGTCGTTGGTATATCATGAACTGAGCCTGGCTGTTTAACTCAGAGTCTCTTCTAGACTGGAGAGACAAGGCTCTTTCTGCTATTCAGATTGTACCGTGAGGACTGATGTTCCCAGAAAGAGAGATAATGGCCAGCATTTAAGCAGGATCCATGTGTGAAGGGAGAGAAGATGAAAACCTGCCTTTCTCATAAGAGACATGTGGAAAGAAAAAGGAGTTAGGGAAAGTAAGGCCCATTGCTCCAAGCCACTTCAGAAAACCAGTCTCCTAAAGTCCCTTTGTTGTTCTCTTGATCTGCAGATCATCTAACCAGATTTATCTGAGTGAGGTACTTTTGCCTGAACTGGGCTTGTCATTGTCACTGTGATCAACTTCTGCCTGGACCAGTGGCCATCTGGCCTACAGTGGCCTCAGATAAACCAATGGTTTGTCTCTATCTTCAAGGTCCGTTCTCCTCAGGCAAGCTGTCCTGGGCTTGTTCCTGAGGTGGTGGCAGTGTTCCAAGAGTGACAGAGGAACAGCAGCCTTTGGAAGCATAGAAGCAGAGAGACGCATTTCGATCAAAGCGAATCAGAAGCCAGACAGACGGGAGGAGAAACTCCGGAAAGTTGTGATCAGCCCACTGCCGAGCGCAGTGGTCCTCAGCCTTCCCAATGCTGCATGCAACTCTTGAATATAGTTCCTTGTGCCGTGCTGACTCTCAACCATAAAATTATACCATTACTACTTCCCCGCTGTGATTTTGCTACGAACCATAGTGTAAATACTTTTTGAGACAGAGGTTTGGGTTTGTTGAAGACGTCGCGACCCACAGATTGAGAACCACTGACCTAGCACCTTTTCCCCTTGGAATGAAAATAGACTGAGAGGAAGAAACGACAGAGCCTGTTCCTGCCTATGCCTGCATCTCTGGGAGGATGCAGTATTACTGACTGAGGAAGGACTAATGGCAAGAGGAAGAGGGCAGCTGAGTAACTCAAACCCTAGATTCTCTCCTGATCTCTTGGTGATAATCATGGCGCTAACTAAATGTCATCTCACCCTTGAAAAGGTACTAAGGGCTCAGGCGGGCTGAGTCAGCAGGAGACCCAGGCATCCTGAAAGGGGATGGACCCCAAGCCCTCTGTCTACAGTCAGTTACAGTGGGATGTTCTTTATGTACTGTGGATAGGAATCCAGCTATTCATAGACAGTGACTAGAGGCTCTTGTTTATTAGATCACATTTTCAAACACATTTTTGTAATTTTTTTTAATGTACAAATGTTCTTAAATTTAGAGTCCCCTCTAGGGGATCCTTAAGAAAATTCTGCTATTTTCAAGTAAATGCCTTTATTTATTTGAAAGTGGTAAGAACCATTGGCTCTACCTAAGGGGCTACCTAAGGCTGCTAAGACTAGCAGGCTTGTTTATCTTGGCAGGGGCTGGATGTATATGTTTGAATGTAACACACCTGCCTATGTGAACCCAGAAGGATACAGCCGGCTTCTTGTTCATAGAGAATGAAGGGAACTGAAAAGGAAGACCAAGTATTTATCTGCCAGATTTTAATGACCCCTCAAAATTATTCCCTGCCAATCTAGAGGAAGGCTACCTCAGAAAAAAAAATTTTTTACTTAAAACTACAGTTTTCAAATACATTATTAAATATCCTGAACCAGGTGAGATACAAATGTGATGCTCTTGGATATTTCTTTATTCCCTAACCCTAACCCTAACCCTTACCTAAGCCACATATAGGTGGACGAGCATCTTAGGTAGAGTCTATAGTAATTACCACTTCAGACTAATAAAGGTGTCTCATAGTATATAAAGAACCCCTATAAGGCTTTAAAGTAGGATGCTCTCAAAAGGTTACACAGAAACTGCATAGAAGCAGTTAGTCAAATGGCCTGTTAATATGTGCAAGGTTGCTTAGCTTTATCAGTTTTTGAGTTCTGTCTTTGGAGAATTTTCTGTTTAGATGTGTACCCCACTATTTAATTGAGTTATTTGTTTTCTTGACATAGTTTTTTGAGTTAGCATACATTTTGGATATTAACCTTTTCCCATTCTCTAGGATGTCACTTTGTCCAAATGACAGTGTCTTTTGCTTTGCAGAAGATTTTACTTCTATGAGATCCCACTTATTAATTAATGATCTACTTGTTTGTGCTAATGGTAATCTGTTCAGAAAGTCACGGTGTCAAGACAATTCCTCACTTTTCCTTCTATTAGTGTCAGTGTATCTTGTTTTATGTGGAGGTCTTTGACCCATTTGGAGTTGAATTTTGTGCAGGGTGATAAGTAGGAATCTGTTTGGATTCTTCTACATGTAGCCATCCATTTTGACCAGTACCATTTATTGAAGATGCAGTCTTTTTTTTTCCAGTGTGTATTTTTTTGGATTTTTTTAATATAAAAAAACAGGAGTCCATAGGTGTGTGGATTTATGTCTGGGGATTTCAATTCAATTTCATTGATCAGAATGTCTGCTATTGTGCCAATGCAATGCTGCTATCATTGCTCTGTAGTAAAATTTCAGGTCAGGAATGGTGATACTTCCTGCAGTTATTTTATTCTTCAGGTTTGGTTTAGCTATCCTGGGTTGTTTTATGTTTCTGTATGAAGCTAAAAATTGTCCTTTCAACGTCTGTGAAAAGAAAAAGTGTTGAAATTTTGATGAGGATTTCATTGAATCTGTAGGTTGCCTTTGGTAAGATGGCCAGTTTTACTATATTAATCCTACCAATCCATGAGCATAGGAGATCTTTTTATCTTCTCATATCTTCTTTAATTTATTTTTTCAGTGTCATGCAAGTATTTTACTTGCTTGGTTAGAGTTAGCCCAAAATATTTTATATTATTTAAGGCTATTGTGAAAGTTGTTTCCCTTGTTTCTTTCTCAGTCTATTTATCATTTGCATATAGGAAAGTTACTAATATTTCTGGGTTGATTTTGCATCCAGCTACTTTGCAGAAGGGATTTCTGAGCTGTAGGAAGTTCTTAGTAGAATTTTTTTGGGTAACCTATATATGCTATCATATTATCTGCAAAGAAAGATACATTAAAAGATACTATCTGCAAAGAAAGCTAGTTTTCTTTTCCTTTCCCTTTTGTATCCCCTTGATCTCCTATAGCTTTCTTATTGTTCTAGCTTAGGGATTGGTGGTGAACCCCTTTAATCCCAGCACTGGGGAGGCAGAGGTAGGTGAATCTCTGTGGGTTTGAGGCCAGCCTGGTCTAAGGAGCAAGCTCCACAATAGCTGGGGTGACAGACAGAGAAACGCTGTCTCTATAAAACAAAACAAAAAGACTTCAAAGTACTACACTGAGTAAGTATATAGAGAGCAGGAAACAATGTTTTATTCCTAATTTTTGTGGAACTGCTTTGAGTTTCTCTCCATTTAAGTTGTTGGCTATGGGCTTGAAGAAACTGCCCTTGCTATGTTGAGGTATGTCACTTGTATCCCTATTTCCAGGACTGTCATCATGAAGGCATGGACAATTTTGAAAAAGGACTTTCCTGCTTCTAATGAGTTACTCATGTAGTTTTTGCCTTTCAATTTGTTTATATGATAGATTATATTTACTGATTTATGTATGTTGAATCATCCTGCACCTTTGGGATAAAGCCTACTTGGTTAAGGTGAGTTATCTTTTTGAAGTGTTTTTGGATTTGGTTTGAAAGTATCATTTATTAGTTTGTTCATTCTTCTCTCATACAATACATCCCAACCGAAGTTGCTCCTTCCTCCTCTCTTCCCAGCCCTCATCTCACTTCCCCGCTACCCAAAATCTACTTCTCTATTTCCCTTCAAAAAAGAGCAGACTTCCTAAGGATGTCAAATATGGCAAAACAAGTTACAATAAGACTAGGCACAAACCTTTGTACCAGGGCTGGATGAGGTGGCCCAATAGGAGGGAAAGGGTCTCAAGAGCAGGTGAAAGAGTCCCAGTCCCTTTGTTAGGAGTCCCATAAGAACACTAAGTTAACAGCCATAACATATATGCAGAGCACCTAGCACAGACCTATGTGTTGTTCTAAAATACAAATTTTACGATTAGTTGTTATGGCAGCTATTTAAAATTCGTGCGTTCTTCCTTAGCTTATAAGCAGGATAAAGACTCCCTCTCAAAGCTATGGACTTCCCTCTGGATGGCAAGGGGTCAAAGCTCTGTATTGCAACGAGAATTTCCTCTTCTTTTCCCCCTTTCTTCCAAGACAACTCAGTTCGTAATCTTCTCGAGGGGGGTAGGGAAAGAAAAGACTGGATGGGGATAATGGCTAGAGTGCCAGACTCTACCTCATCACATCTTGGTATGTCCTGGAGAGCATGCTTGGTCCTAACTATTTGAAACTCTTCTTAGAATACAGGGTTACTTGCAGATTCTCCAAACTCACGTTGACTCTCTGCGTCTACTTCCAAGACAACGGGATGAGCTGAACCACATGCTCCTAATTGTGCACAATGGAGTCTCTCACAGATTATTAAATATGAGGTCTAGGGCTTAAGGCACGGGTTTTAGCAGCTCTTTGCTGCTCCTGATCAGTTGTTTGTATTTTCAGTGAATAGAATTGTAGTTTTGGAAGTCTAATGCTACTATCACATGGAACAGTTTAAATTACCTATTTTCCAAGAAAAAAAAAAAAAACATTCAATATCCAACCTCAATAGTAACTTCCCAAGAGCTCAGTGGACAGGAAACTGCTGGGCATTGGCTCCTTAGTATCAAGCTCTTTGTTCATTCTTCTTTTCATCCCAGGCACATTCCTTCTTCAGCTTGCCTCAACAAGGGAGCTAGCTAACTCTGTATCCGGCATGCAAACATGGGGGGGGGGGGCTGTGAGTAAGGTTACATCTTAGTTCTAGCTTAGACTCCATTTGAGAGGATCTCAGCTCTTCCATTACTGTTCCTCTGGGGCTCCGTGGATGAATCAGCTTATTCATTATAGTCACTCTCTCCACATCCAATAGACAATTTGGTTTGAGCATCCCTGCTCTGCTGCACTGCTACACTGACTCACCCCACCACTCTCCAGCCTTTGCAATTCTGCTGTCACTCTGGCTTGCTTTCACCTCCTCTCCCGCTCACTTTTCTTTAGCTAGAGTCATAGAGCTATGCACTTTTGTCTACTGTACTTATGGAAAGTGGTCCTGGGAAGGAGTAAATAATTGTAGACTATCAGTGGGCCTTATTTATCCACAGATCTCCATTTGTTTTGAAAATCCTTTAGCCTGTGTATAACTATTATATTACCTGCAGAGAACAGTGCACACATAACAATTCTACTTCTCTGGGTCAAAAATGCCATTTCTTACCTTTTGAATTTCTTTAAAAAAAATGTCCTTAATAGAATGTTTCAAAAAAATCTGTAAGACTGCATGCTCCCAGTAGCAATTTAGTTAAATAGCAAGTGTGGCCTCCACTGGGGTCATTTGCAACACCCAGTTGCCATGGTAACATGCGCTATAAAAAATGAAGCAACTAAATAATAAAATACTGTATCCTTCTCTTCAGCACTGGGCATTTATAGTGTTCAAATACTTTTCATGGCTGATAGGTCTCCTTTCTAAAGGGCATATATTTGCTTCTGGCTGTTAAAAGGACTTAAATTGGATTCTTGCTTTTGACGTGTAGATTTTTTTAAAAAAATCATAAAAAATAACTCAGAACTTGATATCACTTTACTTTCAAATATTATCAACTGTCACAAAAAAGGATATCAACATTTTAATTAATTAATTTTTACTTATCTGGGCATGTTTGTAGATTCCTGCATGCATTTGAGTGTACCACCTGCCTATAGGTGGCCATATTGGCCAGAATTGGGTTTTGGACACCTGAACTAACGTTATAGGCAGTTGTAAGCAGACTTGTGGGTGCTTGCCAGTGAATGCCAGAACTCTGCAAGAGCTGTAAGTGTTCTTAATCACAGAGCCATCCCCCCAGCCTCAAAACGGACACCTTAAAAAGAGGTTTTGGTTATAGATTAAGTAATTTAGTGAATAGGGTTCTAGTATCATTTTGTGTGCTTGTTTATACTTTAATACTAACAGGTGGTAGTATGCAAGGTAGACAGATGTAGCTTGTGTTACTAACTTGGATTTGAGACCTCCAAGATTCTTAATAACACTGTGTCATCAACCAGCCAACTCTCTTTTTCTCTAAACATCTCTTCTCTGTACTTTGATTCAAAGATCCCAGAAAGCGCTGATGTGATATTTCATTATAAAAATGTAGTGAAATTGAACAAGTACACATAAAAAGAGAATGAGTTTTGAGACACACGAAGAAAATGTAATTCTCTAGGTGGATTTGTTCTTTTTTTTTTTTTTTAAGTTCAGAGAGCCTGAAAAGTGGTCATAAATCAGAAAATGAGGGCTGAAGAGATGGTTCCGTGGTTAAGAGCACTCGTTGCTCTCCTGAAGGTCCTAAGTTCAACTTCCAGCACCCGCATGGCAGCTCACAACTGTCTTGATGCTGTCTCATGATATGTAGATGTACCTGCAAACAAAGTATCCATTTACATAAAATACACACATAAATCAGAAAACAAATTCATGATTGGCTAGAGCTTCTCTCTTGTTTTCCAGGACTCCTAGGACAGCATGAATCTGTGTAGACAGAACACTGTCTGCTTTAAGGAAAAGCATAAGGTACGAAGAACATTTATTCATTTGTCTTTCAGGAAACTGAAGAGTTGAGTCAGAAGTATACTTAAAGTTGCATTATTATTTAGCACCTCTCTGAAATGTCTAGAATGATCTATCCACTCAATCACCAAGTGTAAAGAAATTTTAATTCAGAACATGGCTGCTCTGGCAAGAGATCACATCCAAACACCTTCTAGGTATGTGTGTTGCTGCTGGAATACAGAAACATATTTAATCACAGGAGACAGAGACAAGCAGATCTCTGGGTTTAAGACCAGCCTGGTATAGAGCAAGTTTCAGGTAAAGAAAAGCTTAGGTCCAGGTGTGGTGGTACACGTCTTTAATCCTAGCGCTCAGGAGACAGAGACATGCAGATCTCTGAGTTCTAGTCAGTTCAGCTGAGTCAGTGAGCTGAGAGGCAGTGCAGGGAGTTGAGTTCCTGGCAGCTCAGTTCATGGAATTCAGAGGCAGTTTTACTGGGAACATTTTTCAGAGACAGGTTGAAGAGAGAATAAGCTAAACACAGGTAAAGACAGAAAACGAGAAGGTAGAAAAGCCAGAGAATGGGAAGGAGCCAGAAGATTAGAACAGATTGCTAGAGTTAGTTTGGGGTGAGGCCAAGAAGAACAGTTCAGTCAGAAGCTAAGGAAAACCAGTTTGAAACATTCAGCTTGGAGAGGTGTTTGAGCCAGAACAGCTGAATTGAACCAACCAACCAGATTTCAGAAGAACTAGAAAGATTGAGCTTATTCAGAAGTAAGTCTCAGAGGTTGAAAATGTTCTAGGCCTAGCGAAGCTTTATGGAGCCTGGAAGCTTCCAGGACTAAGCCTAGGTTAGCAAGCAAATGGAGGCAGTAAGCCTTGGATTTGACAGTTAAGTCAGGTGAATAAAAGTTACTTTTACAACCACGAATGGCCCTGATAAGGATGATGACATCCTGTTGGGTGAGGCTGTGTTGCTGAGGAGTAAGAAGTGATATGCTCCATCACCATCACAGCTCTTGAGAATGGACATCTCCTGTTGTCTCATGTACTTGGAGGCAAGATTAACTGCTGTCAGCATCTCCATACACTCAGCCATCAGTGTTGTTTTGTTTTTTTTTTTCTCTTGACTTTGTGTAAAAAACAAATGGCTATGTACATACATTTTCTTTCATTGAAGAAAGTTCTGGAATGGAGTGGAAATAAACACAGATGATCATCCAGCTTTGTGTATCTTAAAGCACATGTTTTTGAAAATAGATTTTAAAACAATGTGGCAAAGAAGCTCAGGTTGGCTACAAATACTGTTTTGGGCTTTGAAAAACATGTCACTTAAACCCCAGTACAGGCTTCCTTAGATAGTAATTGTCTAAAATAAGTGTTTCTCCCCTCAAAACTATTTTTTTCTTGTATAGTTCCAAATTTAGAATCTTTTTAAAGTTATCATCATTTACAATTTATTCACTTTATATCCTAGTTGTAGCCCCCTCCCTCATCTCCTCCTGGTCCCACCGTCCTTCCCTCTTCTTCCCATAACTCTCTTCCCCAATTCACTAATAGGGGCAGTCCTCCTCCCCTACTGTCTGACCCTAGCCTCACAGGTCCCATCAGGCCTGTCCACAACCGCTTCCTCTGTTGTTTGGCTAGCCCACCCCACTAGGAATAAGTGATCAAGGAGCACACAACTGAGTTCATATCAGAGACTGTTTCTTCTCCTTTTACCAGGGAACCCACATGGAGATTGAGCTGTCTATGAGCTACATCTCAGCAGGGGATCTAGGTCCTCCCTATGTATGATCTTTGATTGATGCATCAGTCTCTGCACTCTCCTGTGCCTTGTTTGTTTGTTTGTTTTGGTTTTATTTTGTTTTGTTTTGGCTTTGTTGCTTTCCTTGTGTGGCTCCTGTACAATGGTATACTACTCAGCTATTAAAGCAAGGAAATCATAAAATTTGCAAGCAAATGGATGAAACTAGAAAAGAGCATCCTGAGTGAGGTAACCCAGAAGCAGATATGCATGATATATATTCACTTATAAGTGGATATTAGTCATATTATATAGGATAAACATGCTAAAATCTACAGACATAAAGAAGGTAAACAACAAGGAGGTCCTAGGGAAGATGCTTAAGCCTTGTTCAGAAGGGAAAACAGGATAGACACTGGAAGCAGTAGAAGAAGATGAAGTAGTAGAAGAGAGGAAGCAGGACTGGAGCCTACCACAGATGTCCTCTAAAAGACTCCAAACAAAGTCTCATCATCTGCTTTAATACCCTGCTGGGTAGAGTCTTTCAGAGACCCTTTGTGGTAGGCTCCTGTCTTGTTCCTTGTTTTCACCTTCTTCCAATGTCTATTCCATTTACCTTTCTGAATGAGGATTGAGCATCCTACCCAGAGTCTTCCTTCTTGCTTAGGTTCTTTAGGTGTACAGATTTTAGTATGATTATCCTATATTATATGTCTAATATCTACTTATAGGTGAGTATATACCATATGTGTCTTTCTGTTTCTAGGATACCTCACTCAGGATGATCTTTTCTAGCAGAGAATCTTATGAAATAAGGGGGAGAAAGAAAGACCTGGAAAGGTCTGGACCTTCACAAGGAGAACAACAGAACCAAAAAATGTGGGCCCAGAGGTCTTTTCTGGGACTGATACTCCAACCAAGGACATTCATGGAGATAACCTAGAACCTCTGATTAGATGTAGCCCTTGGCAGCTCAGTCTCCAAATGGGCTCTCTAGTAAGAAGAACAGGGGCTGTCTCTGACATGAACTCAGTGGCTGGCTCTTTGATCACCCCCCCTTGAGGGGAGGACAGCCTTACCAGGCCACAGAGGAAGACTATGAAAGACAGTCCTGATGAGACCTGATAGGCTAAGGTCAGATGGAAGGGGAGGAGGTCTTCCTCTATCAGTGGACTGGGGAGGGGCATGGAAGGAGAAGAGGGAGGGAGGGCAGGATTGGGAGGGGACAAGGGTGGGGCTATAGCTGGGATACAAAGTGAATAAATTGTAATAAGTAAATGTTATATTAAAAAAAAGACTCCAAACAGTAGGGGATTAAAGCAGATGCAGAGACTCACAACCAAACTTTGTGCAGAGTACAGGGAGTCTTATAGAAGAAGGGGGAGATAAAAGGACCCAGAGGGAACAGGAGCCACACAAATTTAGTATCTTTAACAAGGTTTAGATTTCAATACTTATTGGTTTTATTTTAATGTACATATGAATGCCTGCATATTTGTATGTGGGCTGTGTACATACTAGTTCCTGTACATGTCAGAACAGGGTGTTGGGTCACCTAGAACTGGAGTTACAGGCAGTTGTGAGTTGCCCAGTGATGGTACTGGAAACAAAACCTTTGTCCCCTAAAAGGGCAGCAAATGTTCTTAATTACTGAGATATCACTCCAGGCCACAAGGTTTAGTCGTTCAATTTCTACATGCATAAGAGCAAGAATGAAGACTCCAAACTCATCATTATGTAAGAATCATAATGATAAATTGTTCAATTCACCCTATACACAGAGCTATTAAAATATTTTTTCCTGTTACATCATTTCCCTTTGCATACATGCTCTGGTGGTTTAGCTCCCAAGCTAAACATTGTGGGACTCCTAACAATGGTACTGCGGAGGGCCTCTGTCTCTTTTGCCTGCCCATGGAACCCTTTTCCCCATCCAGCCTTGATAGGAGGGGTTGTGTCTAGTCTTACTGTAGCTTGTTATGCCATGTTCAGTTGATAACACTTGGAAGCTTGTGGGAAATGAAGGAACAGTGGATCTGGGAGAGAGGAAAGGTAGGGGAGGGTGGAAGGAGGGGAGGCTGTGGTTGGCATGCATTGTATAAGGAAATAATAAATTAAAACAAAACAAAAAAGAAACAAGAAAAATAAGTTAAAGTATTATTTTTTTCAGAAAATAAAATTATATTGTGAAATATATATTACTTCACAGGAAAATGCATGAATTGAGGTAAATATTCAATAAGTTATCCTTATTTTTCAGACTCCACAGGCAAATACAATCTGTACTATTTTGATGTTTTCTGTTCTCAAAATGATGTCTTCCAAGTTATTATTTAATTCTGTGAATATAAATCAATCAAATCCCATGAAGTCCTACATTTTATATCACTATGATTTGGTGACTTAATAAAACCAAGTCCATCACACCTACATAGACTCACATGGAATCATATTATGTCAGAACTATGAAAAAATTGTTTTGATGAGGATCAAAAATTAGACAGTTCCCTTTATTTTTTCCCATCTCTCGGTAAAAAACTTACCAAGAAGCATATAATTTAAAACTCTGACAATAAGTTCAGTAACATAAAGAACTCCCTGGAAATGCAAATGCAACAAGGCTGGCGAGCTATGGATATTCTTGAATGACTCTGAAGCAATGCGTGTGCTGGAAAAATTTAAATACAATTTTCTTTATGTCCATCCCATCTTCATTCTCACCTTCATGCCTAAATAAAAATAACTGTCTTGATACTGACATTTGTCAGGGAAGTAAGTCTTCCTTGACCATTATAACTAACTAGCATTCCTATCACTTTCTAACTCCCAATCCTTTGTGACAGGATTGGCTGTGGCAGAATAACTAGTAGCCTCCGTTAAAAAAAAAAAAATCTTGCTGGGCAGTGGTTGCACACACTTTTAATCCCAGCACTTGGAAGGTGAAGGGAGGTGGATCTCTATGAGTCTGAGGCCAACCTGTTCCACAGAGTGAGTTCTGGGACAGTTAAAGATACACACATAGAAGCCCAGTCTTGAAAAACAAACAACCAAAAAAAAAAAATCATCGTAAACACACACAAGAAAATGTTGAGGGTTTTGTTGTCTTCATTTGTTGATCCTTATATCACTTGTGTTCATCAGGGTTTCCTTAGAGCAGTGGCATTTCACATTCCCAATGCTGTGACTCTTTAATACAGTTCCTCATGCTATGATGACCCCAACCATAAAATGATTTTTTTATTACTCCTTCATAATTGTAATTTTGTGAGTGATGAATTGTAAATATCTGCATTTCCGATGGTCATAGGTGACCCCTGGTAAAGGGTCATTTGACTCTCAAAGGGGTCACAACCCAGTTTGAGAGTTGCTATCTTAGAGGAACAAAATTGATAAAAATAAATATATAATTAAAGAAGATTTATTATATTGTTATAACTGATATAGTTTATAGCCCAACAATAGCTGTCTTCACTCTGGAGGTAGAGAACCTAGAAGCTGCTCAATTCTTGAGGCTGGATGTCTTTGTAGACACAATCCTAGCACTACAGGTTAGTGATTCTTGGAGAGCCATAGATCTTCAGTCCACACTGGAAGTCCAAAGAATCTGTGTTTCATGAGGGAAGGAATCAGCAACAGTAGCAACAAAAGCAGAAGAGTGGAAACCCGGAAGGCAAACTCACGAAGGCAGTGAACTCACCAGCAAAACACGATGGCAAGCATGCAAAAACTTTCATCTAAAACGACACCACTAGTAAGCTGTTTTTTTTTTTGTTTTTTTTTGTTTTTTTTTTTTTTTTCACTCCATTAGCCTGATTAAGGAAATCCCTTACAGCTGTGCCCAGAGCTTGCCTCTCTGTGGACTATAGATCCAATCAAGCTGACAACCAAGATGAACTACGACAGCAACTTTCTGTGTAAGTGAAGAGTCTTTCCAGCTAGCCACCTTCAAGGTGATGCATCAAGACTCTAATTTTCTTTGCTTCATGATACCTCATGTCACATATACTTTCCTGATGGCTACATCAAAAGGGGAAAAAAGAGTAGAGTTGAATCCTAGTGACCCAACACTTAGGTCTGGCTGTCACATTGCCATTCCACTTAAGTGTTTTTGACCAGAGCTAGTAAAATATCTATGAGTAACTCCGAGAGGGTAAAGAAATATAATCTACATACAGTCAAAAAGCACAGAACTGGCTACTTATTAGTGATATTTATTAATATTTATCCCTATGTCACATTGGAACACCTAATAGCATCATTTGTTTATAAACAAGCATTTGAGTTCAGTGTCTAAATTTTTGTTTTAGCGCCCAGGGTTTTTACTCAGCCTACCTTATAGCAAGTGATCAAAGAAATTGTCCAAGGGATGGATAGATAGAAATGGAGAGTTGTCTAATGGGATTCAGACAGCGATCCTTTTAAATTAGGTTAATAGGAAAAGAAATACACCCCCAGACACAACAACTGTTTATTTCTTTAGCCTGGGAGAATTAGACAATTAAACATTTATTGAGTACCTGCATTCCCAAGGCTTGCAAAATGGATTACATCATTACACCTCAGGTTTACAGTGTCTGCCTATATAGAAGATTACAAACTACTTGGATTTTGTGTTCTAATAATAAATTAACAATGATTATCTGTTTCATGAAAGCTTCATTTTTTTTTCCCAAACAATTCACACCAGGACTCCTTTCAATAACCATCTCCCCGGGAGAACTTAAAATATGGTTCAATTTGCACACAAGTTCCTAGGAATACCTCTAAGGAGCCAATTGTGATACAATCATGCTTTAGTTGAAATGAAATTCTCTGCATGTTGAGGCAACACGGTAAGAGTCCCAGGAACCATCTTGGTTCTTCAGCATCTCATTTCATTTCTACATTCCCTCTACTGTCCAAAAAGAACAAAGCCTTTTTTTTTTTTTTACTGGATTCTACAGCCACCAATTTGAATATTATTTTTAAAGAAAAAGAGAAGCCCTGCCTTCAAAATATATTAAAGTGATACTTCTAAAGTTTCCAAACCTAAAAAACATGGCTGAAAAGAAATAAACATAGATGCTCATCCACTCAGTATTGGAACAGTCACTTGATAATAAAGACTCATATGATGCACTCATGTCGTTACACACTCAAGCAGTATGAGAAGGTAAAGTAGCCACTGAGGAGCTCTCCTTCTCTCGCTCTTCCATTCTCTTTTTCTAAGGACACTTCTTAACTAATATCTCTAATTGTGAATTTCAGAAAAATCACAGAAAATTGTACATGTCTTCCAGAGTCAAAATCATAGGAAAGACACAATAGGGTAATTGAAAAAGCTAAAGAAAGCAATTTGAAAAATTTTGCCATAAATTATAAATGTTTCAGTAGATATATTTGTTACTTGATTTAAACATTATTCAATGAATGCATGTACCAAAACAGCCCCTTATCTCATCAATATGCATAATTTCTAGGCTTTATGTATCAGTTGACATTTATCAGATTATTCAGTAAATAAAACATGCTTAGTTGAGGGTTAACATTTTCAGATAAAAGAAATGGAACTACATTAGAAGTGCTGCCTCTTGCTCTTTTCTCATGGTCTTACAAATATCTCCCTAGCTCTAACTACAACCCCAAACCCCAAACCTTCAGCAATACTGCCTAAGGAGAAGAAACAAATTCAAGAAAGAATTCAAAAGAACAATGATCAAAATGCTTAATGCTTTCAAATTACTCAAGAATGCGGAGAAACACCTGAGTGAACATTCTCCTATTTTGTACATATATCTCTCTATATACAAGTATACGTACCCATGTTTCTTCTTAAAACAAATTTGCTAGATCCAAGGATAGAGAGACATTTCTGGGTCAGAAAGCATAAGATGTGTTCATTCTATAGCATCCCTCTTACCATAATAAGTGGCTGTCCCCACCTCGGACCCTACCCTGCCTCTAATTCTACTCACAGCAGCCATTTACACGCATTCACTAAACAGCCCTGGAAAATAACCCAGAGACCAACCTGCTCTGCTTCCACTGCTACTTCCTACAGCTGCTCCCTGTAGTCTTTCTGGCCCCATTAAGTGAGGCCATCCTTGCCCCAAGACACTGGCCCAGCCTTGCTACAACTTTTGTGCACCATAACTGCTCCAAGCAATCTTCAAGCCCAGCCCTGCTAAGAAACTTCACCTGTGGCCTCTCCCTCCCCATTTCCAGGCATGCATGTCAACTGCTCCACAAGTTATTAGAAGATATTTTCTCACCCCACCTCCCAAACTACCCCAGTTTCAGCTCCACCTCCTTAAAGCCACCCAGGCATCACCCCACATTTATATTCAGGGATAAAACTCATGAACAGACACACAATATCCTAAATCCAGATCCTGGTCCCATCATTAAAACATAACCAATTCACTAATAGAAGATCATAGAGTAGCAGGCTGGGTTAGTATCTAGGTTTCTTTTTGCTGTCTTTCAGAAACACAACTCACAGTCCAAGGTAGACATCACCTTTGGGTAAAAGGGTACAAAACAATGTTCTAGGTAAATAGAAGTAGGGAACAAGCAGGCAGCTATTCTAATATCAGACAAACTAGGCATCAGAGTAAAATTAGTTCAAACAGAAAAAGAAGGTCACTTCATGCCCATTGAGGGAATACAGGAATGCACCAAACACAGGTGTACCTAATACTACTGGATATAGAGCCCCTAATTAACCGAAACACAGTGATGAAGGGACGTTTCAGTAGCTCAACAAACAAAAATTAGACACAGACATTGGGATTAAGTGAAACCATAAATCAAACAGACATCTCTAGAAAACTCTACCTAAACACTGCACCTAAAGAATACACATTTGCTCAGAAGTTCATGGTACTTTCTCACATATTAAGGAACAAAGAAAAAAAAAAAAAGCAAAATAAATAAATAAATAATAAAGTTGAAATAACATCCCATATTAGTCAGTTTTCATTGTTGGGATAAAATACCAGATCAAAAGCATCTTGTGGAGGAAAGAGTTTATTTTGGCTTGCAGTTCAAAAGGCAGAGTCCATTACGGTAGGTATAATGATGTGAATGAGAATTCTCCCATAGGTTTATACGTTTAATGCTTAGTCCCCAGTTGATGAGCTGTCGGGAAGGTGTAGGAGGTGTGGTTTGGTGGAGTAATATGTCCTTGTGAGAGAAAATGATACTGGGAGTGGACAGTGAAGCTTAAAAAGCCCACAATAAGACCAGTCTCTTTCTCTTTCTCTCTCTGTCTCTGTCTGTGTTTTTCTTTCTGCCTGCTGCCTGTATATCAGGTATAAAACTCTCAGCTCCTACTGTAAGAGCATGCTTTTCTGCTCCCCGCCATGTTGGTCATAGCCTAACCCTCAGAAACCGTAAGTACACCCCTGTTTAAACTCTTCCCCTTTTAAGAGTTGCCGTGGTTATATGACTCTTCACAGCAATAGAACAGCAATGAAGATAGAAGTTGGTACCGGGAAGTGAGGTATTGCTATGAAAGCCCCGACCATGGTGTTAATTGGCAGAATATGGGAAGACTTTGGGACATCGACCTAAAAACATAGTTAATACTTTAGCAGGGCTTACTGGACCATCCTAGTAGGAGCTGGGGATATAGAAGTACAGAGAGCAATGTGGGCCCAGCTCAAGAGCTTTCATAAAGAAAGAATATTAGCAGCTGGCCTTGAGACCATTCTTGGGATAGCTGAGCAAAGGATGTGGCTGCTTTTTGCCTTTGTCCTTAAAATTTCCTAGAGGCTAAATTGAAATTTTTTGATTAATTTTTAAATTTTTAATTTATTTTAACTTTAATTTAAAAATTGGCAGAGGAGAGTTCAAGACAACCTAGCACTGTCTGTACCCTGTGGTTATTGATGATCACTCTTATACAGATGTACAACGAAAAAGAGCAAGTGGGGCAAAAGAAATACAAAATGTATAGTTTGAGAAGAAAAAGAGCATCAGGAAATACAATCTTGGAGTCGAGTTCTGTGTTCAAGAAGATAAAGGGTTTAAAGAAAGATCAGGTTCAAAATGAATAAATGGAGTGGTACTCTTGGGGCAAGACCCCATCCATCTAATCCTTAGCCTGGGGCAGGAACAAGCCTTACGGATTTCCTGGGCCTAGAAATGATCAACAAGTGAATTTATGCAAATGCAAGTCATGGAGGAGCTGCGTCAGCCCAAGTAGACAACAGATCTTGGCAGTTTCTGCCATGTAATTTGGAAGTTATAGTTGAGAAAGATACAAGAAAGGTATAATGAATCTTTCTCTGTGGTTCCAGAAAGCCGCTGTGGCCAAGCATTTGGTAGTGCAGTTCAGAAAAAGCCGATGAGTAAAGCTATCACAGTAAATCCTAGGCTGTGTTAAGAGACACCAACATGTTGGAGATGCCAGAATCGTGGGATACCTGCCAAGGGGAGCTGCTAAGGTGTAAAAACAGCCCAAGAGAGAAAAGTGTGTTGCAGTCTACAAATCTGGGAAGAGTTAAGAGTTAACACTGACATAAGACTTAGAGATGCCGAATGGGAAATTGCTCTGCTAATTTTCAATCTTGCTTTGACTCCATGTTTTCTCACTATGCTCTCTTTCCTCCACCTTTGGAATGGTACTGTATATCCCACAAAGATCAAAAGCAAGAGTGTCTATTCTCTCTAGTCCTTTCAATACAGTTCTTGAAGTATTAGCTACAGCAATAAGATAAGGAAACAAGAGGAATATAAATTAGAAAAAAAAATTTCAAAGCATCTTTATTTGTCCATCATATTTTTCTACACAAAAGAGACCTTAAAGACTCCACTAAAAACTCTTAGAACTGATAAATACTTCCAGCTAAGTGCAGAATATTAAATTAACACACAAAAATCAGTATCCTTCATATACACCAATGTTAGACACCTTGAAATACACATCAGGGAAACAACCCCACTCACAGTATCTACAATATTTAAAATACTTAGAAATAAACCTAATTAAAAAAAAAACAAAACACCTACAAATGAAGCTTTGAGATGCTAAAGAAAAAATATAACAGATTCTCCATGCTCATGGATTAGAAGAATTAATATGTAAAAGTGGTCATTTTGTCAAAAGTTGCCTATAGATTCAAGGCAAAATTTGAGGACTATTTCTTATAGATACAGAAAAAAAGACCTCAAAATTTATATGGAAGCACAGAAGATCAAAAATACTCAAAGAAATCCTGAATAAAAGTAACATTGCATGAAATATCATCACACCAGATTTCAAGTTATGACGTAGCGCCATAGCAACTGAAACAGCATGGGACAAAAGCAGACATATAAATCAATGCAATGGACAGAAAACCCCATGGTAAGCTCATGTAACAGCTACCCAATTTTTACCAGATATACACTTAAAAAATAACATCCTCTTCAATAAATGTTGCCGGGGAGTCTAGAGAGTAACGTGGAATTTCGTGATTGTCATTATTACATTGTAGACATGAAAAGGTCTTTTTAACTTCAATAAATAAAGGTCTCTGACATTAATTTATCCCTATCTTTAAGTTAAATAATGATTAGAAACACAAATCTAAGCTTGGTGATTCATTTTTCTTTCTAGTTTGCATGAGACGGCTTCTGAGTATTCCCTCGGAAGTTTTAGCTACTTAATGTCACATACACTTTAGCAAGTCTTGATACAGCAATCGTAATTTGCTTAATTGCTATCAAATAAATTTTTAGAGTACAGCAATTAAAATGTATGGTGGTATTTTCTGGAAGTTAAGTATGAAACATAATACTTTTGTGTGCATACAATTATTTATATTTATAGAGAGATATGTTTGTTTCGTTCAAGTAAAACACCGGCAGGCACTATCCCATCACCACAATATTAAAGGCATGCAAGAGATTTGCAAAGAAACTGAAAGGAAGTGTCATTTCAAGAAGCTGTGTATAAGCTTTGCTTATAAGTTTCACTAGAAGCCCATTTAATCTATTCACTATATAATTAGAAATCACTCTCTGAAAGACAATGGCCATTATTAGAATGTTGTTCCGATTTACGTGGCCATGTGCTTGTACTCACACACAATGATCAGAATTTTAGGTAATATGGACCAATATTGCTTACCAGTGACCAGAAAAACTTAACTTTTATAGTGTGCCTGTCTAAAACTGATGTATTTTAAAATGTATGTTACATGAACATGTTGGCCCATAAATAGATCTGTAAACTGTATTAATCTATTAGAGATGTCACAACAAAATATCACAGGGGAAGGGGGAGGCTTAACAGGCCTTCGTTTTTATTTTCCAAGTCCAAGATTTATGCTTTACTAGGTGATAATTCTGGCGGTATCTCCGTAGGTCCGTTTACTGTCAAAATTAATCTCTGATATGTTTCTCTGATATCCTTCCTAGTCTTTTGAAGACAGACTGGATTAGGGCCCTCTCATGACCTCATTAAAACTTAATTATCCCTTTAAAGGCTGTCTATCTTTAAGAATAGATACGATCTAAAATCTGGGAAGCTAAAACAACAACATATAAATGGGTGGGCTCAGCACCAATTTAATCTCAGAGTTGATGAAGTGAATCCACCTGAAAGTAATATATGCTATTAACAATAATCCAAGAAAGAGACAGGCAAAGATTTGCTTACACTAGACATGTAGCTAGATCCAACGAATTAAAGTAGACTAGAGGGTGGAGAAGACAAGACGCTTGGGTCGTTGTTTTGTGGTGCACGTCATAAGACAGTAAGATTCAGAATACTGTATGTCTTATATCCATGAATTAGTAATTGCACTCTTAGGCCATATACCTAACAAGTAAGTCTCTTGTGTTCTCAGCCTCCCAACCTTCAAAACGAAAACAAAACTGGAATCTCCATCTTACAGATCGTACAGAATTAAATGAGTTTTTACATGTGAATGCTTAAAGTATCTGAAATATGGTACAGGCTGTATGCTTTGTTAATTTTGTTGTTACTAAAAATAAGTAAACCTACATAAGATATCCAGAAATTTCCAGAGACTGAAGTGTAAAGTAGGAAAAATGGAGTTGGGATGTACAGTATACACAGAAGCTAAGGTAATTTTACAGCACACTTTTTAAAAATAAAAAAAAAACATAGTGAAGATATTTTAGAACTGAAAGAGTAAGGGCAGGACAGCAGTATTACATGTAGTAGAACATTTTGGCTAGGTCATTTTGACATGGCATTTTGACAGCAATGACATGTTTATATGACCATATCATCCTGACCACACAAAGCAGCAGCTTCAGAACGCCAGCCCAGTTGTGCTTAGCAAAGCTGACATCCCACGAACTCCCAGCTTTGAGCAGTGAAGCTGCTCATCTCTCCTCCGTTCTATCTGGGAAGCTGAAATTAATGATTGTGAAATATTTTTTTTTTTTGTAAATTGAAATTTACTCTCAAATAACTGCTTTTGTCACTGTAATAAAAACACAAGTGTTGCGGATTCTAGGCACACCTCCTCTCCACGGGGCTTTCCCAGAAAAAGCTGTTATTGTTATAGGGTGATTCCCTAATCTGCAACTCTGAAAAACAACGTTCTTCTAAAATGCAGCCATCAGGAAAGTTATCCCTCAGCTCAACTGTTTTAGGCTCTAGACCAAGGATGAATGCCATTTTTTGGACCTGCCATAAATCAAAACCAAATACGAGTTTCACACCCTTCATAGAGAATTGTCGATTGCAAATTGGCTCTAGCAAAATCATTAAATCCCTATTCTGCCTCCAAAGAAAATATAATATAACATAATTTCAGAAAATGATAACCATTAGGAATTAGACAAAGGATTGACAGGCAGTATTTATTTTATGACTACTCTGTAGAAGCTGTAGTGTCATTCCTATGAAGCCTTATAATAAACACACAAACGCTATTTTAAATTACATAGACACGGATGATGTTTGGGGGAGCTGTGCATTTACAGTGGTGCTAACACAGCATGAGCTTAGTGCTGGATACTCTGAGCTATCTGTAGTCCTGACTTTCTGTATTCAAGTTCTTACTCCCTTCTCAGTGTGAAATCTTAAAAAACAAAACCGAGCAACAGAAACACTGTCTTATACATTAACTGGGTCAGGATCTCATTATTACTTCAGTGTAGATTTTTAGAAAGACAAATCTGATAAGCTTTGTACACAGGGAAAATCTCTATGCTTCTAAGGTAACGAGGACACTGAACCAGCCAGGATTCTCTAGTATACTTTTAAATGAATGGCGAATTTTCTAAAATTAAGAACAGAATGCTAAGCCATCGTATTCAATTGGACATTTAAAAATAAGCTGAATCCTTAATGGGTTTTATGATAAAGTGCACCTGTAAGAATATATTTAAAAACTGGACCATATCCCTGCAAATTTGTGTCAGCTTTGAGTGAGCCAAGAAAGCAAAACTATACATAGGAATCTTCTCTTTGATCTATAATAACTCAGATTGACCTCCAATACACTCTGAGTGTCAGAAAGTTCTGTGGTTCACATAATACAGTGTCAAAGACAAAAGCTGTGTTTGTTCCCTAAATCAATATACAACAAAATGCAGCTATACTACTCTTGGGCATATACTCAAGGGACACTTCATCCTCCCACAAAGACACTTGTTCAACCATGTTTGTTGTTGCTCTATTCACAATAGCTAGAAAGTAGAAACAACCTATATGCCCTTCAACAAAAGAATGGATAAAGAAAATGTGGTACACTTATACAATGGAGTATTACTTAGCCATTAAAAGAAATGACATAATGAAACTCACAGTTAAGTGGATCGAATTAGAAAAAAATCATCCTGAGTGATGTATTCCAGAAAGACATTATATATTCAGTTATATGTAGATATTAGCTATTAAGTCAATAATAACCAAACTACAATTTATAGAACAGCAAAGGTTATGTATAGAGTAGGGGACTAGAGAGAAGAGATAGATCTTGTTAGGAAAGGAAAATAGAATAGATAGTTATGTGTGGATGGGGGGGTGATCTGGAATGAAAGGATAAGGTGGGAAGAGGAAGAGAAGACTGGGACAAGGGAGGGAATACAAGGAGAGGCATTTAAAATTAAGGGCAATTTAAGGCTTAGTATAGAAACCAAATAGAATAGACACTTCCTAAAATATATACATATATGAAGAGATCTAAATGAAATCAACAAATAATGGGGGAGAAACAGTCTGGCCATCTGGCCATCTCTTGTCTTCCAGTACAGGGATTGAGTTACATCTAATTGAGTTGCTGGCCGAAGGGGGTCTCATGGTAATTCTCAAACAAACTTGGCTATTGCCAAGATAATAGGTTACTTTCCAGAAATGGACAGCAAGGCCCTATTGTTGAAGATAGCATCTACACAACTCATTGAACATGGAGAAGTTGAGCTGGTGCATACACACAGCCCTCATCTTTGGCACAGAGAGGTACTATGCATTCTACCAAAAGAGAAATGTAAGCACCAAGCCAGCCACAAACTTTGATGTGCAGTGGTGTCCTGCCTCCAATATATGCTAGGTCAATGGTTTCAAAGAACTTGTGAGAGTAACCAACCAATATTGTTTGGCTTAAGGCCCACCCCATGAGGAGGAATTCATATCCAACTTGGTCACTGCTTGGGTGGCCAAGAACCAGAGACTAACTAGCCCAAGGACATAGCATAAAACCAAATACTACTATTGTAGAAAAAACAAAAGTAGCAATAAAATGACTTCTGATGACATTCTGCTTTATTCATAGATCAATGCTTTTGTTCAGCCATCATCAGAGACGCTTCTTCCCAAAGTAGATGCAAACAAACACAGATACCAAAATCCAGACATTATACAGAGAGTGAGGGATTCTGCAACACTGAGTCCTAAACGGGATGTCTCTGTCACATCCCTCCCCTCAGCGGTCAGGGATTCCAGAGGAAAAAAGGCACAAAGAGTATCAAGGCCAGAGGGGATTGAGGTCATCAAGAAAACAAGACCCTCTAACTCAACATAACCAAAGCTCATGAACTCACAGACTGAGGCTCTACACTCAGAGCCAGCATGGGTTTGCACCGTCTTCTGCATACATGTTATGACTTCTGGGTTAGTGGTTTTATGGGATTCGTGAGTGTGCAAACAAAGTGAATCTGATATTTGTGCCTTCTCCCAGGCTCTTTTCCTCTAGTTTCTTTGTCATGTCCAGCCTTGATTTGATTGTTTTTATTTTATATTATTATATTTTATTTTGTTATATTTTATTATTATCCCTTACAAACCTGTTTGTTTTCTAATGAGAGTTAGAGATGGAACAGATCCAGATGGGAAGGGTAATGGGAAACAACTGGGAGGAGTAAAGAAAGGGAAAACTGTAATAAGGCTATATTATGTGAAGAAATCTGTTAAATAGAAGGAGGAGGAGAGAGCTTCCCAAAGCTTTCTTTTAATTCTTCATTTGCCTTGGAATAGCATAAACTTTTTTTTAAAGGAAAACTTAATGGGCTAAAATAAGGTTCCTTAATTTATATGTTACATATATGTACATATGTGTATATATATATATATATGTATATATATCATATGTATTTATATATTCATGTTGGAAATTTCTAAGTGATAGCCAAAGGCCTGAATTAAGATCTAGCGACTACTTACTGGGTAGCCTTTTCTTCCTCTGCTGTGACACTGTGACATCATTCTGGCCTTACCCCTCAGCAACACCTATAGCATGTAACCATGATAGCCGCTCTTCCCTCTTGGGAACACTGTCCCTACTGGAAATTATACAAATTCCTCTGCAACTAGTTCTCAAGCATAGGCTGCTTCTTCTCATTCCTCCCTTCCCAGATAAAATTGACTACAACTTCTAAACAGACCCCCTGAAATCTAAGGAGAGAAAAAAAGAATGAAAAGTGGGGACTTCATAGACCCTACTCCTCAAATAAAATAAAACTTCAAAACACAGGAGACACTAAAATATTATACACATACTAGATGATAAAACATTCTTAATAAGATTAAGAGTTCAATATGACATGGTCTCAATTTGATCTCCTAATCACAACCATAATGAAATATATTCAGAAATTACAAGTAAATATAAATTGAAAAAATATCAATATATTCCTATTGTGGAAAAACAGGAATCTCCTTGAAAATTCTTTTTTTTTTTTTTCATGTAGGTTCTTTTTTTAATTTTTTTTTTTTCAATGCAGTTTATTCAGGAACATTGAACAATCCTCGGACCCCGGGGAAAGCCAGCCCACAGCTTAAATAGCCTCTGGGTAGCCAACCCAGGCGTGCCACGGGGGCAATGCAGATAGGTCCACATACATGGAAGCAAGCCAGATCCTCAGCCTTAGCCAAATGTGGAATTGTAATTCTTAAACATAACACCACTAGCACCATCTGAGTACTGATAAAATAATACACATCAAATCACAGATACTACAGCCAAAGCCGTTGTTCTATGTTGTCAAGGCAAAACTGGACCTTGTAAATGTATCACAAGATGGACCAATCTTTGATTCATTAGGAAAAGGCACCTGATCGTTAGCATCTTTGTCAAGAAGTTTTAACCAATCTTTCTGAAACTGGTAATCATTCAAATTGTTTCCCAGGAAATCACAGGTCTCTCTCTACTTCCTGTTTTCAAGAAGTTCTGGTTTGTTTTAACTTATCAAGTTTTGTGAATAACTGTTTGTTAAAAGACTTCAACTGTTGGAAGTTCAATTAAATCTTTTCCATTCAGGTTGCGCATTACTTTCTTGGCTTGTCACATTTCTTGCTTGTTGAACTAGTGAATTTTGTTTCCTGCATTTGGATGTAAGCTCTCTCCAGGAGAGTAGAATTGGAGACGTCTAGAGTGGCAAGAGCCTTTGGCTTTTGTTGATTGGTTCACTATTAATGAATAGATCCTATAAATACTCTCCTTCCAGAGAACTGATTCTGAGTCTGGATGGGCAGACCTTAGATCAAGCTCAAGTCTGTGTATAAGAGCACTTGACACTTCACAGCACCCACCACTACCCCACCCTGCCATCAGCCTCCTTTCAAAGATACCCTATTCCATCTCTTCTTGGAGCCTTGTTCCCCCCTCCCCCTTTAGACTTCAAGCAGGGCTCACGGACAGAAGTCAGGCCCTTTCCCTAAGTCTGTAGTAGCAGGTGGCTTGCTCCCTCACCCTGATGCATATTCACGGTGCTTAGCCCCTCACCTTCATTGCTAGCTGCTAAGCAAGGTAGTTGCCATTAGACTAAACTTCCATACTAATCTGTAGTTCATAAAATAAATAAATAAAAATCTGTAATTTTTCTTGATTCCAGTTAATACATTTACTGAAAAAAATCTGACCATGTCCAGAGGCACTCTTATCTTTCATCTTTACGTCGCAAACTGAGCGTGCCTAAAATTATCTTCTCTGCCATTTTAAATTTTCAAATATGTGATCCATTACCTTGAGTTCCACATGTCCTGAAATACGTGCTCCATCCTGAAATATGACCTTAAACTGAGTATGCTTATAGGTGTATTCTTTAGCTGAGCAGGCTCAGGAATGTGCTCACCCTCAAAGAGAGAGTATGTTTAGGCTCTGGGACTAAATCCCTGTGCTTCTCTCGTTCCAGGAAGGCATAGCTTTGAAAGTAACTTCCACCATCTCTGTGGTCAGGCTTAGTTTGACCTTTGCACTAACCAAGATGTGATTCTGTTGTGTACATATTGTCTGGGGTTACAGACATACAGTTCTGAAATGAGGAATGATTTTTCTTTTGTTCTCTTAGTTGCTTATGGCAAGAGTGATGTGTTTCTAGAATAATCTAAAAATGGGAAGACCATACCCTTTTTCTTAGCAACTGAAGACCATATGCATGAGAACTTTCTAGTCCACATTCAAGTAATTTGCTCCAGGGAAATTGTGTTCTAAGTTTCAACTTGGAGGTGATGAAGAAGCTCAGTAATATGAACTATAACTGAATGTATATTGCTGAGTTTTTAAAAGTGATGTTATACACCAGATCAAAATGCTCTCATAGATCAACACAGCCATGTCACAATGCCCTTGACATTAAAGCAGCTGTAGGGAAACACAGACCATGGAAGGATGGATGATATTATTTATTTGGCAAGAACATTTTATGCCAAAAACCTGGCTAATGGTCTCAAGATAGGTGTCATAAAGGTTTCTCACAACACACGTGAGGCTCTCCAGATGCTTTCTGATTTACATAGGGTGTGAGGAAGGTACTAGCCAGGACTCTCCTTTGCTTTACTTGTAGCCTAGTTAAAACTCAAGTGTGGATTATAAATACTCATACAAGTGAATCAGGGTCATATTTCAGTGACCTGCATGACTTCTGCCTGTGGGCATAGTGAAGGTCTGTTTTCATCAATAGTGTGGGAGACAGGATCAATTAAAGCTAGCCTGGGGTGTGATGAAAGCTATAAAGTTGGAGACCTGGATCTTCCTGGAACATGGAAAAGGGGACTTGGCTTTAGATAGGAGTGGTACAGGTTCTCTGCAGTAGGTGTATGTGAAGAGCCACTTAAAGCTAAAGATGCCCTTTGCTGGACTTTCTTTGCCTCACATTCCTAAATTGATCACTTCTTTTTTTTTTTTTTACCTTAATCACAAAAGGTTCATTGTCTTAATAGGTATACAAATTTGGGAATTTGTGGCATCAGCATTTCTTTCTTTTTCTTCTTTTTTAATTTATTTTTTATTTATTGCAATTTATTCACTTTGTATCCCAGCAGTAACCCCTCCCTCATCCTTTCCCAATCCCACCCTCCTTCCCTCTTATCCTCCCATGCCCCTCCCCAAGTCCACTCACAGGGGAGGTCCTCCTCCCCTTCCGTTTAACCATAGCCTATCAGGTCTCATCAGTGCTGTCTGCATTGTCTTCCTCTATGCCCTGGTAAGGCTGCCCCACTCCCCAGGGGTTGTTGATCAAAGAGACAGCCCTGTTCCCCTTACTGGGGAACCCACTTGGACACTGAGCTGCCATGGGCTACATCTGTGTAGGGGTTCTAGGTTATCTCCATGGTCCTTGGTTGGAATATCAGTCTCAGAAAAGACCCGTAGGCCCAGATTTATAATTAAAAGTGGCCCTGGTCACTTTTAATTATAGGTACTGGAAGAATTTTTTTGGATAGAGTAAAAGAATATGTTGAGGTCAAAGAGGGGGGATTTGTAATTTTAAATGAGACAGCTCTGAATTTGAATTCTAATTATGTTTCTTAGCAATTGTTTAGCCTTAGCAAGCCCCTGCTGCTTTGGTCCTGGATTTCTCTGTTTGTGCTGAGTAGTGATAACAACAGTTACTTTGCAAGGTTGCCAAAAGGTATTAGTAACAGCATAACGAAAGCATCTCACAAAAAGTAGGTGCTGAGGCTGTGTTTGTTTCAGAAAAATGCCTGGAACAGCACCCTAAACAGCACATCCTAGGTTACCAGTGCTGTCAGGAAAGCTGGGATAAAATACAAGCTTTGAAGGAAAGAGAGAAGAATGAATGGGACACTTTCAACTCTCAGGGGCTTCTGGTCCTTCAGAGAAACTGAGGGTGATTGTGACGTATGACATCCAAGATTAGAGCATTAGTGGAAGAGAACCTTTGACTGAGAAATGATTTCATTCATATGTTTGAAGCAAATCATTAAAGCTAAAGGGAGGTCAAAAGAGGAGAAGATTTAAACAGCAGGGATGATGAGAACTCCAATCAGAGGAATTACATTGGACAGCTGAGCAGGGGATAAGCTATTGAGCTGAAGAGCCGCCAGTAGAGTGGTTCATTACCCAGTAACTTCTAGATACTGTCTTTCCACTTTTAAGTTCTAAGACAACAGGTACGATATTTAGGGAAGTCATTTTGAATCGGGATCAGCTCACATAAGCAGCTTACAAGTCAATAGGATGCAATCAGGAAAGAATAACTTAGCTCGTTTTAGATTATCCACAATTCTGAAAGCATTGACAAATGTCCCAGTGAGCTAGAAGCAGCAACCTGCTTCCTTGGGAACATTTGGATCATCACATTTCCTGGCACTGCTCAAAAGAAAGTGCCTATTTACAAAATATACCAATATGTCCATGGCATCACTATGAATAATTATACTCATAAAATGAGAGGTTTAAAAGTGGCTCTAGGCATTTGCAGTTCTTCTGTAATACACATGTTTTCCTGGAGGTGAAATATGATACACTGATTCTGTCCTAACCTTCAGAAAGTAACTGTAGCCAAATATTTTTTTTCTGCTATGACTGTCCATTTCTTCATCTCTAACATGAAGCTTCCAAGTTTATTGTTTTCTATCTTCAACTCTCACACGCTCCAAGGCTAAAATTTATGGATGATTCTGGTTGTTCATTGTGGTTAGCCATGAAGATAAATAAACACAGTCGCATGTATTCAGAGTTGAGAGCATCGGCTTTCTGTTGCTATAGTGATACCAAGGACAGATCTGGAGCAAGGTCCACACAAGGCAACACAACCATGTCAGTGATCCACATCAACCTGACTTTTTCTTTCAATAGATCCACTTGATACCTGAAGAGTCTTTATGCAATAGTGCTTTTTAAAAACAAAATGTGTATTTTTCCATCAGAAGAAAAGAGCCTACTCCAATTGTGCCTCAGGAAAGATAGGAAATGAGTCAAAAGAGCACTTTTAAAATTTTACTTTAGCAAAGATTAAATAGACTGCATAAGCCTTTTTCTTGTACTTTGCCTAGAATTGAAAAATAAAAGAGAGGAGTCAAAAGTGAAAATTTGAAGTCAGAAGATCTTTTAGAAAATCACCTTTCTCTATAGTTAATTTCCTCTGATAAAACTTTCTTCTGTCAGATATGGTCTTCCCTTGAGATGTTTGTATAAACACTGATAAGAACATGAAGTTCTGGGTGTATAATGCCAGGATAATGACTGGCACTTTTCAGGTATTTGGAAAACATTAGTCCCTTTACTCAAGACCTTTCATCTTATTATTTACGCTTAGTAGTTTTCCGAGGAGCATTTTTGAATATTAATAAAGACAAAAGCTTAAAAATCATGCTGTTTTAATATCTCAATAGTTTAGAGACTAACATTGTCTGGTGAAAATCTTTCTAGAAGACCAGCATTAACAACTTAGCCAAAGAAGAGTGTGAAGTGATTTTGCTTCATAATGGTGTTGAGTTTTCATTATTGTATATGCCTGAGGTCACAGGCTACTCAAAACTGTGCCTGTTAAAGTATATGAAAAAAAAAAGCTAATACATGATACTTATGTTTTAAAATAGCTTGTAGTCAGCAGATGTTAAACTGTAAATCTTGTGGCTTTCTTTAGTTTTAAAAAACTTACTGAACTAACCATACTTGTAATAAAATGAAGATTATGATTAATTGCTCTTACTTAATTCATGCTGTACCATGTTATAACAGCAAAACATATTGTGTTCTTAGCAGCCAACAACATAGACAACATCAATTAAATTTAGCATGTATTTGTTTTTCACATATCATTAAGTAGTTATTAACTAGTGATTATGGAGTCTAACATGGAAACCAACTTTGTTATAAAGAAAATCAAGTTTATTGCATTACTGTTCGACTGTTATAGCTATGGTCGAACTTACATATGAATTGAGAATGAAAATTGATTAGAAAAGTCCAAGTAATTTGAATTAAGTATTGATAAATTCTCCTTGGGACTAGAAAACAATGGCAATAGGGCTATAACGTAAAGACAAATATGTTTTAGAAGCTAATGTTTGCATGATCCAAGCTAATTTTCCAGTGGGATTTTTACTTTTTTATTTAATTTTAAAGAAAGTTACCTTTTAAGAGTTGGAAACACCCGATCCTTGTTATTGATGCTTTACCAAGTAGAAATGCAGCCAACCTTACTTTCTAAATACTTCTGTTACATTTGTGGACTAGTGCTGCTGTCAGCTTCAGTCAGAAAAGCTTCTCTTTGAAGTGGCCAAGGACTAATACAGAGATTCACACCTGGTTGAAGTGGAAAGGATGAGTAACAGTTGAGTCATCAGTCCTAAACAGGATACCTCTATCATCTTCTCCAAGGCCCAGTGAACAACACGGAAAAGGAGGAGGAAGGGCATTATGAGTTGGTTCATGGTGTGGGAGATGCTATGAAACTCTGTCTTCTGAACATAGCATGGCTGTAACAATCATCAGCACATGGTAGCCATGGTTACCTGTGAAAGGTTGGCACACACACAGTGCTGGGGGGGTGGGGGTCCATGAAAGGCAGAGAGACTGGTTGGGAAAACAAAGAAGGTCAACAAGAGTAGGAAGCAAATAGAAGGTGGGGATAGGGGTTGACTATATCATAACACACTGACTACATGCATAATGTCAGAATAAAAAGTAGAAATTAAAAACACATAAAAACAAAATCCTGGTTTCTTTTCTGTTGGTAGGATTTATATGGATTGAAAACATTTCTAACTATAAGTAAATAAATATTTTATAGGACTCAATCAAATCTCAAAGTGCATTTCAGAAAAGCAAATTTTAACTTTCTTCATGTAAGATATGAAAGAAAAGAATATTTTTAAAAGACACAAGTGCAAGTTTTATTAAAATTGAGAGCTTTTGTATGGGCAGACTTACTTTGCTATAGGGATAACCTATTGAATCAAGTGTTTAGTTTTGATGAACTTTCATAAGCTTTGAATTGTATGCCATGGTTATTTCAGTGATTAAATGTAGTTATTTAATTTGAAGTGGTGTTAATGATTTTTAAAAATGACAATAATTATCACCTCATGTGTTTGAAGTTGCTGAGTTACACTTTGAAGAGCTGGCATCTTGGTCACAATGACATGCAACAAAGTATATTTATCATATCTGCACCATCTTTAACAACTTTCTGGATACATGGGTAAAGCCAGTGCATAAAATGTTTTAAAAATTTCTTCTTTTGTAGACAGAGAATAAATATGAAAACAATGAATAAATCTTTGCTGTATTTGAAGGTAGGAAGTTGTATATAAAATGAAGATATATAACAAGATAAATGAGATTATTGGGTGTGTTGGGAATGGTTGCTGATTTTACATGAAATATTAAGGATAAGCCCTAAGGGTAGGGATGACATTGTTTTAAGCTCCAGTTCGAGAAGGAGTTGGTTACTGGAAGTTTCAAAATTACAGAGATTGGTTCAGTCATCCCCTGCTTAGGTTACACATCTCTCTTTCCAACTGAGGGGAAAGTGACACTGAATAAGAGTACAAGTCTCAATGTATTTTTAATATTCTAGAAAACAAGCAAGTTTTGGTTGACATTGGTTGTAAGCAAGGGGGAGAATTAATAGGGGTGAGGCCAGTGATGAGCAAAGCAGGCGAAGATTTCTAGGCTATTGGAAGGTTTTGGCTTTTAATCTGAATAAAGAAAGGAGGCCAAGCATTGGGAGTGGAGGACAAAATGGCTTCACTTAGAGGATTGTACTGATTTCATTCTAAATGGCTGGTTGAGGTTAGAATGTAAGAGATCAATAGTAAAAACAGGTCAACTAGATAGGAGTTCCCAATAATACAGGTCAAAAGTGGCAATGGCCTGACACATATACAGATAGAGTTTACATGGAGTTACCCTGTAAGAAGGCAACAGTGCCCTTGGGCTAACAAAAAGCCCAGTGACAGGAATAGGTATCTTTTGGGGTGTGGTTGGCCAATGTAATCCCATTATCTCACAAATATCACAGGTTAATATCAATGCTCTTGACAGTAAGACCCTATCACCAAAGGCACCTCAAACTTGAGTCATACAATGTGGAGAAACCAATCAGGTACTGGAAGCTTCATACCTACTGGATGCTTTAAGGTGCTTTGCATGTGCCCGTCTATGAAATTTGCAAGCTACAATAATTTGCAAGCTGGGCACCATATGACCACTGGTGCACCAATAGCACAGGTGTCACGAAAGTAACCAACAAGTTTTTAATTGGATTTATGGCCCAATTCGTAAGATGAAACCCATCACTGACACTGTTACTTGGACCAAAATTCTGTACTTAAACAAGCCATAGGCCCTAGAGTAGAACTCACCACTATTATTGTGCATAATATTAAACAAACTTCTAATGGTTTATTTTTTTTTCAATGCAGTTTATTCAGGAACCTTGAACAATCCTCGGACCCTGGGGAAAGCCAGCCCACAGCTTAAATAGCCTCTGGGTAGCCAACCCAGGCGTGCCACATGGGCAATGCAGATAGGTCCACATACATGGAAGCTCAGCCTTAGCCAAATGTGGAATTGTTCGTGACAGAGAGCACTCACCATTGGGAAGGTGGAAGGCAGAAACCAGCTCCATCTTTAAGGCATAGCATGCCGCAGCTCTCTACAGTTCCCCCTTTTTGTTTTAGACGCATCAGGCAAGAGTAGAGGTCTGATCTCTGATATTAGAAATAAATTGGGACTTTGTACCGATGTTCATTTAGGTGTCATCCACCCAAAGAGCATCAGACCCGTCTGATACCTTTTTCTCAGGGGCGGGACCTGGGGCATCAACCCGCATGCAATCAGTAGCCCTCCTGTATACAAAAGACAAAAGGGCTGAGAAAGAAATTAGGGAAACAACACCCTTCACAATAGCCACAAATGACATAAGATACCTCGGACTAACCCTAACCAAGGAAGTCAAAGACTTGTATGAAAAAAATTTCAAATCCCTGAAGAAAGAATTAGAAGAAGATATGAGAAGATGGAAAGATCTCCCATGCTCATGGCTTGGCAAGATTAATATAGTAAAAATGGCCATCTTACCAAAAGCAATCTACAGATTCAATGCAATGCCCATCAAATTACCAAAACAATTCTTTACAGACCTGGAAAGAAAAATTCTCAACTTCATATGGAAAAACAAGAAACCCAGAATTGCTAAAACAATCCTCTACAATAAAAGATCTTCCGGAGGTATCTCCATCCCTGATCTTAAGTTGTACTATAGAGCAACAGTTTTAAAAACTGCATGGTACTGGCATAGAAACAGAATGGTGGATCAATGGAACCGAACAGAGGACCCAGAAATAAACCCACACACTTATGGACACCTGATCTTTGACAAAGATGCCAAAACCATACAATGGAAAAAAGATAGCATCTTCAACAAATGGTGCTGGTCTAACTGGATGTCTACATGTAGAAAAATGAAAATAGATCCATACTTGTCACCCTGCACAAAACTGAAGTCCAAGTGGATCAAAGACCTCAACATAAAACCAGACACATTAAATCGGCTTGAAAAAAAAGTGGGAAATACCCTAGAACTCATTGGTACAGGGGAAAACTTCCTGAACAGAACGCCAACAGCACAGGCTCTAAGAGCAACAGTCAATAAATGGGACCTCATGAAACTGAAAAGCTTCTGTAAAGCAAAGGACACCATCATCAAAACAAAGCGACCACCTACAGATTGGGAAAGAATTTTCACCAACCCTTTATCTGACAGAGGACTCATATCCAGTATATATAAAGAACTAATGGCTTATTATTATACCCATTATACCCATAGAAAGGCTTCCTGCTGTGGCAGATTAGCACAGAGATCCGTCACTGACCACAGCGCAGAAAGTAAAATACTTCATAATGTTCAGCCCCAAATGGACCATATGTACTACGGCCTTCCTCCCAAGGCTCAGGAATCATTGCAGAAAAACAGAAAGAATGTAAGAGCCAGAGACAGTGGACAATTACCAGGAAACAAGATTTCTAGACACTATAGGGCAGTTGTACCTATAACTTTACAGCAGTTAAGACAGCATGCACAGGACTTGGGAAAGCTCAAGTCAGACTAAGCACCTTCATAAAAAGGAGAGGTGGGCATGAAGTCTTACTACCAGCGGAGGAGCTATTGGCAGTGGATGGCTGCTGGGAGGGCATAGTTTTCTTTAAGAGTGTGGTCCCTGATCGATCAACCATGCTCCAGCAGCTGTCCACAAACTGAAGAGTACATGGGCAGCACAAACTGGACTCTATCAGTATTTTAAACAGGAGAACACAAAGCTTGGTGGTGCGTTGGTCTGTTCTTGTCAGCTTGTCACAAATGTAGACAGACATACCTGGGAAGAATGGATTTCAATTGAGTAATTGTGCCATCAGATTGGTCTGTGGGTAGTTCTGTGGGACATTTCTTGATTAATGATTGATGTAGAAGGACCCTGTTCTCTGTGAGCGGTGCCAACTCTGGACAGGTTATCCTGGGGTGTATAAGTTGAGCAAGCTACAGAGACCAAGTCAAGTAAGCAGACTTCCTACCTGGCCTCTGCCTCAGTTTCTGCCTCCAGGCTTTTGCCTTGACTTCTGTCCTGATTTTCTTCCATGATAACTACAGCTGTAAGATGAAATAAGCTTTTTCCTCTCTGGGTTGCTTTTGGTCATGGTTTTTTTAACACAGCAATAGAAACCAAACTAGGACAGGTGGGTAAGAAGGTGATGTGAAACTGGGAGGGGTTAGAGGAGTGGGCAAAATCAACCGAAGTGCAATACAAAATTCTCAAAGAATTAATAAAATCAACCCATAACTCTATTTTTATGCAAAATTGAGCAGACATGAGGTGTGCTAAGAGATAAACCATACCTATCAAAAAATGTAACAAAGTAATCAATTTTAATTAAAATGTATTTAGACACAAAATTTAAAAAGAAAAATGCAACAAGCTTATTTGAAATAATAGAAATTTCATGAGGTATACAGTGGCATTCTACAATCATCGTGAAGTAGAGATTAAGGGATACTTTTGTAAATTACTTGAGGAATAAGAAAAAGACAGCATTCAATAGGGCTGAGGTGGTAAATCCCTAGAGAGAGGTTGAGTTTGTGATTTCTTAGATTCCTAGGCACAGGGGTAGCTCAGTCCCAAGGCCTCTCAGTTCTTAGTTTAAGCAGCTGTGAAGGGGTGAGTGGCCTGTCAGCTCGAAGGACAGTGTTGCCATCCTATGAAAGCTTTGTGGGGACAAAGGAGGAAGGAGATCACATATGGATGTGCCAGACGGAGACAACTCTAGTGGAGATAAGTGGAGGTGAAGGGTTTGGATCTTATACGGAAGTTCTGATTAGATATAAAAACCTGGGCCAGATACAGAAATCTCAGTTCCTGGCATAGCAGAGACTTATCAGTTCTGGGTCCATTAGTGGGGATGGAAATTTAGGTTTTGCTGGCTTTGTTTTTGGTATTCTGTCATTCATAATCATCATTGCCCAATTAAATGACTGAGATAGAGATCCTTGATTCTTAATTACTATTCACTCCACCCTATCATCATCCTGCAATGAGGAAAATGAAAATGTATTCAAAGAGAACTGAACTATGGCAGGGATTCTACTTATGCAGGCCTCCGTCAGCAAGTCGTTGCGTGTACTTTACCACAAACTATGTGAATTTGCTAACATGAGCTCTTTGAGGACAGCAGAGAGTTTGCAATCAGCCAAATTCCTTCTTGGAATTCATTTTCAGATTTATGTTTTTTAATCGTGAAGCAAAAATCTAAACAGATGCCACAGAAACTTGCTTTCCTGCTACCAGCCAGCAGGAATGGGGAGTGATGTCACCGCTTTGCAGCATTGAGATCTCTGCACCAACAAAGCTGTAGAAATGTTAAAGGAATACATTCCAAAGACCCATTTGACACCATCTAGAGCCCTCATCCTGGCAAGAGCACCCATGCTCAATCTTCCTAGGTTTGGAGAAATCTTCAATGTCACCCACACTGACCCCATGAAGGCCCTAATCAGATTTTTTTCTATAGCTAGTTAAATTAAGAAAAAAAAAATTACCTAGTGTTGGATGTTGTTTTCCCTATCCTGACTTCCGTAGAAGTGAGTCCAAGAAAGGTTTCTAAGATGAAAGTGATGGGATATTCTGGTTCATCATGCCAAAATGAGAGAAAAAGTTTCAGAGCGCTCAGACGCAACAGGGCCTGAATCCAAAAGAGGTTAGTTTCTGCAGGACTCCTGATGATTATGTAGACTGTGTAGAGAGAGGTCAGTCCCCTAGATGGCTGGAGAAGGTGTGGTCCTGCATGCTAACAGAGAAGCCAGATGTAAACATGCTTTTGCCTGAGATTGGCAACAAAATTGAGAATCCCCTTCAAATATTCACGGACACTGCTCACAGCTCCTGAAGGGTGAGTGCTGGAGCCGAGGGACTCCGTGTTTAAATGCTTTTTCATTAGATTTCTCAGGCTGTGACCTACTCAAGGTGTGCAGAAGCTATCAGCAAGCCTGAGATGAAACTTCTTTTTGAATAGGTGGAGCTAGGAGAGAGAAAACTGCTTTTGTTTATGTGGCAGTTAAAGGATGGCACACATCTTTAGTGTTAATTGCGAAGGACACCGCCCTTATGTAATAAGCCCCTAAGGAATCTGCTGGAATCATTTTCCTGGTTCTATTTCACCATCTCTTTCAGTAATCCCCTCCAGCGCCGACTTTACTGCTCCGGTCAACTTTACCACACAGTTTAGCTTCGTACATCCAAGTTTCTGATGTGCACTTCAGATATAACTACCTTTTCAATTTCTTCAAAATAGCTGTCTCTCGGAATACTCTTATGCTTCTATTTTAACAATTATATAGACAGTATAGAATAAATACTAAGTTCTGTACATATTTATAACCCTTGACTATGTTATTAGTCACCTGGGAGCAGTTACACAATAATTTTGCCTTTCTGGACCTATTAGGTGAACATGTATGGTTTATGTCAAGGTTCAGTAAACAGGCATGGTCTTCGTTTAACTAAAAGTCTATAAAGAAAAGGCAAGGGGCTAAAATCTACACCAGTTGTAGATTTGAAGAGATTTGAAGAGAAATGAAACCAAAGAACTACAGAAATGCTCTTAGATGTAGCTGGTGAAAATGGCAAGAGGGAGGAATATGAGATCATGCAAGAGTCAATCATTTTCCTACAGGCAAATGTTCAGCAACAGGAAACTAACATTATACACAGAATGCAATAAGTACATCGCATTACACTAAATAAAGTGCATGGATTTAACTTTACCAAATTTTCATGCTAAAAAAAAATCTAATAAGGTAAACTAAGAACTAAAAAAGAGACATATTGTGATCCGGAGTTGGAATACTCAACCAAATAAACACTTCAATTATCTTTATTTTAAAATTATCTTAACAGTTTAATAAAATTTTAACAAAAATTCGAGAGTGCACTTCGAGCTTATTAATAGGATAATTCTAATATTTGCAGGTAAAAGAAAAGGAAACATTTCTGAAACAAATTTAGAAAAGAAGGTAGTTGGAAACAATCTCACACTATGTGATTTTCAGGCTTACATGGCTCTAATAATCAAGTGATTGTGTTGCTAGCAGATCAGGCAAATTAACAGAGTAGCACAGCAGAGTGTAAGATGGCCCTTCTGCTAAGAAGTGAAATTCTTATTTTCTTTCTTTCTTTTTATTTACTACTACTATTATTATTGAGTAATTTTGAGAAGTTTGGGGGTTAAATTTGGGTGTTTTATTTTGCCTTTTGTTGTCCAAATGCTCTAGTATCAGTCACTGAGAAGACCTTTTTACTACATTCTTTTCCATCTTTGTCAATCACCCTCAAACTTCTCAAAATTACTCACATCCACAAGCTTACAAAAGCTAAGATGAGTTTGGTAGAATGTGTCTGTGACCTCCACACTGCATAATATGGGTCAGAGCAATAGTGAGTTAGAAGTCAGCCTTTGGTAAGCTCCTGTCTTGTTCCTTGTTTTCACCCTCTTCTAATGTCTATCCCATTTGCCTTTCTCTCTCTTTTTTTTAAATAGGCATTTCTTTTCCATTGTTCTATGATCCATTTGCCTTTCTGAATGAGGACTGAGCATCTTACCCAGGGTCCTCATTCTTGCTTAGCTTCTTTAGGTATACAGATTTTAGTATGTTTATCCTATATTATATGTCTAATAGCCACCTATAAGTGAGTGTATATCGTGTGTGTCTTTCTGCTTCTGGGATACCTCACTCAGGATGATCTTTTCTAGTAGCCCATGGCAGCTCAATCTTCAAATGGGCTTCCTAGGAAGAGGAACAGAAGCTGTCTCTGACATGAACTCAGTGGCTGGCTCTTTGATCACCTACCCCTGAGTTGGGGGAAGCCTAACCAGGCCACAGAGGAAGACAATGCAGCCAGTCCTGATGAGACCTGATAGACTCTGTTAGTCGACTGGGGAAGGGGCATGGGAGGAGAAAAGGGAGAGAGGGTGGGATTAGGAGTAGACAAGGGAGGGAGCTATAGCTGGGATACAAAGTGAATAAATTGTAATCAATTAAAAATTAAAAAAAAGCAAAAAAAGAAGTCAGCATGAGCTACAGTGTGAGACTTTGACTCAAAAGCAAGCAAACAAAAACAAAAATAAAAAACTAATTACCAATGGTAAAAAGTCATAAAACAACACACCAAAAATGTAGATATAAATCCCAGAATAAGCAAATGAAGCTGGACTGCCTGCCTCTTAGGAAAATATAAATTAAGACCCCAGTGAGATTATTGGCTCATAACTGTATAAATACAAAATAAAAAGGACAAATAAAATGTGAAATAGAATGCTGCCAAACATTGGCAATAAGCTGTATCTCTCATATATCACTTGTGCGAAAACATTCATTTTGGAAAATAGTTTAGAGATTTCCTAAAGACTAAACATTCCCTAGCACAACCCAGCCATTTACCTCCCATAATCTTCATCTTGAAGAAATAAAAGGTTATTTTTACACATAAAATTTTATGCAAATGTTCATGGCAGCATTGTTTGTAAAACCCAAAACCAAGAATCCAGCCAAAACGTTCTTCAAAGGATGAACACAAAAAAGATGTTATAACCACAGAATGAAATGCTACTCAGTTTTACAAAGGATGGACTATTAATGCACATAGCACTTGAAAGGGTCTCAAGGATATCACACTTGGCAACTTTTAAAGTGTACAAAATTATACTATTTATTATAATGTTAATTTATAAAAATAATTCTCAGAGAAACAAAATTGTAATGATGGGGAAGAGATCAGTGGCTTCCAAGTTTGGGCTTTGAGGGGTGCAGTGTGAGTATTGAGAACGGAGGTGTGCGTGGTATGGAGAGACACGTGAGGTGACGCTGCACCCTGACTTGACTGTTCAGGTTACTTATCTCTATATATACAATATTCATGTATTATATATCCCTACCAAAAAATAATAAATTACAAAAACTGGTGAAATGAGGTTTTCACCTTAATTAATGATGTACTAATATCAGGTTCCTGGTTTGGATAATGTGTTACGATCACAATCCCGTTCTATGCTATTATTAGAAGAAGCAGGCTGGAAGGAACATGGGACCTAGCTGCAGTGCTGGGGGTCAGCAGGAATTCTCTGTCATCTCTTACCAGTTTTGCTGTGAACCTTAAACTACTTTTAAAAGTATGTGCATTTGGGGGAAATAAAGATAAAATTAAAAGCCCAGCAATAATTTTAAAAATGTATATTATCTCTTCGTTTAAGTGGTGTTGAGGGCAACATGTCTGTTTTATATTACTTCCTGAGAATGTGTATACAAGCCCCAGAGATGAATGATTGTTTACTAACAACCACTCAAAGCACATGAACTTAGAGGATTAGGTTCCGTTCTGGAGATGCATTTGTGTGAATGTCTGCAGAGTGATTCTCACACTAACAATCTTTTAGTCAGGAGAACTGGAGGAACAGGGCCAACACGGTGTAAATATAATTGTAAGAGATGTTTTACCAGACTGACTTTCATACTCCATGGCTGAATAACTCCACAGTGGCCATCTGCATACTCAAAAGCTGAAGAAACTGGGAGCCCTGGAGCAAAAGGGGTCAAAAATATAGCCCACTCAGAGGCAATCTCATTTAGGGTTATTATTTCTGTGATGAAATATACCATGACCAAGAACAAGATGGAGAGGAAATAGTTTATTTAGTTCACATATCCCGAATCACAGCCCATCAAAGGAAGCCAAGGCAGGAATTCAAACAGGGCAGAAACCTAGACTCAGGAGCTGGAGCAAAGGCCATGGAGGAATGCTGTTTCTTGGCTTGTTCTACATGATTTGCTCAGCCTGCTTTCTTATAGACCCAGGGGCACCAGCCCAGGAGTGGCTCCACCCACAATGGGCTGGGCCCTCCCACATCAATCACCAATTAAGAAAATACCCTACAGCTTGACTACAGCCCAATCTCATGAGGGGATTTTTCTCAGTTGAGATCCCCTTCTTTCAGATGACTTTAGCTTATATCACATGGACAGAAACCTAGCCAGCACAGAAGCTCAAGGTCTGGGCAAACCCTGTTATAAATTCATGAAGAAGCTGCAGTTCTGCTGTGCAAACCTGAACTTCCGTTTTCTATCCCATCCTGTTGCATCCCAGTGTCTAGTCTATTAAATGGTACCACTTGCATTCAGGGTGGGTCATATTCCTCTGACTGATCTGCATGCCAATCTGGAAATACTTTTGTGGCCCTGGTAGGGTGTTCATTACTAGTTTTGTGGACATCCCTCAATCCAGCCACATTGACAACTAAGAATAGTTATCACAATCGGCATTTTTTTTTAGGTTATAGATTTACGAACACTATGAATGCAGTAGCTCAAGTGAGCCTTGGAAGGGTGTAAGTTCATATCCATTCCAGAGAAGCACAGGAATTTCTGTAGTCATGAACATTAGGTAGCATTGTGAAATATTGGTTATATCCCTAGGCATGACCACTACCATGGCACTGGAAGAATATCAGCAGTAAATGAAGAGCCCTTTGACAATACTTCCTCAAGCTCAATTTTGCCCAAAATAGACCTCCATGAGCCCTGTTAGAGACTAGATTATACTGACCACTGTGTACCCAGTATTAGCAGCTACTTTGTGAATATTTATTTTTGCTTCCTAAATTTTCCAGTAGTTATCATAAGGGAACCCAAAAGCCTCTGTTTACCTTGAAACATATTTCACACCATTAAAGGATGTGCCCCATCCATTCCTTAACAGACTTGTCAAAACATCTTAGATCTAAGACATGCAAGCAAAATTCTCCCCAGATCCAGTCAATGAATCAATTGGCTTGAAATCTAGAACCACGACTTCACCTAGAGTGGAAAATAGTGAAGAAATATTGAACAGCATTCATCATGTAGGATGCTCTTGAGTTCTTATACAGATACACAGACCCAGGTTGCCGTACAAATTATGCAGGTGTAAAAGTTCAGTGTGAAAGATTACGTTGAGATGACTATTGAAGTCACAATCATCTCACGGCCAATCAATACTGTCCTTTAAAACGTTAAAGGAAGAAAGTCTTTAAAACGTTAATGCTCCTCAAGATTGACAACAGCTGGGGTTTGAGACTGATGTTTTTCCACTCCCTCCATAGCCACCCATCCATTGACAATGAGGAAAAGCACATTTAGTTCCAAGCTAATATTAAATAGACCCTGAACTCTAAGCCTCAGGTGTATTAATAGCTATTATCGTTAAGAAAGGCCTTCAAAGGCAGGTCACATCATTTTTGTATGCCAGGTTCCTTCAAGAAAAGAAGATAAATGTGAAAATAAGATTTCTTGAGTCAACTTGTTCAGCTGTCGCTGTGATGATGGAATTAGGTTCTTCTAAAAATAGTGAGAACCTGGCCTTTCTGAGGATATTCAGAATGCCTTCTGCTTTCATCTGTTTTGACCTCAGGAAAAAAAACTTTGCCTGTTAGAAAATGCTTTTTCAAAGCCCAAGAGCTATCCATGGAGCATTTTTCTCACATCTTCCACTTACTGACTTCTTAGAATACACTAGAATTTATTTCTGAATTGTTACCATGATATCACAGTAGAATCATGTATTGTTCCTGATTCTTGACGCTTCTTTGCCTTAGCATATTAATCACAGCTACTAGGTGAAAATGAAGTATCATATCTTGATTCTATATACATATTTCTTCTCTTCTTGGAAAAAAAGGCTCTGATAACGTTGCAGGAGTCATGATACATTATTGTCTCTGCCCACTCTTTCACAATTGCTGTGTATAACATTGAGACATTTTGCCTTGAAAGGAAACCACACTCCTTAATTCTTATTAACAGCAATGTCATTTAGGAAGTTGTTTCCCAGCCTAATTATTGTCCTACAGGTATAAGCATTTAATAACTGTTGTTCTGACAGAGATTATATTAGGTTGAATTATTGTCAGCATAAACAACATCCTGCCTCTTTAGTGGATGAAGCTGTATGATCAGTTTTGCAGACCAAGTTGAATATGAAGAGAATGTCTGGTATGTAGTAAGGATGTGACTTAAAAAATAAATGTAACATCAGTATAGAGAATACTGTCCTATTTTGGCTTCCCTATTGTTGTGCATCTTGGCTAGTTTTATGAAAACTTGACACAAGCCAGAGCCATCTGAGAGGAGGAAAACTTCAACTGAGGAAAATGCCTCCGTGAGACCCAACTGTAAAGCATTTTCTTAATTAGTGATTGATGGGGGAGGGCTCAGCCAATAATGGGTGATGCCATCCCTGGGCTGATGGTCGCGGGTTCTATAAGAAAACAGGCTGAGCAAAGCCATGGAAGCAAGCCAGTAAGCAGCACCCCTCCACAGCCTCCGTATCAGCTGCTGCTTCCGGGATTCTGCCCTGTTGGAGTTCTGGCCCTGACTTCTTCCAGTGATAAACAGTGCTGTGGAAGGGTAAGCCAAATAAATCCTTTCCTCCCAGAGTTTCTTTGCTCATGGTGCTTGATCACAGCAATCGTATTCCTAACTAAAACACTGTGATAAAAGCAACTTGGACCAAAAGCAAGTTGAAGGAGGAAAGAATTTATTTGGCCTAGTCATTGTAGTCCATCATTGAGAAAAAGCAAGGCAGGAACCTGGGGGTAGGAACAGAAGCAGAGACATGGAAGAGTATTGCTCATGCACTTGTTTCCTCTGGCTTATACAACACAGTAGGCTGGACCTACATATATCAATAATTAATCAAGAAAATACCCCAGAGACATACCCACCAGCCAATGTGATGGAGGTGGTACCTCAACTGAGGCTTTCTCTTCCCGTGTAATTTTTGTTTCGGTCAAGTTTACAAGAGCTAATCTAAACTGTGTATCTGAAAAAGCTGACTCTCATGAGACAATCATGTGATGGGGAGGTTTTTGTTTATCTCTTACACCAGTATCCTACCATTTGTGGCACAGACAGGAACTGTCCTACCGCAGATGCATGTTCTCTGTATGTGCACTCTTGGGGTTTCCTGGTCCACTGGAACCAAATGTGATGTGGAAGCAACTGCCGGGCCATGGAGCATGAGATGAACTGCACACGTACTGAGCTGAAATATTTGCCTTCCCCTGAGAAATGTTTAAGAAACTTGGCTAGAAAGGCTTTTTTTTTTTCAATGCAGTTTATTCAGGAACCTTGAACAATCATCGGACCCTGGGGAAAGCCAGCCCACAGCTTAAATAGCCTCTGGGTAGCCAACCCCAGCGTGCCACGTGGGCAATGCAGATAGGTCCACATACATGGAAGCAAGCCAGATCCTCAGCCTTAGCCAAATGTAGAATTGTTCGTGACAGAGAGCACTCACCATCGGGAAGGTGGAAGGCAGAAACCAGCTCCATCTTTAAGGCACAGCATTCCGCAGCTCTCTACAGTTCCCCCTTTTTGTTTTAGATGCATCATGCAAGAGTAGAGGTCTGATCTCTGATATTAGAAATAAATTGGGACTTTGTACCGATGTTCATTTAGGTGTCATCCACCCAAAGAGCATCAGACCCGTTCGATACCTTTTTCTCAGGGGCGGGACCTGGGGCATCAACCCACATGCAATCAGACTTGCTCTTCTCTGGGTCGAAAGCAGCTGACCCTGAGTGCAGTGCTTAGTCTCGCATCCTGAGCGTAACATTTTAGCTTTTTATGGTAGCCAACCATGCTTGGGGAGACTGTCCTGCTTCAATGGCTGTAAAGGCCTGAATGATCATGGCTGCATTACGCTGTTGTGAGACTCTAATCTTGCATACACACCACAGGCAAACCAAGGAGACCAACACCAGAAGGCCTGCTAACGCTCCCATGCCTGCCCTTCAGATGATTCATGGCTGCAGCAATCCATGGTGATAATCCTGTGGCTAGTCCTGCGTCCACTCTGGTAGAATTTACTGTGATAATGGCCACTCTCAGCTGCTCCATCGTAGTATCGAATTCTCCAGTCCAATTACCTAAAATATATCTAGACAATTGTTTAGACAGATTTGCAGCACAGGAAAAATTTTCATGTTGTATGCTAGTGACACAAAGTCCAGCATACTTTCATTGACAGCCCGGTTGAGCCATTTGCCATAGGGTATCAATTTGCTCCTGCACGAGGTCAATCCTCTGATTGAACACCATCAAGCCTCCTTTTAGTTGAGCATTAATTCCTTTTTGTACATCTAAGGCATGAGCTACATTGGCTAAAAGATTATTCAGGGTCTGAGCAGTCTGCACAGTATGACTCATGGCTAATGCCACGGTGGTAGCTCCAACAGCCGCCAATGAGATGGCAGTAACAGTGGTGGCTGTAGTTCCAAGATCCCTTTTCTGTCTGAAGAGAGTCATAGCGTGAGGGGCATCAACGGGCACAGGCACCCAGTGAGGCATGCGAGTAACCATGGCATACCTAAATTCACTAGCATTCCAGCATTGGGCAAAAAAGCAAGTATCATCACCACAATTACTTGGCTCTATCTGGCTAATAATAAATAAAAATGGGGATATAAACAAACAGGTGTGGGCTTATAGGAAATATTATGAGAAGCCTTAACCCCCCTCGTTGGAACATCTTGCATCAGTTCTAGAACTAGCAGTCGTGGTGTCTGAGGTCTGAGTAAGTTCAGGAGACCATTGCCCCCAGGGGCGAGACATGCTCCATGTAAATTGACTAACTCCATGTTTTGCTCCACTTTTGGAAGTCATTTAAGGTTCTTAAATTATTTCCCCCCCTTTTTTTAATTTTTCCTCAATTACATTTTATTCATTCTGCATCCCCCTATAAGCCCCTCCCTCCTCCCCTCCCAATCCCACCCTCCCTCCTCCCTCTGCATGCATGCCACTCCCAAGTCCACTGATAGGGGAGGTTCTCCTCTCCTTTCTGATCTTAGTCCGTCAGTTCACATCAAAAGTAGCTGCATTGTCCTCTACTATGGCCTGGTAAGGCTGCTCCCCCCCAGGGGGAGGTGATCAAAGAGCAGGCCAATCAGATTATGTCAGAGGCAGTCCCTCTTCACATTACTATGTAACCCAATTGGACTCTGAACTGCCCTGGGCTACATCTGTGCAGGGGTTCTGGGTTATCTCCGTGAATAGACCTTGGTTGGAGTATGAGTCTCTGGGAAGTTCCCTGTGTTCAAATTTTCTTGTTCTGTTGCTCTCCTTGTGGAGACTCTGTCCTCTCCAGCTCTTACTATTACCCAGTTCTTACATAAAATTCCATTCACTCTGCCCAACAGTTGCCCATCAGGCTCAGCATCTGCTTTGATAGTCTGTAGGGCAGAGGCTTTCAGAGGACCTCTGTGGTAGGTTCCTAGGTTGTTTCCTGTTTTCTTCTTCTTCTGATGTCCATCCTCTTTGCCTTTCCGGATGGGGATTGGACATTTTAGTTAGGGTCCTCTCTCTTGCTTAGTTTCTTTAGATGCACAGGTTATAGTGGGTTTGTCCTATGTTGTATGTCTATATGAGTGAGTATATACCATGTGTGTCTTTTTGCTTCTGGGACAACTCACTCAGGATGATCCTTTCCAGATCCCATGATTTACCTGCAAATTTCATGATTTCCTTATTTTTCATTGCTGAGTAATATTCCATTGTGTAGATGTACCACAATTTCTGCATCCATTCTTCAGTTGAGGGGCATCTGGGTTGTTTCCAGCTTCTGGCTATTACAAATAAAGCTGCTACAAACATGGTTGAGCAAATGTCCTTTTTGTGTACGTGAGCCTCTTTTGGATATATGCCTAGGAGTGGTATGGCTGGATCATGGGGAAGCACTATTCCTAGTTGTCTGAGAAAGCGCCAGATTGATTTCCAGAGTGGTGTACAAGTTTACATTCCCACCAGCAGTGGAGGAGGGTTCCCCTTTCTCCACAACCTCTCCAGCATGTGTTGTCACTTGAGTTTTTCATCTTGGCCATTCTCATGGGTGTAAGGTGAAATCTCAGGGTCGTTTTGATTTGCATTTCCCTAATGGCTAGTGAGGTTGAGCATTTCTTTAAGTGCTTCTCTGCCATTCGGTATTCCTCTACAGAGAATTCTCTGTTTGGCTCTGTTCCCCATTTTTTAAGTGGATTACTTGGTTTGCTGCTTTTCAGCTTCTTTAGTTCTTTATATATACTGGATATGAGTCCTCTGTCAGATAAAGGGTTGGTGAAGATTCTTTCCCAATCTGTAGGTGGTCGCTTTGTTTTGATGACAGTGTCCTTTGCTTTACAGAAGCTTTTCAGTTTCATGAGGTCCCATTTATTGATTGTTGCTCTTAGAGCCTGTGCTGTTGGTATTCTGTTCAGGAAGTTTTCTCCTGTACCAATGAGTTCTAGGGTATTCCCCACTTTTTTTTCTAGCCGATTTAATGTGTCAGGTTTTATGTTGAGGTCTTTGATCCACTTGGACTTCAGTTTTGTGCAGGGTGATAAGTATGGATCTATTTTCATTTTTCTACATGTAGACATCCAGTTGGACCAGCACCATTTGTTGAAGATGCTATCTTTTTTCCATTGTAAGGTTTTGGCGCCTTTGTCAAAGATCAGGTGTCCATAAGTGTGTGGGTTTATTTCTGGGTCCTCTGTTTGGTTCCATTGATCCACTATTCTGTTATTATGCCAGTACAATGCAGTTTTTAAAACTGTTGCTCTATAGTACAACTTAAGATCAGGGATGGAGATACCTCCGGAAGATCTTTTATTGTAGAGGATTGTTTTAGCAATTCTGGGTTTCTTGTTATTCCATATGAAGTTGAGAATTTTTCTTTCCAGGTCTGTAAAGAATTGTGTTGGTAATTTGATGGGAATTGCATTGAATCTGTAGATTGCTTTTGGTAAAATGGCCATTTTTACTATGTTAATCCTGCCAAGATGGGAGATCTTTCCATCTTCTCATATCTTCTTCTAATTCTTTCTTCAGAGATTTGAAATTTTTTTCATACAAGTCTTTGACTTCCTTGGTTAGGGTTACTCCAAGGTACCTTATGTCATTTGTGGCTATTGTGAAGGGTGTTGTTTCCCTAATTTCTTTCTCAGCCCTTTTGTCTTTTGTATACAGGAGGGCTACTGATTTTTTTGAGTTAATTTTGTATCCGGCCACTTTGCTGAAGGTGTTTATCAGCTGTAGGAGTTCCCTGGTAGAATTTTTGGGGTCACTCACGTATACTATCATATCATCTGCAAATAGTGATAATTTGACTTCTTCCTTTCCAATTTGTATCCCCTTGATCTCCTTCAACTCTCTTATTGCTCTAGCAAGGACTTCCAGCACTATGTTGAAGAGATATGGAGAGAGTGGGCAGCCTTGTCTTGTCCCTGATTTCAGTGGGATTGATTTAAGTTTCTCTCCATTCAGTTTGATGTTGGCTATAGGTTTGCTGTATATCACCTTTACTATGTTTAGATAGTATCCCTGATCTCTCCAATACTTTAAACATGAATGGATGTTGGATTTTGTCAAATGCTTTTTCAGCATCTAGGGAGATTATCATGTGGTTTTTTTCTTTTAGTTTGTTAATATGGTGGATCACATTGATGGATTTCCATATATTAAACCACCCCTGCATACCTGGGATGAAGCCTACTTGGTCATGGTGGATGATATCTTTGATGTGTTCTTGTATTCGGTTTGCGAGTATTTTGTTGAGTATTTTTGCATCAATGTTCATAAGGGAGATTGGCCTGAAGTTCTCTTTTTTTGTTGGGTCTTTGTGAGGTTTAGGTACCAAGGTGACTGTGGCTTCATAGAATGAGTTTGGTAATGTTGCTTCTGTTTTGATTTTGTGGAATAGTTTGAAGAGAATTGGAGTTAGCCCTTTTTTGAATGTTTGGTAGAATTCTGTGCTGAAACCATCAGGTCCTGGGCTTTTTTTGGATGAGAGACTTTCGATGACTGCTTCTATTTCCTTGGGAGGTATAGGACTATTTAATTGATTTACCTGGTCCTGATTTAGCTTTGGTAAGTGGAATCGATCAAGAAAATTGTCCACTTCATTTAAATTTTCAAATTTTGTTGCATATAGACTTTTGAAGTAAGTCCTAATGATTGCTTGGATTTCCTCAGTGTCTGTAGTTATGTCCCCCTTTTCATTTCTGATTTTGTTGATTTGGATGGTATCTCGCTGCCTTTTAGTTAGCTTGGCTAAGGGTTTGTCTATCTTGTTGATTTTCTCAAAGAACCAGCTCTTGGTTTCATTGATTCTTTGAATTGTTTTATTTGTTTCTAATTGATTGATTTCAGCCCTGAGTTTGATTATTTCCAGCCGTCTGCTCCTTCTTGGTATGTATGCTTCTTCTTTTTCTAGGGTTTTTAAGTGAGCCATTAAGTTGCTTGAATGCGCTGTTTCAAATTTCTTCTTGAAGGCACTTAGTGCTATGAACTTTCCTCTTAGCACTGCTTTCATTGTGTCCCACAAGTTTGGGTATGTTGTGTCTTCATTTTCATTGAGTTCTAGGAAGATTTTAATTTCTTTCTTTATTTCTTCCCTGACCCAGCTGTCTTTTAGTAGCAAGTTGTTCAGTTTCCATGTATGTGTAGGCTTTTTGCTATTTTTGTTGTTACTGAGGTCCAGCTTTATTCCATGGTGATCAGACAGGATACAAGGGATTATTTTAATCTTCTTGTATCTGTTGAGGCTTGCTTTGTGACCAACTATGTGGTCTATTTTGGAGAAGGTTCCATGAGGTGCTGAGAAGAAGGTAAATTCTTTTGTGTTTGGGTGTAAGGTTCTGTAAATGTCTGTTAGGTCCATTTGATTCATGACCTCTGTTAGAGATATTGTTTCTTTGTTTAATTTCTGTTTTGTTGACCTGTCCTTTCTTGAGAGTGGGGTGTTGAAGTCTCCCACTATTAGTGTGTGGGGATCTATATGTGGTTTAAGTTTTATCAATGTTTCTTTCACAAATGTGGGTGCCCTTGTATTTGGGACATAGATGTTCAGGATTGTGATGTCTTCTTGGTGGAATTTTCCCTTGATGAGTATGAAGTGTCCTTCCCCATCTCTTTTGATTAATTTTGGTTGAAAGACTATTTTATCAGCTATTAGAATGGCTACTCCTGCTTGCTTCTTGCGTCCACTTGCTTGGAAAGCCGTCTTCCATCCTTTTACCCTCAGGTAATGTCTATCTTTGTGACTTAGGTGTGTTTCTTGTATACAACAGATTTCTGGGTTTTGTTTACGCATCCATTCTGTTAGTCTGTGTCTTTTTATTGGAGAATTAAGTCCATTGATATTGAGAGAGATTAATGACCAGTGGCTGTTAGATCCTTTGATTTTGATGTTGGCTGTGGTCATACGGTTGTGTGCTTGGTTGCTTTTTGTTTTACTGTAGTGGGGTTATTTATTTCCTGTGTTTTCTTGTAGCTAGCTTTCTTGGGTTGTATTTTCCCTTCCAGTGTCTTCTGTAATGCTGGATTTGTTTGTAGGTATTGTTGAAATTTGTTTTTGTCATTGAATATCTTGTTTTCTCTGTCTATGAGGACTGAGAGTTTTGCAGGGTATAGTAGCCTGGGCTGACATCTGTGTTCTCTTAGGGTCTGCATGATATCTGTCCAGGCCCTTCTGGCTTTCATAGTCTCTGTTGAAAAGTCAGGTTTGATTCTAATGGGTTTGCCATTATATGTTACTTGGTCTTTTTCTCTTGCAGCTTTTAGTATTTTTTCTTTGTTCTGTATACTTACAGTTTTGATTATTATGTGGCGGGAGGATTTTCTTTTCTGGTCTAATTTATTGGGTGTTCTATAGGCCTCTTGTATTCTTATTGGTCTCTCCTTTAAGTTGGGGAAATTTTCTTCAATGATTTTGTTGAAAATATTTTCTGGGCCTGGTGCAGGGAATCTTCTTTTTCCTCTATTCCTATTATTCTTAGGTTTTGTCTTTTTATGTTGTCTTGGATTTCTTGGATGGTCTGTGTCAGGAATTTTTTAGATTTAACATTTTCTTTGACAGATACATCTATTTCTTCCATTGTATCTTCCACACCTGAGATTCTTTCTTCCATTTCTTGTATCCTATTGGTTATGCTTACCTCTGTAGTTCCTGCTTTCTTCCCTAAGTTCTTTCTCTCCACAATTTCTTCCATTTGTGTTTTTTTTTAACTTTTCCAATTCTATCTTCAGGTCTTGAGCTATTTTGTTGGTTTCCTTCCCCTGTCTGACTGTATTTTCATGTTTTTCCATCAATTCCTTCAGCTGTTTGTTTGAACAATCCACTGTTTCTTTTATTTCATTCAGTGATTTAAGCATTTCCTCTCTAAAGGCCACAGACTGTTTGGCTGCAGCTTCCCGTATTTCTTCACGGATGGCCATAATCTCCTTGTCTTTAATTTCCTCCATTTCTTTACGGATAGCCATGATCTGTTTGTTTTTATCTTCCTCTAATTCTTTTCGTGTTTTATTTGTTTCCTCTGTTATCTTCTTCATGAGCATAGATGTTAGGTCATCTCCTTGAATTTCATTTATGCTGGGGTATCTAGGGCTATTTGCCTCTGGATAACTGGGTTCTGGAGATGCCATATTGCTCTGGCTTTTGTTGGTTGGACTTTTACGCTGTCCTCTACCCATTGGGCTATCTTAGTTGTTTGAATTTAGTTTCTGGTTGTTCCTGGACTCTTGTAGTGGAGAGAATCCCTTTGGCAGGAAGATGGTTTTTCCTGAAGGAAGCCTTTCCAGCTTTTTGGGTATAGTCACTGGATGTCCGGTGTTTTTCAGGAGTTGCTACAGCTCACCTCAGGCCTAGAGACCTGGGGTAGTAACTGTGGTCCTGATTAGTCGAGAGGGCTCTCCTCTCACTGGGAGAAGTCCTAGAGACAGTTGCCCTCCTTCTGGGTTTCTTGCTGTAAATTTAGTGATCAACTGCTGTAACCTGTGTGTCCCGTGGTTTGGTCGGTTTTGTTAGGGATAACTGGTTGCCCCTTGGAGCAGTATCTGGGGGGTTGATCTCAGGGTTCCTGGTCTTTTGTAGGTCTGAGGTTGGGGCTCTGTGCCCCAGAACCCAAGAGGTAATTTGTGGCGGGTGAGTACTGCTCTGGTGTCTTGGGGTGCACAGTTCTGCCTGTAAGGTGTATTTGGTACAATGCAGGCCTCTGTGCTGGTGGAGCGTGCGCCCGCCTGCTAGTCTGAGGAAGCTGAGTTTCTGATCACTCTGTGTGTGTTTGGGCCCAGATCTGTGATGGCTGGGTGTACTCACCTGTCTGCGATCTGCAGGCTGCTAGACTTTCCCTAGGTGACCCCAGCAGCACGGTTTTTTCCTTCCCTGTGGGGTCCTCTCTGGACAGGGGTTCCCAGTCCCTGTTGTACTGGGGCGCACAGCTTGTCTGTACCGCTGAGCTGAGCGTGCATATCTTTGTGCGGCAGGAGCTCAGTTGTGTTGGCGGTGGGTACCCGCCATCCTAGCAACCTTCCGGGGATAGACTGGGTGACCTGTGATCAGTCTGGCAACTTTGCTTCCCAGTGGGGTCCCCCCGCAGCTGGGACTCCCAGCCTCAGGCACCCTTGTGCTCATGGATCAGCCTGGGAAAGTGATTGGGACACGGACGCTTGCGGCTCCAGCCCGGAGACACAAAGCCCGCGTTACCCGGGATTTCTTCCGGGTTCTGGCTGGGTAGCCGTGAGTGGACCCGACCGATTCCCACACCGTGGGAGCCTCCCTTCACCTGGGTAACGTGATTGATGTAGTTTCAGGGCCCAGAGTTCAGTCTCCTGGTCTCTGCATGGCGAGTGCTGTCCTGCTTCTCAAACGCGGTGCTCTCCTGGCACCGCCACCTTGGCTCCCAGAATCCTAGAAAGGCTTTTGCTTCTTTTTCTTTTCTTTTTTTTTTCTTTTCATTTATTTATTTATTTATTTATTTATTCATTTATTTATGTCTGATTCCACCTTTTTCTCCTCTTCTTCCAGACCTGCTCTCATATCCCTCTGCTCCCATCCTCCCTCCCCTTCTTCTCAGAGAAGGGGAGGCCCACAAGGGCTTCCAAATCACTCTGGCACATCAAGTCACGGCAGGACTAAGGGCATCCTCTCCCATTGAGGCCTGACAAGGCAGCCCACTACGGGAAAGGGATCCAAAGGCATGCAACAGAGTCAGAGACAACCCTTACTCCCATTGTTAGGGGACCCACATGATGACCAAGCTGTACAATATGAAGAGCTGGTTCTTTGAGAAAATCAACAAGATAGACAAACCCTTAGGCAAACTAACCAAAAGACAGAGAGATAGTATTCAAATTAACAAAATCAAAGATGAAAAGGGGAACATAATAATAGACACTGGAGAAATCCAAAGAATCATTAGATCTGACTTCAAAAACCTGTACTCCACAAAACTGGAAAATCTAACGAAATGAGAGCTTTTCTTGATAGATTCCACTTACCAAAGCTAAATCAAGAGCAGGTTAAAAATCTAAATAGTTTTACAACCCCTAAGGAAAGAGAAACAATTATTAAAAGTCTCCCAACCAAAAAATGCCCAGGGCCAGGTGGTTTTAGTGCAGAATTGTATTAGACTTTCAAAGAAGAGTTGGTACCAATACTCCTCAAATTATTCTACAAAGTAGAAAGTGAAGGAACATTACCAAATTCATTCTATGAGGCCAGTCTCCCTGACACCTAAACCACAGGAAGACTTTTACTTCTGAGCATACCAAGAACTGCTTATTTCACTTTAATTGTGAGGACTTTGGGGAGTTCATCTCACTCTCACTACAGGTCTGAGGCCCAAAGCATTTCCTTTGTTTTTTGTTTTTTGTTTTTGTTTTTTTTTAGTTGTACAGATCTGCCAAATTCACACACATTGTGTTGATCATGTTCACTTGGGTTTGATAGGGCAGTGGGGACAGGGAAATGATAGACTTTGAACTTTGAAGTGATATAGTCACTTCCTGTGTTTTTTGTTTTTGTCTTCTGTTGCTGCTGTTGCTTTGACAGAGTCTTACTTTGTAGCTCAGGCTAGCCTGGAACTCACAGAACTCCTTCTTCCTCCCCGTCCCCAGTGCTGGAATTGCACGCGGTATGGTGTCATGTCTGTCTCTGTAGCAGTAGCCTATTGATTGATCCCCTGCCAGCCAGAATATGAAACACTGTATCTTAGCTGCTCACACTCTAGCTTTGGCTTCAAAGTCAAAGACAATAAAACCTAACAACAAGAATGTCACAGTGAGGAATGGTAATGTTAGGCATCAGACCAGCACCTTGACTCTTTGGTAAACATAAACATAACCACATAATTCCATTAAAGTTGCTTTTAACTTGACTTTCCCCACTTTCGATAGCAGAGTTTTACTGTAGGTATTTGCATAAAATGAAAATTTCAAGCATAGTGGCATCAAAAATATTAAATTTTAAGAGGTTTAAATTCATATAATGAAATAAGAACCACTTCTGTGTCATACTAACACACATATGCCAATATATTCTGACATAATTCTAAAATATAAAATTTATGTATGGACTGATTATAATATAAATATTACCTGTGGAATTCTGTTGCTAGCCTCCAGTATGTCTCATTTAGAAGCTGGTGGAATGTCTTAGTCTGGATTACAAATAATCTTCAAAATCATAGCTGAGCGAATGAACATAATATCTCACTTTATGAGTATGCCAGAACTAATTTAATTGTATTCAATAGTACTAAAAGTCAAGTATTATAAGTATACATTTAAAATGACAAAATATCAGGGGCTAAAGAAATGGTTTATCAGTTAGGAGGACATAATGCTCTTGCTAGAAACTCATGTCAGGCAGCTTCTGATCACCTATAACTTCAGCTCCAGGGGATCTGACATCCGCCTCTGACTCCTATGAATACCTGCACGCATACAGGCACACACTTCCCAAATATACACAATTAAAAATAAAATGAAACTCTTTAAAAAGAAAAAGATTGAAATAAAGTTTTCACATAGTAAATAAACATTTTTAACATGCAGGATTTGTGCATGGGGTGATGTTGAAAATAGCCACAGAGTCACTGAAAGAGGACCACTCAGAAACAAATATCACGAGTCTTAAAATGTTCATAGCCTTCATGCTAATGATTTATCCTAAAGGAATAGTGAGATAGGTGCACAAAATTTAACTACGAGGGCAGCAGCCACATTCTTTCTTACCTGTTCTGTGCCCGCAAACATAAATCTGTCTTTGATCTTCCTTATCTGATTTCCTTCCATTATTAATGAGAGAATTAAGTAGTCAGTAATGAGCCAGAAACTCTGACTAACCTCTCTGCATCCTGAGCCTGTGGAGGATGACCTCGGTTCTGTTGTTACAAGAAACACATTGAATCTGGCTGAGTCCTGGCACTAGGTTCTTGTTCCCAGGAGAAGCACTGGACAGAAGGCTCTCTTGACACTTGCAAATCAGAGTGGCAAGCCACTTGCTGAGTTCACCAGATCCGTGATTTGATCCACAAAGCATTTTAGTAATGTTCCTTTTAGGTATAGTTGCAAAAGAATTCTGTTAATGGTTTTGAAAACCATCAAATATCTCTGACATAATTCTCAAGGGATCCCTACTTCTGTTGCCACCTCCAGACTTTATCCAGGTCCTCTGCCCAGCCCCACTTTTCATACTGTCTCATTCCCATATTGAAGCTGGTCCATGTCCTCGTCATATGGCACCAACATTATTACTCCTTCTGCTCAGTATGCCTTCTGCCAACTCCTGCTCTTTCTATAATGGCATCTATAAAACCCTGTCCATTCTCAAACCTCAGCTGAGGGACCGGTTTATCCTTATCACTTAATTGCTTAAACCAGGAAATCATTTTCTACCCCAGCCCACCCCACCTGTTTCCTGCTCCTTTCCTTTATCCTACTATACTTTGAATAGTCGTTTTAATTTCTTTCAGCTCTTTTTAAAGATAACTTTATTGTAGGTAAAGAATGTGACCTGTTGTTTTTACTAAATGTTCCTCATGTGTCTCTGTGTGTGTTACATGCGCATCTGTGTGTGATGCCCACACACTTACGTATGCATAAGGCTAGAAGAACACTTGGGTATCCTGTTCTAATACTCTCCACCTTACTCCTTTGAGTCAGTCTCTCACTGAGCCTGGAGATAGGCTGGTGGTCAGCATGTCCCACTGTGTCTCTACCACTCCAACCCCAGCCCCACCTTCTGGGGCTATGGGCCTGTGTCCAGTCACATCCTGTTTTCCACATGGGTACTGGGATCAAAACCAGCCTAGCAGTGTTTCTTTCCTTGGGGCTATAACTTGTCTGTATTATAGTCTCCAAGTACAGTTATCATCTATTTCCTTAAAACATTTTTTTTTTAGCTTTAGATGTCAGCCTTGTATTTTTAGCCTGTATCTTGGAACTTGTAACAAAAATCATGTGGTGTGTCAGATAATTATACACATTATAAAAAAGATAATGAAAAGAGGTGATGGAACACAGACAGATGCTGGAGTTTGAAGTGCAGCCACCTGGAAAAGCCCCACTGAGAAGATCCTACCTGATAATACCAGCAGGAGAGGAAGGCATTGGGTCAAGAGAAAGCAGCTTTGTAGATTTGATTTTAGTTGAGGCACTTGGAGGTGAAGGAACACAACCTTTCCAGTTTGGAAGAGTGGTCAGAAGAGAAAATCAGATCCATTTAGTAAACACAAATTTAATTTAAAAGTATAAACTCTGGCCTTGGTAGAATTATAGGAACTTAAGGTAGAAATTAACATCTTGGAAATTGAAAAGTCAATGTTTTCAAGGAGGAAACCATAACTCACACATTTTGTAATATGCCCGTAACATCCAGAATATGGTGAAAATTAGAGGAACAATCAGCTACTGCTGTGACTCATCCTCAGGAAATGAAGTAGTCAACTCATAACACATGACACTGTCACTCACATTTGCAAAGATGCCAGTAACCAAACGTGGTTACTCAGAGGATGTTTGACAACAGGAAAATGTAACTTTGGTAAGAACGAATTTTGAATCTCTATAAACAATCAGGAAATCAAATAACTAAATGAAATTCTAACAGCACAAAGTTCAGTATCTGAACTGGAATTTTCAAAGGATGGACTTAATGGAAAATTGGAGAGGACAAAGCAAAAGGTCAGTTAACTTTAAAATATCTATAGAATTTTTATTGTGAAAAATAAAGATCAAAGGAAGTAAAACAAAAATATTGAGGTCTTCGTGACCCGTGAGAAAATAAACATTGCAGCACACATGAAAAAATGGAGCCACAGAAGGAGAGGATAATGAGATGGCACAAGAAACCCCCTGAAGAAATAGCTGTCTAAATATGGCGAAAATGTCGACATAGAACTCCATGAAGCTTAGTCATTCAAAAAAGGCTAAAACAATCTGCAACTAAAATCCACCATAGTCCAACACAAAACAAACAAAACACAAAAAAGAAACAAACTTAACAGGAAAACATGGTATATTGTTCAAAAATAAAGCATGCTTCGTTTAAACTCAACTCCTCACCAGAGATAGCATGGGAGGAAAGGAGTCAAACGACAGTTCTAAAACAATAAAAAAAAAATTCCACCAGGGATTCCTATAGCCAAATAGGAATCCCTTTGTGTATTGGCCCAAGCAATTTTAACGGTTCCCTGACTTTAAAGAGCTGATGTAATTTGTCAGAGATATACCTGAATGACAAGAATTAGATAAGAGCATTCTTTTTTTTTTTTTTTTTTTTTCAATGCAGTTTATTCAGGAACATTGAACAATCCTCGGACCCCGGGGAAAGCCAGCCCACAGCTTAAATAGCCTCTGGGTAGCCAACCCAGGCGTGCCACGGGGGCAATGCAGATAGGTCCACATACATGGAAGCAAGCCAGATCCTCGGCCTTAGCCAAATGTGGAGTTGTTCGTGACAGAGAGCACTCACCATCGGGAAGGTGGAAGGCAGAAACCAGCTCCATCTTTAAGGCATAGCATTCCGCAGCTCTCTACAGTTCCCCCTTTTTGTTTTAGACGCATCAGGCAAGAGTAGAGGTCTGATCTCTGATATTAGAAATAAATTGGGACTTTGTACAGATGTTCATTTAGGTGTCATCCACCCAAAGAGCATCAGACCGTCCGATACCTTTTTCTCAGAGGCGGGACCTGGGGCATCAACCCGCATGCAATCAGACATGCTCTTCTCTGGGTCCAAAGCGGCTGACCCTGAGTGCAGTGCTTAGCCTCGCATCCTGAGCGTATCATTTTAGCTTTTTATGGTATCCAACCATGCTTGGGGAGAATGTCCTGCTTCAATGGCTGTAAAGGCCTGAATGATCATGGCTGCATCACACTGTTGTGAGACTCTAATCTTGCATATATACCACAGGCAAACCAAGGAGACCAACACCAGAAGGCCTGCTAACCCTCCCATGCCCGCCCATTCCTTCAGATGATTCATGGCTGCAGCAATCCATGTTGATAATCCTGTGGCTAGTCCTGCGTCCACTCCGGTAGAATTTACTGTGACAATGGCCACTCTCAGCTGCTCCATCGTAGTATCGAATTCTCCAGTCCAATTACCTAAAATATAGCTCGACAATTGTTTAGACAGATTTGCAGCACAGGAAAAATTCTCATGTTGTATGCTAGTGACACAAAGTCCAGCATACTTTCATTGACAGCCAGGTTGAGCGATTTGCCATAGGGTATCAATTTGCTCCTGCAAGAGGTCAATCCTCTGATTGAACACCATCAAGCTTCCTTTTAGTTGAGCATTAATTCCTTTATGTACAACTAAGGCATGAGCTACATTGGCTAAATGATTATTCAGAGTCTGAGCAGTCTGCCCAGTATGACTCATGGCTAATGCCCTGGTGGTAGCTCCAACAGCCGTCAATGAGATGGTAGTAACAATGGTGGCTGTAGTTCCAAGATCCCTTTTCTGTCTGAAGAGAGTCATAGCGTGAGGGGCATCAATGGGCATAGGCACCCAGTGAGGCATGCGAGTAACCAGGGCATACCTAACTTTACTAGCATTCCAGCATTGGGCAAAAAAGCAAGTATCATTACCACAATTACTTGGCTCTATCTGGCTAATAATGAATAAAAATGGGGGATATAGACAAATAGGTGTGGGCTTATAGGAAATATTATGAGAAGCCTTAACCCCTCGTTGGAACATCCTGCGTCAGTTCTAGAACTAGCAGTGGTGGTGTCCGAGGTCTGAGTAGGTTCAGGAGACCATTGCCCCCAGGGGCGAGACGTGCTCCATGCCAATTGACTAACTCCATGTTTTCCTCCAATTTTGAAAGTCATTTAAGGTTCTTAAATTATTTTTTCCCTTTTTTCTTAAATTTTTCATCAATTACACTTTATTCATTCTGCATCCCCCCATAACCCCCTCCCTCCTCCCATCCCAATCCCACCCTCCCTCCTCCCTCTGCTTGCATGCCACTCCCCAAGTCCACTAATAGGGGAGGTTCTCCTCTCCTTTCTGATCTTAGTCTGTCAGTTCACATCAAAAGTGGCTGTATTGTCCTCTACTGTGGCCTGGTAAGGCTGCTCCCCCCCCCAGAGGGAGGTGATCAAAGAGCAGGCCAATCAGATTATGTCAGAGGCAGTCCCTCTTCACATTACTATGTAACCCAATTGGACTCTGAACTGCCCTGGGCTACATCTGTGCAGGGGTTCTAGGTTTTCTCCATGAATAGTCCTTGGTTGAAGTATGAGTCTCTGGGAAGTTCCCTATGTTCAAATTTTCTTGTTCTGTTGCTCTCCTTGTGGAGACCCTGTCCGCTCCAGCTCTTACTATTTCCCAGTTCTTACCTAAAATTCCGTTCAATCTGCCCAACAGTTGCCCATCAGGCTCAGCGTCTGCTTTGATAGTCTGAAGGGCAGAGGCTTTCAGAGGCCCTCTGTGGTAGGTTCCTAGGTTGTTTCCTGTTTTCTTCTTCTTTTATGCTGTAAAAAAAATCATGCCACAGACAACTTCCTGAACAGAACACCAACAGCACAGGCTCTAAGAGCAACAATCAATAAATGGGACCTCATGAAACTGAAAAGCTTCTGTAAAGTAAAGGACACCGTCATCAAAACAAAACGACTGCCTACAGATTGGGAAAGAATCTTCACTAACCCTTTATCTGACAGAGGACTAATATCCAGTATATACAAAGAACTAAAGAAGCTGAAAAGCAGCAAACCAAGTAATCCACTTAAAAAATGGGGAACAGAGCTAAACAGAGAATTCTTGACGGAGGAATATCAAATGGCAGAGAAACGCTTAAAGAAATGCTCAACCTCATTAGCCATCAGGGAAATGCAAATCAAAACAACCCTGAGATTTCACCTTACACCCATCAGAATGGCCAAGATGAAAAACTCAAGTGACAACACATGCTGGAGAGGTCGTGGAGAAAGGGGAACCCTCCTCCACTGCCAGAAGGAGAAAGACAAACACAGTATATACTCACTTATATAGACCTATAAAATATGACAAACATAATGAAATCTATACACCTAAAAAAGATAATCAAGAGAGCAGACATGGGGTAAGATGATCAATCCTCGTTTAGAAAGACAGATGGAATGTGCATTGAACATATGACAGGAGTCTACTGAGCGCATCTGAAAGACTCTAACTAGCAGTGTTTTCAAAGAAGATACAAAGATTCATGACCAAACTTTCGGCAGAGTACAGGGAATCATATGAAAGAAGAGGAGTTAGTATGATGGGGAAAGAATAGGAGCTCCACAGGACCAAATATATCTGGGCACAGGGTCTTTTCAGAGACTGACATTCAACCAAGGACCATGTATGGATATAACCTAGAACCTCTGCTCAGATGTAGCCTGTGGTAGCTCAATAACCAATTGGTTTCCCATAGTGAGGGGAACAAGGACTATTTCTAACAAGAACTTAATGACTGGCTCTTTGACCTCCCCACCCCCAAGGGAGGAGCAGTCCTGTTAGGCCACAGAGGAGGGCTTCTCAGCCAGTCCTGAAGATACCTGATAAAACAGGATCGGATGAATGGGGAGGAGGTCCCCCCCATCAGTGGACTTGAAAAGGGGCACAGTGGAGATGAGGGAGGGAGGGTGGGATTGGGAGGGAATAAGGGAGTGGGACACGGCTGGGATACAGAGTTAATAAAATGTAACTGATAAGAAAAAATAAAATTAAATATAAAAAAAAATCATGCCACATGGAAAGACAAAGAAAGAAAGAAAGAAAGAGAGAAAGGAAGGAAGGAAGAAAGAAAGAAAGAAAGAAAGAAAGAAAGAAAGAAAGAAAGAAAGAAAGAAAGAAGGAAGGAAGGAAGGAAGGAAGGAAGGAAGGAAGGAAGGAAGGAAGGAAGGAAGAAAGAAAGGAAGAAAGAAAGAAGGAAAGTCATTGCACAGAGATATTTAAAATATATGTTGAACACAGGGAACTTCCCAGAGACTCATACTCCAACCAAGGACTATTCATGGAGATAACCTAGAACCCCTGCACAGATGTAGCCCATGGCAGTTCAGTGTCCAAGTGGGTTACATAGTAATGGGAAGAGGGACTGCCTCCAACATAATCTGATTGGCCTGCTCTTTGATCACCTCCCCCTGAGGGGGGAGCAGCCTTACCAGGCCACAGTAGAGGACAATGCAGCCACCTTTGATGTGAACTGATAGACTAAGATCAGAAAGGAGAGGAGAACCTCCCCTATCAGTGGACTTGGGGAGTGGCATGCATGCAGAAAGGGGAGGGAGAGTGGGATCAGCAGGGGAGGAAGGAGGGGTTTATAGGGGGATACAAAATGAATAAATTGTAATTAATAAAAAATAAAAATAAAAAAATAAATTAAAAAAACAAAACAAAAAAAATATATGTTGAAGCAAAATGTAAAACCAGAACAGAAAAAAAAATAAGTAAAAATAGATTTGTTTTATTATAATGGTTGTAATGGAGATGAATGAATAAACTATAATGTATTGAAAGTAGATTTAAAAGAAGAAAATAGCAAACCTAAATATATTTTATTGTATCAATAGTACAATGATACCTGCCCTAACCATTAAAATGGAACAGCATGGGTTTAAAATACAGTAAATTGAGCCAAATAAGTATGAAAGAAAACAAGAGGATGAATAATAAAACAAAACACAGATGGGACAAATGGGCCACAAATGACAATGAGATAGATCTAAATCCAACCATATCAATAATTACTGACAGTAAATAATATTATACTAGAGGTAAATAAAAGAGCCATTCAAATGAAAAGAAAGTGATTGTGAGGTGAGGTTGGTATGTGTAGCTATGTAAGGTGGCCTGTAAATGAGATACAGATGTTAAAACAAGGTTGAGAAAGATAGATCATGCCTACAGTAAGCTTCAGAAAGGAAGAAAAAAAGAGGATCTGGATATCAAAGTAAAATTCAAGAAAGTGAATTCATAATGATAAGGTGACAAAACCTAACAACCGTAAATGAGTAGTTTTATAATGACAAGGACTGCAAATACAGGAGGAAAAAAGAAGCAATAATGTCAGTCTACAACGACAGGCGGGGATTTTAGCAATTCTCTCTCAGTAAAAGTTGAGAAAATTGTGTGAGAATATGGACTGAGGAGATGGCTGAGTGGGGTAAAGTGCTCTCCTTGCAAATGTGAGCATATGCGTCCAAATTTCCACAGACAGCCAGGCACAGCACTCCTTACCTATTCCAAATCCCCACCGTGAGAAAGGAGACAAGGGGACAAGGGGATCCGGGCAGCATGGGCAAGAGAGAGGCTCTGTCTCCAATAAGATGGAACAGGAAAAGCAGCACCTGAGGTTGTCCCGTCCGTCCTCCACACATTCGTCATCGCATGCACATGCCCATAAACATGCACACAGCCACTTTCACACACATGTGCACATGTGCTCGCACATGTACGCTCACACACACACATCATAAATATACACTTCATACACACACATGAAAAAGAAAGAAATTTATGTAAGAATAAAACGTTATAGATACAGATTCAACTACTGTGATGGAATCGTCATTTCTAAAACACTCTTCCAACAATTCTATAACATAAATGTTTCCAATGCAAATACTATGACATAGCTTTAATTGACTATTCTAGAGAAACATATTATTTAAGATCAATAAGTTTCTATCTCAAGAAGTGAAACAAAGAAGAGCAAATTAAGCCCAAAGTGGACTAGAAAGAATAAATAATCAATGTAAGGGTAATGATTAATAAAACAGAAAACCCAAAGTGAGAAAAATCTTTCAAAACAAGAATTGGTTCATTAAAAAGACCACTAAAATCAATCAACTTCATAAAAATGCCCAGCAAAATAAAAGAACTTTGCTTCACTCGCGAGATAGCCACAGCTAACATCTTATGCAATAATTCAATATTGGACATGTTCTTATTCAGGGTGAGAAAGGACACAGATGTGCGCTCCCTAAGCAAGCTGGGACCATGTGAGCACTGTCAAGGTCATGGGAACACACAATCTCGACAACGTGTCCCTTCTCTCTAAACTGATCCATAAATGTATCGCAGCCCAGTTTGTATCTCAGCGGGCTTTATTGAAACATAAAAATACAAAACACCTACATGCATTCAAGACGTACTCTAAAGCTTCGGAATTCAAGATGGCATGGGATTGCTATGATGTGGGATATGTTACTGTTTTATCACTAGGACAAAATAGTTCTCATTAATGAATTGATTTTGACAGGAAAAAAATGAATATGTACTGGGAAGCCAGAGTCTCAGCCTCTACTCCAACCATGACTGACTCAACTTAAATTGGAAGTCTGAGAGACAAATAGTAAGCTCATTTTAAAAGCATCCTCCAAGAGGCTTCTAAAACAAAGCTTCTAGAAAAAAAAAAATCTCTGCGGTCTTGGTGAAAGCAGGGGCAGGTAGGGAATACGTGCTGTGAGCTCAATACAATTTAAAAATTAGCTTTGTGGTGAAATATGCTTAACCAGAAGATCATTAGGAAAAAAAAAAAAAAGGCAAGACAAGGGTTAGAGTGAAAAGACACAGCTCTCTGGAGCATAGGGAGGGAAAATGGTTGCAACTCAAGAATCTGTTCTATGAATAAATTCTTCCTAAAATAACACCATGAATGGTTTAATAAGCATAGTCAAAAGCGGTCAGCAGTATTGACCATTAAAAGGTACAGCTCAAAAACTACAAGCTCAATGTGCATTAAGATGGTTAGTCTCTACAGTTACCATCGTGGGGGGGGCACATCTGGAAAGCTTACCATTCTTTTCGAGAGTATGAACACTAAAGCCATTCTGGGGGAGCCGCAATCTCTACTTGTAAAGTTAGGCTGTGCTACCTATAACCCAGAGCTTCCAGATCTGGGGGCTTATGCAACAGAAATGAGTGTTTGTCAACAAAAATGCTTACAGGTACCCATGAATCAAAAATTTATTCATTCTAGTTCTAACCTGGAAAACAATTCAGATATCCAGCAACACAAAAATGAGTAGATAAACTGGTTTGTTCTTCTACTGGAATAGTTCTCCGTGAGTAAAAAAGGAAAAAATTGAAGTGACTGATGTACAGAGCAAAAGGGATGTATTTCACAAGCTTCATACCAAGCTAGAAAAGCCTATATTGTACAGAGAATATACTAGACAATTTCATTTTTATGAAATACTAGAGCAAACAAAGCAATCTACAGTATAGTGATTATACAACATAGATCAACATAAATGGTTCTTGTGGTAGATGTAGGGGTCAGGAAGTAGCAAATAATTATCAAGGTTCTGAGGATCTTTTGGGTAATACAGATGGTTTGCATGTTATCTGGGATATCAGCTATAATATATATATGTATACATAATCTCATCTTATACTTACAACATGAGCAGTTTATTTTGTAAATCATTATACCTCAATGTGGTTTATGAACACACACAAAAAATTAATCATGTAATACACAGCAAGTGGCTGGCACCTAGTGTTAATATTTTACCAACGGGATGAATATCTTTGCTAAGATTTACAAAGAAAGAAAAGCAAATCTACCTTATTTTGTTTCCATTATTCCTATTCTAAACATTTTAGGCACTAACTGATAGCATTCTTGTTACATTCCCACAGTGGAAACATAATATAAAAGAAAGAAAAGTCAGGAAAGCAGTCAGACAGACTCCTACGCAATTTCCTTGAGAAATGCTATCAAAGCTTCAGTAATATTGGTTTTTTTTGTTTTGTTTTTTACTTGTGTGCCTCCAAAGTGATCTATTTCAATGAGTTAACACACACACACACACACAGACATATACATATGGATGGGTGGATAGTTAGATTGCTTTTCTTGAAACTACGCAAAATGTTGACAGAGAACCTTGAATTCTGAGCAAGAGTGAGAGTCAGAAGAAAGAAGCAGCAGAAGAAGGAGGGACAGAGGAAGAGAGTGGCATACAACTGTATGGCTCTGTCTTGCCGAAGACGGAAGGAGTGGACTGCCTGGGGAATGTGGATTCAGTGGTTGCAGAGCCCAGCTTTAAACTGTTTTACTTGTATCTAGCTTTTTTTTTTTTCCTTTCACCTACCTCCAAACTTTTTTTGGGCCGCGGGCCGGCACAAATTAATTGTTAATGTTAACTTTCTAACTCTTTTAGCCATTAAAAAAATCTGCAGGGCTGGAAGCCAAAATTGGAGTGCCAATTTTTTTTTCTTCCAGAGCTGAAGACCAAACCCAGGACCTTGCATTTGCCAGGCACTCTACCACTGAGCTAAATCCCCAACCCCATTAATGTCTCTTTTAAAAAGCCCTTAAGTCCAGGTCACAGGCTGAGCACCAGCAGGATACTGAAAGACAATTGCCTTGGTACTGAGTGGCTCAGTGAAGGAGTTTGCTGCAGTCCTTGGAAACCTCTGACTTGCTCTATTTCAAAGGGTAGACAAGACAGAACCAGCACCACTAAGCAGCCGTTGGGGTCTTATAGTTCCTTACCTCATACTGGGGGAATGGTTGGGAGATGATGTAAACACGTCCAAATGAGGCCATGCTTCATTAGGAACATAACTTTTTGGGGTGACATGGCTTTAATACCCATTCTTTGCACACAGCTAAAGTGTAACTGTAAAGGGCCCATTAACCAGCCCCAGTGTGGCTCTTCGGTAAACAACGCAGGGTTTTAGTAAGTGACTGTGCAAGGTGCTTGATGAATTAACTAGGAATTTGTCTTCAATGTTTGTCTTAGTTGAATATCTACAGTTCAGAGGGAATTTGAGCAGAGGGGAGGAGATGGAAGAATGATTGAGCAAAGACAGTTTGTTATACCTTTTGTTCGTTAGACTCACATGCTTTGAAAATTGGGTTAGGGACTAAGGGAGGTATTTCAATAATGTTAAAATGTTGACTGGGATGAATCATTGTTCTCGGTGTGTCATTAAAAGCCAGTGGGTGGAAACATACAATGTGCTCTTGCCAGAAGTAAAAGGCTTAGAAGAGGTAGCTTAGTGTGTTCCACCTCTTCTAGATGGAAGTAGGGGGTGTGGAGGGGTCTTACAAGACTCCTACAGCAGAATGGACTAGGTTCTCAAAATGGAGGTCTTTTAGAGCTTTAATCTTACCTTTGAAAATATCTCTCCAGTAATGGTCTGGTGCATTTCTAAATATCCACTTTATTTTTCAAATTCAGATATAGTCAGTTTGATTGAAGGACATTGGAAAAAATGAGTACAATTTTCTTACAGAACAAATCCACCAGATAACTTCAAATCACAAAAAGATTCTAGGACACATTTTGGGGAAAAAAATGCATACTGTTAAAAAGTGCTGCAGTGCCCCTCTCTCTGTCTGACCTTAGTAGCTCTTTTCCTGGCTTGCCATTGTCAAATCCTTGCTTGGGCTCACAAAATATGCTGGGCATGTTTTTGCTATTTCATACAAGGGAGTCATTTAATTTCTGTCATTCTCCACACAGAGTAAATTAAGTGTCTGTGGCTAACAGTCTCGCTCAAGTTGTAAGCTAGAAAGAGCTGTGACTGAGCTTCAGACATAACCTACTGGTTACAGCATTCACTCTCAGCACAGTGACTCCTCCAGGTTATCCAGATCATAAGGTTGGTAAGAAAGAATTGACATGATTTGAGTTCAGAGCACCAAGTATACCCAGTTCTCTGTAGAAACTCCAATAGTTCTGGATCACTAAGTGTTTGACATCTAACTCAGATGTAATATAATAGTGAGGAGATTAAAAAAAAATTTCCTCCCCTTCCATCTGATCCTAGTCTATCAGTTCTCATCAGGACTGGCTGCATTGTCTTCCTCTGTGGCCTTGTAAGGCTGCTCCCCCATCAGGGGGAGGTGATCAAAGAGCAGACCACAGAGTTCATGTCAGAGACAGTCCCTGTTCCCATTATTAAGGAACCCACTTGGACATTGAGCTAACACGGGCTACATCTGTTCAGAGGTTCTAGGTTATCTCCATGCATGGTCCTTGGTTGGAGTATCAGTCTCAGAAAAGATCCCTGTGCTCAGATTTTTTTCTCTCTCTCCTTGTGGAGCTCCTGTCCCCTCCAGGTCTTTCTATCACTCCTTCTTTCATAAGATTCCCTGCACTCTGCCCAAAGTTTGGTTATGAGTCTCAGCCTCTGCTTTGATACCCCGCAGGGTAGAGTTTTTCAGAGGCCCTCTGTGGTAGGCTCCTGTCCTGTTCCCTGTTTTCTCCCATCTGCCAGATGAGGATTGATCATCTTACCCAGGGTCCTCCTTCTTGCTTAGCTTCTTTAGGTGTACAGATTTTAGTATGATTATCCTATATTATATGTCTAATATCCACTTATATGCGAATATATACCATGTGAGGGAAAGTCATGGGTGGAGAAGAGGGAAGGTGGGTGGGATTGGGAGGGGATGAGGAAAGGGGCTACAGTTGGGATACTAAGTGAATAAACTATAATTAATAAAAAAATAAATTTAAAGTAAAATATTTCTTTTGCTTTTTGAGATTCTAATATGATTACATCATTCTGCTGTCTCTTTTTCTCCAACCAAACTTTCCCATATACCTCCTGCTTTTTCTCAAATTTCTGGCCTCGTTTTGCATTAATTATTATTTCTTATATATGTATTCCTAAATACAGCTTGCTTGTGTATGTATGAATGGGCTCCACAATGCTGTACCTTAATTGGTTGTGGTTTTCTTACAGTCTCCATTTGTTGCAAAGAGAAGTTTTCTTAAGATGGGGGGGAGGAAGCTTGAGAACTAGATCATAGAGGATATCAGTGAGATTAAGTAACTTTGTGCTTATGCAAAATATCTGGAAATATCCTTTTCATCTGCTACTAGGTATTTAGAGTAAAAAAATTAATAAGACCAACAGTAGTCTAACTGTGTTCATAAAAACAGCATCACCTGCTAGAAACTCAAAATCCTGGCACTACCTTAGACCCATGAAATAAAAATCTTCATTTTCAGAGATCATTTTATATATTAGCATTTGAGAAGTTTTCCTGTCCATCCTCTTTCCCCCTCCCCACTGATCAGATTCATGGCCTGTCATTTCTACTTCCCTTTCTATATAATGTTTGCCAAATTACCCCCCCACACACACACACAAACACATACACACACATTGCTGTCTGGAAAAGCCCTGCCTTCCAATATTTCTTTCCCTTATTAGACTAAGAGTGGGTCATATCATGTACTCTCATCTCAAGTATGGAAAAAATGATCTACACATATGTTTTTACGTCTACACATTTTCCTATTTTTTTCTGTCCTACAAAAATTCCTTTAATCTTCACTAATAATTCCATTGTCAGCTCCATCTGTCTTGGTTTTGATTGTCCACATTCCCAAGGGACTTCTCTGGAGGAGGGGGAACAGGCTATTGGATACCTTGCCAGATCTCACAGTATGGTTGCACAAGGTTACATTCTCTGGCACTTTGCATCTCTTCCCAGTGCCCCTCAAAGGCAGGAGGAAGCCTGGGATCAAATGCAGAATTGTTAAAAGGTAAATTCTAGCCAAATGTTTGTTCACATAAAAAAAGCAACAAAATTAAAGTTGGTGTACAGACATTAAAGGCAAGCAAACACAGGTAGGAATAAGATGTAGAAGGCAACAAGAAATCTGAGGACCATTTAAGGGAAGCATCCCACCCCACTGCCCCCAGCAAGCAGTTTCTTAGGAAAGTGGATCATAGTATGAATGTAGGCACAGGAAAACAAGGTTACTTCTTAAAAGTGGAATTGCCTCCATAAGTGGGAGGAAATTGAAACAAACAGAAAAAAGAATGCCTAAAAGCTACTCTTGGAAAGAGATTGTGATTAACAGCAAGTCCACAGAAATACGCAGCCTAGAACATCATGTCCCTTCCTGTACTTTTCAAACACTGACCTATCTGTGCATCCCTCTGAAAGACTCCCAGGAGCCTATCTGGACGGGGAGACCCCGCTTCCCAAGGAACAGCGAGACCAGCCTTCGGATGCAAGGCACAAGAGGTTTATTTTGATACACGGGTACCCGGGGCGACCAAGCCTATCGGAGGACTTGCGTGCCTCTCGGTTGGGGTGACGGGTTTTTATAGGGCTCGGGAGCAGGAGGCGCGGTTACAGAAGCGAGAAGCATAGTTACAGGGTTCTGATTGGGTGGTTTGAACAAAGCCGTAGTTAAGTCACGTACCCAGAACAGGGAAGGCGGGAAGGCAGATTGTGAGCCGAGTCACGTACCCGGAACCGGGAAGGCGGGAAAGAATGCAGCGAGGTAGCTCTCCCCTCAGGGAACTTACTGCTATACCGCGCCTACTCTACATAACAATCGCTGCTTATCTTTTGGTCTCTCACCTCCATCTTGGGCTTGCAGAAAGTAACCAAACAGCCCTGTCCTAGAGGCCATGAGACAAGGATTCATTTAACCTTCTGAGTTCCAGCGTCATTCTTATCACATATGGTACTTTCACCGGTCTGTCTCCAAGATTCTTCCAATTGCAGCACATTCAGCCTTAAAGATTTCTCAGTGCTCCCTTCACTATAGAGTGTACCAAGCCTTGGGCCTTTTTAAACTCGTGGCTGTCTATTTCATTTCTGCCCAGAAGGGTACTCAGAACATTGCCATCAAGGTCCTTTGATTTCATGGTGAGGAAAAAAAAATCCTACCTCCAGCAGTAGGTACAAAGTCGGAGAATACTATTGTGTGCAGTTCTAAGAGAAAGAAGAAAGGTGCCTTGGAGGGGAGAGACAAAATGTAAAGAAAATGGAGGCAGTAAAAAGTTAGGATATTCCATGGATAGTGGTTACCATTGGGAGGGAAAAAAGGAAGAAAGGAGAGAGGGATGAAGGAAGGGAGTCTATGGACAGAAGTTGGGGTTACAGTGGTTGATAGACTAATTAGAACTTCAGTGATGTGGAACAATTGCAGTGTTCTAAGGACAAAGCCAAATTATCTTGAGAAATCTTTACTCCCCCTTAAGAGCCATTTATTGCCCTCCTCCGTATGCAATCCAGTATCTTTCTATTAGGTAAATGCTTTGGAATGCACAGTTTCCATCAACCAAAGGGTTAAGAATTGTCAGGTAGCATTCACAGCCTATAGTAAAGTTTTCTTTTCTCTGTTTTGCTCTAACCTGCCTACCTGGTGTACCCAGCATTGTGTCTGAAAAGTATGTTGCCTTTGACTTTCTTGGTTCTAGAAAGTTTTTTGCAACTGTTAGCTCATTGGAACTTGGTATTTGGAGAATCCCGAGTCTTTGTTCCTGAGGTCCTGTACACTCAACTTTGGCTCCAGAATAAGGCATCTTTTTTGTTCCTTTGAGGTTCAAGATGTTTCTTTCCTTGACAATAGGAAGGGATAGAGGAAGGATGGAAGGGAAGGCAGAGTAGAATGTCCCCAGATAACTGCCAAGTAAGGGGAGTGGCCATGTGGGTGTTTCTGCCACCAGTCCTGCATACACAGGCCTCAAAGACTCAAAAGACAGTTGATGAAAGACTTTAAAACGGTGCTACGCAGTGGAGTCCAGGCTGGCTTCTCACGCTTGACTCTGTATTCTGGGAAATGGTGCGATTTTGCTTTGAAAGAAAACACCTGTGTACCATCCCTTTCCCACGAGAACTTGCTGGTTTCAGACCGTGTCACAAACGCCCCTGCTGCTACAGAAGGCCGAGTTGACATTTCTTAAGTGCTTATGTCATGCATTTTGACAGAAGAATAGTGTTTTAGCTTGGAGCCCAGAGCCTCAGTCTATCTCAGGAAGACCCAGTGCAATTGATGGACTGCCTCCTGCTGTAGTTTCTAGAAACAGACACTCAGCTGAAAATAAGATGTGCCAACATCGATCAAAGAAGGAGGCAGCAGAGAAACTGAAAAACAATGGAGGAGTCAAAACCTGAGTTCCAGCCCGTGCTTTGAGGTAAAGTTTTTGTGTGATCTTGAGAAAGCCAAGCTTTGCGATCACTCATTTTCATACGAAGAGAAGAAAAGAAAATCATCATTACTAATTTCCTCAAGGGTGTTGAGGAAACCTATCAATTTTCTCATAAATGTACATTTTTCCAGTTCCCGGACCGTTCTCTTGCCTGATATCCCTCATCAAATAAGACGAAATAGATTCTTCTCATTTGGGAAAAGGTTGGAAAGTTGCTTTATCTTGCTAGCTCGTTTTCAGTTCAATTTGAAAAACGTCAAATATATGTCAATCATATGAAGAAGTATCTTATTTTGCATTGGAATTTGGGGGGGGAACCCTTCAAATGTTATTTGCTCTCCAAAAGAGACTAATCCAAATTGATGGAAAGGTTACATTACAGAACTTCAGAGAGAAAAAATTGGATTGTTTCTTTCATTTTTTTCAACTATGATTACGGTTTGCACAACAGAATTTTCAATTGGCACAACAATTTTGTATATATGGAAGAAACGTCTAACCTATTAAAACCCAATTCATTCTCTTTAAATTCTTGTCTACAAAATTTTACCTATAAAATTCTCCTTTTTTTTCCTCCAAAGAAGAAAAGTGACAGAATATCAAATAATTTGGAGTTCAAATTCCTCATTCCTCTCATCAGGTCTGGTCTATAGGACAAAAGAAGATTATAGATATTTCTTTTTTTTCTTTTCAGAGTCTTCTTTTTATAATCAGTATAAGGCTGTTATGGGAACAATTTCATGGTAAGGTCGGAAAACATCACTTCATATTTTGTCCTTTTCAAAAGTTTTCATTTCTGCTAGTGACCAAAGTTGATATTTGCATTGTAACATCTTGTGTGACTTTCGCTGTGCATTTATGAGTGAACACCATTCAGCAGGGTAAGGTGCTAACAATACACCAAAGAAACGATTCCACCCATATGAACCAATGACCCTATCCAGCTTACTTAGAGGAGCATGAGTGAGAGCTTATTTACGGGAACACGAATGACTCCCAGGTAGCTCTACTCCCAGAAAGCCCATCCTAGTACAGGGGACAACTTGTGAAAGCTGTGTCTCCTGGGCTCTATACACAACTTGCAGACAGTTCTGCCAAAGAGCCCACACTTCTCCAGTAGTTAAGGTGCTTGTAATTTTGGGAAGAGCCTTCTGAACATTCTATGCCTGAGAAATTTCCTTACCTTCTTGAGTCTTGGGAGAATCCCTCCTTATTTTAGGAGAGTATTTTTCATATCTGACCAAAATCTGATTCTAAAATGGGTTGGGAATCACAAAGACTGTCATTAACTATTAGCATCGGCCTTGGAGTATGTTGTATGTAGCATCTCCCCACACATGGATAACAAGGAAGGAGAATGGCCCAACAGTGCAAAGAGGATTTTTGTAGGAAACAACATCATTTCTCTTTGTCTTGCTACTTGCAGCTCATCTCTGACACTTGTTAGATGGGTGACCATCTTAGCGGATCTCTGTCATTCCTTTTACATACCAACCACTTTTAACTTCTTTTTCATCACTCAAGATTCCCACCTGAGCCAGGAATCATACCCTTCAAGGTCATGCCTGGGAGGGATCAAATTTATTATAACCCCAGGTAAGCCTTGCTTTCAGGTTCTGTGTCTGGTAGAGAAAACCATAAAGTTTTTGCGCATATTTAGTATAAGAACAGCTCACTACCAAGGCAGCCTTCATTTCTCTTTGCCCACTTGACTTAAAATACACACACTCCTCTCCTGAGATGAGGCTGTACGGAGTGCCAAATGCTTTCTTGATCATCTTTGTTGCAAGCATCCTCTGTTTCTTTTACTTGACTTATTTGACCTCTAGTATTCTTGCTCATCATTGCCACTTCATAAACTAATGTGAATGTGTTTAAAAAGCATGATGTGTTAGGCATTCTTGGTTGATACTATACTGTCATCATTAACTCCCCTAAACCTTTAACTAGTTTCAAATTAAAGATAGACACCGTTCTCTGCCCAGTTTCTGTCTGTCCCTTCCTGTCTTCATTCTCATTTCTCCTCTAGAACCCAAGCTCATCTTTAGTGCACCAGTGGCTGAAGTATACAGATGCAGATATAAGCTAATTGTAGTTTACAAATCCTGCATGAACCTCTGATTTCAGGGTCCTTTAACCTAGCCAACAAAATTAGCATACTTATTTGGCACCATAAAATTCAGGCAGGGACTAATCATTTTTTCCTCTTCTTTATGTAACATTCATGTGCTTTGAGAATAGGAAAAAAATGTTAATATTATTTCAGTTACTACAGATGGTGTTTTTGTCACTCTTCAAAAATAATTTTTGTTTTGGAGTTAAAAAAAACACTGCGTTTTCCAATACAGCTTGATAAAGAACAAATTTAGTGAACGCCACGTGTTTCCTCACACAGAGAAATAAGAGGCATAAGCAAATTGAAGAAGAAAACAAATTAATAGGATACATTGACATTGATATGTTGTTTGTATTTAAAGCTATAGACCAACTTCTGGAGTAGTGAGAGACTCTGTCTCAAAAACAACATAGATGGCACCCAAGAAAGACACCTGATTTAGTCACAGAAATGTACCCTTGCATACCTGAACACACACACGCACACACACAGGGAGGCTGAGCCTTCTTCACTCACCAATAGCATTTATTCACATAGAAGATAAAAGAACAATTTACTTTATTTGAATATTCTTACTATGTCCTAGAGGTCACCTTTGCTCTTGAGTCATACATAATTACTAAACCTTTGAGTCACGTAAAACTAGGTAGTGGCTTTTTCAGTCAAGGCTATTGATTTCATCTAAAAGGTCTTGAGATAACTAGCATAGGTCAGCTCTCTCAGGGCACATTCTTTCTAATTTCTTTTTGCACCATCAATACTCCTGGGTACCACAACTTCTGAAATAGGAGAAGGGGGACAGAACAAAAGCTTTGCCATTTTAATTGGGAAGAGAAGTCCATCACAGCATGGAGCCTTCCTAAGATTCTTTCATATGCAACCCATGGAGAGGGGGAAGGTTGCTGGAGTGAAAAAGACTTCTGTGTGGGTATCGACCAATAGCTTCTATTGTAATTACTTTTCATCTTTAGCTAATTTCAATCTTAATATTATCCCAGAACACACTTAGAAATTGAGGCTTAGAGAATTGAAATGTATTTCCTGAATTAAACCAGCAAACTAAGTCACATAACCTAGGCCACTTCAGCACTGTCCACTCAATACTAAGGGTCATACACAGGCACTGTATACTTTCTTTTTACTTTTACTATACTTTCTTGGATATGAAGCAAATTCAGACTAAGCAAGTTAGAAAACAGAAATAAGAATTATTTTGCATCATAGTAAAAACAGACTATTTGAAGGTAGTAAAATTCTTAGTCTAAGAAGTTTCGTTTTAAAAACCACAGTCATGAAAGAGCTAAAAATAAAAAATAAAAATGGCAGCTGTCTTTAAGATTAATGGCTAACTTTCTAAAAAGCACAACTATCCTCCTGATTATAATATAACATGGGTAAATAGAAGTTTTACAAGAAAATGTAAACTATGTCCCAACAGGGAAAGTACATAATAATCTACAGGTTCTATTCTTTTCTGTAATATCTTTTCTTTTTAGCTGTGACTCGCACTTAGCTATCTCATATAAAATCTGAAAAGTGCCAATCACATTGTCAAATGAATGTCAAATATGACTATATATTTTGAAAGCTAAAATTATCATCTGTATTCTCTACATGGCTATATCTGTAGTTTAAATTTGAGGGAATGCTCTGCCCATTTATCCTGGCTGCCATGTGCTACCATTCTTAACAGAAACAAAAGCATTTATTTTTAGAAATACTTCAGTGTACTTTGCTACTGTTTTTATAATGAAAGCGTATCGTGTGATCCATAGGACAGGATGAACTATTTTCCAGCTGCTATACAAAATCAGGTAAGTCCAACCAGGATGGGTTGTCTTCCTCTGTGTCTATGCAACTCTAGAGCTCAGTCTAGTTAGAAGGCTGCCCAAGTCTTTACTGCAGGTAAATAAAGCTTTTATAAATAGAATGGAAAACTTTTCATTAGGAATATAGAATGCCAATAGGTAAATGTGATGTCATAGAGTATATAATATAATTATTTCCAAAGTAATTCTTCCAATAACTAAAAAAAAAAAAAAGAAAGAAAGAAAAAAGGTGTGTGTGTGTGTGTGTGTGTGTGTGTGTGTGTGTGTCCATCCCCATAGAGGCCGGAAAAGGGCTTTGAATACACTGGAGATGTAGTTTTTTAGGCAGTTAGCTGTCTGATACCAGTGCTGGGAACAAAACTTGTGTCCTCTGCAAGGGAAGCAAGGACTATTAACATATGAACTATGTCTTCTTCCCAGCAATAAATCCTTTTTACAGTTACTTTTGCTTTAGAAAGCTGTAAGGAAGATAAGAAGAAAGCCAGTATGCTTTTGAGTTTTTCCTATGTGCTGGTTACGGCAGCTCTAGTCTGTCCCCTTTTTATAGACAAGAAAATGGAGGCTCATGGCTCATTGATAAAAGAGCCAAGAACGGAACTAAAAGATAGATGACTTGAAACCATTTTGTATAACCCAGCCTACCATAGTTCACTGTCTTTATGAGGAGAGATAAGCAGAGCATGTTTGGTGGTTAAGAGTATACATAGCTACTATGCTAGCTTTATCAAACTGACACAAACTAGAGTCATCTAAGAAGAGAGAACATCAATTGAGAACATGAATCCATAAGTCCAGCTGCAGGCGAGCCTGTAGGGCATTTTCTTCATTAGTGATTTATTGGGAGGGCCCAGCCCATTGTGTGTGGTCCCACCCCTGGGCTGATGGTCCTGGGTGCTATAAGAAGGCAGGCTGAGCAAGCCGAGAGAACAGACCGTAAGCAGCACTCCTCTGTAGCCTCGTCCTCAGTACCTGCCTCCAGATTTCTGCCTTCTGTTCCTGTCCTGATTTCCTTCCATGATGGACTGTGATGTAAAAGTATAAGCAAAATAAATCCTTTTTCTCCTCAGGCTGCTTTTTGTTATGATATTCATTACAGCAATAGAAACCCTACCTAGACTGAAATAGTGTTGGAAGCTGACCATGAACAAATGGTCCCCGGTGTTTGGGCAGAGATCAAGACAAAGGCCATATCTACAAAGCTTTTGAAGTTCCCTTCTGACTCCCCCTTTTCTCTACCTCCATCCATTTAACCTTCTTTATTCCTTAAATTCTTACATTGTCTTCTAAGCCAGTCTCTCTCTTTTTCTTTTTCTTTTTCTTTTTCTTTTGCTTTTGCTTTTGCTTTCTCTTTCTCTCTCCTACATATATGGAAGAAGGAAGCATGGTACAATGGATATACTACTGTAGCTTATAACAAGATAATTTTTTAATCTCATAGCCTATTTTAGTCCTTTTCTCTTCACTCTTCATAAAATACATATAGACATGTATATGTATTTATGTATATATGAATATAGATACATGTATTTGTGAAGTGCTATCTTCTTGACATGACATGGACATTGCATTCATGAAATGACTGCAATATGGTTACTTACAAAAGACCTGCAGAAGATCAAACCAATATTATAGGAGGCAGCAATAATTGGATTCAGTGGGTTATCAGAGGGAGAGAGAGAAGGCAGTAGGGGCTGTGTTGGGTGTGTCTGGAGGGAATATGAGTAATGAGTTGGGGTAGACATGGTCAAGATATATTGTACATATATATAAAATTATCAAAAATAAATAAAAGATATCCTAATAAAGAAATGATTGCCATTGTCTAGTTTCTCGCCAAGCACATATAATAGGTATTTAGGATATTAGAAAATACTGCCCCACGTGCTTCATGTCACGTTCATGTACATATATTTAATAGTCAGAGCCCATTTTGTTGTAAGTGACATAAGAAAGAAATACAGCTCAAAGTAGATAAAACAAAAGAACAGAAAGGAGATTTTGTCTCCAGGAACAGCTCAGTTGGAGGTTCATAGCTCTGGCGCTTGCTGTCTTTCAATAGTCTTACTACACAGAGGATTTTTTACTCCAGTAAAAAGTGAAGATTGCATTTGGGTTCCCACCAGTTTTTGTATTTTCAAGGCTTGGAAGAGCTACTTGGCAGTAGCTATTCCTTTGTTCTTTATTTACCAGTGGTCAGTTATTTCTGCCCATACATCAAGTTTCTTATGAAAGTTGTTCTGGTAAGGGTTTCTATTGCTGCAATGAAACTCCATGATCAAAATGGAAGTTGGGAAGGAAGGGGTTTATTTGGCTTACACTTTGATATTGCTGTTCATTATCAAAGGAAGTCAGGACAGGAACTCAAGTAGGGCTGGAACCTGGAGGCAGGAGCTGATGTAGAGGAATGGAGGAGTGCTGCTCTTTGGCTTGCTCCCTGTGGCTTTACTCAGCCTGCATTCTTCTAGAATCCAGGACCACCAGTCCAGGGATGGCACCACACACAGTGGGCTGGACCTTCCCCTACCAATCGTTAATTAAGAAAATGCCTTACAGATAGAGCTTATAGAAGCATTTCCTCAGCTGAGGCTCATTCTTCTCTGATCACTCTAGTTTGTGTGTCAAGTTGACATAAGATGACACAGAAGTGTTCATCACCATCCAAGACTCACAGACTGGGTAAGAGAGATGAAAAGAGGAGTGTGCTCAGTGACCAGAGAAAAGGAGGAAGAATGCTAGGTGGGGAGAAGCTCTGGACCATCACTCCAAGGGGTTCTTTACATAGATACTGTCCTTTGCTATTTGACTGCATTTTAGAGGAAAGGAAAACCCATTGCCTACTGACTATGTTGGTTTGTTTTGCTGTTACTGGGATGGTAAGTGCGTATTTGAATACATGAAATATTTAAGTCCTTAGGACCCTGAAGAACACTATTGTTTCAAGGAAACCAAGCCCTAGAATAAAAAGGGTGATCTAACTGGGTAAGGTTTGAAATTCCAGCTTCTTGTCCCCAGTATTCCATCTCTCCTTGGGCGTGTGGACCAGCTACCAGAAAGAATCCCGCTCTCATGATTCCATGTCAGTCACTTTACTCTGAGTTCAAGAGGAGTCTTCATGGATACATGTGCATTCCATAAGGCACAAGAGAGTGCCTAGGCTGATGAAGTCAGGGTGATCACTAGTGATACAGGGAATGCTAAGCTTGTCATCTGTCATATACTATAGGCTTAACTTGTTGTTCTTATTGATTTTTCTTTGTTATAAGAAGAAATTTCTCATTATTAGCGTTTATTCAGATCAGCACCTTGCCTACCTAGTAAATCATCACAGCTAAAATCTACTTTAATTTAAAATTATATCCTTCTTCTGATAAGTTTTTGCAAACTTTTCTTAGTATAAGAAAGACCAATATACATAGAAGTGCATCGAGACTCCTTGCTTGGAAAGCTGTCCTTAAACTCTAATATCATTTGGTTTTATTTTCAGAAACAATTCATATCTATACTATTTATTTCCTATTAGAACACATACTTTCTTGCTAATAGAACTTTTGAAGTTGTCCATACAACTGTTAGCCTGGATTCATGATTCCTTCTTGATCTCTCCGTTTACCACTAATCAGCCTGTCAACATTGTCCCTCTATCCAGTAGAAATGATCATGACATTAATACAGAAAGAAGGATTTTACATAGGGGTTGGAGGAAATAGACACATTCATCATGCCCTTTGGTCTGTTCTAGCTCGTTGTGAGACATATATTCAACACAGCCTCCACCTCTCTTTGAAGAAACACTTGCTGGACGGAGGGTTTCAGTGCATAGCCTCCAGCTCTTGGTACCGTCTCTCTCCGTCTCATCTTTTGCAGCCATTTTCTCATGATGCTACGTTTCTCCCAGAGCCACCTGCATCTGGCCTAATGCAGAACATACTGGTTATCTACACTTGCTCCAGAAATTTCCATCAGCCCAAGAGCACAGATCTGTACAGTTCTTGTACATCACCATAAAGTCTACGCGCTTCTCTTTCTTTTCACAATTTTTGATGCCTAATAAATGCTTTTCTCCCCCTGAACTCTGTCTCAATGTATGCTTCCACTGAACATAACTGAATAACCTGACCGAAATGTCACACCCAAATAGTTTGTATATTTCCAAAAATAGGCATGTTTTATAAAACCCACAGTCCTGATTTTTAAGAGCAATTCAATAAATCTTCCAGCATTAGTTGTACGAGAATTTGAAGAGTGAGGTTTGACCAGAAGGCTAATTCTAATATGTGCTGGATTCTAAAAGGAGCCTACGGGACAGAATACGTGACACTCAGCATTTGCGCACCATGTGATGGGAAGCAAACACTGTTCATGCACGGCTGATAATTAGAGCCAGACTCAGCATGATAATCAGCACATGCTTCAATCATTACAGTCATGGAAACCGCAAAGGAAAGCTCATCATTTAGTGATAGCCCACATATTTCTGTGATGATCTCTTTCCAGATATAACACCAGAACAACATATCCTTTCTAACATTCCTTTGTATCTCTCCCCGTTTTCAATAATGATTACAGACACAGCTGTTTTAAGTCTGAAGACACTGATCTATCACTAAGTAACGAAATCCAATGTGTGTTTCAACAAACATAGCTACAATTAAAAACATTTTTTTCTCTGACCACAAGGAGAGATTCCCAAGTCCTGAGTTGTCTGTTTCTTTAAGTACCAGGCCACAGAAGAAGAGGATCCAGGCAGTCCTGACAAGACTTGACAAGCCATGGGCAGGTGCAAAGGAGGAGAAATACCCCTTTCAGTGGACTAGGGGAAGGGGATACAGGGGAAGACAGAGGGAGGGTGGGACTGGGAGGAGTTGAGGGAGGAGGCTTCAGTTGGGGTATATGATGAATAAATTGTGAAAAAAAAGGAAGAATTATCGGAAAAGGAAAGGACCCCTGGAATCACAGACTTCAGCTATCTTTTAGCTTTGACTTTGTTTCACCATATCAGTGAGTTATTTATGTCTCCTCATTAGCTCTGATAATGTTGGTTAATTAAAATGGCCCTAATTATTAATAATACGAAAATAGCATTTAGCATTTATTTAAGGCTTAACAATTTGAATTATCACATGTCAGGCTTGTCAGTCTGGATCAGTGGTTGAGGGTGTTCGCTCCACAATCATGAAAACCAGAGTTTAAGTCCTAGCAGCTACATGATCAGGTATGCACCTGCAAATGTCTGCAACCCCAGCAACCAGAGGGCCAGGAAGAATCTTCGGGATGTTCTGGCCTCCTACCTGACCTTGAGGGTGTGAGCCAGAAGTTTGCAGAGAGGCCTTTCCTTAAAAAATATGTCAAGAGTAAGAGCTGGCACTCAATGCCTTCTTCTGTCCTCACTAAACACACACACACACACACACACACAGAAAAAGTGAAAGGTGTGTACCTACATCACACGTAAATCCATAAATGATTATTTGACTTCTCACAGTTATTTTCTCATTTGGTTTATCTCAGAAAACCATGCAGTTTTGCTTGCCTCAATACATTGTTTTCATAAAAAAAAAATGATAAAGGCATTTTTTTTTCATGAACACATTTTGCTGGATCCTATTACCCTGCTTCCTTCCCAAACTACTGAAGTCTTTATTAAAGGCATGATTAATTTCTTTAAAAAAATATTTACTGCCAGACATCATGAATGAAAGGATGCAATGAGTTTCTGCATTTGCATAGGCTGAAGAGGGACAGGAGCGTTACTCCTGCTGACAAGGGTAATGTAATATATATATATATATATATGTGCTTCAACTATTAAAATATGATAACTGCAATGGAAAGCACACACACCATTTATTTATAGCACACATGTTTTTGTGATAATCTCTTTCTAGATATAATCCCAGAAAAACATATTATTCCTGCTAACAATCCAATGTATCTTTTATATACATACACATAAGCATACACATACGCATATACATATATATTTATTTACTGCTTTGGGCTCAGCAGTTAAGAGCACACACTGCTCTTGCAGAGAACCCAGATTCAGTTCCCAGCACCCACACTGGGGGACTCACAACTGCCTGTAATGCCTGTTCCAGTGGCTCAACATCCTCTTCAGGACCCTGAGGGTACCTGCACACACTAACACACACACATGCACACACACACGCACACATACAAAGAGAGAGAGAGAAATAAATAGTAAATATAATAAGTGAAAAGAACACAAACAACTCAATTACTTCCCATGTAGTTTGATTACATTATTCTTTGGAACATTGAGTTCAATTGACTTAAAACAACAAAACCAGCCCTGGACACATGCACACTTGGGCAATGCTAAATGGGCTCAGTAGGTTTCATTTACCAGTGTATGTCTCATGATAATAACTGGAGAGGAGTTCATGAATTTGGGGAGGAGCAGGAAGACACTGGAGGGTTGGAGGAGGGGGAGTGGGGTGGAGTGATGTAGATGTAGTGATGTAGAATTTCTTTATGAAATTCTTGGCAACCCACAGAAGAAAAATAGAAAATCCAGGAAAATCCTACACAGTATCTCTCATATTGCATATATTAAGCAATACCAACAGAACTGATGACAACCCCTAAGGACTCATCCCCGTCTGCTGTCTTAACAGCTGTAATTGTAGTCTGTCCAGGATTCGGCTTCTCCCAGAGGCAAGGGCTTCCTGCCACTGCCACTCTTGGTCTCCTTTAACTCAACTTCATTAATTTTCCTCCTTAACTAAGCCAGCTGATGCCCCCTCTTCACCACAAACAAACACAACAGAAGCTTTTCCTCTCTGGCTTCTTCCTAAGGTGAGGCAGTCCTTCCTTCTTCCACATTGAAATGGAAAGCTGGCACATCCCAGGGAGACTCCACCCCTAATCGCCGTCTTCCTTACAGTTGCCCTCTTATCACTCAAGGCCCAGAGAGGAGCTGATTGTGTACTTCATGCTAAGTCACCCCCACAGTCATGCTTGGAGATTGTAGACTCCATGGTAATAGTATCAAGAGGTGGACCCTTTGTGAGGAAATAAATTCATGAGAGTGGAGCCCTTATTTAAAATAAATAAATAAAATAAAATTAAAATAAAGAGGTAGAATTAATACTCTCTCTGTTGTCTTTAGGGTTGTCATTGGAACTTCTCACTCTGGAATCCCATCAACTTCCTGGTCCTTGAAAAAGAACTTACAGGTGGCATACAGAGTGCTGTTCAGGGGATACAAAGGGCAAAGTAGAGCATTTAAAGGACACTAATGACCATCCAAAGAGACCATTGTACCATTCTGCATTTTGGGGAAGCTTTATATGATTTCTGGAACAGATCTTTGAAGGGCATGTTTTCTGTCCAGGTAACCGACAGTCCCGCTTAGGTTGATTCTAAAAGGAGATACTATGGTATGGCCTTATTTATGAGACAGTCTTGAATAGTTAGAATAATCTCATAAGATTCAGGGCTCCGCAAACTACATTTATGTAGTCATTACTGGCAACTGTTAAGAATGTTATGTCTCTTTTCAAGGTGAAAGACATGACTCAGGACCCACTGCCTTGACCAGTAATCAGAATCCTGCTGTTCTAGTTCTGAGTGTAGTGTGAGGATAGAATCAACACCCAATGTCTGCCTACCTCCTGCTGTCTAACCAACTCACCAACGATGGGAAGACACGGTGAGAAGTGGCCATTTGTAAAACAAATGTGGAATGTGCCGGTTGCCTTGATTTTGAATAAGCCAGATTCTAATACTGGCTTCAACCGGCAAGCCTAGTGCTTTGTTACAAAAGTCAAAACCAACTAAGAGTGTGGTGAAATTTTTCCCTAAGATGACTTTCAGATAATTATCCCTCTGTCTTCAAGTGAAAGCCTGTCCTCAGGCACACATGCCTCCAGCAGTCTCATTGAGTATGTAGGCAGGGGCCTTTCTCCCAACTCAGTCTTGGCTATATCCCCGAATAATGCAATCTTTTCAGCATGTATTACTCTTGACCTCTTGACCGCTCGGTATATAAAAATCTTCTCAACTCTTGGAACCCACTTTCATAGTCATAACCTGGACCTTAAGATCAACCAGCTGCTCCTCGCCTCAGAGATCAGAAGCCATAGCATTAAATCAGCTGCTCCCCTCTATGACAATAGCCACCTCTCTGTGAATCTCCCGCTCATCTGCACCACACTTCCTGCTTCTTGACAGGAATTCTAACTCAGACTTGTTCATTGGCATTCACATACTTTAATCCCATCATGTTCTCACTTCCTTCCTCTTGTAGTTTAAGACGCAAAATGCATTTATGGATAGTGACACTTAGTACGCTATCCTCATCCTTTTCTACCGCCCAGGTTGTGTCAAGTGAAGAAGAGATGACTAAGGATACTGGTAAAAACGTGTGATAATGATTAAATTGTTCAGCAGCAGAACTAATATTTGTTGAAGTATGGAATTTAAAATGACAGGGGAGAAATATACGCATTTATTATCTGTCAATGTAGCAATTATAACAAGTAAAACAGCCAGCTAAGAAGAAAATGCATTGGAGGGAGAATAAACTTGCTGATGCCTCACTTGTAATAGTCAGGTGCAAAAGGTTATCATTTGATGTCGACAAAGAGAGTAATAAAAGCACATGAACATTTAATGGCACAAAACCAAACAGGAAGAAAGATAATATTATTGACTAAATGGGATGGTGTGTGGGTACAAATAGACAGATGACTTATGGTCCAGAGAGCAGAATCCAGAGTAAGGCAACAGTGGGATTGTAAACCAATAGAAAAAATTATATTGTTTCATAAGGTACTCAGCAAACTAGGTAGTGTTGTGAACCAATATCTCACAATGCACAGCAGAGTAAACTACAAACAATTCAAAAGATTAATTTTTAAAGAAAAAAAAAAAAACACTGACGATTCCTATAACCTGAATGATCTCCTCCTCTGTTCTCAACAGTCTTTGTTCCCCCCTTTGAAAACATACGAGCAGTCCTCATTTTTCTATGCCTTTCTATCAAAATGGCCCATTAAACTCAGTGAACAGAATTCAAGAGTATTTCTAGCCCATGGTTTCAGAATCCTTCACATTTGTTCCATAAACCGTAAGAACCGCATAGCCAGGTTTATCATAATAACAACCCAACTTCTTGATACCAATGTTATGTTTCAATTTTTTTCTGTTGTGTTTTAAAATGCCCTTTAAGCGAGCCAGTGGGCTGCCCAGCTCAGCTGCCACCCAGGGCTTTGAGTTGGCTCACCCCAAAAGCTACATCGTCTGTAATTGTTGGAGCACATGAAAGGTCCTGTCCTGCCACTTCAAAACTACAGGATCTCTATGACACAGGGCCACAACAGGATAACCAGGAGGAGTCCCAGTGAGGATCCAATATTGATGGTGTCACAGAAGTCAGAGACTGGACCCAAACCAATGACTCCTTGCAGGTGAAGATGTGTGGACAGAGGGGTGTACTGTGGACACTCTGTGACGGACCACACCTTCCACTATGCTTTGTTTTATTTTGCTTATTTGTCTGTTTGCTTGTTTCTGTGTTTTTTTTTACATTTTGTAGAGGGGGAGGCTGCAAGGGCAGATGGTAGATACGAGAGGACAGGGAGATGAATGGGACTGGGGTGCATGATGTGAAAATCAGAAAGAATAGATAAAAAGTTTAAAAAAATCAACAAAAATAAAAAGTTTCACAAATATTTTACTCAGTATTCTGATTTCCCTCATAATAATAAAAAAATTAACTTATTCCATCTGGCAAGAGAAACAAAACAAAAAAGCAAACAATAAGGACAACAAAGAAACTTAAGGAGGCAAGGGGTTATTTTGCCAGAGTTTGGCGTGTGGGTGTAGGCATTTTAGCAGGGCAGGAAACACATGGCAGTAAGTGGGTAAAGTATGGGGACAGGAACAGGGGGTTCGCTGGACTCCTAGGGAGAGAGAGAACAGGAAGTAGAGCCAGTAACCTACGCCCTCTGGTAATGCACCACTTCCTACATGCCCCACAATCTTTCCAAACAGCACTACCAGCTGGGGACCAAGTCTTCCAACATGGGAGCCCATGAGAGACATTTCATATTCAACCTACAACATCCCTACACGTTAGAAAATGACGTCGACTCAAAATCAAATCACTTGGTAAGAAAAGAAAATGTAATCTGTATCGCAAAATACTAATCTCTGATATGGAGGCCTTGAGAAGAAAATGGCCAACAACCTGGCTAAGAAAAAAAAAGGACAAAGTATGTGATAAACAATTCACAGAAAGTACATATGAGCAGTAGTTAAACTATGAACTTCTCGTTAGGCAAGTTAAAGCTAACATTTTCTACATGTCCACTCTTTTCAGAATGGCAAAACCCCAACCATTTTATCATGTTCCATGTGCTAAGTTCTGTGGGAAAGGATAGTCTTATCTATTGTAGTTCAGAACTGTAATGAGCATCATTCTTACGGAGGACACTGGTCATAAGTACAGATATATTTACATGTCTGGGAAAGTGCACTTCCAGAAACTACCCTTTCAGATATTTTATCCCACATGCTCTAATCTTAGTCAGTTCCTGACGGTAAAGATTAGGAGTATTATAAGTGTACATCAGAAGGAAGTCGAGCAGGTCACATTTATTTCAAGTGTTCAACCGGAAGAAAACATAGCCATTAGTCTGATGGGCTAGATAGGGCCTGCTTTTCTATGTTAATATAGCAGTTCATATTCCACAGACTACAGGTCAAGTTGGACTCACTGCCTGACTTCAGAAATAGCTTTTAGTTAGATCGATTGAAACAATACTGTAGCTATTCCTTTGCACATTTTGTGTTTGGCTGTGTTTGTATTAAACAGAGGAGTTGAAAGATTTCAAGTGAGGCAACATAGCCAGCAAAGCCCCAAATAGTATCTGTCCCTGTATGAAAAACATCTACTAATCCCTTCTCCATCTTTCCTTGAACTCAGTTAACCTCTTGAGGATCTGTGTCTACAGGCTGCAAGCTGAGTCTTCTTGCTTCTGCTTTCCTGAGGAATTCAGCACACCGATACACACCAATAATAATGCCAATCAATAATGTCAGAGGTTCGAAAGAGAGAAAGCTGATCCCTCTTTCTAGGCTGTTGATCTGTGGGGATTTTATTTGACTACTAATGGTCACAGCCCCCAACCCATGCAACTTTTCAAGAATAAGGGGGTTCTGGTATGTGGGTTGGGAAAAAGCACATGGTACACAGACCCCAAAGATAGTTATTTTATTCTGTTGTATTGCCTTTTTCTCAATGCTGGAGAGTAAAATCAGAGTCTTACATACGTTAGGTAAGCACACTACCACTGAGCCACATCCCTAGCTTTGACTCGATCACTCATTTTCAGCTGACTTTGTCTTAGAGAAAATGTTATACTCACAGCAAAACGTAACAGGAAGTTACAGGGAGAAGTCCATGATCTTCTGCCAGAGTGGCACAGGTTAAAGCTGAGGAATGTTCAGCAACCTGTCAGCACCACTCAGAGTCCACATTTACTTTCGTGTTCACTCTCACAGTGGTACACTTCTTTTCCTTTGAGTCAAGAATGCAGTATGATGTTTGCCTGAAGAGTATTTGATAAAACCATTGTCTTAGATACTGCTCTATTGCTGTGAAGAGATGCCATGGCCAAGGTAACGCTTATAGGAAGAAAGCACTTAACTGGAGGATTGCTTACAGTTATGGAGCTTACAGTTTGGTCCATTATCTTCACGGCAGAGAGCATGGTGGGAACGTGGTAGCACTCATGACACTGGAGCAGTAGCTGAGAGCATCCTCATATGCAGGCCAAGAGAGAGAGAGACAGAGACAGAGGGAGAGACAGAGACAGAGACAGAGAGAGAACTGGGCCTACCATGAGATTTTGAAACCTCAAAGCCCACCCACAGTGACACACTTTCTCCAACAAAGCCAAACTTCCTAATTCTTTCAAACAGTTTCATTCCCTGGTGGCTAACCATTCAAATATATGAGTCTATGGGTACCCTGGGCTCATATATGAATAGATAAACATGTTTTCTTATTATTTAAACATTATATAGATATATATAAACATACATTCCTCATATATATTCAGAGCGAGGAAAATACAAAGAAAGATAATAATGTAAGATGAAGAAACTTCAATGTTAGGATTAGCCTAAGGCTTTTCTAGCCAACAGTTGGTAAGCTGAGATGTGAGTTTATATGGAGAGAAAAAACCCAGAACATTTGGGAACTGGAGAAAGGACTAAGAACTTTGACAGGTAGATTTTATGTGGCAGATTTGGAAAAGGGAACTGTTACTCTCACTGCAAATCCACTGACTGGACGTGAATTATACCATCTTTCCTGGTGGCAAAAGTGGTTAGAAAAACCTCTCTTCCTAGAACAGATAATAAATTTGGTGGCAGGCTCTCTGTCTCTGGAGGATGGGAAGTTCCATGTAACAGGAAAATCAATGTATAATCACAAGGAAAGGCATCAGAGAGCCACCTTAGTTCAAGCTTGCTTCTGGAAAAGTCTAGCTCAAAATTAGTCATGTATGGACCACAAAAGCAAACATACCTCCCTGGAAGAGTTTATCTTGATGAAGATCTACGAGAGAAGAATCTATCCTTTCTCCATGTCTTCAACGCATAATGTTAAAGCATGCTAACACTGCAGAAGGCATCCTTATTCAAGAGAGAGGAAGATAGAGGCCTCACACCACTAGTCCATAGTGATTCTAAACTCTAATAAGGAGCTGTTGGCACAGCTGTGGTCAGCGTTCACCCATCCTTGTGGCCACTCCTCGAGTGTCTTAGTTTTGCCCTCTGGTGTCTGCTTCTGAGTCATCCTCCTTTTTAGACAAGAAGAATGTAAATTTTCAACCTCGCCACTTTCTTGGCCCTCTTCATGCCTATAAAAGGTTTGAAAAAGTGAAAGCTTTTTTTTTTTTCCTGATTTTTAGTTTTTCCTGCCTTCATTAAAGTCCAAGTTGGGAGAAAAAAGAAACAGAAAAAGAAAAAAAAATAGGATAAAAAAGTGATTGGGTTTATCAAGCTCTTCTCTTGTACTTTATGACTTACTCTAGATATATAAAAAATATATGAACAATAGTACTGCCACTCACATTAAAACTTGAAAACATGCGAAAGGTAGTGGCAGCTGACTTCTATTTTCCTTTTCCCAACCCAACTCCCACTTTCTTAGTAATAAAATCCATCAAATGGGTACACATTAGCTACCTCTTCCAAAGTGTACAAAACATTACACAAACTACTTAGCCTCTTCGTGCCTAAATTTCTTCAGTAGTAAGCAAAGACTGATAGGTTAGTATATAAATGATGTATGAAGTTAATGAGTGAGCATTAAGATGCTGTCACTCAGTGAGTGACGCTGTATAGCTGTTGGTTAATTTTCAATGATAGAAACATGCAAGTTTCTAACTTGATTGTAATTGTGGGGTGAGTATTCTTTCAATCGGACACTAACAAGGTTAGCATGGAGTCTGCCCAGAACAAACCTGTCAGCTTTCTCACCTTCCAGCTCCATTCTTAAACTCCACAGTCTACAAATGCATATTGCTTATTATGATTGAAATCAGTTCAGATATCAAATCTGTGTCAGAGAGAGACGTAAGGTTCCCTCTGGGATTTACTCATGCTGACAGCTCAAGGGAATGCACCTGTTGCTTTAGTCCTCCTATCTCTTTTCCTCTCCTTCCATTTTTCCATCCAGCAGAAAGCTTGCTCTACAAACCTATCTTGTACCCTCATCACCATGCAAGGATCCAAATCTAAGTCACTTAGTAACAGCCCAACATCTCAGCTAGATATGTATTCTTAAAACACTATGGAAAGAAAGAACTCAGAGTCCTAAGGGCAAGGATTCTAATTTCAAGATTTTTTACAACATCATCTCGGCAGCTTATAGAAACACTTTTACACAAAACAGTAGTCTGGTTATGTTGGCATGCATGCAGTTGGTATGAGAAACATATTTCTGAATATCTGTATGTATACCCAGACTAACAAATATATCTCCTAGATGTGTCGGGCTTCTTCTCTGGAATTTGAAATTCTGCTAGTAACTTATCATTAATGCCACATGGGGAATGTATTCACTATGTAATTCATGTATAAAACCATTACAGAAAATAATCTGATGCCTCCAAAGAACTAACGTGTAGCAGGATGTCATCGATTTGGTAAGTTATTTTTAAAGACTTTAAAAGCCTCAGTAAAATAGTAATATCTTTTGCATGCAATGAAAAGATGAGTGGAATGAGAAGGGGTGTTTGGTTTCCACCTAGAGATATATTGGTTACCTTGGGCAGTTTAACAAGAGAGTTGACTGAGAGCATGTGGGTCAGAGATACAGTGCTTGGGTTTAATCCTGATTGTGCATCTACTAGCAGAGGCTAAAGTTGATGGTGTTCCACCGAACCTCTTAGATCCGTCTGGATCATCCCCTCTGTATCCCCTCCAACATCTGTGTACTTTCCTTTTACTTGGGTACTATTAGAGCCTCCTTTCAGAACTGGTAGAAAACCGAAGGCATGTGTAACTTCATCCCCCAAGGGTGGCATGGCCTGACTGAACCAGATTGCGAAAGCCTGTGTCACAGCATAAAAGTTATACACGTAATGCAGTTTATACTCCATGATGCCTTGATGATCATGTGGAGGCTGAGACCCTATTAAAATTGCATATCACTTGGGGCTTTCTGGCTTCCTGCAGTTCCCTAGCCTTTTACCCTGGTATCTCTTATAAACACATCACTTGATGAAAACAACAACAAAAACTGTTATTCCTAGAGGCCAACTTCTGAGATATCTGGCCTAGAACACTTCTAAGTGAAGTTGGATTAAAAGAAAAAAAAAAACAGAAACAACAACAAAAACAAAACAAAGCCAGACAGACAAAAAAGCATAAGCTGGACGTGGAGAGGGGCATAGGAGGAGATGAAGGAGGGAGGGTGAGGTTGGGAGGGAAGGGGGGGCTATGGCTGAGATACAAAGTGAATAAACTGTAATTAATACAAAAAAATAAAAATTTAATTTTAAAAAGCACAAGCTGGGTGTTGTTGCACATGTCTTTAATGCCAGCACTCGGGAGGCAAAGGCAGGTGGATCTCTGCAAGTTCAAGGCCAACCTGGTCTACAGAGAGAGCTCCAAGACAGCCAAGGCTACAAAAAGAAACCCTGTCTTGAAAAATAAATACATAAAATTAAAAAAAAATAACTACTATGTGAAATCAGCCTTCCTTTACTTACAAATTCAGAGGAGATGGAGTTTTTAATAAGAAATTATATGAGATAATTTTTAAAAAGAAAACAGCTCACTGCCTATCACATGGTTAGATTGCATAAAATATTTACTAATGGGAAAAGTGCATAAAGGTTATTGAGCTTAATATGAGTCATGAATTTATGTTTCTCAAAATTAATATTATTCCAAAAGTTCTGACCTTTTCTGGGAACAAATGGTTGTGTAACCTTGACAACATTTCTATAAAATGTAAATCCACTTAATCTCTACCTCTCAAGGTAAAGATGACATTTTAATAATAAGAGGAAAACTCACACCACAGAAATATCATTGTAAAAAAAATAAATGTTTGGAACAGTGCTGTTATGTTGAGAGTCATATTAAGTGGTTCTCAAAGAAATTGACATCCAAGTAGTTACAAACTTAGAGCATTACTCCGTGGAAGAGTTTCTGTAGGTTATTAACTCACTTTTAAAGACTTAAAACAATGTTGGGCACACAGTGCAATTCACAAAGCTCTTGGTGAGAACCAGACATGGTGGTGTACCCTTGTAATCCTGGCACTTGGGAGATGGAAGCTGAGGTTATCCCCTGCTACATAGCAAATCTGAGGCCAGTCTCTCTCTCTCTCTCTCTCTCTCTCTCTCTCTCTCTCTCTCTCTCTCTCTCTCTCTCTCTCTCTCTCTCTCTCTCTGTGGGTGTGTGTGTGGGTGTGTGTGTATCTGTCTCTCTGTGTCTCTGTCTCTCTCTCTCTCTCTCATCTGTTCATAGGATGCTACATTTTGAAACTTACCTCATCATCTAGACCTAGTAACCTTTGGGGAAGGGATGCTGCCTACCAGTAGGGGGAGACAGAGAGCGGTTTGATTCTGTTCCACTAAGCCTCTCTAGAAAACTTGCCACCCTGGCTCTGGTTCTCACTAAGATCCCTCTTGATAAATTTCCCAGTGTGAGAAAAATATTAAATCTCTTACCATTTGAATTTACGACCTTTATCCTGAGTCTTAACCTTTTTCTGTAGGTCGGTTTCAGCCACCCCTTAATGACCAGAACACTGGTCAGAAGTTGTTAACAAAGGAAGTTTGGCTTAGGTTGATCTGGTGATCCTTGTGAAGGGATACTGTCAATATTATAAAATGATAAAGACCCGAGCTTGGAGAAGATTGCCACATCCCAAAGAGAGGGGATGAGCGTCCTAGCCCTTGGCCCTGGGTCTTTGCCACCTTTGGAAATATCTTATGACTTAGGAAGGTAGAAAGAGATATCTCTAGCCATTGTGCTTCATCCAAGGGTGGGATTTAGGACTCATAAACACTTTCAAGGTAGATTTGGCCATTTCTCAGAATTTGAGTCTTTCCAGGACAGATTGTGAAACTCCTGTTATTAATGCTGCTTGGCTTCATTCAGTTCAAGAGTTATATAATGGCAGAGAGCACTATGCCTAGACACAAAGTATTATTTTGAAATACCTGATATCTTTCACTGCCATTTCACATAAGTCACATAGAAAAAGCAAAATACAAGATTATCTACAATCTTACTTTCCTGTTGTATTCTAAATTTGTGAACCAACACTCTAATTTATGCAGAAATTTCACTGTTAACTTCTCTCCACTGATTCATTCTCCCTGACTCCTTGTCACATCTCTTTAATATGTAGAGAGGTTCAGCCTATTTTTAAGGAAATTAAGCCAACAATCATGATTCTGTTTTGGCAAGTTGAAGGAGGAGCAGTGGTCATGAGAAGCTTCATAGACTCAAAAGTGAGTCATTTTTATGTAGTAACAGCTATATACATTACAGTTTTATTGTCCATGTAATTGGGGAATATTTGTTTGTTCAGCCATTATGTTCATGAAGTCTCTGTTCCCGCTCTTGGTGACATTTTCTTCTCCAGTACAAAATGTATTATTGGTATTTCCATTTTCAAATAAGGACATCAAGGCTTAGAGAGAACAATTTACTCAAGTTTATCAGTCAGAGGGAGAAGAGAAAATATTAAACCCCAAGGAGACTGACTCACAGCCAATATCCTATGTTGAACAGAATGTCAGTTTAAATCCTTGACAGCCTAGGATATTGGCTTCTGGCTCCTAATCTAAGACCTCTACCCTCTATATCTGATTTCTTTCCTAAATCACGTGCTGTCTCCATCAACATTCCTTATGGACCTTTTGTGGTTGTGCAGATTCAATAACGCTTTAACGACTTTTAACTCCCAAACTGGGCTTAGCATCCATGCACAGAAGACAATTACAGACTTGTAATTACAAAAGATGTAGAAGCAAAGGGGGCTTCTCTCTTTTTAGTCTATAGTAAAAGCTGGGTGATATGTCTGTGGTTGCCATGAAGAGTCAGCATTTGTCTTCCTTGTGAAATAATTTTTTGTTCTTATTTGAAAAGAAACATGACATTATATCCTTCTCAGACTTTGGCTTTCTCTGGGAACTTCTTTAAAGGTTGGTGCATTTGGGAAGCCTTTAACAGCCTCCTTTCCCAATGCCAACAGATATTTTTGGCAATGATGAAACCAAATTACAATGTCACTAGTTCTTTTGTGAAAGGCTCTGCAGGCACATCCCTTTCTGGTTATTTACTGCCAACATATTGAAAATAAGTTGGCATCATCGGGGGAGGGGTGCTTAAATTACTCACAGGAAATGTACTTGAAAGTTCTGAAGATTTCATTCATAGAAATGAGAACGCATAGTTATTGGTATGACTAAGGCGAGGATAATATCTAACTGCAAAGACTTATTTCCACGTTTTGTTTTCTTACAGGAGAAACTCTAAAAGCTATTACACTTACAGCAAAAACAAGAAAGCATCACGTCTATGACTCAAATTTGATCCAGCATCTGTGGAAAGATATCATGTATGGAAATAATCTCCAAAAGGCTGAATCACAGGGTATGGAATGTATTAGGAAAACTAAGTTGAAGCGATTATATACCGATACCTGTTTTCCTAGGCGTGGACCACTTACCCAGATCAGAGCTGCTCAGAGGTAGTCCAGTGCACACCCACCTTCTTGTTTTCAACACAGACTCTTCGAAGCTGATCTACTTCCTCCCATTCAGAATCTCCAGGAATAGAGCTTGGGAAATGTACATTTTTAGCAAGCTCCTTAAGTGATTCTATTTTTTTTTAAAAAAAGATTTATTTATTTTATTTTTCTGTGTATGTGTATTTTGCCTGCATGCACAGTCATGTGCACCTCATGAATGCCTAGTGTGAAAGACCCTCTGGAACTGAAGTTACAGACCATTGTGAACTGCCGTGTGGGTGCTGGGAATTGTACCTGGGTCCTCTGGAAGAGCATCCAGTGCTCTTGACTGCTGAGCTATCTCTCCAAACCCTAGTGATTCTTTTAAACACTACAATTTGAGACACTTTTTAAGAGGAGAGTAGTAACAATGTAATAGAAAATAACCCAGTGAATGTTCTTGAATGTAATAAGAAAAAAAATAGGGCAGCAGTAAGGGAAAATGTCTGGGAAGAAGACTTTGAAGGAACAATCCCATCTCTCCAAGAATCTGGTCAGTGTCAGAGCCCAAGGTTAGAATGGACATCTTGACACAGATAAAAAGTGGTTAGTTTTTGCAAGCTTGAATCCTTCATCTTAAACCTAGCAACTGTTTATGTTTGTCTAGTTTGCTTTTTGTTGCTGTGATAAACACCATGATTAGAAGCAACATGAGTAACAAAGGGTTTATTTCAGTTTACAATTCCAGGTTATAATCCGTCAAGGGAAGTAGAGTCAGGAAACCAATGCAGAAAGCTGGATCTGAAACCATGCAGGAGTAGTGCTTACTGGGTTACTCTCTGACTCATGCTTAACTAGCATTCTTATACAGTCCCAGTCCATCTACCAAGGATTGGTGCATCCCAGAGTGGGTTGGACTTTCAAATATCACTCACCTGTCAAGACAGTCTCTCATAGACATGGCCACAGGCAGTTTGATCTTGGTAATTCTTCAACTGAGGTTTCCTCTTTGCAGTGGATCCTATGTTGTATCAAGAGAACAACAAAAACTAACAGGGACAATATTCGTCTTAGTCACTGTTCTATTGCTATGAAAAGACACTGTGACCAAGGCAACTTCTATAAAAGAAAGCATTTAATTCAGGGCTTGTTTAAGGTCTCAGAACCTTAGACCATTATTATCAGTGTGGTGCTGGAGCAGTAGCTGAGAGCTACATCCTGAACCATAGTCGGTGAGATACACTGGGCCTGGCATGGGCTTTTGAAACCTCAAAGCCCACCCCCAATGACACACCTCCTCCTACAAGGCCACACCTCCTAATCCTTCCAATCTTTCTCACATAGTGCCACTCTTTGATGACTAAACAGTCAAATATATAAGCCTATGGGGGGGCATTCTTATTCACCAAAATATTGATAGTGAGAAGGAACTAGAAGGAATAAGATACACTATCAGGTTTTATTGTTTTTAAATTCTACTCATAAATTTTCTATTTGAGGATTGTAATCATTTGAGTTAGTATTTTCTTTACCTTTGAGGTAGTATCACCTTACCAATGGATTGTTGTAAAATTAATGAAAGTTTTAAATATTTGCCAGATGTTGGGTGCTGCCCAGCTGATACAAATTATAGGGCAGGTTATATAGAGCTCTGGACAGATGAAAAGCACATGTCAAACAAAGTTCCAAAGAAGTCCATTTGGGAAATCTAGAGACTATTTACAGCATTCCTTGCTCCCTGTATTGTCACTCAAGCCAGTCAGGATTGTAAAATGGTTGTTTTTAATTCAATGATGGTTTTTTGGTTTGTTTGTGTTTTTGTGTTTTTTGTTTGTTTGTTTTGTTGTTGTTTACCTTTTTTTAAATTTGTACTTTGCCAGGCCCCTGCTAAATGCTGCAACAATAGTTCTGCAGTAGTGTTTAGGGAGTGGTGATTTGTGCTCATCAAAGATCATCCAACTTTGCTTGTTAGTAGCCATTAATCAGTGCTAAAGTCAAGTCAGGAGAGTTCAAGCATATTTTATTACACACACAAAAGAATCTCTCAAACATTCCCTTTAGGTAACAAGACTTATAGCTTCCTTCGGTCAACATGTCCTTGGCAGAACTTTTCTCTTCAAACAAGAGAGGTCATTTATATCCTAGGCACAAAAGCATCTACAAGAAAATAGCATGAAATATTGTCTTGCAAACTGAAACAGCAAAACTACACAGGGACCATAAACTCCTTTTCTAGCTCTCAAAATTTATTCTCTGGTCCAAGTATTGGTTGTTGCAATGACTCATAGCACTGTCCAGCTAGGGTTGGGCTTAAAAAGTCAGACAAACAACTGGACTTCATGTTTTCTTCCTTGTCGGCTGTAATAACAGGTAATACCCAATCTGCTACCTATTTCCATGTGTTGAGTGCTACCTTTCTGAGTGTCTTATCAGACCAAAGTTTAAGATTTTTTTCCTCTCTCATTTATGGGGATAGAAGATATTAGAAGAAATGATGTCATAAGTTACTGGCCTGGGATAGATGAAGTATAACAGGGCCCCACTGGGAGGAGATAAGGGTACCACATAATTGAAAGAGTAGAAAAGGCCTCAAAGATGAGCATCTCTGACTCCACAGGTAATATTTATTTATGTGGAGCCTATCGCTATCATCATTGCAATTCTGACTTACCTTCAATAAGATTCCTTTCAGGCTGTGAGCTCAGACGCTCATAAATAACCAAGATGGGGAGAAGAAAAAAACAACATACTGATACTGGCTTCATATCCTAGAAAAGGGTGGGTGTAGTAAGAGCATCAAGTCCCAGGTCTCTAAAATATTCATTGTGAACCAACCAAAGGAAGACTCTGGGATAACCATAGCAACACAGAAACATGTAAGCTGGAAATCCTACAAAATAGATAAACCAGCAGGACTAATTATAGTTATGGCCATTAGTCCATATTTAGTATGAGGTCTTCTTGATACCTAGATAGAATATTTGTTACATTTTTTTTCCTCACAGAGTGAAGTCTTTCTGATCTCTATGCTTTAAGTAGTTTTCAGGGATTCTTTACTTTTTCTTATTTTACTTAACCTTATGGCACCAAAAAAATCACATGTCTGTGAGGCAGAACAGAGTTATAAAATGGCTAGCCCATGATTAGCAACTGTTTTTTATCATTTTTTTCTGGTGATATTTTGCTCAATTTTTTTTCATATTGTCTATGTAATGAATGTTCTTGAGCTCACAAACTCACATCTCTGTTATTTTAACAGGTTTACTTTTTGTTTGTTTGTTTGTTTGTTTTAGCAGAGCACAAGGGATGTGGTAGGTATCGATGAAATGAGCAAAGGCACTCATAAATGAGGTGCAATAGAATTATGCTTGATCTCCAAATCCACATTTTAACTTAAAGTGTTGCCATTATTAGAAACATTTCTTTATTGCTTGACCCAACTACTCAAGCTTTATCCCAGGTACAATAAGACCTCACCTGAAGATGAACCATTACATGGCATGATGATATATAAAGATAGATTGGAAAGCTGATCAACCAACATTATACAACTTAAGTGCACAGGGTAGCTTCTTCAATGGCTCTCTAAAGCATAGACAGTAAGTGTACAATACCGTATTAATGAGAGAACATTCTGAATGCAGTTAGTTTGGAAAACGTGTTTCAGAAGAATACACGAAAGTATGACTTGGCAGAGTAGACACGAAAAGGAGAAAAGGGTTGACAGTCCTCAAGTTGTTCATGTAATTTTTCATTTACTTTTACAACAGTATAGAAATTGTTTATCCCACTTTAGACATGAGATAGAATTTATAGGACTTTAAAGCCTAATCTAAACTGATGGTCAAAAATGTATTTGCTTTGAGATACCTACAGATGAAGCTTTTGTGTGTTACAGAATGCCTGAGGCCATGCAGTTTAGAATTTTCTCATTCCCTATAGTTAGTACATATCATTAGTGATACATTAGTGATATGATACTTCAGGAAAATTTCTAGTCTTTGTCTTCCTACAAACATTTTTTGGTATGTTTGGTAAAATATTTACAAATGATAATTGTGATGACTATTCTTGGTTGTCAGCTTAACTGTATGTGTAATTAACTAAAACCCTAAAATAGAGGACACACCTTAGAAAATTTTCTGCTTAATTTGAAGTGGGAATCACTGAAGACCAGCTGAGACATCCAACCTCGTGGACTGAGAAACTACTGGATTCTTGGACCTTCCATGAGGAGACAGTCATTCTTGGATTCGTCATAACTCATAACCATAACTCATAAACCATTTTAATAAATTCTGTATATAGAGAGAGCTTCATTCCATTATGTCTGTTTCTCTAGAGAACCCTGACTAATATAGTGTTCCAAGACTCAACTCAGTGCAGCTGATAATTATTTTGTTTTGTTTTTACTTAGCATTCATAATAATGAAGCAATGGAGATTTACTTTATGTTCAGAGCCCTTCCTTCATCTGCTGTCTGTGCTCTTATCAGGACCAATATCAAGAGGCTCCTGCATCAATACTGAGGATGAAGCCTACTTTGTACAAGATTACCAGGAAAAAAAGAGCTCCTGCTGAAATTCCCTAGGATCTATTTCATTTGTTACAATTTTCTGTTTTTCTAACAATATATAAGTAATGCATGTCCATGAAACAGTCTGAACGTACTAACAGTGAAAGCAAAATAAAATTAAAACTATGTGTAATCCTACCCCTAGAGATAATCACTATATTTATTGATAGATGTTTATTTAGCTTTTCAATTGAATGTAACACATTTTCTACAAAATTGAGATCTACTCTACATGACATTCAATATTGTTCTCCACAGTGAATTTTAGAGGTTATTTGATATTCCATTATATACAAATAATCATAATTCATCCAACCAAGGTGACTAGTACAAGGGATTTGATCAGTATGGCAGGATGTTGCTGAACTATGATTTGTCATATATGAAAACAGAAACATCATATTTGAGATGGGTGAGTTCAGAAGCCTTAGGCCAAGTGTATGGAGAAAGATATAGAATGAATTCTTGCTATGCTGTCCGTGGTTTTGAGTCTTATTCACATAACTCTTCCAATCCCAGCCCAAAAAGTGCAAATCCATCATTAAATCCAATGAAAGAAGATGCATTTCTAAGATTTAAGAAAATGCTCTGCACCCTACTCCTACCCCATAAGCAAAAATGGCAGTAGAGTGGACAAATGTCGGGGGATATGAGGACTGAGGAAGCTAAGTCCACCTCTTAATCTGAAATTCAGGCATGTCATTCATGTCTTCAGGCATGAAGCTCCATGAGCCAAGAATACAAATTGTTGGGAGTAGAGAGTTAGAGGCAGGCACTTCCATGTGCCCTAAGAAGAGAAGCCTGCTACGAAGAGAGCTAGCACATCCGTGAAGCCTTATTCAGCACTGGTAGAGGCAGCTGGAGAATGAACAAATGATGCAAAGCCCTGGGAACAAATAAGTTCCACCGGAATGATGGCTACATCCAAGGGCTTGATGGCTCAGTGCAGGTCTCAGCAGTTGTTTTCATGAGCACGCCAGATGATTCCTCTTGACAATAATCTGTAAAATCCAGGAAAGCTTAGATGCTATTGCAGGGAGAAAAGAGAGAAAAGAAAATTACAAAAAAACAAAAAGAAAATTACTGAAACGTCTGATTTAAGCCTTAAGAGACTAAAGTAACTGAGAGTAGACTGTGGGTGTGTAAAGGAGGCCACAAAAGGAGAGGCTTATGCAAATGTGTGTTGCACTGGTTGCACGTGTATCCTTTAACAGCTTTCCTAAGATGTTAAAATCCAAATACCCTAAACCGTGCCTGTTGACAAAGTATAATCCAGAAGGTTCTATTATAGCCACAGTGCTGCATAGCCAGTCACGGAATTTTATTTTAAAACTGTCTATATTCCCCCAAAAGCAAATCGTGCCTGTCAACAGCTGTAAGGACTGTGCATCCTTCCATCCTCCCCGAGACATTTTCCCTAGACATGGGAAAGTAGTATCCTGTTCTTTGCCTTTTACTCATCTGCATGTTCTTTACTTTCATATGAGTAATATATCTAGATAGATAGATAGATAGATGATTCTGGGGCTTTCTCAGGTTGTACTGTTTTATTATGGATTGAGTTATTTCCCAGGAAACCTTAATAAGTTTATATCCAAGCTCTCAGTATCTAGGAATGTGACTGGGTTTGGAGGCTGGCAGTTATTTGGGAAAGCCTTGATCCAATAGGGCTATGTCTTTATAAAGACATCAGGATGCATGCATACAAGGAGACTGTGTAAAATACTGTGTAAAAAATAAGAAAAAGATGGCCATTTACAAACTAAAAAGACCTTAGAATAAATCAATCCAGGTGACACTTGGATGTCAGACTTCCAGCCTTTCTGTGGAAACACACCTTGATAGCTTAAGCCACCTGCTTTCTGATTCTTTGTTATGCTAGCCTTAGCGAATTAGTAAATATGCATTAATATTAATGTATTTTGTTACTTTTGTTGATTGATACATAATAATGCATGCTATGGACATGCTGGATCTTATTTACCCATTGGCCACTAATGGACGGAGGTAATTTGCACTGTTGGCTATTATGATTATGGCTATTATTAATGCTGCTAAGAATATTTTATGTAATTGTTATGTCAGCCCATATTTCAATTTTTTTTTCTCGTGTATACCTAGTGATGCAACCATTGGGTCATATGGTAAACCTGTGCTTAAAATATGAAAGAATAGTCAAACTGCATTCCTAAGAGACTGTGATATTTATCTGTAGAGAGAACATTTCTCTCTGCAGAATGCATGAGGAACAGCAGGTTTTTCATAGAAGATTCCAAGCTGGCACGAATCTGTTAGTGATTGTCAGGCTTAGGTTTCCAGTCTTTCCCATGCGCTGTATACACGGGGCATCTGGTTTCACTCATTAGCAGCAGCAAAGCCGACTGGTCACATATTTAAAATTAATGATCAAAATACAGATCAAAGAGAAGGTATTCCGTTACCTTTGATTAAAGAGTAATTCAATGCTTTGACAACTGGCCGAGTAACCATTGCCTCTGAAACATAATAATAAGCAGTTCACAAACCAATCTTTAGCAGAACCCTAATTGGTAATTTCATCTCTAGTGTGAACTTTAAAAGGACATTTTCTTTGTGCAACCTTGGACTGTAATCAGGCAGGTCTGAGGGAAAACTGTGGCCTCATTATTTCTTGTTTTCCTTTCAGACATTTGAGGGAATGGTGTATATAGCTCAACCTGTCTCCACAGGGGCTAAATAAGTGGTCAATTTGGCTCTTTTATCATTAGGTATTTTAATTTCTATTTATCTTTGGATGTCTTCATATATATATATATATATATATATATATATATAGTGTATTTTGATCATATCTAGCTTTTCTGTCTCCTCCATTTCATCATGGAAACCATTCCCATGAAGTCCCATCTCAAGCTTATGTCCTTTTCGCTCTCTCTTTTTTAAGCTCATGAATCTAATCAGTGCTTCCTGGGGGTGCATGGCTGTGGGGGTTTCCACTAGAGAGTGGGTGGCCTCTCCAGGGTTGCGCTCCCGAGGAAAACTGACAGGCTTTCCCACAGCAGCCATCAATTGCCAACAGCTGTTCAGATAGAGGCAGTACTTCATGAGTCACTCCCGCCTCCAAACGAGGATATGGATTATTTTGATTTGAACTGTCGTGTGCAAGCAACCACAGCTGCCGTGAGCTTGTGTATGCAACAGTCCTGTCTCGTCTGATTGACAGTTTCTCAGAAGTCCTTTTCAGTGCATAATCTTTATATCCCATCTGGCTGAGCACTCTATAGTCACTTATTCTCTCTACTTTGACCAGTTGTGGTTCTCTGCAATGACCTCTACTCAGTGTGCAAATAAGCTTTGATGAGGGGAGAGAACTATACTAACTATACTAACCTATTGGGGTAAGGCTAAGCATTCAGAAGGTAGTTGGATACTACATTATTTCAGCAAAGTGATAGTAGCAGGTTCTCCTCTATTGTCTATGATCTCTCCAGTCATGGGTACTTGCCTAGGTTTAGCGTACCAAACATGGCTTCCCTTCCACTAAGCAGGCGTTAATTCTAACAAAAGAGCTATTTATTGATATGACATCAGCGCCACTATCTTACCTTTGGAACTATGTCGCTGGGCTAGCCATTATTACTACTCACATGCCTTACAACTGTATACTTTTCTGCTTCAGCAGCTTACATAACATTTTCTAATACTACAAAAACTAGCCTATGCTTCCAGGTCAGTGCCATATATGACCTGTCCTGTAACTGATGTGTGTATTGTCTACAACAGCAAGGTCTTACTCTTGAGTTCTAGCATGCAACAAAGTACAGTTATACGGGCCTGTAAGAGTTTTTTAGACGGCCATGACCAAAAACTAAAAGGAGAGGTAGCTCACATCTGATGCTGGGCATTTTGTTTGCTAATCTATGACTTTTAGACAGGGTGTTGTCCATCCCCCCAATATGGAGTCATTCCAGTTAAGCTATATGTGTGTGTGTGTGTGTGTGTGTGTGTGTTTAAAAAGCTAACAAAGCAGTAGAGTTATATAGAGAGTGATAGAATGCAGGTACAATGAAACAGCAAAGGGGAATCCAGTGTGGAATGACTTAAGTATGAAGAAATAAGAGAGATAGGAGGATAAAGAAAGGAGAAAGTAGCTTTTTTTATGCAAAAGTTCCCAGTATGCAACCATATTAGGATCAAAAACACAACACAATCTAATTTTTTTTATTTTTATAGAAAAAGAAAAATATAAGAAAGTTACCCAGAGTTATATGACTCCAAATGCCCTGCACTATTTCCCATAACAATCTTTAGTAATTAAATAACACTAAAAATATTTGGAAAAGCAATAAATAAGCCTATTTTATAAGCTTTTTAAACATTGGTTTTCATGTGTCCTGTGTACATGACACATACCATGGACAAAGCTAAGTTTATGGTGTGGGCGTTCTTTAGAAATGACCATGTAATTTAAATTTAATTTATAAAAATGATAGGAAATTTACTGATGTCTTTTTTCCCTCTGTTAAATGAAAAAGCACATTGAATCAAACCTCAACTCCCTTGTCTCCAAAATTAAAATAATGAAAGATAAGGGGCCTCTCATCTGAAATAGAAAGAACATTACAAAAATGGATATCCAATTTGATGGGGAAAATTATGCTCTTATCGTGTTCTAAATAGCAGGAACTATTAGGACCACAAAGTAGCTGTTCATTAGGCAGAGAAGAGGCCCCTGAGCTGACCTGTCACTAAGAGCTTGCTTTATCAAAAGTGAGTCATGAGGAAAGTACCCCTGTGGCTACTTGTATTTGGGCCATTTGTCTCTGGCACAAATCAGCATGCTACTGTGATCGAGCCTAGGAAACTTTAGAACCCTTTCAGAATCCTTTGGGGATCGTGCGTGGCTTTTCTATTTACATGAAAATTCTCAGGGAGCAAAAAGGACATCCTAGTCCAAAATGTTTTTTTTTATTTTATATAAAAAATATATAAGAAGAAAGTTTCCCAGGGTTACATGACTCCGAACTCCCTCCACTATTCCTCGTAACAATATTTAGTAGTCCACTCTTAGATTCTTCCCCTCAGTTCTCATTAAAATGCAAGCACACTTGGGAGGTATGATTTGCAGTTTACATGACTGAAGACTAAGCATGCAGCAGAAAGTTCAGGAAAGGGACCACGTTCTATAGTGTGGGCCACAGATCATTTGGAGCTAAGACAAACCCAAAAATGGAGAGGATGTTTAAAGAGGCAGAGAAAAGAAATCTGCACATGCGGAGACAGAGCCAAGAAGTCCAGTGGGCCCGGTCTTCTCTGTCAGCATACCATCACCAGTTCTGTGTCCATCACCAGTTCTGTGTCCATCACCAGTTCTGTGTCCATCACCAGTTCTGTGTACCAGTATAGATCTGCCAAGGACTTCTTAGCCAATGCCTTTGTATGTGATGTAAATTTCTATTTGATTTTACTTTTTCTTAACAGTGAATAAAGAATTTGTAGACCTTTATCTTTGCTTTTTCAGGAAAAAGAAAAAGTGATACGTGTTTTGGAGTACAAGCGGTAGAGTCAGAATGCCTGAGCTCCAATTCTACTTATTAGTGATTATTATACCTTACAAACATGCCTGGAATTAGCTTAATGTGACACTTATTATAAGTTCCATGTCCCTTCCCTTTTTATCTTTTCTGTCCCCAATGGTTTCTTAGTAAGTCTTTGTGCTGGACAAACTTTTAGTGGAAGTAGCTGTGGCTGATTTTTGTCCGTCTAGTTCAGAAAATAATATGTAGTCATGGGATCCATACTTCCAAGGACACAGGACACTACACAAGAAATCCCTTTCAACGGAGACTAAAATATTGAGGATTTCAAGTACAGGTGCTAAGAATCTACAGCCACAATCAAAACCCGGACACACGCGCCATCTTGACTCCAGGCAGAAGAGATTTCAGATAACGGCAACACCAGCCTATGTGTGCCACTCATAGTGAGATCAGCCCCTTCCTGACTAACTAACACAGAGAATCACAAGTTGATTAAGTAACGTGCAAGACAGGCCGCATCTTACTGGGTGATTTCATCCGGATAAACACATTATAAGTTAAAAGGATAGCAAGCAAGCAAATTCATTTAAGGCAACCAATCAACCTGATATGATGACGTACCTATACAGCACGGTGCAGAAAGCATATTTATCCTTGTGATTATGGGGAGGACGGAAGCCGAGGCACTCTGCTGTTGCCCAACATTGTGACAGAGTACTACACCACACAGAAACGTCCTCAGAGAAATCGAAACTCAAAACTTGAACTTCAGTTGCTACCGAATGCATAACCAGGTGTGTACCATGATAAAGGTGAGATATCCTACGTCAGCCCATCAAGAGTCAGGCCTGTCGGTACTACATTTTTGCATAATTTGCTATGTAGCAATAGTACCTGAAACATATTTCTCTGAGTAAACGCATTCACACGTCTCAGTATTTCATTACATACATGAGGAGGGTGACCACTGGCCTGGAGTGTTCATTTGCTTTTATTTGTATTTGTTTTGCTTTCCTCTGTTTTAGAGTGCTTTTTTCCCCTTCAAATTAAGTGTAATAACAACACAATTTAGTTCTCTATGTATCATACTTTGAATTCACAATGACGTAAATAGAGAAATGAAGAACTATCAAAAGATTAATATAACTAAATTTACTCTGATATTAAATCAAGCTTAAAATCAATTTCAAAGGTTTATTTTATTTTTATTTATGCATATGTGTGTGTATGCCCGTGTGCATGCATACACGTGTACATATACCTATGAAGATCAAATGAGGGCTCAGATTCCTGGAAGATAGAGTTACAAGTGTCTGTGAGATCCCCAATGTGGGGACTGGGATCCAAGCTTAACTCCTCTGGAAAAGAAGCAATCACTCTTGACGTCTGAGTTATCCCTCTAGCTTCCAGAAAAAAAACAATATTCAAAATAAAGAACCTAGGGAAGATTTCCCAGAATCCTATCGAATTGTGTCTAATACTTGAATAACATTTCAATGTGCAAGCAGATAAGTAAGTGGCACCAATGTGCTTTCCACTAGACTTTGACAGTGACACAGCTAATGATTCAGTTTCTGCACTGTCTGCAACCAAATCTGGGTGGCTGCTAGGCTTTTCAAATAAAACTTAAACAGTTAATAAAACTCAAAATTCAAATTATTATTTATGGTGAATGGTTACCATACTGGTAGCACAATTCTAGAACATTCTTGCTCATCAAATGTAGGGCCTGTAGAGATAGGAAATGTTTTACTTACTAAAGGATCTCACTCACAATATTTAAGCTGATTAGCAATAAGAAAAGGTAGAAAAAATATTGGCCACTTTCTAATTTTCAATACACATGAGCATATGTTACACAGCAAGGAAGGACTAACGTTGCAAATAAAATTCAGGTTGATCTGACATGAGGTGACAGATCTACTTTAAAGAAAATAAGAAAGCCTCTTTCTCCTTAGCCATAGAAGTGACTGTGGCTAAGAGGCAGAGTTCCATTGTTCTGAATGACAAACTCTACCATAGAAAGATGCTATGTGAACCACATAGTCAAGGAACAAAGGAAGTCATGAGTCTTTATACTTAACAAGCACATCAGTGAAGGTATTACTTAGGTGAGCTATGTCAAAGCAGGGAGATCTTTTCTTTCTGGTTTCAAATGTTACAGCGTTCTCAGCTTTAGAGTTGGCAAGGGCTAGAGATTGCTATAAACTTAATGATACCATGTGGGAGTTGTATCGTGAGCACTTTAAACCAGAGACTGAAAATAGTTGGATACTGAAAAGACAAAGCCCAAGGTGAGCTTGACTTTTTATCTGTAATGCTCCATTTCTCCACTACTGCAGTGTCCTAAGCTTGGGTCAAGGAGTCTTCAGGATCTTTAATATAAATGCAATCTCAAAGTCTCCAGAGGCACAGGTGTTAGTTAGCAGGTGAGATTAATCTGGACCACTTAATTGGGTTCATTGTAATTACAAGGGTCTTTTAAGTATAGAGGAGAGAGACAGATAAGGGCAATGGCAAAGCAAGGAATGGAGAGTGTGCAGGGTAAGAGAAAGGCTGCATTGTTAGCTTTGAAGGTGGTGAGGACATGAGCTGAAAAGTGGGATCAGCTTCTAGAAATCATGGAGGAAAATAAAGCGAGGAAAGTTATCTCCTGGACCATCCAGAATGTTCACAAACGTCATATTTTGATTTGGTCTGGTGACACCATGTTAACCTCTGACCTCCAAGAGTTGCCATCCACTGTATGGCAATGAGAGACATATTCATTTCTTTGGAGTACTAATTGAAAACCAGGCACATAACTACAGAGCCTTTTGACCTAAGAGGCCCTTCCAAGAATCCAAAGAGCATTCCTCTGCCTCTGAAATTTTGTCTCTTCTTTGAGCATTCCTAGGTTCTCTAGCTACTCTACTGCTGTGGTTCTGTGTCTAGCCATCCTAGCCAGTGTCTCCAAGACCTTAGATGGTTTGGCTGAGATAGTACTTAAACAATGTCACCTACTGTGGAACACCAGAGTCCACCTGTGGGCCTGAGCAGCATTCTCTCTCATGCACTGACCTTATGTGATGTCTGTCTGTAAAAGGCTGACAATGGCTTATCTTTTGTGGAAACAATTTTCACAAAGGGAGTTCCAGTTATCAGCTTATACCCCATCTACACATTGACTCATTTTTTTAAAAATAGATTTGCTACAAAGTAACCCTAGCCCTAAGCTTAGATCTTAAAAACATGATGAGATTGGGGTTCCAAAGTGTCAGCTTTCTCTTCCAACTGTTTTTCTACAAGTTGGTCTTTCCTCTATTTAACATACACATCAAAGAAATTAATTAATAACATTCCCATGGCATAGTCAGTCTTGTAGACCTTTCCGTCTTTGCCCATCTATCCACAGAATGGATTGTATTTCTTCAGTAACTCAGGTATTTCCATTTCTGGGGATGTGGAGTTTTCGATACTGTCACTGGACCAGTGACTGGCAAGTGGGGCTTCCTGGCCATATCTCAGTGTACCTCAGTTTGTGCAGGGTGCCAAAGAAACAGCTGAGAATAAAGCAGACTCAACCCTCAAATATCTCCCACCCTAGAATCTAGCCTTCTCCCTCTTCTTTAAGATTCACTTTTATATTCTACTATTCCCTGGCAGCCAAGAAAATTGATTTAGTTTTGCTGTCTTTAGTTTATGTTAGAAGAAAAATGGACCTGTCTAGTTTATTTTTGCAAAGTATACACTCTCACCACTTAGACATCACACTTAGCATCTGGTTACTGAGATGAGGGAAAGAGTGATTTGAAAATAATGAAAAGGGATTTTTCAAATTGGTTTTGTTGCTGCTGTTTCTTCCTATACAACTAGAAGCTTGTAAGAAGCTACTCAGGACTGTTAGAACAGTTTCATGGCACAAGCGAGGATTATCTTTCATTTATCCTCTGTTCCTCTTTTGGCCCCCACTACTTAGCTTTCTTCAGGGCTGGGATGGAGCCCAAAGCCTCATACACTCTAGGCAAATGCTCAAACACTGAACAGTATCCCAGCCCCCTCAGCACAAAGCCACCTTAGACTTGGGCTTGTCCTGTGTTTACAAAGAGGCTAACTCCTTCGTTTGTTCCTAGTAGGAATAAAGGAGCAAAGCTGTGTGCAAAAATGTAAGTCAGTTGAAAATGAATCAAGATCAGATAAGCAGTTTAAGCAGCCCTATAGCTCTGAGTAAAATGGAAGCAGTGATTAAAAAGTCTATTAACCAAAAAAGCCCAGGACCAGAGAGTTTTAATGCAGGATTCAACCAGACTTTCAAAGAAGGTTAATGCCAATACTCCTCAAATTATTTCACAAAATAGAAACAGAAGGAACACTGCCAATCTCATTCTGTGAGGCCACTGTTACTTTGATACCCCCAAAATATAGACACAACAAAGAAAGAAAAATTACATACTAATTTCTTTTATGAATATAGATGTAAAAATTCTTAGTAAAATGCCTCTAAACTGAATATAAAAACACATTTAAAAAAACACATTAAAAAGATCCCCTACCATGATCAAGTAGGTCTCATCCCAGGGAGGCAGGGATAGTTCAACATACATGAATCAATAAATATAATCAGCCATATTAAAAAACTGGAAGACAGAAAGCACATGATCAACTCATTAGATGCAGGAAAGGCCTTTAACAAAATATAACAGCCTTTATGATAAAAGTATTGAAGAGATTGGGGATTTGAGGGACATACCACATCATAAAGGCAGTTTACAGCAATCCAATATCCAATATCAACTTACATGGAGAGAAACTCAAAGCAATTCCACTAAAATAGGGAATGAGACAAGGTTGTCCACCCTCTCCAAAATGCTTGCATTCTTAGCTAGAGCAGTAAGACAACTGAAGAAAATAAAAAAGATACAAATTAGAAAGGAAGAAGTCAAAGTATCACTATTTGCAGATGATATGATAGCATATATAAGGAACCCTGAAAATTCCACTGAGAAACTTCTACAGGTAATAAACAAAATAGCAAAAATAGCTGGATACAGAGTTAACACAAAAATCAGTAACCTTCCTATATACAAATGGATTGAGAAAAGCATCAGGGAAACAACACCTTTCTCAATGATATAATAATTATGTAATGTATGTCAAATAATATAAAATATCTTGTAATAACTCTATCCAAACAAGTGAAAGACTTGCATGATAAAAACATTAAGACATTGAAGAAATAAATTGAAGAAGATGCTAGAAAATAGAAGGATCTCCCATTCTCTCAGAGCAGTAGAATTTATATGATAAAAATGGGTATCCTACCAAAATCAACCTATAGATTCAATGCAACCCCCATCATAATTTCAACACAATTTTTCACAAATCTTAAAAGGACACTTTTCGGCTTCATACAGATAGTGAAAAGATAGTGAAAAGAATCCTGAATAATAAAAGAACTGCAGGAGGTATCACATCATCTCTGCCCTCAGATTGTACTACATAGTTGTAAGAATATAATAAAAAAAAAAAACATAACATAGTATTAGTACAAAAACAGACTCATTGATCAATGGAATCAAATGGAAGATCTAGACACAAATCCACATGCCTACAGATACTTTTTTTTTTAATTATGAAGCCAGAAATACATCATCTTCAACCAACAGTGCTGGGCAAACTGGATGGCTGCACATAGAAGAATTCAAATGGAGCCATACTTATCACCCAGCCAAGAACTCAGCTCCAAATAGATCAAAAACCTCCACATACAATCATGTGCACAGAATGAAGGATGGAGGGATGATTACAAGCTAAAGTCGTTCTCTGAAGACCCTAACCAATTTGATGGAGGAAACTTACTGGTCGGTTTCAGGTACTGTGGAGAGGGACCTGGATGTTGCAGCTCAGTTTCAAACTCCTCAGAACCACATTGGGCTTTGCAGGAGCAGGAAAAAAAAAAAAAAAACTGCAAATACAAGTCAGATGTGCTTTAGATAGTTCTGCCATCCCTGACTTTGGCTATGACCTGGAGGTCCAGCTTCACACACTCCCTACTTACCCAGTGGAGATTGACTGCCAGGACTTCTGAAGTCTGCCCACTCTCTAGTCTTCTGGAGTTCTATAGTGTTATTTATTCATTCACTTAACATGCTTTTACTGAAGCTATTTTTTGGTCTAACCAAGTAGGATACACCAAGAATGTTGACAGAGCTTCCTTCCCCCATAAAGAGCAATTTTTCTGGTTTTACAGTACTATGTAATACAGGAAAAAGCAATGATATGTGACTTTAATCAGGGTAAAATACCTTAGTTAAATTACTGTCTCATTTATAAAACTGCTTCAAAGAAGTGGAGTTTGATATTCAGGGAGTTACAGAAAATATATCATACTCTAAAAGAAACCCAATGAATTATTTACTGGACCATATCATAGCTTTCACACACTGTACCAGAAATAAGATTGTTTTCCTACCTTTTGTCAATGAGAGCTAATAAAATTACTGACAAACTTTCCATACTGACAAAGGCAGGAAGAAAATTAAAGTCCAGAAGGGAGGAAATAAAATACACTTTCAGAAATTTGGACTGAAAATATGTCAAAGCTCTTCCTGGTGAGTCAGACAGAAAGTTATTAAAACCATGATTGTGACACAAGATATGGAAACAAATAAAGAATATTTCAACCCATCTCATATGAGCTTCAATATTGGATCTTATTTTCATCTGTTATCATGAGAAGTACTGGGAAGAAAAAATTGCATGTCCTTTATTTTTGTTTATTTTCTTAAGACCTTTTTAAAAAAATATTATGAACAGGTAAGGTTTTATTTCAGGAGTCTGACTGGGAGCCCAGTATAAAACATTGGGAAATATTTTTGACAGTACTCAATACACTTCAAATAAGTATTGCATTAATAAATCTAAAGAGCCATTCTTTTTTATTTGATTTTTAATTTTTACTATTTATATTAATTACAGTTTATTCACTTTGTATCCCAGCTGTAGCCCCTTCCACCCCACCCAATTCCACCCACCCTTCCTCATCTCCTCTTATGCCCCTCTCCAAGCCCACGGATAGGGGAGGTTACAACCCTGAATTTAAAGATCTATTCTATTTAAGGAAGAAAAAAAATAAGAAACTAAACTTGGAAGCGTTGGGGAGGATAACTCATGACATAAGTACCCTGCTCAATGTAGGGGTGTATTTGGAAGTTTAGCAGAAGATAGAATAGTCTCATTACTTCTTGCTCTTCTATAGGACAGTATTCCAATTGTTGATTAAAATCACCTGTAATATATTTCAAAATGTCTAGGAAGTCACAAAATTTACAACATATAAAAATAACTCATTTTGCAATTGAAGAAATGTAAAAGCTGACCTTGATCTGTTTATTATTTATTTCATACATGTATTTTATAAGTTGTCTTGGTTATGGTGCCTCTTTAGAGCAAGAGAACAGAGACTAAGATAGGCAGAGTAAGTAATTCAGACTGATTCTCCTTATGAGGACAAATAATCAAAAAAAGCCCTCATTGCTGTGAGGGCACATAGAGCCTCACTATAATGAAGAATGATGGAGACAAGAGTTAGGAGAAAGAGGAAACACTCATAATTTTTTTTTATTTTTATTTTTTTATTTTATTATTATTATTTTTATCAGTTACATTTTATTAACTCTGTATCCCAGCCGTGTCCCGATCCCTCATTCCTTCCCAGTCCCTCCCTCCCTCCCTCATCTCCACCGTGCCCCTTTCCAAGTCCACTGATAGGGGGGACCTCCTCCCCATTCATCTGATCCTGTTTTATCAGGTATCTTCAGGACTGGCTGCAAAGCCCTCCTCTGTGGCCTAACAGGACTGCTCCTCCCTTCGGGGATGGGGAGACCAAAGAGCCAGTAATTGAGTTCCTATTAGAAATAGTCCTTGTTCCCCTCACTTTGGGAAACCAATTGGTTACTGAGCTACCACAGGCTACATCTGAGTGGAGGTTCTAGGTTATATCCATACATGGTCCTTGGTTGAATGTCAGTCTCAGAAAAGACCCTGTGCCCAGATATATTTGGTCCTTGTGGAGCTCCTATCCTTTCCCCATCAGACTAACTCCCCTTCTTTCTTATGATTCCCTGTACTCTGCCAAAGGTTTGGTCATGAGTCTTTGCTTTGAAAACACTGCTAGTTAGAGTCTTTCAGATGCACTCAGTAGACTCCTGTCATACATTCAATGCACATCCCATCTGTCTTTCTAAATGAGGATTGATCATCTTACCCCATGTCCGCTCAATTGATTATCTTTTTTAGGTGTATAGATTTCATTATGTTTATCATATCTTATAGGTCTATATAAGTGAGTATATCCCATGTTTGTTTTTCTCCTTCTGGGATATTTCACTCAGAATATCGAATGGCAGAAAAACACTTAAAGAAATGCTCATCCTCATTAGCCATCAGGGAAATGCAAATCAAAACGACCCTGAGATATCACCTTACACCCATCAGAATGGCCAAGATGAAAAACTCAAGCGATAACACATGCTGGAGAGGTTGTGGAGAAAGGGGAACCCTCCTCCACTGCTGGTGGGAATGTAAACTGGTACAACCACTCTGGAAAGCTATCTGGCGCTTTCTAAGACAATTAGGAATAGTGCTTCCTCAAGACCCAGCTATACCACTGCTAGGTATATACCCAAAGTTCGTTCAAGTACACAAAAGGGATACTTGCTCAACCATGTTTATAGCAGCTTTATTTGTAATAGCCAGAACCTGGAAACAACCCAGATGTCCATCAACAGAGGAATGGGTACAGAAATTGTGGTATTTTTACACAATGGAATACTACTCAGCAATCAAAAAGGAGGAAATCATGAAATTTGCAGGCAAATGGTGGGATCTAGAAAACACTCATAAAATTGATTCGGGCATGGAGAACATTTTCTCAGAGAAGCATCTACCAATTCCTAGGGAGACTCTGGTGCTGACAAACATGTCAGCCAGAACCACGTGGCTGTGAGATCAAAATCGGGGTTCTGGTGTCAATGTGGAGCAGAGGTGCTGGGGGAAACAAGCAAGTCAACAAACAACATGCTTGGACTCAGAAGGGGCCATGGCTAGAGGAAGAAAGAACCACAAACAGAACTGTCTGCAGAGAGAAGCTGATGGGATTCTTTCCATTCTGAAACAATCAGGCAATGAGAGATCAGCAGCAAGTCTCTACATCTTCCAGAGGGAAACTTAGACCATCAAAGTACTTGGTTTTGTTTCTGGAAAGTCTTCGAACAGGCAGAAGTACTATATTTGCAGTAGGAAAACGGGTGGGGTGGCTGAAAGCTAGCACGTGAAATACTTCTAAGAAGCCGCTTAGTCCTAGTTTTCCTGTTGTTTGTTTGGAGGTTGGGAATTGTACCTAAGCATGTACTAGACCTGATCTGTTAGACCTGGTTGGAGGCTATGGCATTTACAAATTGAGAGTTTTCCAGGTCTCTCGGTGTCTTAAACCTTGGTGTTTCTATAGCTGGGCTTTGGTATTTGACCTAATAGCCCTACTCTCATCTCGTTTCCTTCACTCTCTGGATTTAGAGTGGGAGAAAGAGAAATAACAAACTAACCTAGAAAGAAAACAGAAAGCACGTGGCTTATATTGTTTTGTTTTAATCTAGTCTATTGGCTTAGTCTTTAATTTAAGAGAACATTTTAAAATAATCCTTAAACATAGTCTTGAGATTCAAAGCCAATGGTATATGCTCTCATCAGCATCCTGACACAAAGCAACAGAAAAGAAAAGGAAACCTGTAGTCAGACAAGTTCCTCTAACAGACAATTAGACAAGTCCCTCTAATAACCTAGATGGGGCTGTCTAATATGATAGCAGCTCATCACATAGGCTACTTAAATTAAATACAACTAAACAAAATTTAAAATACACTTTCTCATTAGCCATATCACGAACACCCACTAAACACTTACGGCTAGCGATTGTCACATGGGGCTGTGCTAAACAGAAAACATTCCTACTGACAAAATCATCCTGGTGGATGGCAGAATGGTAGACCATCTACCCTGTGAAGGGGTGGCTGTCTATAAAAAAAAAGACAAAGCAATGTATTTGTGGCTGCCCTCTAGAAAAGAGGCTTTTCCAGCGAGCAGGGGTCAAGCTAGACCGACATGTTCTTTCATTTCTTCAGTTAGGAAACACTGCTGATTTAATGCATGTGAGGATTGTAGCCGTAGTTCCTTGGAAAACGCACTTGTATTTGCCAAGTAGTAGTCATTTGTCTCAGATGGATGGAGAGGTGGGAGCGTCTGTGTTACAAAACAGGACATGGGGATTCTAGAAGCTCCTCTGCTGTCCTTCTATCCTGAGACCTCAACGCAGACTCTTCCCTCTCTTGGTCTCATATTTCCTTTGATAAAAACCACATTCTGTTTTCATTAGAATAAAATTCAAATTTTAATCTCAAAAAACACCAACGCTGTGTGGTCCAGAGTGAAAGCTGATATGAATTCTTCATTCTGTGATTTCTTCGTGAAAACACCAATCTCTCCCAATGCATGTTTCCCAAAAGTGAGACAGGATTCATTCCTCAGGGGCAGTTATGGCCTCAGAACTCAGAAACAAATGGTGATGTTTCCAGATTTGGTGTTGGTTTATTAAACTCCTTCTGGGCCAAGATTCCTGGAAAAAAGCCTAAACTTGAAAATGAGAACACATTGATTTAAACCTCAACCAGGAGAAACTGAATAAATTATCTAAGGGCCTCAGTTCTGTGTTGTCTTCAGTGAGTGAAGTAAAGACAGCAGTATCACTCATTTCTTCAGAGTGCCAAATTAAAGAACACAAAATGAGCATGCTCATGAGACTAATAATGGAAGAGAAGATGCAAGGAAGTGCCTGTCAGGGACTATGCTGAACAGCAATCTCAGCGTTCCTGAAGCTAAGTAGGAAAGACTGTCTGTTCAGGACCAGCCTGTGCTACAGAGAAGGCCTTGGTCTCCCAAAAAAGAGTATCAGTCATTGATACTACTTTTTCTTCCATTTTTTTTTGAGCTCTACAATAAAGATAAATAGTAGTGAACCCTTTCGTGTTAATTGAGCTGTAAGTGCCACGCAGGATTATGTTACTTACTCTGTTTTTTGAAGGATTTAGTTTTAATTGTGAGTCTAGGTGAGTGTCTGGGTGTGGGTATGTATGTGTATATGCACGTGTCTACTGAAGCCGGAGGTTTCATAACCCTTGGAATTGGAGTTACAAGCGGTTATGCATTCGTCACCCACTGGGAGTCCTGGGGGAACCAAATCCAGGTCCTCTGCAGGAGAGGTAAACACTCTGAAATATTGAGCGCCTCTGTAGCCCCATTATCTACTTTCTAACTGGGGAAGCATGCACATGAGTTTATTGGTGTGGATAATAAGAAGGGATATGTTTGTGTCCACCTACTAAGGTGCATTTTTAATGAAAATTTGTAACTTTTCAGAAAATTCTCAGCAAATATTCCAAGCATTTATTTCAAAATAAACCACTACAGAATTTAGTGTCTCAAAACAACAATTTAGTACTGTTTGTCCCAGTTTGAAAGGTTGAATGTCTCCTCTGGGAAGCTCACACTTTGAGTTTTTCCTTGCAGTTATCTGGGGATAAAGTCACCTGAGAGATTAGCACAGCTGAACGCTAGTCAAATTAAAACAATAACACCACCAGAGCTAAACAGAGTTCAGCTTTAAAGCCACAGTAAAAGTGGCACAGAAAGAATAGGAACACAATATGGGAAAGGGGACCAAGTCAATAATAGCGATCAATTTGAATATAGGAACACGTGTAGCTGATGAAAGCACGGGATGAAAACCAACAACAACAACAACAACAAAAGGCTACACCATAGAAAAGGGGGGTGTTGTCCCCCACAAGTGCATGCGTTTAAAAACATTTGGTCCTCAGTGGCATCAATTTGGTGTGCTGTGGAAATTTTTGGACAAGCTGTGAGGGATCTGGGCAAACTGCATTTCCCTTTGAGTTTTCTGTTTCTTGACCCATGGAGGTGCAAGGAAGCTAAGACACCAGCTCCCACCACCTGGAACAAGATGCTTCCTGGTTTCTTGCCATAATGAAATGTATTTCCCCAAACCCTGAGACAAAATAAAGTCATACTTCTTCAAGTTATTTCTGCCAGTTATTCTACCATAGCAAGAGCTAGTGTGGAAGGAATCTTGCTAGGATGACAAAACAGGATTCTTGTTGAAGGAAGGCTAGACTGAGCAGACATAAAAGGCAGAAGCATGAGGAATTGTGTTGTGTGTCATAAAAAATGGCAATATACCAAGTATAGAGAGAGTTCTAAATCAACTTAGGGGGTTCTCAGGAAAGCAGAACCATGCAGACTTGCTAGGATGGTTCCAAGAGGGAGGCTGAGTTTTAAAGCAATTTCACTGCGATTTGATGACTAACAGCCTTTGTCAGTGCTCAGGCTGGGTCACTTCAAAGGTGTTCAGTTGGCTGACTGGGGATCCAACAAAGACAATTAGACCACCAAATGTTGCTTTTCCATACCGTTTGAGCCTTTCATAGCATCGTAAACAGGTCTGAGAGACATTCCCAAGAGTGAGCATTGCCAGAGACTCAGACAGAAATTGCAAGTTTTCTCATGAGCCAACCTCAGAGGTCTTGGAATATCACTGCCAATACATATTATTGGTCCAAACATCACTAAGATGAGACTGTATTCAAAATGAGAGGAATTATATTCTGCCGTTTAACATGAGGAGTAGGAAGAAGTAACTGATGACAGCTCTTTTTTGAGGGTTTCATAATATCCATATGCTAAGTCATATAATGACTTTCTAAAACTAAATATTTAGGAGCCTCATGTAGCTGATAGTTGATCTACATGCACATCTTTCTGTGAGTAGCCTTGTTTAGTCTATAATGGACATCCAAATAGAAGAGGAACTCTTCTAAAAAGGTAATATCAATTAAAGTACATGGAAGGATTCATTGACTAGAACATGGAAAGATTCATTGGCTGGGGAAAAAATGTTCACACAAACAGTACAGGTGCAGCCAGAGAGGCAAAAATCACATATGTTCATATACTCATATGTATGCCTAAATGGATGGATGGATGGATGGATATATGTGTATGTTTGTGCATATGGTATGTGGTTGCGCATGCCTCTGCATATGTCAGTGTGTGTGCATGTGTATGTGTACATATGTATGTGTGTGTGCATTGTGTGTGTGTGAGTGTGTGTGTGTGTGAGAGAGAGAGGGTGTGTGTGTGTGTGTGTGTGTGTGTGTGTGTGTGTGTAGGTTGGAGGACAGCTTCCAGTATCATTTCTCAGGAGTCATCAACCTAATTTTTTGGAGATGGTCTCTCACTGGGACCCAGAGCTCACCAGTTTTAGGTTAGTCAGATTGGCCAGCGCATCCCAAGGATCTACTTGTTTGCCACCTCACAGGCACATGCCACCATGGTTGGCTTTTTCTTCAGGCTTGGAAGAAAGCACTTTAATTACCAAATCTCTATATAACCCCGTGCCCAAATAAACTTATCAGGGGAGAATAACATTGGCAATAATCTGGTTGTAAAATTTTAGCATTTTTTCCAATCTCATTTCATCTGTTCCTCTTTGTGCAGACAATGAATGCATGGTAAACATTATCAAAGGCTAAATGATTGCAGGTATTCTTTAAGAAAAAGGGAAAATGACAGACAGCAAGAACAAAGAGGTTATGTTCTTAAAGGTACCACAGTGAATATCACTGTTTTTCAGAAAGTTTACCTTCATGGCATTTGTGAGGAGTTATTATAACTCCCCTTCCCTCCAGACATTGTTGTCTGCTTTATAACAGTTAATGCTCCTTTCTTTTCTTCTGGGTAAAGATGAAAACATCTGGTCACCACATGAAATTCTCCATTGATTTAAAGACAAATGTTATCTTTGAGCTTTCTTGTCTTCAGGCCAAGTGTATCTGCTTATTTATCTTCTTTGCATCCTGTGCCAGCTCTTTTGTTGTTTCTGACTTCTCCTCTGGCTCCCTATAAGTTTATCACATTTCTAAAACTATATAGAATTCAAAAGAGTTTCAATTTTCCAAAAGAACCTAATATTAGGTAATTGCAAAGAGTATCTTGGTGAACCAATTGTAATAACTACAGACAGTATTTTCAATAATTAAAATGCATTGTTTAAATGTAGCTAAAAGACAACAGACAATTTTCAATAACCATATGAGGATAACATAAAGTAAATAAAAAAGAGGGGATAAAACCAGAAATGATAACTGAAAAAAAATCTAAAAATAATAAACTAAAACTATCTTGTTCATATCATGGTAATAACTGCACAGTGTTAAGGTGCTTAGATTCTCAGAATGAATAAAATTTAAGAATCAACTCTAAGCTATAAACATGTGATACTCTTGAAATACAAAGACAAAGTCAGGTTGAACATTTGGAAAGACATAGATCCAGAAAAAAGAATAAGACTGTAGAGGATATAATAACATCAGAGATTAAAACTTCACATGAATAGTAAAGACACAGATCTTCATGAAGACTGAAACTTTTATACTTGTGTGCACCTAAATACAACACAACACACATACACATGTGTTTATGTTAAAGGGAAAAACAGACAATTCTGCCAGTGCATTACATGATCCCCATCTTTTAGTAATTGTTAGAACTACTGTACACTAAAAGAAAGAAAACAACAAAAGAGAAAGCAAAGAGGAGGAGAGAAAAATGGAGAGGAGGAAAAGAAGGAAGGACTTTGTAAACATAGGAGATTAAAGAGCACTATGATCTATTTTGACCTAAGTCACATTTCTAGGACACTATAACTCCCCACCACAAGTGCATATTTTTGTTCTTTCTCCAAGACAAACCATAAAATAATTTTCAATATGTTTAAAAGAATTGAAAGTATACAGAAACAGTTTTATGAAAATAAAACTTCCTTAAGATGGCCCTTGTCTTTCAGAGGGTTCCGCTATCAGCTGCACATTCTGATTTTTACCAAATACTTGACTTGATTTTGCCTGTATATTCCTACAATGCTTATTTGGACCTTTCTTTAGTCCAGTGGTGCTGAACTTGTGGGTCATTCCCCTTTGAGGGTCAAATGGCCCTTTCACGGGGACATATAAGATGTCCCACACAGTAGAGATTTATATTGTGATTCATCACAGTATTAAAAGTACAGTGAAGAAGTAACAAGGGAAATAATTTATGGCTGGCGGTCAAGACAACATGAAGGACTCTATTAAAGGGCTGTAGCATTAGGAAGGTTGAGGACCACCACTTTAGTCAATGAACTGACGTTGTTTAATATTTTCTACTAGCTTCTTGTAAGACATTTCGATATGGATGAGCCTTATAAATTAAAGTATGCAGCTCATAGGACCTAGAGTATGTAGTCTAGCAGCCCCAGTCTATGTGAGACCCTGGATATGGTCCCCAACACCACCAGAGACTGAAAAACATTTTCTATTTGACAAGCAAATAATATGTATGTATATGTGGTGATGTTGGGAGTATAGGTTCTGCGCTAGAGGTCTATTCTCATATTTCTGGGTTGTTTAGCTACCTGAAACTGTGTGTGGCTGACCAGACAAAGGAGCCAAACAGATTGTAGTCATTGCTGCTATCTTTGTTCTCAGAGAATGGAGTAGAGTCTAAAACCATCTGACAGCATCTGTCATGTGAGCTTAGTCTGAGCGCTTCCGTATCTCCATCTCAGTTCAGAGAGGCCTTATTAGGGTAAACTGGGCTGCTGGTTTTAACCCACAAATGGGCAAAGCAATATTCAGCAAGTCTGAGTTCTACGAGTGTAGGACCCACTTCTTCAGGCAAACACTGCCCTCTGGGAACATGCTGACACACAGTAAATTCATGTCCTCTAATCTGCAGAACCATAGTCCTTCGACCTCGCCCAAGTCTAAGGAACATTATGAATCTTGTTCTTCCCTTGACCTCAAATCACCTCATTGCTCTGTTTGTCCTTTTTTGGGTACAGGAAGTACCTTCTTGTCAATAAACTTGGACTTGTTATGACAAAGAATGAGGAGCAAAACCAACCAAACAAACAAAAAAAATGGTTGCAACTGCAAAGAAAAGTCAGACATGTTGTTTGTGCTATTCCTAGAAATTCTCTAGGAAAGATGTGAGGTAGCATTTTGGTTCAGCTATGCTCAGACGTAGAGCCTGGTTTATTGTAATTATAACAGTACTGTTTCAAATATTTCAACATAAAAGAAATATCTCTCGGTCAGCAACTTGCTTAGTCATTATTCAATTGCTGTGAAGAGACATCATGACCAAATCAACTATTTTTGTTTTTAATTTTATTTATTTTTTTATTTATTACAATTTGTTCACTTTTTTCCATTATTTTTTTAATTTTTAATTATACTTTATTTACTTTGCATCCCCCCCCTCTAGTTCCCTCCCTCCTCCCCTCCCAACCCCTCCCTTCCTCCTCCTTCTCCACACACTCCCCTCCCCAAGTCCACTGGTAGGGGAGGGTTTCTTTTTCTTCCTTCTGATCCTAGTCTGTTAGGTCTCATCTGGAGTGGCTGCATTGTCTTCTTCTGTGGCCTGGTAAGGCTGCTCCCCACTCAGGGGGAGGTAATCAAAGAGCAGGCCAATCAGTTCATGTCAGAAGCAGTCCATGTTCCCATTATTATGGAACCCACTTGGACACAGAACTACCATGGGCTACATCTGTGCAGGGGTTCTAGGTTATCTCCATGCATGGTACTTGGTTGGAGTATGAGTCCCAGGAAAGACCCCTGTGCTTTTTGGTTCAGCACAGAGAAACACTTAAAGAAAAGCTCAACGTCATTAGCCATTAGGGAAATGCAAATCAAATGCATTTGATCTCCTGTCCTGTCCAGCTCTTACTATTATTTCCCACTTCTTTCATAAGATTCCCTGCATTCTGCCCAAAGTTTAGCCATATGTCTCAACATCTGCTTTGATACCCTGCAGGGCCAAGCCTTTCAGAGGCCCTCTGTGGGAGGCTCCTAACTTTTTTCCTGTTTTCTTCTTCTTCTGGTGTCCATCCTCTTTGCCTTTCCTAGTGGGGATTGAGCATTTTAGCCAGAATCCTCCCTCTTGATTGGTTTCTTTAGTTGTACAGATTTTAGTAGGTTTATCCTATATTATATGTCTATATGAGTGAGTATATACCTTGTGTGTCTTTCTCCTTCTGGGATAGCTCACTCAAGATTATCCTTTCCAGATCCCACCATTTACCTGAAAATTTCATGATTTTCTTGCTTTTCATTGCTGAGTAATATTCCATTGTGTAGATGTACCACCAATTTCTGCATCCATTCTTCAGTTGAGGGGCATCTTGGCTGTTTCCAGCTTCTGGCTATTATAAATAAGGCTGCTACAAACATGGTTGAACAAATGTCCTTTTTGTGTACTTGAGCCTCTTTTGTATATATGCCTAGGAGTGGTATGGCTGGATCTTGAGGAAGCGCTATTCCTTGTTGTCTGAGAAAGCGCCAGATTGATTTCCAGAGTGGTTGTAGAAGTTTACATTCCCACCAGCAGTGGAGGAGGGTTCCCCTTTCTCCACAACCTCTCCAGCATGTGTTGTCACTTGAGGTTTTGATCTTGGCCTTTCTGATGTGTGTAAGGTGAAATCTCAGGGTCGTTTTGATTTGCATTTCCCTAATGGCTAATGACGTTGAGCTTTTCTTTAAGTGTTTCTCTGCCATTTGATATTCCTCTATCAAGAATTCTCTGTTTAGCTCTGTTCTCCATTTTTTAATTGGCTTACTTAATTACTTTTCAACTTCTTTAGTTCTTTATATATACTGGATATTAGCCCTCTGTCAGATAGAGGGTTGATGAAGAGTCTTTCCCAATCTGTAGGCAGTCATTTTGTTTTGAGGACAAGCCTATAGCCAACATCAAACTAAATGGAGAGAAACTTAAAGCAATCCCACTGAAGTCAGGGACAAGGCAAGGCTGCCCATTCTCTGCATATCTCTTCAACATAGTTCTGGAAGTCCTTGCTAGAGCAATAAGACAATTGAAGGAGATCAAGGGGATACCAATCGGAAAGGAAGAAGTCAAAGTATCACTATTTTCAGATGATGTCATAGTTTACCTGAGTTACCCCAAAAATTCTACCAGGGAACTCCTACAGCTGATAAACACCTTCAGCAAAGTGGCAGGATACAAAATTAACTCAAAAAAATCAGTAGCCCTCCTGTATACAAAAGACAAAAGGGCTGAGAAAGAAATTAGGGAAACAATAACCCTTCACAATAGCCACAAATGACATAAAGTACCTTGGTGTAACCCTAACCAAGCAAGTCAAAGACTTGTATGAAAAAAATTTCAAGTCTCTGAAGAAAGAATTAGAAGAAGATATGAGAAGATGGAAAGATCTCCCATGTTCATGGCTTGGCAGGATTAACATAGTAAAAATGGCCATTTTACCAAAAGCAATCTACAGATTCAATACAATGCCCATCAAATTACCAACACAATTCTTTACAGACCTGGAAAGAAAAATTCTCAACTTCATATGGAATAACAAGAAACCCAGAATTGCTAAAACAATCCTCTACAATAAAAGATCTTCTGGAGGTATCTCCATCCCTGATCTTAAGTTGTACTATAGAGCAACAGTTTTAAAAACTGCATGGTACTGGCATAATAACAGAATAGTGGATCAATGGAACTGAACAGAGGACCCAGAAATAAACCCACACACTTATGGACACCTGATCTTTGACAAAGGCGCCAAAATCTTACAATGGAAAAAAGATAGCATCTTCAACAAATGGTGCTGGTCCAACTGGATGTCTACATGTAGAAAAATGAAAATAGATCCATACTTATCACCCTGCACAAAACTGAAGTCCAAGTGGATCAAAGACCTCAACATAAAACCTGACACATTAAATCGGCTAGAAAAAAAAGTGGGGAATACCCTAGAACTCATTGGTACAGGAGAAAACTTCCTGAACAGAACACCAACAGCACAGGCTCTAAGAGCAACAATCAATAAATGGGACCTCATGAAACTGAAAAGCTTCTGTAAAGCAAAGGACACCATTCAAATCAACTCTTACAGAGAAAAATTTTAATTGGGAATTTGCTGACAGTTTTAGAGATTTAATCTATTATTGTCAAGGTGAGAAACATGGCAACATGCAGACAAACACTGGTGCCAAAGTTGAGAGATATCTTCTTATCCACAGGTAGAGAGAGAGACAGAGACAGAAACAGAAACAGAGAGACAGAGACAGACAGAGACAGGGAAAGACTGGGGTCTGGAATGGGCATTTGAAACCTCAAAGCGCACCCCAGTCACAGAAACACTTCCGCCAATAAGGCCACACCTCCTACTCCTTCTAATCCGTTCAAACATTTCCACTCCCTGATGACTAAGCGCTCAAATATATATGCCTGTGGGGATCATTCTTATTCCTACCACCACAGCAACCTTTACAGCAAGTGTAATTGGTTCGGAATTCTTGAATCATGTATTACTGGAGCATCCTTTACAGAAGTATGTGGGATGAAACAAAGTGAGCAAATGCCCTCAGCTGGCAATACGTTTCAACCAGACTCTGGAGTGAGGGGCAACTCTTTCTTCCAAAGTCTGCATAATAATCCTTGTCTTTATTTTACCTCAACAATTATTTTATTAACTTTTTATGTATCTCATGTGTCAAAATCTTACAAGGAACTTCTTTCATGATTACAGCAAGCCTATGGTAAATCTGCCCTTAGCATCTCTGCTTTTCTGATAATGAAGAATAGAGAGGTTAAGCCAGATACATAATTGGCACATGACATAGTTAGGATTTGAAACAAAAAAAATCTTTGGCAATCAGAGCCTCAGTCTTAACCACAATTTGATATTACCAATCTTACATAAATGACTTCTATCTAACCATGCAATCAACAGGCTAGCTTTCCTTTCTTTTGTTCCCGATTTCACTGAATCATGTATTCTAACCCCAGAGCCCTAGCACCAAGATCACTCACTCCTTTTTCCTACCTTTTAAATTCAGCCATATGTTGGGTTATGTCTATTAAATTTCCTCTTTTCTGTTTATTTTCGCACCATATTTCAAAGCACCTATATTATCTTGCAAGTGTGTCCTATCTCTTCTCCTCAGTCTATTGCACCCTGGATGCTTCCATAAAGGAAGTCTCTGTAAGTTCTAAGCAAGGGTCCAAATATGAACCCATTGCCAGTGAAGTTTTGTATCCATGCTTTCCTCTAAATGCAGCATTCTGTGTGATATTTCCGAGGCTGCGCATCCATTAATATTTTTGGCATTTTCTCTCTACCTTCTCATTTCATGCCATGAGGAAAGATGGCTATTTATAATTTCCTGAGTATCCTTTCCAACTCCTTCTACATTTCTTGCTTGTGTGCATGCCATTTCCTCTCTTGAAATACTCAAATTTCCATTCTCTCACCTTAAATGCCCTCAGCACTCCCTTAGGAAAGTCATTTTAGATTAGTTTTCACTCATGCCCAACTTGCTTCCCTTTCCTGGATCCCCAAGCACACTGTGCTTTCTAGTCCTTTTACAGTTAAGCAGAAACACGTGACTAGTTCTAAATGGTCACATGTGAATGGAAGTGACACATATCATGTTTGAACTGAATCAAGATCCCATGTGCAAACTCTTGGATCCCTTGTCTCAGAGACCTTATAAGTCAGTGGTCTTAACTGGCAAAATACAAGACAAAGATAAAGTGGATGCTTTACTATGTTGAATGATTGTGTGAGCAGAGTTCTTTCTGGATGAACAATGTCCACACAATAGGAAGGTGATGTCAACCTTTGCTTTGGTAACTTGATTTTGTCGTTTACTCTTTAGTGTAGCGTAGTTTAGCCAGACCATAATAATACAGGATCCTAAATCTTCCTTTTCAAGGTATAATGTCTCTTTTCTTTTTTATATATTTATAATAATTTTTTTATATTAATCACAGGTTATTTATTTTGTATCCCAGCTGTGGCCCCCTCCCTCCCTCCCTCCCAGCCCCACCCTCCATCCCTTATCTCCTCCCTGCCCCTTTCCAAGTCCACTGATAGGGGAGGTCCTCCTCCCCTTCCATCTGACCCTAGCTTATCAAGTTGCTTCAGGACTGGCTGCAATGTCCTCCTCTGTCTCTTTTCTTTAAAGCCAAAAATTAGATGGGTGTTGTGGTGCACACATATAATCCTGCAGTTGGTGTGGTGATGGGATAGAATCAGGGAAAGCCTGATCTAAAATGGTAAGTTCCAAACCAAGCTTGGAACTTCTCTCTCTCTGTCTCTCTCTCTCTCTTACACACACACACACACACACACACACACACACACACACACACACACCTCCTTATGAAGCCAGAAGTTTGTGTGTAGTTTACTTATATTTATTCCTAGTACAACAGTCATTTGCTTATTTGTTTAGTGTTCTTTACTTACAGGTCCAGACTGGACAGGAAACTGCCTCTCAGTCACTGAGCATGCTGTTTGAAAGGAATTAAACTTTCTGTCACTGATGCAGTATCCAGCACATGAAGGATGTGTACAGAACAGTTACCTGGTAATTACTTCCCACACTGAGAACGGTATAACATTTGGAAAAAAGAGAAAGAAAGTACATACATTATTCAAATTATTGTCATAATTTCAAAAGATTCTGAATAGCATGGCTTACTTCTTTGTTAGATTACAAAGTACAGTCAACAAAATCAAAAGAAGTACAGAGAACTTTGACTGTCACCACTATAAAAGTATTTGTCATCAGAGATTTTTGCATATTGCCAAAAGGTAACTATAATTTCAAAATCTTTTTTTGGCCGTCTAGAGTATAACTAATAACCCTCAATATGTTTATCAACTCAGCTGCCATGTATATTATTAGATAACAAAGATAGAATTAGACAGTGGATGAAAGACAATACAGCAATCAAATCACTGTGGTTTGATTGAGAGCGCTGTGTGACTAAAATGTATGTGATGTTCTCAGAAATTCCCTCTTAGATTGATTATGTTCATCTATGCCTTATTCTCTGAGATAGGTGGGTTAGATGTTATTCAGGGAAGAATCTAATAAAATCTGTGACATGCCTGTCCCATTATCTGGTACTGTCATGGTGAGTATTTATCTGTTCTGAATTGTCCAAATATATTTAGCTGTTAATAAGAAATAAAGCAACCAACAAATATTTATGGAGCACTTACTCTATCCAGCCAGCACAGGGTGTTAACTCCACATACAGTTAAAAAGAATGACTGAATTGCCAGTTTTTGAAGAAAAGATCATAAAATAGTGAGATAAATCTGATAAACAACTTTTGAGAGAAAAAGATAATTCTGTTGAGAGAGATGAGAATGCAGTTCATGGAAGCTGACTGGTCTTATTTCCTGTCAGGAAGAAAATCCTTTCAGCCTGAAGTATTAGCTTGGCTTGTTATGCCAATAATAAGCCAGTAAGTTCATGATACTGATTAGCATAAATGAGAGCATCTTTCAATCCTCATCAGAGATGCTTCTTTTTCAGTAGAGAGCAATTAATAGAGATCCACAATGGATTATCACACAGAGATTGAGAGACTGTCAAGTATCCAGCCATAAATGGGACACCTATATTATACCCCTTCTCTGAAGGCTCAGGGATCATTGCAGAAAATAAAAGTTTGTATGAACCAGAGGTAGTAGGTAGATCTAATGAAACAGTGTTTCCCAGACATGGAGGTTTTTTTTTTTCACATACCAACTCACAATGGCTGTGACTGTGTACATAAAGCCTAGATAAGATCAAGCCAGGGGAAGGGATGAAGTCTTGCCCCTACGAGAAGAGATGCTGGCACTGATGAGATCAAGGAACTGGTTTTCCTCACAGATGTAACCCCATACTCCAATTGATGTCTTTACACCATGTACGTACTGGCAGGAATCTATGGGTTCAGGAAGTTGAGCAGAAAATATAGGGTGGGGCTAGGAAAGGAACTGAGGGGAGGCAACTGTGTGTAGATTTGATCCAAGCACACAGACCTGTATGAAATTCTAAAACAATGAAAAAAAAAACGGATGCTTGATTGAGGAAAAGACATTAAATGATATCTTGGAAAGTTGATTTTCAAAGCTTTAAAAATATTTACTCACTTCCTAGATAATCAAGGAACATCTGTGCTTTATCTGCACAATAATTATTGGACATAAGCAGTCCAAATGACCTGTCCTGGCTGGATCAGCCAGGCTTCTGTTGTTCCACAGACTTGATCTGGAGTCACTTGCAGAGATGTACTTAGCTGAAAGATTCTGAGTAGCTTCCAGCATAAATGTAAAGAAAGACCAGGTGGTTCTCAGAAGGGCGGCGACCCAAGGGTAGCTTGTAGGATGAGGGACTATACAAAACCTATCTAGATCCCTGATAGTGGGGGGACAATTTGGTACCCTACAATGCTGGTCTTATTTGCATCAGATCTTGAGCAACTATGGCAGTGTATTGCCATTCCTCTCTGTCTTCAAGATACCAAAGGAGGACACAAGGCTCCTCAAACATACAGAGCCTAAATGTCTTCATTCTTTTTTAAATCAACAATTATAGAGCTATTGTATTTCTTAACTTGTTTCTTTTCTTTCCTTTCCTTTCCTTTCCTTTCCTTTCCTTTCCTTTCCTTTCCTTTCCTTTCCTTTCCTTTCCTTTCCTTTCCTTTCCTTTTCTTTTCTTTTGCATGTACACCTACACATCAGAAGAGAGCACCAGATCTCATTATAGATGGTTGTGAGCCACCATGTGGTAGCTGGGAATTGAACTCAGGACCTTTGGAAGAGCAGCCAGTGCTCTCAACCTCTGAGCCATCTCTCCAGCTCTTAACATTTTTTTTCATCAAAGATGACATATTTCAAAATGTATTCGTGACAATTGACGTGTCTGTAACTGAGAACTACAAAGGCCACATTCTGCATTGAGTGTGTCACTGAGTACTGCATGATCACCACCGTGGGGAAGCCCATCAAGGGTTTCAGGGTATTCAGATAATGCACTCTATCTCAAATACATTGATGTGCAGCCTGTTGCTAATCTAAGATGCTATACCATAAGCACTTCACTTTCACCATAAATTCTTAGCCTTCACCATAAATACTTGGCTTCCCATAGAATAATCCAGAATACATATTTTATATTATGAACATTTATTATCTTAATCCCACATTCTAATCACTGTTACACTACTAGTTAAAACTAGAAAAAATTTTTATACTTCTACAGCTGAAGATATGACTCAATAGGTAAGCACACTCACTGTTCTTCCATAGGGCCTGGCTTCAATTCCTATCATCCATACAGTGGCTTACCACTATCTGTAATTCCAGTTCCAAGAAAATCGATGCTCTCTTCTGACCTGCACAGGTGCTAGGCATGCACACAGTGTGCATATATGTGCAGGTAAAATATCCACATGAAATACAATAAGATGACACTTGTATTTAAACTAATCAAAAGAGTGTTTAAGCAATAAGGCAAGGGCCCAGTCAGTAAAAATATTTGTCATGCAAGTACAAGTTACTGAGCTCAGATCCCCAACACTCACATAAAAAGCTGCACATGGCAATATGCACTTATAATCCCAGCATGTGGGAGGAAGAGGCAGGAGTGTCTGGGGCTTACTGGACAGCCCAGCCAGTCTAGCTGAATCTGTGAACACGAATACAGTGAGAGGTCTTCACTCAAGCAACAAGGCAATAGGCTGGAGAGAGAGATTGTTCGCTGCCTGTGAGTACCTACTACCCTTCCAGGAACACTCAGGTTCAGTTTTCCAGCACCCACAATGTGGCTTACAACTGTCTGTAACTCCAGTTCCTGGGGATCCAAACTCCTCTTCGGGCTTCTACCAGGCACACACATACATGCAAACAAAATCATTCTCACACACAGAAAAAATGAAGGTGGAGAATGATCACACATGGAAAAATATTAAGGTCAAGAGTGACTGACAAAGAAACTAAGGTTAATTTCTGGGTTCCACATGGCTGCTCACACATGTACATAGGAACCAACACACAAGACAGTGTAGGCTCACATACACAACACACAGACAAATGAGCAGTTATTTGCTTCTGTAGATAAAGGAAGTGATTTACACAACTGGACCTTTTTTGAAACCAGAATGGAACATTTTGATATCCTGCTATGCTCACTCGCCTTTCCTCCTCAGACCCTCTCAATCACAGCGCACCTGCCAGAATCAGAGGTCACCCTCTCCTCCCCAGCTGCACCTGGCTTATTTTAGGCACTTACTCTCCACAAGAAATCGTTTCCCCACTGTTGCACACAGGGATCATTTATTGCGAATGTTTAAGGAACAAATGTATTTTGTGGTTGGGAAACTCATGATAATGAGAAATCCAAGCCGTACAGTGAAGACAGATCATTAAAAAGAACTAAACACCATTTACAACATTTTTATTTCCCTATAGTAGTGTGTGTGTGTGTGTGTGTGTGTGTGTGTGTGTGTGATATACTCAAAGGTTAAGCGCATACTGAGCAGACTTCATTTTTTAATGAGTTTGTGAAATTCCTTCATAAGAAAGATACACTAGTTTTCAATTTTTTTTACATATGTTCTTTCTTGATAAAAAAATGTGCCTTTGCTGGGGGATTCTTTCTAACAATATACAAGTGATATTTTTTTAAAAAAAGAATACCCCTAAATATGTACATATGAATTAATAAGAAAGCATTAATATGTGGAAAATAATAAATATAAACATTAACAATAATCAGGGAGTTTCACAGTCTCTGCCCAGAGATAAAATGTCTGTTATGCAAACAAAATTTGTGCCAAGGTTTTGATTAACCTTTGCCATCAAATAAAAATCAAATAAAAAATAAACGCTAAGTATGGCCATCTGTTATTAAGTGATACATAGATATTTTAAATCAGTTTTAGATATAGCCCTTTTTATCTCTAAAAATACTTGTCAAGGTGGGTTTGATGACTTCACCAGACATAAACAAGTGGCTAGCCATCAAACCAGTATAAATCTCAGTAGTTATCCATATACCCATCCTCATAAAAGAAGTATATTTTTTAGAAGACCAAGACAATTAGAAACAGCCAGGACTGGTCATAATGCAGAAAACAACTGACCATGGGGTCCCCAGTCCCAGGGGCTATAGCTACAACATAACTCTGGCAAGGCTCTGAAAATATCACGGAAAGAATGTAAGAACCAGAGAACCAGGTTATCTGATGTCATATTGTGTCTTCTATATAAGAAAGGGAAAATACACCCATGAAATCTCAACAGTATGACTGCCTAAACAAGATGGGAACAATGACACCAGTTGACACATCAGTGTGGGAGGGGAAAATCTCACCAGGCCCTTCCCCCAGCTGGATACCTACAAGCAGTTAACAACAGTTGAGGGAGGGAGAATTAGTTTTTTCCAGGAATGGGTAGCATGATAAATTATCCAATACTAAATAGTTAGTCCTAAAAACATAAACATATGAGTAGCACATCCAATAATAGCAAACAAACCAAAAATAATTGGATATTTTTGTAGTGTTGCATTAAGCTTGAACTACCTGTGTATATGTACATAAGAGCAAATAAATTATATAAATAACGTTGATCTTGAGGATTATGAGAAATAAACACACACAGAGAGAGACAGAGAGAGAAAGAGAAAGAGAGAGAGAGAGAAAAAAAATTAAATCAGGAAGACCTGCAAGGGCCAAAGCCTACCATATAGTTCTTTCTGTGATAGTATATATGAAAGCCAAGAGTGACATTAACAACAGTGACCGTTTTCCATCAACAATATTATTGTGGAGAACTACCTCCCATTTTTAGAGAGGCTAACTGAGTGCCTTATTTGGATGCATAGATTAACAAGGAGATTGGGCAGAACTTTGAAGATGAATGGAGAGTCAGCATTGTGCAGAGGCTTTGCTCTCTATGTCTTCTGTCACATTCTCTTCCCTGACCATCTAAACCAGGTCTTCAGTAAAGCTTATACCATTTCTCATGGCTTCTAGATCCCAGCTAATTATCTATGACAGGACTGGCTCTGAAGTCAGTCTTTCTAAGGGAACAAGTGTCCTCTGCTTACAAGCGCTTTTTGAACTACTTATTGAAATTTATATTTCTAGGAAATGTTCTAATTCTAGTTCTGTCTGGATGAGGAATTAGAAAAATGGAATATTGGCATCTTTGATTGGCATGTTATTAACCTGCTTCAGTTTCAAATTCCACAAAGTGAGAAAATAGCCTTGGAAGCTTGTTTGGTCATGCCTGTTGTGTGAGCATTCAATGAACAGATATCTTAAACTGCTTTTTGAATACTGAATATGCTTTGTGAATGTGTGCGTGCATTTCTCCAGTAGTCAACTACTAAAGACTGCAATTGTCTACCTCCTTATAAACTTGATTAGAAACTAGAAATTAGAAGCCTTGGTTGACAGATCCTGTTGACTACACTTTTTTGTGTGTTGAGGTTCTATCTTCTATCTATCAAGTCCAGGGACAAGAGGTTGCCTCAGTGGGCTCTCTTTTCCATTCCTCTGATAGTTTAGGGATTCTTGCAGAAGGGCAAAGCAAGAAATGAACCTGAGGAGACAGTGTTTGTCATGTAGTTTCCTGAGGCCTGGCCATCTGCAATGGCTGTGTGCTTCGAAGTTAGGTTCCATACAAGGGCCTTCACTCCAATGAATCTCCTGGGTTCAAGTTACTGCTCCTTCCTCTAACTGACAGCCCCCCCCCCCCCCGCTCTTCACCTTTCCAGCTTTGAAGTGTTGCATTATTTCCACTTTTGTTGTTTCAGTTTTGTTTGTGTTTTTTTTTGAGACAGGGTATCATCTGTAGTTCTCGGTGTCCCAGAATTCACTATGATGACCAGGCTGGCCTCAAACTCATAGAGAGCCTCCTTTCTCTGCCTCCCAAGTGCTTGGTTTAAAGGCCGCCATGCCTTGTTGTGTCTTGTTTCATAAAGTTTGCACATACCTTTGTAAACAGCCCTTATTACACTCTTCTCAAATCAACCATTTGAAGGTGCCATCTGTGTGCCCATGCAAACCACAAGTCTCAGCTAGTAAACATATTTATAGCTCAACCCATTTCCTTCCCTTAATTTGCCATCATTACTTCTTCCAATCTGTGTATTCTTAAGATAGTATGCTAATTTTAATTTCAAAAATTAATTATTTTATACTCATTTGGTAATGAAATAATTTATATATTCCCTTATTATGACAGAAAAGTATACAAGGAAAAAGATACTGAGAAAAAAATGTTCCAAAATATGTAAATATACATTATTGAAGACAACTTTTATAAGACAAATATACTTTTATTTCTCTATATTCATCATACTAATACTAATATAAAAATACACACACACACACACAGAAATCAAAGTCAGAAAATATTCCAGTGACTCCTTGACTTGGAAGTTCCACAGTAAATGATCCACATGAAGAATGCCTAGCAAATTCATCCAAATTCTCACAGCAACAAGATGACCTGCCAATCTAATGTATGCATACAGGCCAGAAGGTTCAGAGGAAGACCCAGGTTTGGAAGCAGGTTATAGCTCTACTTATTTGTAGCTATACATGGTACATCACCTAGAAATGCTAGCAATAACTGGATGGAGAGCTTTAGACTATGGCACTCTGTGTAGATCATACACATATCACTTTCCCAGGAGCCTGGAAAACACTACTTAAATGACTGGATTGGCAGAGGAATGTTGGCAAGAAGGGAATGGATAGTCATGGCCCTTTCAACATGACCCTTTATAAAAGTAGAGGAGATTCTCACTCCATAGGTACTGAAATGGACCAGTATTCTCCACAGCAGACTTTACATCGAACAAGAACATGCATTCTCCTAAACCCAGGAATGAATGTCAGTTAGGTTTAGAGTACCTCAGTCAGACACATTCTAGTGGTTAATTTAATGATGAATCTATTGCTATCTAATATTTGCTTCCCATCTCTGGAGAGTACAAAAGTTCATATTTTTTAAAAGGCCAAGGACATGCATAATGTCTACAACTCAATTATGAAAAGGACAAAATGGAAATATTTTAAAGCAACAAAGAAAAAATAAATTAACAAGGATTTTGAAATGTTCCATTACCTAGTCATTGTTTTCTAGCTACTGAAAAATGAGCTTAAACACTATCAACCACCCTTCTTTGACTTAACCTATAAAGAAAATGACTAAAATGGTATCCCAGCTACCCACACAGGACACAGCTCCAACAAAGCCATAGGTCTTATGTCAAATAGTAAGATGAAACAGAATGGGAATAAGTGCATGGTAATGGTGAAATTTGGTTTTAGTTTCATTAGACTAAAAGATATCTACCTGATCAGTAAAGCAAACTTCTGGGAATGTCAGTGAGGGTATTCCCAGAGACATTATATCTAAAGGCTTTGAACTAATGAACATTTTAACCCATTGATAGATTCAACCAGGACATAAAACTGTGAAAGTTTGGGGCTTAGTTGGAGGAAATGGGTCTCTGGGGTCTCTGAGGAAATGCCTGTAAAAGATATAACTCAGCCTTGGCCCCATTCTGTTATTTCTTTTTGTGTCTCAGTTGCCATCTGATAAACAGTTTTCCTCCAACTGTACCTTTTCTCTCTGTTTTTGCCTTGCTGCAACCCCAAAAACAAGTGTGTCAAACAACCCCGAGCCAAAAGAAGTTACTGCTTCTCCTTTAAATGATGTCTTCTGAGTATTTGCCACAGATATTGATAAAACTTGTAACATACATATAGGCTCAGAGGTAAGAGTCAATTAGAAGCATCATGAATGCCATGAAGACACTTGGGTTTATACCATTCCTCTGCATTCCAAATTGCCTTGTTTTGTATTGATATACAATATTGTGCATTGTATGCTGATCATGATTGGTCTTTATGTTTTTAGTTGTTTTAGGCCCAGCCAGTGATCCTCAGCTCCAAACCAACCCCAGAACATAGCTCCAAAACAGAAAGATGCTATGACATAATTTCCCACCATTAAGTACTACTGGTTTAAAAGTGCTATGTCTCCAAGGATACCCAATTTAAATGACCCATGAAAACCAAGGGAAGATGCTTCCCTCATAGTCAACAGCATATGTGGAGATAAGCAAATGTTCCTATGAACTTCCCGGCTTTCTTTCATCCTACGCCTCACCTCCAATTTTCTCTATAATGGTCTCACGTGGCTCACTGTGGAAAACATCTCTCTCAGTCATTAACTAAGGGGATATCAATGACATGGGCAGCAATGGAGACAAATGCATTAGGAAGTAGAGAAAAGTAGAACTACAAAGCAGAAGATGTGCTTTTCTGCTTCTACTATATTGCAAGTATCATACTACAAACTTCCGAATGATTCATCATGTACCATGAGATCCCAAGTACCTTGTTCCCAAGAAGGACTCCTCATTTTATCTTAACTTAGCTTACTCATTCAAGGATTTTAATTTCCTTTTTAAAAGTTCATTTTTTATTTTTGTATACACACATACATAAATAAAAATGAAAAAAATATATTCTTAGAAAGAGTTAACCAAAAATAGAATGCATGCTTAGTGGTAGTAGAAAAGTGAAAGCACAGAGGTAACAGCAGAGAGCCTGATTCTAACCATTGTGCATGTTGTGTGACTGGGTTTCCAAGAAGGGTGTCCTGAAGCATGGTCTGTGGATATGTCTATAGAGTGGGAACCATGACAATCCCTCACAAAGCCAGAAATGGTTCTCATTAAAAGCTAGCATGTGCCCTCCATGTCCTTCTATCCCCTCACTTCTTTCATAAAACTCCCTGCACTCCGCCCAAAGTTTGGCTGTGAGTCTTAGCATCTGCTTCGATTCCTTGTTGGAGCCTTTCAGAGGACCCTCTGTAGTAGGCTCCCATCCTGTTTCCTCTATTCCCCCACTTCTGGTATCTATACTGTTTGCCATTCTGAATGAGATTTAAGCATCCTCCCTAGGGTCCTCTTTAGTGTTTAGCTTCTATCGGTCTGTAGATTTTAGTATGGCTATCCTATATTACACGGCTAATATCCACTTGTAAGTGAGTATATACCCCTACAAGGAGACCAACAAAGCTAAAAAGTCTGAGTCCATGGAGTCCTGCAGAGACTGATGCACCAACATAGGACCATGCACAGAGAGGACCTAGACCCCCTGTTCAGATGTAGCCAATTGGCAGCTCAGTCTCCATGTGGGTTGCTGAGTAAGAGGAGCAGGTATTGCCTCTGTCATGAACATGGCTACCTGCTCTTTGATCACTTGCCTGTGGTGATGAAATCTTGCCAAGCAGCAGAGAAGGAGGATCCAGGCAGTCCTAATGAGACTTGATAAGGTATGGGCAGATGACAGAAGAGGAGAACTCCCCCTATTAGTGGACTAGGGGAAGGGGATAGGGCAGGAAAGGGAGGGAGGGTAGGATTGGGAGGAGTTGAGGGAGGGGGCTTCAAATGGGATATATAATGAATAAATTGTGAAATAATAATAAAGTACATTGATCTTGTGTTGATGTATTACATACAATCCATGTTAAATAGTGAAGAATACATGGAGAAACTTTGCTTTCCAAGTCCAAAATATTATTGATCCCACTTCCTTTAGGAACTCTTATTTTAAATCTGCTTTCATAAGGGATTTCATACAAAATAGCTGTGCTTTATACTTCAAGATCTTTCCTTAATAATCCTATAATTTTATTTAAGAATAAAAACACATCTACAAATTTAACATTTATTTTTCTCAACATCTGTAAGTCTTTGAATGTTAATTTCACTCCTCAGGATTGAATTATTGTTGTAATTCTATGAAATACTAATTGATGAAAATGACAAAATCACACTTATGTTTTATGTTATATTTCTAAGTATATTTATGTTTTATATGGCCATAACATATGTAAAATTATGTCTATACTGCTTTATAGATTATATGTTTAACTTGCATAAAGAAATCTTTTTTCTACATGCATTTGCTAATAATATTGATATTTTCCTATGGTTAATTCATATATTTGTGAACAATTTCTTAGCTCTAGAACAAATTATAATTTTGTACACTATTATTTCTACTTGGTAAAATATAAATAAGCAGAAATCCAGGAATGGTGATGTATGCCTATCTATAACCCCACTTCAAGACTTCAGAAGCTGAGGCAGAAGATCTTCTTAAGTTTGAGGCCATCTTGGGCTACATAAATGAGTAATGAGGTAGACAAGGTTATATGTCAAGGATCTGTATTAAACAACAGAGCAAAAAAATAGGAAATCCAAACAACACAAATAAATACAAGAGCTAGTAAAGTGGTTCAGTAGGCTAAGGCACTTGCCATCAATTCTGACAACCTGAGAACAATCTGTAGGACCTACAATTGTAGAAGAGAATCAACTCTCAAAAGTTGTCCTCTGGCCTCCAAGCAAACGCCAGAGTGTGTGCAACCCCTCCTAAATAATGATAGATAGATAGATAGATAGATAGATAGATAGATAGATAGATAGATAGATAAAGTAATTTTAAACACCTAGTAAAGAAATAAATAATCCCTGAGAAATGAAAAAATGAAAAAAATGTAGATCTGGGGATGTAAATTTTGTTAGAGCAATTTCACCTAATTCTTTAAATCTCCTCCTAAATTCATGTTTAAATCACACAGTGATTTAACCATCAAAGCCTATTTTTGTGTTCAATTAATTGGAAACTCACATCCTTCTTTATTTTTTGAGCAGTTTTTTTAGAAGAGGAACAAACTAAATTGTAGAATGTAATTGCTATCCATCATTACAATTTTTGCTCAATTTACAACAAAAGATTTACAGAGAATAATGCTTATTAATTATGACCATATCAAGAGGGATATTCAATATTAAGTGTTAAGAGAGGGGATTGTAAAATCTGGTACTGGGAAACTACCCTTAATGCTCCTGCATCCCTACTATGATGGAAAGTATCTACCATATAGCCATGTTAGAAAGAAGTCTAAATAGTCCTAGGTCCTAGATGAACATCTGGGATGAGGCATGTCATCTTTACAAAAAAATAAAATAAAATCTAAACTCTCTTCAATTTAAATGCTGTGCTGTGATATGTTCACACGATAGCCATTTCACTTCTGAGCACTTACTTTAACATGAATGGATAAACATGGCACCCAGCCATGACGACATAAGACACACTGGCCTTCAGTGATTTTCATTGACAAGGTTGTATTTCCTTTGCTCTAAAGGGAACACCTTCCCAGAGACACACTTTCTACTGTAGCCTCAAGGGGACAGATAGGAGAGAGTATTGAGGCAGATTGCCAGTATCTCTATCTTCTTCATCGTTGTGCATATGCTAAGCCTCTTGACATGAGTCAAATCATACCACACCCAACTTCGTGTTTTTCTCCTGAAAGAATCACAAATGAGAGAAGAAAGAACACAAAGCCATTCACCAATATTTAATCTTTCCTTTGTTTTGTCCTCAGGATCTGTACAGGACAAGGACAGTGCATCACAGTGTTGAGGGTGTGAGAGGTGTCCTTTGAGAAGTTCTCGTGCCTGCAAGTCCTAGTTTGATCACATGTACATTGTAGACAATGATTACTTTTCCACTTTGGGGTCATCTTTTAAACATAATCTTGGTGGTTTTTCTTGATGTTGCTGTAACTCAGTCTGGCACCTTAGATTCCATCAAGCATTGTGGTGATGAGAAACTGCTGATTTGAAGATACAAACTTACACTGTAGATGCATAGGAACCCGGATTTATGCTGTGAACTGTTTACAATGGAAGCAACGGGTTTTCTCCTGGGTCACCCTACCCTTTTTCTTGCCTTCCATTAACCTCCAGACATGCTTGCCAGGTTCTTGGAAAAGAAGCAGCTGTGAAGCAGCATGACAACTTCAGTGATGACATGGGCCTCCTTATACTTTGGTTCTGGCACATGAGCATGATTAGGGCTTGGTATACTATGCATTGAACTCTGTGAGGTGATGTCAGGGAGAAAGAACTGTAAGAATGAGAAAAGAGTTGGACATGGTGACCGGAGGTACATGGCTAAATACAGCAAAGAGTGGTGGTGGTGGTGGTGGTGTGTGTGTGTGTGTGTGTGTGTGTGTGTGTGTGTGTGTGTGATGGAAGTGCCCTATCTGGGCAGATTAGGCATGGCTTTTCTTTGGTCTCATAGAAGTAGAAAAATCTCCATAAGATTACCTAATACCTTAGATCATATATCTACACCTTAGGTTCTCAAAGTCACTTTATTGCCATCTAAGAAGGTACTGGTTTTTAGTATGTTAAGATGTGAAGAAAATCATAAAAGTGGGTATGGTTTGGCAATTTTGGTGGCTGACTAATCATTGGGAACCTAAGTTATAATAACTGTCTTAAGAGAGCCAGAGAGGTAGATGGGATAGGCAATATGGACCCTTTCCCAGCTCTAGCAATATCTATGTCCATATAGCAGGATCATATCCTTTCATAAGTCTCTGATAACTGAGAAATCCCACAAGACATTCATTATTTCAACAATAGAAAAACAGAGCTGAGGGGTTTGACTAATTATTGAGGGATTGTCAAACAATGAATGGAAAGAAGCAGGGTGCAAATGGAAAGAAACTGACTGACAGCTTCATTCTAGCTACCAAAATACCCATATGTGAAGGTTTTACAGATTTAGGAAAGTCTTAGATATGCACATGTGCTCGAAATAGATATAGTCTTAATTTTCATTAATTATGCTATTAGCCTTTTTAAAGCTTGTTAAATGGCAATACTAAATGTCACAGGCGCCGTGTGAAGTAATCTGTCAACTCTTTATGTTAATCATTTAAAGATGATAACTCAACAAATCTGCACTTGGATATAGATCTAAAACCTGACAAACAGACGTTCAAACAAAAATTGCATGTAAATATTCATAGCTGCATTACTCACAAAAAGTGGGTGCGATATGAATACCCAATAATTAAGAAATAGTCAAAGTGTAAAGTATCTAGGAAAAAAGAAATGGAGAAGTGATACATGTGAAAGTGTGGGTGGACACTGAAAACTGAATGGTGAAAGAAGGAATTGACGTACAATGATCACATACTATATGACTTTTGTATCTGTGAACTGTCCAGTACAGCCAAACCCACAACAACAGAATACAGAGCGGAAGTACCAAGGGCTGTAGGGAGAGGGACAGTGAAGAAGGTGAAGTAAACTTGGCAGGAAGGTTATTCTGCATCCTCTTTTCCTGGAGAAGGTCTAGTCAGCTGGGAGGGGAGAGCTGGTATCAGCATTATAAAAGAGGCTTTGCCTGTGCTACAGAAGGGATCAGGTCACAGGATACCTGGGACCCCTTGAGAACTGCAGGAGATGAAAAGAGTAGCCTACCAGGTCTATCAGACCCTAATTTAAAGGAAGACCCACTGATATGAGCCACCTTCGCTTAAACTTACACGTTTGAGTTTTAGAAGTACTGTGTCAAAGTATGAACTCAATCAACCAGAGGTGTGGAGTTCCGTTAAGTTTCATGTGCAATCACTTCTTCAGTGGTCTTGCCCTTGCCACTTCTGACCTCTGCTCTCAGTGGACAAATAGCGTATATATGGAGCCCGTTCAGTAGTGTAGGGGTATTGTCCACTCAGTAGCCCAGGCATAGTGTCTACCCCCTAACATAGCTGTGAGTACTCGGACAAACTGCTCAACTTGTCAGCTATAGAAGGTACAAACAAACATCTCTCCACCACAGAGGGCTCTCATGGAAACGGTGGCGGAAGTGTTTTAGACCAGGCAAATGCAAGCAGGAGAGAGGCAATGCAGAATCTCTGCTGAGCCCAACAACCTCGGACTTGATTACTGTCTTAGTTAGAGTTATTATTGCTGTGATGAAACACTATGACCAGAGGAACTTGGGGACTAAAGTTGATTTGGCTTACACTTCCACATCTCTGCTCATCATTAAAGGAAGTAAAGATGGGAACTAAAACAAGGTAGGAACTTGGTGACAGGAGCTGATGCAGAGGCTAAGGAGGAGCTCTGCTTACTGGCTTGCTCAGCCTACTTTGTTTTTCTTTCTTTTTTGTTTGTTTGTTTTAGATGAAACAGAATTTTTCTGTGCAGCCTTGTTTAACTGGCCTCGAACTCACAACAATGTGCCTGCCTCTGCCTCCCTGAGTGCTGGGATTAAAGACGTGCACCACCATATCCGGCTCAGTCTACTTTCTTAAAGAACCCAGGACCACCAGCCCAAGCATGGCACCACCCGCAATGGGCTGAGCCCTCCCCATCAATAACTAATTTTAAAATGCCCTACAGTCTTAGGGAGGCATCTTCTCAATTAAAGATTCTTCCTTCCTGATAACTCCAGCTTGTGTGAAGTTGACACAAAACCAGCCAGCACAATTCCTCTTATTACTCTCTTAATTTCCTGTCCAATTACAGTGAAAATTAATAGTATCCCAATGAGGCAACATAGAGGAAAATGGAAATATACTGAGAAATAGCAGACATTCAGCAGAGATTTGAGCCTTTGGGGAAAAGATCGATTTTAGCACACTCATCTCCTCAAGACAGGAAGGAGGCACGTTGTCAGGAAAAAAAAAAAAAAAAGAGTATACTTCTTCATCCCCAGAAAGGCTACAGAACCTTCATTAGTCATATACAGCTACCTATTACAGTACAGAGGGCAACAGGAACAGAGTCATTGCAAGGAAACTTGGGGCACTGAAAAACTAAGCAGGCTGCTATCTCCAGGGATGGTTACATATGCAGAGTCCTCTGACTACACATTCTTTTTAGGGAAAAAAAATGCATATCTAAAGACAAAGAGGGGTTAAGGCCATTCAGTGAACGCCACTCTGTCTTAAGCACAGGATGAAGGAATTAGGCTATAGGATATTCCTTAGTATTCATCTTCAGAATTTTTTTCAAGGTTTGTAAACTTGAATTGCACAAGTAACTTAGCCACAGACAATTATAGCACTTTCTGTACCTCTTCAAGGCCAGATTTATCACTGTAATTGTGAGCCCACCACCAATGAACCAAGAAGTAAAGGCCTCCACTAAATCATTTTTATTGAATCATTTCTCAAAGATATATAGAATGCCTACTTGTATCAAGTGGCTGTTGCTGCATAGCAAAAAACCGACACCTCAGTGGCTTAATGCATTGCACAGTTACTGTATTCCAATCCATAGTTTCTCTAGATCATAAATCTAGAGCTGAGTTCTCTGCTTTGGGGTTTATAAGCAAAGGGTTACATTCATCTCCAGCTTGACTAAAGAAGAATATACTCTAAGCTTTGTGTCCTGTCACTCTCAAAGTCTTTGCTGCTACCCCAGAGACTTCCATCTTCTGTTCCATGGTCTTCTCCAGCATGGCAGCTTTCTTCAGGAAAGCATAGAAGCCAAGAGAAAGAGTCCAACTATCAAGAGGGTGCTGAAAATCATTAGCCATCTAACCACAGAGGTGACATTTTTTTGGATTAACCAAGTCACATTGTTAGACACCAAGCAATTGGTCCCAACCACATTCAAGGAAATGGGATCACTTGATGGTATGAATTCCAAAATGAGGACATCACTAGGAGACTTGTGAGGAAGTTGTCTGGCACATTCTCCATGGAAAGCCTTGTGTATATCAATGCTGAGACATGTGATGACCCAGCCAGACAATGTCCATTCCTTCCTCAAGTTCGCTGTCCAGCTTTGAGAGACTAAATGATGAAACTCCAAGAAATGGCCATAAGGTAGAGGCAGGAAACAGCAGAAAGGAAATTTGCCAGGCCTCAGGCCACACAGTCTTTCCTGAAAACTGCATTTGTTGGTCGCTTCTCAATGACAGAGATGAACCTGGGTTTGGAGAGGAGCAGAGAGCGCTGGAATTGTCTATGGCAAAGGTGCTTGTGCAACTCACGTGTACAAACCTTGGAAAATTTCTGGAAAGTCTGTGATATTTCTTCACCAGCTCTGGGTCAGATGATTAAATGAGATGTGAGACTCTAATTATTCCTTTAGATCTTGCCAAGGCAACTCCCAGTATAAGTGGGATGTGTGATTACTAATAGGAAGCAATTACTAAGCAAACAATAACTTCTAATGAGCCTGCTGCTTTGCATAGCTCTACAGAACACCTTTCACTTAATTACAAGTGCATTCTAATGCAAATGCTTCCAGAAATAGGCCATACTTTGTCCTATAGCCACACACTACGTCATCGTCAGATTCTTCTCGAGAGTAAAGTTGGTAGGAGAGAACCCTGCCATTGTGAAGGAGAGAAAGAAGACATTTATCTTCATTATTTTGTGATAGCCTCTACTTGAAAAATAGAGGTAACAGCAATGGTGTACTGAGACCCACAGAACACTATCTTTCTCCCAAAATGCGTGCACTCTCCTCAGAGTCAGTGATTGCTGTCTTACCTAGCAAAAGGGACTTTTCAGTGTTGTTTTAGGTTAAGGAGTTTAAAATTGAGAGATTATCCTGAATTATATAATCTAATGTAGTCAGAGGAGTCCTTAGAAACATACAAATGTAGGCAGAAGAGTCGGGCAGATAGACGCAATGAAGAAGGGCAGGAGAGAAACAGTGAGATGCTTCAGCAGATAAAGGTACTTTACTGTCAAGCCTGATGACCTGAGTTTCTTCCCTGGGAGTCACATGGTGGAAAGAAAGAACTGACTTCCACAAGTTGTCATGTGAACATACAAGTGCTGTGGAATGCCTCCTCCACACATACAAATAAATAAATAAATAAATGGACAGATACATAGAGAGATAGACAATACACAGATGAATGAATGAATGAATGAATGAATAAATAAATAAATAAATAAAGTGATTTCGAGTTCGGCCTCCACTGCCCTCCTCAGGCAGATTTCCATCTTCATTCCTTCTTCCTCCTTTCTATGAAGAAGAAGGGGTGGAAAGATTTTAAGAGCCAGAGGTGGTGGACAGTTTTGTGAAAACATTTTCCAGACCCAACAGCAGATTCACACATGAACTCACAAAGTGACATCCTTCTCAAGACCTGCCCAAGCCCAAGCCAGACAAAAATCCTAGCACAAAGGAAGGGAAGCCGGGCGAAGAGGGGGGGTGGGAGTAGCTGGGATGAGTGGAGGGAGCAGAACCTGCAGTCAGGATGTACTGTGTAAGAGAATTGTCTATTTTCAATAAACAAATATTTTAAAAGGTGGTAAAGTGCGCACAAGGTTCCACCTTTTGACAAAAAAAGCTATTTGCAGATGATAATTACTTGGGGAAGTAATTTTTTTTTTCCCAATGGAATGACACCAAGTGCTCTCCAGAGCAGTCCCGATGCTCAGGAGTTGAGAAACACAAATTAGACTCTACTTTTAGTGGCTTATGATGTGAGGGAGAATGGACAACTTGGGAGGAGTTCAAAATAGGAAAGAATATGATGAAAATATACTGTATGAAAATTTCATAGAATAAATAAAAATGTTTGAAAGGGGAGCAAGTGAAATGCATTCCATAAAGATACATTATGAGGGCCAAAAGTTAAGACTTGAGTGGCTTCCTAGAAGCTGAAGCCCTCAGCTGACTGAGCAAGCACCTCTCCAATAACCACAGGAAAAAAAAAAAAACCAAAAAACAGTTCTTTAGACACTGTGATTTTAGCCCAGTGAGATCCACTTTGACTTCTTCTGACCCACAGATGTACAAGTCAATAATCTCTATTGCTGTTTAAGCTGCCGAGTTTATGGTAATTTGCTATGGCAGCAATAGAAAATGAATGGACCTACAAGGTTGTTAGTGACAATTCAGTTCATTAATCCATAAAGCACTAGAAATGCATTTGAAACAATATGAGAGCTGGCACACATGAGCTGTTCTGTAACTCTGCAACCCAGGAGTCTATAGCTTCTACATGGGGGAAAACAGCCTATTTGTAAAGTGCTTCAAGAATGTATGCACTTCCTTTTTATTTCCAAATAAATATCTCTCAATAAACACGTTGTCACATAATAAGCTGTGGGTCCCTGATACCAGGACCCCAAAAGAAGGTGACTAATGAACAATATTTTTAACACTCACAAGTAAAACGAAGAAAGCACTCAGTGACCTTTTGAGGTCTGATGCTCTACTTTTTCATTCTGGTAGAGCGATTTCCTCCTGGATTTAGCCTGCTACATTTAGTTGTTTAATAAGAACTGGACCATATGTCAAACCTCTAAACAAGCCCATTGCCCACAATGTATGTTCATTGTGTTTTGGACAGGATATTGCGGGCATGTTTCTTCCTCTTTTACCTTATCTATTAAACACCACAGGCTTTCACTACAAACACCCCCTAGAAAGGTAGCCCTCAACAGGGAGAGCTTCCTGTTTCAGATCAAAGAAAAATAAGAAATAATACACTATTTGTCTTTCTCATCGTCAATCAATTCTTGGCATTAGATACTTGCTGGCAGTAAGGGAAGCTAAGATCTTTAGTATGAGAGAAATTAAAATCCATGGGTAAGTGTAAGTGACAACGCAGGATCACATCTGTTAATTTGGGGCTTTTAAGAAGTGGGATGTGTGCTATGAGGCCTGAGGGTGACTCCCTGATGAGCAAGAACAAATTATGAAATAACACTGAATCAGAAGCATTTTCTGAGTCCAGTCCCTTAAGGGCTAGAGAGATGCCTCACTGGTTAAGGATACAGACTGCACTTGCAGAAGACCTGAGTTTTGTTCCTTTTACCGATGTCAGGCAGCTTACAACCACCTGTAACTCCAGACCCAGGGGGATCCAATGCCCCTGGTCTACAGTCACTGCACTCATGTACATAAACTCCTGAACAACACACACACACACACACACACACACACACACACACACACACACACTACAAATAATAAGAATAAATACTAAGAAAATAAAGTGTATTCCATCTTTCTGACCACTCTCAGGAGACCACCTCAGATTCATGCCAGAGGATCCTTGCAATAATCGTCCTCCTAGTTGGTTCATGTCCTTTTACAACCTCAAAGAAACAAGCATCAAGCTGAGACCCACAGGATCGGACAGTGTGTAGTGGGATTTAATTACATTGTTCGGCTCCAGTTGTAGTCATCACCATGTATGCCTTCTGTCTGGGAGAAGTCAAATGCTTTTCCGTCTTCAATGGTAGAATGATGCTTTCATTTAAAATCACTAATTTAAGGCTTTTAAGGGAGACTGATTGCAAAAACCAGAAAGAAAAAAAAAAGTCAAAGTTGTTCAAGCTTTGCATTGTAGGAACAACTGGAGTTTGGGAAACAGCCTGGTGCAATGTGTTGTGCAACTGAGGCTTAAAACTATTGTGTGTGAGGCAGAAGATGCTACTGCCAAATCGATTGGTAGGGTTCCGAAGAGCCAGAGTGGAAGAAGTGCAATTTTGCATGAGGAAATAGGAAACAAACCAGGGGCTACACCATGATAAGTCTGAAGAGCAACCACAATTGCCTCAGGGAGACAAAGAGGGGTTGGAGAGAAAGCAGGAAGAGGAAGGAGATGGAGAGGGAGACTTTCATTGACTCACCTGAGTGAAGACACATGGAGTAAAATAGTGATGGATACAGCTGTAAGGAGACTGCAGATGACCTTCCATTCCAAGCTGATTACTTACCTTCTATCAAGAAAAGAAGCATCATTTTTTTCTCTGCAGAGCTGGCTCCCATGCTCCCCATGGCAACATAAAACAAAACTGCTTTTCCTACACTTCAAGCTACCAGGCAGCTGTGGCTGTCCTGATTGTTCTCATAGCTTCTTCTGCACTGCCCAGGATTGAGGGCCACGTAGCTCTAGAGAGTGTTAAAACCAATGCTCACTTTAGGCCTCATTTTTACCATATGCCATGTGAAACTAACAGATAGCCCTAATCCTTGCTGAGAGTCTGTGGTCAAGACAAACCTAAAACTCTAGGAGAAGCCACTTACTAACTTCAACCTGAATGTCCATCATTTCTGTGCAAATTGTGACTTTAAAGAAAAACTTTTTTAATACCTCAGATTATCCAAACTGCCATTCTCAAGTTAATCTTTGATATACCAATGTCTGTGTTAAAGAGCAATGGAATCATTAAAGTTCATGAGTAGAGCCTTGAAAGCAGCTGGCTGTTTTAGGACACTTTAAAAATTCACACTATTTAAATGTCCTAGAATCAGGAAATGGGTTCAGGCAAACATCATAAACACACTCTACTGGTGTTGTCCTAGCCTGGTTATTAATTTTGTGTTAGTAAATATTCTCCGGAACGCAAACGTGAGTCCTCAGTTCTGATCTTTACAGTCTATGACATGGATAATGAGAACTTTTCTCCCACCTGCAATTGCCCCACAGCCTCTCTGATAGTAAAAGGAATGTGTACACCATTTCCTAGTGAGGAGGCATCATACAAGCCCTAGCGGAGACACATGGAAAATGAACTGGGTTGGTGTACAGGAAAACTACTTTCCTGTGGGGTGATTTCAAAATCATTTTTGGAAATCAAGAAGTCCTTCATGTCACATTCCACTAAGTATGACTTGTCACCAAGTGGTTGGTGACCAAAACTGGGAATCAAGCGTTGTCCCTCCACTGTCTGCATTTGTGCTAAAGTATCACAAGAAACTCTTAGCATCTTAGCATGAAACAAAAACCCTTTATTGTTATAATTGGTGTAGGATAGACACGTTATGACAGAAATCAAACTTAGGAGAGAATCCTAAATAAGAAAATCAGATTTTGATAGGCCCTCTGACTAACTGGCAAGGTAGAGGCAGAAATGATATACAAAAATACTTTAAAATATTATATCGTGGGCATTGGCTAATCAGAAAGAACTCTAAGCTAACTAGAATGGATTCAGGTCCCAATCACTAGAAGAATTATAGGGTTGCATTTTGAATGAAGATTAGTAATGAGAAAAGACACAGTCATTAGGGAGACACTTCAATGGCAGATGAGAGCTCAAGTAACACTCACATGTTTATCAGAGACAACCTAGTTCTTACTAAGCAGATTTAGTACATCTAGTGCAGAAGTGCAAGAGAAAGCTCTTTACATATTGACACAAAAATCATGTTTAGGCTATATGATAATACATTTAAAAAAATAAAATTAAAAACAATAAGGACAGTGAGATGTCATGGTGGCACTGTCATAAAACCGACAACAGCCCAACAATCTACTGTTTCCTGTCTGAGCACTGAGCCCGTCTGTGGTTTGAACCAGTGATAACTCATCAACTCTGGGATTCTCCTTTGCTTAAGCTACTTTATAACTTCCACATCTGGTCATGAGTCCCATTGGGAAACCAACCATTAGGGAAAAATATCCACCTGCCTTCACTTGGTGATAAGCCGCAAGCAACAGTCCACATTCCTAGACAAGTACCTAGTTCTTAGGTTCTGTTCCCTACACCCATTGCAAGTTGGAAAAATAGCAAAAATTTAACCCAGAATATCACAGAAGGTTGGTATAGAAATGTGATAGATAGCATAGCAGTTAAAAATGACCAACACTATTGGAATCATACCTGAACTTGTTGTAAAACTATCTTGTTTCACCCGGTGTGATGTGGTGCTTTGTGAAGCACTGGAAAAGTAAAACTTCATGAAATTATATGTTCATCTGATGCTCATTCATCTAAGAACAAAAGAAAAAAATCATTTGCAACCCAGCCACTGAGGAGATGGAGGAGGAACCCATTGGCCAATCTGTATAGCAGACTGGTAAAAGTATTCTTTGCTTCTCATATCAACGTGGTCCAATGCCTGACGGGAAGCAACTTAAAGGAGGAAGGATTCATTCTGTCTCGTGGTGCAGTAGATACAGTGCGTCACAGCAGGAAAGACACAGTAGCAGGGATGTCAGGCTGACAGCTAGGAATCTTAGACCAGAAAAGGAAACAGCCTACAACCTTAAGCCTCACTTTGTGGACATGTATTATCACGCTCCATGTTCAAAGGGTTCCACAACCTTTATTGATAGTGCCACCAATTGAGAAGCAAGTATTCAAACACCTGAGCTAGTGGAAGACATTTCACACTCAAATCTTAGCAACAGACATCAATAATATTGCACGTCCAGCACTTGCCACTTATTTTTTTTTACTAAATGCTCTTCTCTCTCTCTCTCTCTCTCTCTCTCTCTCTCTCTCTCTCTCTCTCTCTCTCTCTCTTCTCTCTCTCTCCTGAAATTCTATTTTTCTTTTACTTCAAAGATCAAAGATAGACATATGACTCAGGCTATGTCCTTCATAGACATGTATTTGTTACAAGGATGAGCACATGATAGAAGAGCGTAGTGAGCAGCCAATTGTGAGTTCCTGGGACCATTAACAGATCTGACAAAGCTGTGGTGTTAGGGGAATGCTGGCATTTTTCTACACCTTGGTTTCATCATTTACACAAGAAAAAAGTACTTGTAAAAAAAATGACAAGTCAATAGGGCAATAAAGCCTAGGATAGAGTAAAGGTTCAATATTTGTCCATCTTCACTCTGCTAATTACCGTCAGTTCACACCCTCAGGGAGTTATCGATGATCTCAGAACAGACTTAGGCGGTCATGCCCAACCTTTTGCAATGCACCCTGCACCTACAAACCGCATGCTCTAAAGCAACACAATCAAGTTTTTGTTTTGTTTTGTTTTTTATAAAATCTCAAAATGCTTTAAATAAGGGCACATGAGGTTCCTGGGTCACAGGTTTGATACATTTTAATGTGAGGGTCCCACAGATGAATTAAAAATATAAGTCTAGAACTCAGGTTCCAAGCTCACCTTCAAAATAGTAATCAGTAGCTTTACCTGAATCACAATTTAATGTGACATGGGCAGGAACTTAAGGTATGCCTTTCAAAGAGAAAGAATTGTCAAAATTTTGTAGGTGATAAAACATTGGTAATGATTTAAATCTATTAAATTGCAAAATGTCATTGTTTGTTGGTCCAAACTCCTAAAAGGAAATGGCTTGGACTAGGTGATTTATAAGCGACAAAAATGCACTGTTGATGGTTTGAAAGATGGAAAGTTCAGGAACATAGTGCCAGTTGCTTCAGTGTCTGATGGGGGCCCATTTGCTTCTTCCGTCTTCATATGACAGAAAAGGGAATACATTGCTTTGAAGGTCTGTCATAATGACGCTAACCTGGGGCTGGAGAAATGGCTTACTGGTTAAGAGCATTTGCTGCTTTTCCGGAGTATCTCAGTTCAATTCCCACTATCCATGTCAGGAGGCTTACAACTGGAACCCCAGCTCCAGAGAATACCACACATTATTCTGGCCACTGTGTGTTTTTCCTCGCATACAGCACACACACAAATACGCACACATGCTCATTCACACACATAATAAAAATGAATCTGTGTGTAAAAGACACTCTGCCCTCATGAATTGTACTCTTAAGTAAATGCTGTTCCAATGAAGACCACCACAGTGACTACCAGGTTCTGATATATGAATGAGGTAGTGAGGAAAAGACATCAACAGCAAACCATAGTAATCATCAAGGGATAAAAACAGTTGACTGAATGATTTGTATCACTAACAATGCCATAATCAGTTACGAGTCCCCGGATTTAAGGCAAGGTTCAGTTTGGTTTTGTTTTTTTGGTTTGTTTTTTTGTTTGTTTGTTTGTTTGTTTTTCCTGATATCTTGAAGACAGATGCTCATAGAGCAAACAGCTTCTGGGACTATGACGAGGCCAAGAACAGAAAGAAATACTACTCAGACTCATGTTTTCCCACAATGCCTTTCATTTACCTCTGCCCCCAGTTTTGCTTATTACTTTCTTAGGTCTCCCCCACCCTGACCCATATTTCTTATGTGGGGCCAGGGAGCTGTAGGACTGGGGGAGTAAAAGTGGGGTCAGGGTGTGTACAAACCCCAGAAATCTCATCCTGAGGCCAGCAGGAGCAGGACTACTTCCCCCTTGCCCCAGGCCTGCATGTCCCAGAGCAAATAGCCCCGTGCCCCCACAGTGGGGGGATCACATAGCCAGGTAGACTGGTTAAACTTTCTCTCCCCTTATAAGGTCATGTCTGGCAGCATTGTAATTCCTCCTCGTACAAAGAAGGCATTGCCAGCATCCCTGGCCTAGAGTATACATTCACCCTGAAAGTCCCTAACTACCCCCAAAGGTAGCATCTGTTCTCCCCATTAAATAAGCTATCTTACTGAAGCCTTCTCCCAAGAGTCTGTTCCTGCCCCACCTCCCCTCTGAGGATCCCATGCCATAATGGACAGGGAAATAGAGCCAGAATGGCATTCTTATTCTCAAACTTCACGGTTTGGTTTTGTTTTTTTAATCTTCCTTACTCCTCTCTCCAGCTTCTCACACCAAATCCTGCAGATAATGAGGTGCCTTATTTTAGGGGATCCAAATGAATGACAACCACTCAAGCTGATCAGCTTGGGTTAATTGTGTGGTAAGGAGCTAATGGCTCAGCGTGTGGTCCCCTGGAGATGCACCTTCATAACACACAAATCTCAGGAAAGTTCACATTCTTAACAGAAAGAGAGGCGCTAATGAGAGTCCCTCTCCTTAGAGTGAAGGAGAGGGGGTGAGAAAAGTAGCTAATGGTGGAGGTGTCTGAACAGTAAAATCTTCACATAGATAAAGCTGACAGGCTGCCTGCTCTAGTGTCCATGGAGCTTGTTTCAAAGTGGTACAAGGGAGTTTTGCCTTACTTAATTTATAATTCATTCTTTTATCCCTAAAATAGATTTTGTCTGAACCTTAGCCCCTCCATATTAAAATGGTTTTATGTGGAATCTAATTACTCATAAAAAATGCATTAAGCTCAACTGAGTAACCCTAAATATGAATAAATGGTTTTTATTCTTTTCTTCAGTGGATGAATATTTTATTTAAAATATCTTAGATATGTTTAAAAGTGTTCAGAAGAGCAACATTCAATGTTCCTCAGATACTGTTGCTGGGAATCAGATATGTAAGGAGCAGATAGGTACTGGCCTCTAGTCTATCACACTTAAGTAGAATTGTTTAAGGTTTGAATAAGGAGGGCGGCTTTCCCTTCATTTAGCACAGTTGTACATGGGAAACTCATATTTGGCAAATGCATCTAGGGCTTAGATTGAATAACAGCATTTAGAATAGATTTGAATTTTAAAATAGGTTGTTTCTATACCTATAATGTCTATATCTATCTATACCTATCAATAGATAATGTCCTTAACGCGCAGATTAAGGAAATAAGACCTTTACCGAGTCAAGGGAGATGTGACTGTTTCCTTTCATATCACTGGAATCCTTCACATACAAACAAAACATCTTGATAAGCTAGAATAGTCTGACTTACATTAAAAGTTACCCGTGAATTCAGAAAATAATTTCTATATTATTGGGAGGAACACACACAGCAAGACTAATTGATAAAGCTAATTCAGATGCTAACTCACCATGGAACATTTATTGATCACCACTGCCAAGGCAAAACCTTTAGAATGTTGGATCAGAGAAACTATTTAACTGTCCAATTTAACTAGCCAACAAAATGTCCCTGGGACTATCCTGGACATCCAAAGTAATAAAGAAATAATTGGATTTCATGAAACAAGTCAGAAATATCTATTTAAGTTAGCATGCTTTGTCTAAAACTCTTAGCCTACCCAGAGAATTATATTTGTTGGAGATAGTTGAAAATAGTTTATACAAGAGCGATGCTAGTATCTAAAAAAAAAAAAACAAACAGCTCTCTTGACTCTCATGCTAATAGAAAACCTTTCATTTCTAATAAAATATTTTGTATGCCTACAAGCATATCATAAATATTTATGATCAGTTCCTTCAGTTATTTAAACAGAATAACCATGTTTATTTCTGGGTTCTAGAACCTTTTGTGAAATTTGTCTAAAAATGTTTTGTCAGCTACATCTGGGGGCATACTTTCAGTGATAGAGACATCAAATTTATGCCAAGTGCGGTGACGCAGGGCTGTAATTCCAGTACTCAAGAGGATAAGGCAGGAGAATAATAAGTTCAAAGGCATCCTATGTGGTACTTAATCTCAAAAACATTAGTTCTTCAATCTCAGTGATGATAGGATAGGATTGCAGGAAAGCAGTGAAATAAATTACAATGAACATTTTCTCATCCAGCTTTGTATGTGTTGCCTTTTAGAAAGCAAACTTTCAAACAAATGAGAGGCCACTCCCAGCAGTCTTAGCCCTACCCAGAGTGAACCTTCAGACTTGGATTATTCATGGTTTCCAAGTCCTTTGCCTTAAAGATAATCAAAGATCCTGACATTCCTTGTTCAATGTAAATCCACAGGCTCCACTAATGTGAGAAAATCTATTTTTCCAGTACAGTACATTGAGCCACAATAAGACTGGACACCCAAACCTGAGTTAATATGGTTTGAAATCATAGGGAATATCGCAGGACTTTGTTATGTGTCTAAGTAAAGCAGAGTTTTAACAATAGTAAAGCTCTTAGTGTTAGCTGTGTGGCTCTGGGGCAGATGCCTTCTGGTACTTATTTTCCTCAGGTTCCCAGCATTCCAAACTTATATATTGCTTATATATAAGTTTAAAACTTATGTATAAGTATAAAACTTATGTATTGCTTCTTAATTCAAGCAATACACACTTATCCCCATTAGGAAAAAATATGTATCTAAAGATCTTCCCCAGACAGATATGGACAACCATGAGCTATGAACTTAGCTTGCTCTAACCAGTCTTCCTTCATTTCTTTTCCAGGATCACCAACAGCTGACTCCTATAACCTCCATCAATTTTCTCTGGCTAAGCTAGCTCTCAACTAGGTTTGACTTCAATAGAAGGGGGATCTTAATGCAGGAGAAAGTGAGATTGCTTTCCTGGTTAGAGTTACAGCAAGATGTTTTATGGAATACAGAGCTAAACCAAGAATTCTCAACAGAAGAATTTCTAATGGCCAAGAAGTGCTTTAAAAAAGAAAATATTCAACATCCTTAGTCAACAGGGATATGCAAATCAAACCAACTCTGAGATTCCATCTTACACCAGTTAGAATGACTAAGACTGAAAACTCAAATGACAGCATATGCTGGTAAGGATGTGGAGCAAGGGGAACACTCCTTCATTGCTGTTGGGAGTGCAAACTTGTACAACCACTGCTGAAATCAATCTAGAGGTTTCTCAGAAAATTGGGAATAGATCCACCTCAAGACTCAGCTGTACCACTCCTACCCAAAAGATGTTCCACCATACCACAAGGACATTTGTTCAACTACTATGTTCATAGCAGCTTTATTCATAATAGCCAGAAACTGGAAACAACCTAGACGTTCCTCAAATGAAAATGGATAAAGAAAAGGTGGTACATTTACACAATGGAATATGACTTAGCTGTGAGAAAAACAAAGACATTATGCAATTTGTAAGCAAATAGATGGAACTAGAAAAAAAATTATCCTGGGTGAGGAAACCTGGACCCAGGTAGACATGCATGATATGCACTCACTTGTAAATGGAGATTAGCCATAAAAAGGCAGAATAACCATGCTACAATCCACAGACCCAAAGAAGCCAAGGAAAGCACAAGGAAGAATGCTTGAATCTCACTCAGAAAAGGAAATACAATAGACATCGGAAGTACATGGAGGGAGGGAACTGGGTGAGAGAGGGTGTGGAGAGGTAGCAGGAGTGGGGATCAGGTGTGAGGAGGGAGACAACCAAGAGAGAGAAATGAAATGTGGGGGATGGGCTTGTCTGAGACAGGGAAGGGCTTCTGGGAGTCTATGAGGCTCCTAGCAGCAGAGGTTTAAGAGGCTGAAATCTCAACCTTCTGTAGCCAGGTGGGACTTCCAGTGGAAGGAGGGAGACACCAACCCACTTGTAAAACCTTCAACTCAAAATTTGTTTTGCCTACAAGAAGTGTAGGGATAAAGATGGCGCAGAGATTGAGGAAATGGCCAATCAATGACTGGCCCATCCTGAGATCCACCTCATGGGAGAGAGCCAACCCCTGACGGTATTAATGTTATTCTGCTGTGCTTATAGATAGGAGCCTAGAAGAGCTGCTTTCTGAGAAGCTTCATTCATTTGCTGATGGAAACAGATGCAGAGACACACAGCCAGACATTAGGTCAAGCTCTGAGAGTCTTGTGAAAGAGTGGGAGAACGGATAGAGGGAGCCAGAGGGGTCAAGGACATCATAAGAAGATCTACAGAGCAAACTAACCTGGGCCCATGGGGCTCACAGAGCCTGAACCACCAAGCAAAGAGCTTGCAGGGGCTAGACCTAGACTCTCTACACATACATAGCAGATTTACAGTTTGGATAACCTGTGGGTCCCCTAACAATGGGAGTAGAGACTGTCTTTGACTCTGTTACCTGCCTTTGGATCCCTTTCCCCTAGCTGGGCTGCCTTGTCAGGCCTCAGTGGGAAAGGATGTGCTTAGTTCTGCTATGACGTCATGTGCCAGGTTGGGTTGGTGTACCTTAGTAACCTCCCCTTTTCTGAGAAGAAGGAGAGGGGGGATAGGAAGAAGAGGGCATGAAGGTGGGACTGGGAGGAGTGAAGGGAGGGGGCTGGGATGACGCTGCAAAGTGATTAAATAAATAAATAAATAATAGGAAAAAAGAAAAGAAAAGGGGATTGCAGTCTCCACCCCATTTCAGCTCTGTGAATTCGTCTTCCACAGTTCCCACCCCTGATGGGACCTGCCGATCCTCTGAGTTTCCCATGATCCTCCTGCTTGCATGAGTGACCTCCATACCATATAGTGATTTCTGTACCAGACTCTCAGCATTTCCTGTTTAAACACTGTCTTGCACTTCCTCTTAATTAATACTTAAACATAAGTCTATGCAATTGAACAATTTAAAATGGCTCTAGTTTCCTGGTCAGAAATTTGTTAAACTAGACAGAAGTAGATTTTTTATTTCATTCCCACACAAGGTTCATTAAACCAAAGCAGAAACCATACTTCAAAAAAGCCACAAATAATATACTAGAATATGGTAGAGTTTGGGAAAATGGGAGGTACATGCCCTCTAACCAATTTGTGCATAACTGTCGATAAGACGGTTTCTGAAAAGAAAGCATATAATACTGAGGGTAGCCACCTACAGCCCCCTAAACTAAGAGATAGGAAAACAACTTTGAGAGAGTTCTTATAAAACCAATAAATGTTTTGAAGCCCCAGATTGTTTAAATCATGAGTAAAGCCAGGCCTAGTTTACCAGAGGGCCTCTGAAAGGCTCTGCCCTGCAGACTATCAAAGCAGACACTGAGACTTATGGCCAACTGTTGGGCAGTGTGCATGGAATCTTATGTAAGAAGTGGGAAATAGCAAGAGCTGGAGAGGACAGGAACTCCACAAGGAGAGCAGCAGAACCAGAAATTTGAACACAGGGGTCTTCCCAGAGACTCATACTCCAACCAAGTACCATGTATAGAGATAACCTAGAACCCCTGCACAGATGTAGCCCATGGCAGTTTAGTGTCCAAGTGGGTTCCATAATAATGGGAAGAGGGACTGCCTCTGACATAATCTGATTGGCCTGCTCTTTGATCACCTCCCCCTGAGGGGAGAGCAGCCTTACCAGGCCACAGAAGATGACAATGCAGCTGCTCCTGATGAGATCTGAGAAACTAAGATCAGAAGGGAGGAGAGGAGGACCTCCCCTATCAGTGGACTTGGGGAGGGGCATGTGTGGAAGGAGGAGGGAGGGTGGGATCGGGAGGGGAGGAGGGAGGGACTTATGAGAGAATACAAAGTGAATAAAGTGTAATTAATAAAAAATATGTAAATAAACCAATTCAAAATGGAAAAAAATCAAAGATAGCTTAATTAACATTCTTTTCCATATTGCACTTCTTGATGTAAAGTAAGAGCACGAACTTTGTGTTGGGTAAAGGAGCACTGGAAGAAAACCTGTGTTCAAGGACTGAGCCATCAGCCTTTGTAATGTAGCCATCAGCATTGTGTTATTATCTTCAATCTCGTGTCCACCTGTCTCATAACCATAAAGTTTACTTGGGCTCCCATGAAAGCAAGGCCATTTCTAATCAAGTGTGGTTTAATTTATGAAACTAGAAGTAATAGAGTAATTACCAGGTACTAACATGTCTTATAGCATGCCCCATTAGCTATGAAAAAGCAACATTTCAAGTCTGGGCAGATGGCTGCACTGAATCAGCTGGATGGCAGCCCCAGGTGTTCGTGTCTCTGAATCTGTTGATGTGATTTGCTGTCCATCAGTTATATTTAGACTGGGACCATAAGTTGCATTGGAAGAGCTCCTAAAATTGGCTCTGTTGGGCAAAAACTCCCTGCAGATCCACAGAGCAAGTCACTACGGAGGACCCCACAGCTACTACTCTTGTCTGGGACTCAGGGACCACACAGCCATCACACTTCATACCTCAATGAAGACAGTGAAAACACAAACAGTGGAATGAAATAATGAAAACAATTCACTATATGAAAGCATTTAAGAAAGTACTTGCTCTAAAACTGGCCATGTATTAGGACACAAAGCAAGTCTCAGTAGATGTAAGAAAATTGAAATAGTACCGTGCATCATATCTGACAACCGTGGATTAAAGTGCATTATCAGCAGCAACAGAAATGTCAGGAAGTATACAAACTCATGGAAGCTGAAGAAATCACTACTAAGCTAAAAGTGGCTTAAGCAAAATTCATGAAGAAAATGAAAAACTGTGTATGTTTCTATCTAAATATCCACAGAGTTTAAGTATCTAGTAAATGGCAGGGGGCGAGAGGTACTCTTCCAAGGAATGGGAAATACAATATAGTATTATAAATAGATAAAGGGAAGACTAGAATGGAGCAGGAGAGGCATGGGAAGGCAGAGTAAAGGAGAGAATATAGGATTGACAACCCTAAAAGCCTTTTGAAAAAGCATATGGAAGCCTAGTACTGTAGTGGCTTCCTAAAATATACACATATATGAGAGGAACTAAAATGGAGGCCCCATAGAATTGAGACAACAGTATCTTATTCTACCAAGGGAAACCTACAGGGCCTGGAATGAATGATTAGCCCACAGGGTCCTATAGGCCATCTGCTACACATCAAAGGCTAGTGCCAAGGCTATTATTGGTTGCCTTCTACAACCTGATGGTAGATGCCTACAGCAGAAGACACAACTTACTTATGTCCTTGAACATTATGACTTCCCACCACTGCCATCACAATTCTCTTCTGAAAAAATGCCATTCTTTCCCACATATCTCTTAGAAGAAAACTGGAACAAATTTTGTTTTCTGATCACTTTAAACTGGTAAAGAGTTAAATCTAATCTAATATCAAACTGAAGACTCATTTCTGACTTATCACTTCTCCCTTCTCCCTTCCAATCTTCCCTTGCTGTATTGTCCCTTAGCTTTTTTTTTTTTTTTGTATGTTTGTTTTTGTCTCTCTATATGAAACTCCAGAAACAAATAATAACCACAGGCGAGGTATTTTCTTTAAGAAGGCAGAGAAAGACATGCCAGAAGAATTACATTTCACAAACACGGGTTAGTTTTTAAGGCTGACACCCTTTGGAGAACTAGAAAAAAACATTTAGATGGTTTTGGGTAAGAGCTGTTTTTTTTTTTTCTTTTTTCCTGGGGTCTTAGATGATAGATTTAGGGGGCATTTTCTTGTAAAAGCATGAGGCTAAGATCCAGGTGCAGCAGTCAGCAAGTTGGAAACAGAGGTAGGCTGATGGTATAGCCTCAGTCTGAGTTCAGATGCCTACAAATCAGGAGAATCAAAGGTAGAAGAGTCAGTATGAAGACTTGGAAGCCCCAAAGGATCCAATTATTCCATGGGAGTCTAAAGGTGGGAAAAGATGAAGAGTTCAAGCAATGAACAGTAGAAATCATCTCTCACTATGCCTTTTTGTTCTTTTTAGGCCTTCAGTAGGATAGGTAAAACTACAAACCGAAATATTAATCTCACTCAACGTTAATTTCACAGACACAGTCAAGGCAGGGTGGAGGAAATGTTCAAATGTCTGGGCAACTTGTGGCCCAGTCAGTGTTATATAAAACTCACCATCACAGACACTTATGCCGCGACTCTTTAGGGATGCTTCTAGCTTTGCTTTGAACATTGATTCATGCATTTGAAAGACGGTTCTGAGATCTGTGACTTACATGTATCAGATGTGCAGCCTGCACTCACTGACTACCTTCCTACAGGCCCTATCATTTGGGAACTGCTAGGTAGCATCCCTTGCTTGGTCATCTTCAAGTGAGGTGTGCACCTGACCCCGCATCTGTTATAGGCGACACCCCAGCCTTTCCATTTCGCACCGGGTGATTCTACTCACAGACCATTCATTTAGGGAGGAAAGCATGCTTCAGGGAGACTTCTTTTCTAAGGAGTTCCCAACATCCAGGCCCATCTGAAACACGTTCTGCTGGGCTTTGTTTCTTGTTTTGCTAGTGCATGTGGCTGGAATGCAAGGGTTGATGTTTTGGGCTACACTTCTAATAGTCCCGTTTTAACATGCAGGGATTAACTTGCTGCCATTGTTCTCAGCTTTCGGTCCCAAGATGAAAGTCTGAAAGCTTGGTACAGGCATGGTTTTCCCTTTGGATTTTGGGTGCCATTCATTATTAGTGAAAAAGAATTACAAGACGGAAAATCTCTCCTAAATATCCCTCTTTCACACCTTGATGATTACATTATGTGGCTGCGAGGTTCCAGGGGAATAAATCCTACAGAGACTGAAGCAGAATACACATGGGTGTTTTTGTTGTTGTTTTTTCTTTTCTTTTTATTTATTTATTTATTTATTTGGATTTGTGTGTGTGTGTGTGTGTGTGTGTGTGTGTGTGTGTGTATTTCAAAGCCAGTTTCTAATATCCAAAGGTGAAAAGAGAATAGAAAATGAGGGAATGGTGGCAAACACTTTAATTAATCCTGGCACCCAGGAGACTAAGGCAGAAAAAATCATGAGTTGGAGATCAGTCTGAGCTGTTTCAAAAAAGGTGTGTGTGTGTGTATCTGTGTGTGTGTGTGTGTGCGCGCGCGCTCGCACACGTACATGAGGGAGGGAGAGAAAGAGAACTTTCAAAGAAAACCATCCTTACAGCAATTCTGCATGCCTAAAATATAGAGACAAAATCACAGTTCTCACCACTTCAGGCAGAAAATAGCAAGATAATGAGAGCACAAGGGCACACACAGGTGATCTCGCAGCAGTCCGTGTGCTCAGCAGAGGCAACAGCAATGTCAGCCACAACAAAGGTTCTGTGATCCTGGGATGTTGCCTCAAGGAGAAGCCAGTTGCTCTTTTCTTTATGCAAGAGCTCACAGCGACTCTGAATCCTACAGCAGCGCCTACACAAATCTGATCCAAGGCACCCCACAACCACCTCATTTACAGTACTGTTGCCAGCTGTAGCTCAGCAATTTGTTCGTGTATCCCTGTCTAGACTCCAGTTGTGTAAGTTACAGAGCGAGAGGGTAACTAAAATGATGACATCTCATTCCGAAGTGGCACTTTTTTAAAGAAGTTAGACTTCAGAGGGGAATAATCCAGAGAACCCTGCCAAATCAACCTGACCTTACTTGTGATACACATTATTAACCTACGTTGTGTTATCCTCCTCCATCAGTATTTTCAGTATTGTTTCTCTCTAGTGGTGTTTCTATTATTTCTTAATACAAACATTGCTTCACCGTGTTCATTCATTTATAGTCTCTCCAGTGTTCCTATTTTATTCATGCAAAAGGCATTACTTAAGCTCCCAAACAGATATCTTCATAGGTGACAAGGAGGCAGAGCTGACATGGACATGGGATCAAAAGACTTGTGGTTTCCTTGAGGAAACAGATACTGCATGTTTTATAAGGTGACATCACAGCTATTCACAAAGGTATTGGGTTTAATGTCCTCATGGACCCTGAGAGTAAGAGTTTGAGGACCCTACTATCTGACACTCAGACAAAAGCCTAAAATTTTCAAGTTAGAGACCCAGGAAGAATGACATCTCTACCGAGGGGCCAAAGCCCTTATAGTTTAAACATTGAAAGCATTAATGTCACAAGACAGGGTCTCAATTGCACCTGGGCCATGTACACTCTTAGTGAGGCTCTCACGTTTACATAATTCAGGGTCCTTTATTATCTTTGATTCTTGTGGTCTGAAACCAAAGTAAATAGCCTCCAATGCCTTCTAAGACTCCTTCCTAGAAGTTGCATTTTACTTCTATCTGTATCTTTCTTTTCTAGTCCAAATAGACACTTTCGGTATTTTCCTTCCGGCTTGTTATGAGTTGTAATTGCTTTCTGCAATATTCTCACTGCCATGCTTCCACTGACTGCATATCCTCTGCTCTCTGCATATTTGCTTCTGTTTACCCAATAAGTTCCTGTCTTGACACCTATGAGATGCTTCCAGGGGCCACTCCCACCCAGATGGAACAGGCACCCCTTCTGGATATCTCTAAAGCACCTTGGACATAACAGTTCTCACAGCCTTTTTAATAGTGCCAAAATAACACTATTACTGGTGTTTTACTATTGCTAGTATTGTTTGTTTGTTTGTTTTTTGACTCGGTGCTGTTTATACAGAACCAACTCATCTCTGAATTCATGGTGCTGGACACAGCGCCAGCATGCAGAAGGCATTCATCTTTGTTGACAAGGGAACAGGTGATGCAAATGAACTGAAATTACAGCCCAGCATTTTGCATAGCTCTAAAGCCCTATTAAGTCTTTTCTGATAAACTACCTCAAAAAGTGCATATTTTCTCCAACACAAGTATACCTAAACTGTGTCTTCATTGTTCAAAATAAAATCCAAGGAAAGTGTTTCAAATTCAAGGTCTTTAGAATATATGCCTATAATCTTCAAACATTTTCTATGTCGGTTGAAAGTAAGATTCATAATCTCAAATAGCTCCACAAGCCAAGTTTAAAGTCTAAGAAGATAAAAACCTAACGGAGACAAACGGAAGATTTTTTTATTTACAAGGATGCAATAAGAGAAGGTAATACTTATCAAAAGCCTTGGTGGGAAGGCACATGACGTAACACAATGTGAGATTTATATAGATTTGAACTATAATCTGTCGCTGTAGATATTTAACGTGGTCTTTAGTTGTGATATGAAGGGATTATCTCTGAAGTCCAGGTGTTAAAACTCTGATTCTACCACATTCTGCTTGAACTAAGTTCTGGGGTGCCGCTCTTCAGAGAGAGGTGTGAGTACCAAGAAGGTGCAAGCCTGCAGAGGGAACCTACATAGAGAGACTGTTGAATGCCTGAATAGTAAGTATTTGTTAGGCCCGGGCCCGGGGGACCTCCACCCACATCTACCTCTTTCTCAGTCTCGCTCCGCAGGTGACCGTGACCTACATTACTCTACTCTACCAAACCCCCACCCTGGTTCTTTCATCCTGTCTATTACCCATCATTGTTTAATGCCATGTGCCTAAAAGGTTTGAAACACGTAGAAAAAGAACAACTAGATACTCATTAAATCAAGAATAATTCATTCGGGTAATTTATTTACCATTAAAGGTACTTAAAAACTTTACCCTTTCCAAATAATAAGCATTCGTTAGGATTAATAATACACTTCTGCTTTGATTAATTGTATACTTTATTATTATTCTAATGTATGTTCATTAAATTTTAACACATAAATCCTTACCATCACAAGGGATAAAAAGTTAAAATATTACAGAGAAAAATTAGTGATGTTAATATGTAAGATTTTAAGTATGCAGGCATATTAAATTAACATAAAATTCTGTGGGGCAAATGAAATTGGAATACTTCAAGGAGGACTGGAATTAAATTTCAATCATGAATGAATTAAAGAATGTGTTTGTTTTCAAAATTCACAATGGTAGGCCAATACTACTTTGATGTCTGTTCCCTTGAATACATTAAAAAGGACAATAAAACACATTTTAAAGTCAATATTGCCAATACTCTGGGAATTATATCTTCTGGAACTATTTATATTCAGGTGAAAAAGTCCTAGGCATGTACCTGAAAATGTTCAAAGGCATACACCAGCTTTAAAGTACTTTTAAGGAAAAAGGAGCAAAATGACACTCTGCCCTTCTAAATCATGTTCCATTCTGAGCAGAACTCTTTGAAAAACACTGGAAGAAATGGAAACATACTCAAGAAAAACTCATGAGGTTAAAAAAAAAAGGCTCAGAAACACAACATTAATAAATTATTATTTATCTATGAGAAGAAAAGGATTTAGAAGTGAATTTAACAGGGACTTCAGAGTTTGAGGGGCTACAGTTGCAGTCCACAGAGCAGGTCAAAGACTAATAGATAAAAAGAACAGACCGTTGCCTTTCTATTTTGACTTCCTCCAGAGCCGAGATCACTTGTATGCATGGCAAAGCTTGGCGGGTAGAAATTAGGCAACTAGGATGTGCAAAATCAATGCAGGATCACAGTGTAAGAAGCAAGTTCCTGTTATCAAATTTGACTGAAGACGTCAGCGACCAACATGCATCCCCACCAAAGCGAGAGATGAATCTGAAGTTTGCCGAGGGCTAATGCAATGAATGCAGCACTGTGTCCAGAAAACATTGCTAGTGTTGCTTCTGAGTTTCCTCTTCTGAAGTCAAGATAGGATTTCTACGGCAGGAGAAAGACATGCTGGTTGTCGGTATTATTGCTAGAAAGAATAGTTAACGTAAATACACTTAGGAGACAGAGATCATTTCTCCCTCCAGTATTAAAAGGAATAGCTTTACTCAGGTCAAGGTCACTGCACCATCATGAGGGGGTGTGGAGTTTGAGACGGACATCACTAATTTGATTGGAACAATTTCAATAACAAGAATCAATTAGAGCCTTAATAAGAGTGCAGGTGGCTGTGGTAATTTCTTTCTAACCGTGTCCCTGACTCACTAATCCAATAATTATGTCCAATCTACTGAATTTTCCATCAGAATGATCTGAACTGGATCCAATTAAAGAAGGCATTTTGGGTACATCTTGACATAAGCAGCAGAAACTAAACGGAAAGAGTATTTTCAATGCCATTGATTCCCAAAGGACTCAGATATTCTTTCATTTTCGTACGAAAAAAAAAAATCCCCAAGCTTCTTCAGTGATGGATTATGTTTTCTGGAGTAAACAAAAGGGGGAAGCACACAACTAGTTGATGTAATGTAATACAACCCCTGGTACTCTGGACAATGTCACTGTTTATTCCTGCCTACCTAACCAATTTCTCAACATGTACTTACAGCCTGAGCTTACTGGGTCCCTGGTATCCCGTAACTCAGGGTGGACGATCTGTATGCTGGTGAAAAGTTGCTTATTTTTGTACAGTACTGTGGGGACTCTCCAACAGGAGGGCAGTAAAACCTTGGGTAGTTGGAGACCTATTGGTACTCAAAAATCTCTCTACTTATCCTTCTGAGGGCTCTATTTTGAAGCCCACTGTTTCTTCATGTGTCACACCATGTATACATTAAATTTCTTCAGTTAATGAAAAATGTCAATAAGAATAACAATATAATAGGAAAATAGAAACATGGACCTATGCCCTGGTTTTGGCAATAACTAATTATTTCTTTTTTTCATTTTTGAGGTATTAGCTCATAAGGGTAGAATAGATGTCATGTGATATCCACCTTACATATCATCTCACTAGAACCTATAATAACATAAATATGTAATGTAAAGCCATGGCTAAGGAACTTATTTTCTTGTCCTGGCCTCTTTTGATTTTTCACTCCCCTTAGAAAGTCTTTCATATGAACTTTGATCATTAATATTAATTTTTTCTTTTTCATTTTTGGTTTTGTTTTTGTATTGTTTTTTCAAGACAGGGTTTCTCTGTATAGTCTTGGCTGTAGTGGACTTGCTTTATCAACCAGGCTGCCCTTGAACTCACAGAGCTCTTCCTGCCTGAGTGCTAAGATGACAACCGTGCTCCACCGTGCCCCTGGCATGTGTCTTGAAGCTCCTCTTGGCACATAGTACTTCTTGAACCTTTGCACCAGAATGGTACAAAATAGGATAGGAAATAAAAGCCCTAAGGCCTGGGTATCATGGCCCCACTACCATTCTGAGATGAGCACAGCAGCTGTTATTCTTGCTCAAGATTGCCTGTTGATTGGTCTGTCTCTAACAATAGCCTGAATTTTCTGGACTAAAAGTAAGTGAATGGAATGGCTAGTCACGTTTTTTATCTCTGCTCTCTCTGTCTCTCTGTCTCTCTGTCTCTCTGTCTCTCTCTCTCTCCTTTCCTTGTTTAATTTGAAAATGGAAAGACTCAGAGCCAGGAGTCTGTTATTGACTCCCGGATCCACTGCTTTCATGATGTGACACTGTATAGGTATTGATCATGAGTGAGTCTGTTCTCATAGCTGCATAACGATGATCGACAGCGTTTAAGCGACGCTTCTAACTTAAACCAACATAAGTTGAAATGAGAGGGTGAAGACGGAATGGCACTTGTCATTGTTCTGTGTGATTCTGATCGTTCTCATGCTAAACAGGGTGTTGGAATAATACAATGTACATGACTTGTGTGATTATAACATCTCCAAGTTTCTTGTAAGAAATATATCACAGATGAAATTTAAAAATCACAGTGAGCAAATAAAATACAAAAGGAGAGGGAAAGGGAGGACATATCTTGCTTTATTACGTACTTTTCATCAATTCTTTTCTTTAAAAAAGTCAAAATCATTTAAAATGAAATATTTTAAAACCCACAGTGTCATATTTAAAAGATATTAATCACCAAGGCATTTTATCATCAGCACTTCTAAAAATAGAATGTAGTATAATATATGTTGAAGGCATCGTTACTCACCTATTAAAGTGTATGTTATCTCTTGAGAAATAAAGCTGAGTGTGTATGCCAAAACCACACCATTATTGTTTCACTGAGTTTCCCCTTTCTGTATACAGCAAGCAGTGTATGTTAATAGCACTCAATAATAACAACAGCACACACCTCACCATAAACTGATTGTGACTACAGATTGACAGGACTCCCACATCTCACGTGAATAACTGGCCTGTTAGCACCTATTACATGCAGCTCTGGGTGGGTGTACATGCAGTTACACATTTTCCACAAGTAAGAGAATATGAGTGTGTGTGTGTGTGTGTGTGAGAGAGAGACAGAGAGAGAGAGAGAGAGAGAGAGAGAGAGAGAGAGAGAGAGAGAGAGAGGTATCCAGGCAGGATAATGCAGAAAGCAAAGAAGAAGAAAGAAAGGTCTTGAGTGTGGGAGGCTAAATTTGCATATCTGCATGAACCTAGCTCTAACTTACTCAAGGATCAAATTTGTACATCTTTACAAAAGTCCTTGGGGACCGACAGCAACTTAAAGAGTCTGCAAGGAAATCAGTTCGTTCACAATCCTGCCAACACCCTACACTCAATCCTCCCTCCCTCCACCTGTGTCTCCTTTACCGCAGTGCCTTAAGCTACAACAACACCAAGGCACTACAACCTCCAAGTGAACATTCATGGCCTGATGAGATGTGCTTAACAGTGTAACACGAAAGTTTCCCACCAGGTTGCAACTCCTGAGATCTCTCCAAAATGAATACGTAATTCCAAAAGAAGTATGTAATTGAACATTTTTTTAAGCTTAAGGAAAGTATGAGGAAATATGCTGTTCTATTTTTTGCTTTAGTTATGCACACTAGGGAGGATTTTTAATAACTATTGCCTGGAAGCATGTGGAGAATTTTTTTTTTTTAAAAAAAATCAGTCAAATCAAGAAAAAAAGCAGAATCTAGTCATACATATTGCAATATAGAGAAGGGGACATTCAGTCTTCTAATACCTATGTTTGAATAGATTGCAGTTTGTCAGGCTTGGGAGGCAAGTGTTTTTACCTGATGAGCTTTCTCACCAGCCCAAAGTGTGGGAATTTTCCTTTTATTTTTGGCCTTTTGCCTCTGTATAGTTGCATGACATTTGGCTACAATGGATCCTACGTGTCCAGCTGTCTTATACGAGGATGATGATCGCCCTGCTGCTGGGACTTTTTCTGAAAACATAGAACACCTTTGTGTCCGTTCCGTCCCCAGGCGGGGGAAATGTAGAAACTACACTGGCGCTGTGGTTACAGAATACAGAGGCCCTGTAACCCACAGAACTGCATTTAGTTCCCGTAGGTCTAGAGGGAGAAGTCTGAGCTCCAGGAGCCTCTGCTGAGGTTCTTAATGTTGTATTTCTGACAAATTTGGAAAGGCAAGTGAGTGGATGAGACAGACAGAGAGACTGAGAAAGAGGAGGGAGAGTGAGAGAAAGAGCGAGACTGAGAGAGAGAGAGAAACAGCAAAAGAAGTTGCATGGTTCTTCCTTTTATCGGAAATTCATACAAGCAGTACCTAACTCACTTCTTTGATGACAACATCCAATTAGGAGTGTTTCACTCCATAGCCCACTATCAGTACTGCCTTCGACAGCTCACTGCATGGAAGACAGCTGAGTTAGGGAATGAGAAGACCTGGCGGAGGCCAGCTGGAGAAGTGGAATCACACTTGAACATGGTGGACCTTCTGAAAACGGTTTCAGAAGAATGAGCACCCTCGCGGCAGACAATTTTGCCTGAAACTGGTATTTGGGAGGAAGGCATTAAAATGACAACTGATTAATTCCCTGTCTGCATCGAGTCCAAGCAACAACTTTTTTTGAATGTTCTCAAAAAGTTGTCTTCCACTGTGTGGAAAGTATTTGTTTTTTCCAAAGCCATTTGTCAAACCGAGTGGGTTTATGTCTCCTTACTATATATACAATGGAAACCTGAGTCCTAACAGTCAGTAGGAATGAACATGAAATCAGTATTTCCTTCTCCTGCATCATATGTAGGACAGTGATGTTAATGAGAAAACTGCAGGAATCGAGCTTACAAGGTCACTAGAGACCGCTAATATCCTGTGGCCTCCAAGTTGTACAATTGCATAGCTATGAGGCTCCTCCCCTCAAAGCGTCAGCCAGTTGCGTCAAATCCAATGGCCCTCTCATCAGAGGGTTCCATGATATGGAAATGAATGTAGTTTTCTTCTTTTGTAAATGTGAACTCTAAATTAAAAGCAAATGTTGAAAATAAAAATATGCCTAAACGTTAACTGTCACAAGAATCTGTGTGATAAGGCAAAATTATCAATCACAATTCTAGTTTTCAAAATCATAATAAAAATAATAAAAACATAACAAATGTTTAATTGACTTACTTGGGAGATTTGTAAAAAAAAAAAAATCAGTGCTTATGCTACCCTATACTATCTTTAAACTCAGTATTACAGTAAGCAACCCCTGTGCCTATAGTATCATCACTGCCAATCTTACCACTTAAAAATCACAGGCCTCTAATAATACCCCAACCAAGGACAATTCATAGAGAGGACCCAAAACCCCTGCTCAGATGTAGCCCATAAACTCAATCTCCAAGTGGGGTCCCTAGTAAGGGGAGCAGAGACTTTCTCTGACATGAACTCAGTGGCTGGCTCTCTGATCACCTCCCCCTTGGGGGAGCAGCCTTACCAGGCCACAAAGGAAGACAATGCAACCAGTCCTGATGAGACTTGATAGGTTAGGGTCAAATAGAAGAGGAGGAGGACCTCCCATATCAGTGGACTAGGGGAGGGACATAGGGGAAGAAGAGGGAGGGAAAGAGGGGCTAGGAGGAGACAAGGAAAGGGGCCACAGCTGGGATACAAATTGAATAAATTGTAATAAATAATAATAAATAAATAAATAAATAAATAAATAAATAAATAAATAAGAGAAAATCACAGGACCCTATCTTTATTAAAGCAGTATATCGGCACCTAGAATTCTATAATCAAGAAAGATTATGGCTAGTTGGCTCTATTGATTTTCTTGTGGAGCTCCTGTCACTTCTAGGTCCTTTTCCCTTTCTTCCCCCTATTCCCCAGGACTCTCTAAGCATCACCTAATGTTTGGTTGTGAGTCTCTGTATCTGTTTTGAGGTACTGCTGGGTAGAGTTTCTCAGAGCACAACTCTGACAGGCTCAGCTTAGCAGAGTATGGTTCATAGTGTCGGAAGTTGGTACTCTTCGGTAGGGTGTGTCTTTGGTTGGGTCAAGCATCGGTTGGGCATTCCCTCAACCTCTGCTCTATCTTCTCTATCTTTGTTCCTGCACATCTCCCAGGGAGGCCAAATTTTGGCTCGACATTTTTGTGGGTGGGTTGGTGTTCCCAGATCTTTACTAGAATATCAGTCTAGTTAGAGGATGTCCTCTTCAGTCTCTATGATCTCCGCTTTTATGAGTCTCTGCTTGAATCTCCATCATATCCTCCCAGGAACCTACCCTGACTTAGGTCCCCAGCTTGTCACAGAGATGTGCCTGCCCTCAGTTTCTCTTTTCTCTACAGGCCTTCTGTCCTCTCACCCTTGCTCTCCTCATGTCTGATCTCCACCCTCTTAACTCTCTGTGCCCCCTGAGGTATGTATTCTCAATACCCACTTTATAAATGGAAAACAATTAAGGGACAACATCCCTTCAAGAGCCTATAGAAAACTGATAGAAACATATCTATTTGTTTTTGGACACATTTGGTATCCTTTCTCTTTCAACAGCATTATTGTTTCTTCCCAAACAAGGAAAAAAGTGCCCTCACTTTACTTTGAAGCCCATGCTTACAGCTAAGATTGACTCTGCTCTGCATTGTCTATGGTCCAACTATTCATTACCTCACGTGCTAACTGGCTTGGAGCCATGGAAGTGTGGAACTCATGTCCTTCATGAGACCTCAGAATGATACTCCCTGAATCCCCCGTGGCTATGCACCAAGGCTGCCTTTCTCTGCCCTGCTTCCAGTCAATATGCTGGTAGACATATTAGTACCAGGTACTTCCAACTCAGTCTTCCAAGGGACCTCCGTCATTACTCAAGGACCACATTTCATAGTGACGGACAGCTCTTCAGAATTGTGCTGCAGTCTGGAGATCTCCATAGCAACCCTTCTTCCTTCTCAGGATATCACCATGGTCCTGCTACTAATGCTCTATCACCTTTCTTTCCATGCAGTCTTTTAAAATCTTTAAAAAAATATTTAATTTAATTTTTATTGATTATTTATTACAATTTACTCTCTGTGTATCCCAGCTATGGCCCCCTCACTCGTTGTCTCCCAGTCTCCCCACCCTCCCTCTTCTGCCCCTATGCCCCTCCCCTAGTCCACTGGTAGAGGAGGTCCTCCTCTCCTTCTGTCTGACCCTAGCGTATCCGTTCTCATCAAGACAGGCTGCATCATCTTCCTCTGAATCCATGCAGTCTTTAATTCATCAAATCCTTTGGCACCTGATTTCATCATAGAGGCTGCCTTTTGGAAGACCTGAGAAGATAGAATATCCCATGCCCTCTCAATCCCCCTTCCTTTTTTCCTTCCTCTCTTTGACCATTGAGCTCAGTTTCTTGGTTTAAACTTGTGGTCTGGGTTCTCTTCCTCTAGTTTCCATTCCAGTACTGTCTAGACCCACCTCTATGGGCTGCTGCCTACTCCTTGTGCTTCTAACCAGTTTGGCCAGTTGTCTTATGATAAACAAAGGCCAAGAATAATGCACTAATACTGAAGCTCTTTTCACAGCACCTTGTCTTCTGCAGGATCTAGAGCAGCCTGCATGGAAACAACAATCCCCACTTTCCTTGGCCCTGGTTCCCTCATCACCTGTCCCTTGGCACTTGATTTGCAACTAGCATGAAATCATGCTCTACTGTTTCCTGACTCTGGAATTCTTTTCTGTCTGAAAGTACTCTCTCTGCAAGCTCAGAGGCACAGAATTTCCAATGCTTTTATTTACTCCCATTGTCGTGTAGTATTGTTTCTGTGGAGGTTTGTTTTTTTTTAAGCTTGGATGGTGACACTCAATGATTCTTTTTCTTATTTATTCTGATGAACCTGATTATCATTGGATAGGTGTATCCCTTGGAAACAAGCAAAGATGTGCAGAAAGATTCATATGCATAATGCCCAGTATTTGTTTGTTTGTTGCAATGATAAAAATGCAAATCAACCTAAAAGGTTCATGAAAATGGATTAGCTGAAACAAGTAATCATGCCATTCATAGGTGGAAATACATGCAGTGGTTAAATGCAGAGCTTAAAAATATCTTAGTATATACTGTTTACAGCTGTTGTTGGCAACCTGTGGGTTGCCATATCAGAAATTTGCATTACAATATATTTAGCATACGATATATTAAATATATAATATATAATTATATATTTTTATATATTATGGCTGAAGAAAAATTCTCAGCATCAAATTAGAATATAGATAGATAGGTAGATAGATAGATAGATAGATAGATAGATAGATAGATAGATAGACAGAGATATCCTCAAGCATGCTCAGACCAAACAATATATCATGATAGTGCCAAAGGGTTGAGATGAGGTGAAAAGACTTTAGATTTTACAATATTACTAAGATTCAGAAAATATATACAGACTAACAAATAACTGTTCAATAACACCCAAAAAAACAACAGAAATGTGTTTTAAAGTTGAAAACAAATTTTGTTTTGTTAAATTTTAGACTTACATAACTGTAATTGATGTTAGGAAATACATTTACAAGTAACTATATGCAAGTCATTGCATTTAATTGTAAGTGCATATTTCTTGAGAATAAAATGCTGTTGTTTCATATGATCACAATTAGGAGAAGTTATTTTTAAAAACCCACTTCCGAATGCTCACAAAAATCACTTTAAGATATTTTCATTTTTGCAGTAGACTATTTTCTCTCTTACTTGGAGCAATCTCAAGCTACTGTTTGGACTTTACCTTCCCATTTTTTATGATTGACAAAAGCCGAGCTCTTCCATTCTCAAAGTAATAAAACGGGATCAATAAAGCAAACTCCTCACAGTACAGTAATTGCTCTAAGGCTCCCGGTAGCTTTTTACATGTTTTGATCCAATTTAATCGCATCAGCTAACAAGGTGTATTTCACAGATTCTCAAAAATAAATGTTAGGTTAGAAGGAAGTGGGAATTTTCCAGGCCACGGCTCCTGAACAGTACTTTGGGCCATCCTTGGGGGGTGGAGTGGGGAGGGGGTACCTGGATTCTCTCTTGTTTCTACAAAATGGCATAGAAATGCATTGTCTTGAATACGCTTTATTTTCCGGGTTCCTCTTATTATTAAAGCAGACTTAGCTAATATTCTTGAATGTTCTCAGAATTAGCCCGGAAGCTCACTGCAATCACATGCAGAAGGCAGCTGCCTTCTGTCAGAGCTGGAAAGCAAGATAGATTTGAAAACACCTTGGATGTGGCCAAGGCCATGCATGCTGGGAAGCCACTCCCAGAATGTGCTATGCTAGCAACCAGAGCAGGCTCTGAGAGTGCAGGTTAACTAGGTAGGACACAGAGTTTCCGCCTTCTCCCTTTCTTCTCCTCTCTACTATGGAAAGTCACACTGAGCACACAAGAAAGATCAGTTTTACTGTTACTTCCCCCTAAAATTTTTGCTGATATGCTCGATCTGCTTCATTTGATCTTCTTACAAATCACACACGGTTTTATATCTGTTAAAAATATGTAAGGATACTGGTTTCATATTTATTTGACATTTGTGAGCTGTTCAAGCTAAAAGCAGAGATTGAAGCAATGGGGAGAGTTTTTCGTGTCTTGAAGACTTGAGATTTCAGAAGCTTACAGAGACCCTTTTATAGTTTTCCTTAGAAAATAATTCTGCATTTCACTGAAAATAAATTACCAATAGGTAAATGTATAGTGTTTGCCTACCACCACGGTGCTGTTAAACTAGTCCTCACTATGTATGTCACACGGCCCATGAACTCATAAATCCTCCTGCTTTACTTCCTTGGTGATGGGGCTACAGCTGTGTGCTACCTTTTTTTCCCCCAAGGTGGCTGTCCTAGTTCCTTGCTCTCACTGTGATAAACTACTCTGACAGAAGCTAGTTAAGGGAGAAGGATTTATTTTATCTCACCATCCCAGATTGTAGCCCATCACTGTGGATCTTGCAGCAGCCAGTTACATCACACCTACAGGCTAGAGCAGAGAGACAACGCACCCCAGTCACTTTCTCCATTCTTACACAAGCAAGACCCGAACTCAGGGGATGGTGCTGCCCACTTTAAGCTGTGTCTTCCCAAATCACAGCAATCCTCCACGGACATGCCAAACTGACCTGATCTCAACAACTTTCTCACAGGTGATGATAATTTGTGTCAAGCTGACATTTCAACCAACCATCACTTTGGCTTTAAAAACAGTAGGTACATATCTTTAATCCCAGTTTCAGGAGGCAGAGGCAGGTGGATCTCTGTGAGTTTGAAGCCAGCCTAGTCTACAGAACTAGTCCCAGTACAGCCAGGACTACACACACACACACACACACAAATTCTGTCTTGGAAAACAAAAACAAACAAAGCAATAACACACTCATAACAAATATATTTTATAGTCTTTTTTCTTTAGGAATGAGACATGGAGAAACAACCAGTTCTATTGAGTTACACTTTTCATGTGACACTATCATGATTTGAATACAAATGACTGCATCTTCTGGGTTTACGTGTTAAGAAATGGTGAGACTTTTAAGAGGTGGTGCATAGCAAGAGGGCTTCAATCACCGTGCCGGCTGATGTGATCAGCCTAAGTTTCTTGGGATGCCAAACAAATCTCACTTTCACTTCCTGCTTTACCGTGATGTCTCTGACCCCATGGCACTCCTGTCATGACACTCTCTGCATGAGATGATGTGGCTAGGGAAGACCTCAACAGAGCCTTTCTGTTTAGATTCTCATCTTTCAATTTTTGAACTAAATTTGTTTTCTAAGGTTTTGACTCAGATCTGGTATTTCATTATAGAAATTGCAAACATACTAATTCTCTTAACATATCACGGACTAATCTATCATTGCATAAAATAAGTATTGCTGAATAGCCATTTAAAACACCAGGAAAATACTCTTCTGATATTTCACATTATTGTTTTTAAGTCAGCTTTTTCAGATTTCTCTTCTGCCCACCCCCACCGTGGATGTACACACCCTTACTGACAGACAAATATGACAAAATGATATTAAATTAGAAGAAAAAAATGAGCTAGGGAGATGGCTCAGTAGGTAAGGGCGTTTTCTATTAAAACCTTAATGATCTGAATTCAATCCCAAGAACCTGCATGGTGGAAGCAAAAGCCAAATCTCCAAGCTGATTTCTGACCTCCACACATGCTATGGCACATGTGCTCACGTGCGTGCACACACACACACGCACACCCCACCAGCACATACACATACAACATGGAGACATGCATGAATGTAACATTTATTTTTTTAATGAAAAAAAAATAAGAAAAGACAAAAATGCTTAGGAAAGGAGAGGACCAAAGAGCAGGGGCCATCAAGTGTACCTGATTACCTTGGTCTAATTTCATGAAACTGCACCCTATTACCTGCCGTTCTTGAGGGAGAAAAATCAAGAGAGGAAAATTGGCGAGAACTCCTAGGAGACTCTCATGGAGGTAATAGCACATTATCCTTCTCTTCCAATATTCCGTGGCTGCTGAGAAATAACCGGTGGATCTTGGCTTGATTCTTTATACTGTAATTTTCTCAGCAGGAGCAACACTGCTTGCTTTTATCTGCAGTAGTCTCTTCCCCTGAAGACATGCTGGCTACATTACAGGTCTGCTCGTCAAGCCCTGGGCTCCCTCATTGTAGAACACTCCCCCGTTATAATTTCTGCTTCCTGTCTTTAATGGTCCAGCTGAGACTGACTCACCAGGAAGCATGACACAGTATTTAAACAGCTCAGCTGAAATGCCCCGTGTCTTGCTGACCTCTACCATGCCCCAGTGAAAGGATCACCCGGAATATGAAATGACAATAAAATTTATCTGATGACAGAAATATATTTTCTGTAGGAGCAGACATGTTTTCATTGATCTGATACAACTAATTCATGAAATAGGGGAGGAAAGATACAGATTTAGTTTTCCTATACTTACCTAGCTTCGGCTCAGATAAAAAAATGCCACAAATTCCAAATTGGAAATATTTTTGTTTAGTCATAACGGAATTGTGATCCCATGCAATTATTTATACAGAACATACTGTACATGTACAGGGTCATGTGAGACAGTGTTTAGACATGGATTTCCATTAAAGACTTCATTTTCTGTCGCTGCTGTAACTATTAACCGTCAACTTAGTAGCTTAAAACTAGCTAGTGGATTGTCTTTCAGTTCTAGAAATCAGCAGAGCAACCATAGCCTCACTCAAAATGACTCAAAATGTAGACTCAAAATGTCTACAGAAACTTATCTGTGCTGCTTTATGTAACCTCCAGAGGCCTTTTCCAGCTTAGAAAATGCCATGGGCAATACGGTCAATTGACAGGACCTCCTGTCAATCACTGAGATCAGCCTGTAGACATATGTGTGAGATGATTAGGTTAGGCTAGTCTCTAGGCATGTTGGTGAGGGGTTATCTTGATTGCCTTAATTGAGGTACGATGACACACATGTTGTGGGTGACTCCACCCTCTGGATAGGATGCTGGATAGTATAAATGGAGATAGGAAGCTGAGCGGCGGCACGTATTCATCACCCTCTGCTTCCTGGTTGTGGAAGCGGTTTGGCCCAGCTGCTTCAAGCTCCTGCTGCTTTGACTCCCCTGATGTGATAGGGTACCTCTGAACCGTGGGCCAGGATAAACCCTTTCTACCTAAGTTGCTTTTGTCAGAGCGTTCTGTCACAGCAACAAGAAGGAGGCCTAAGAAGGCTCGCTCATTGCCTCTTGACTCACTTCTGTCTTCATGGCATCTTCTCACTTGTCTTCCCTGGTCCCATTTCCATCTGACTTCAACAAGAAAAAAATAATAATTATGTTGAACTAATTCAAAAGAATCTCTCCATTACAAGGTTTTAGACCTTAGTCATCTCTAGAAACCCCCTTTTGACACATAAGCTAATATCTTTGAGTTTCCATAATTAGGATTTGGACATCTGTAGAGGTCATTATTCTACCTTTCAGAGAAATGTGGTAGGATGTGGCTAGAGACTTATTATCTTCATACTAAATAGTACTGGAAGCTCCAATTTCGTTGAAATTATTAACGTTTCAATAAAAGTAAAGAGGAAAGTGTATGTAATTTTCTCATCTCATTTTACCATTTCAAATACAAGAATTATAGATAGTCACTTATTACTTGATCTTGAAAAATAAAAATATTATAATGACTTTGTTTCATTCATACTTATTACAATTCACTTAAAACAATCACTTCGTTTTTTCTTCTTATTCCCATAAGCCCATCTGTTAGAAAGCAAATGGTCTGCATGGCTAATGCTTCACTCAGAAGCCATTGGTTGGTAAATGAAAATTCCAGGGACAGATGCAAGATGCCAGCCTATGAACTGACAGTCAGAGGTTCTTAAGAGATAATACGTTCAAAGTTTAGACTCTCTTATTCACTGACCTCAACAATTAAATAAAACAAAACCTACAGCTGTGGACCATCCTCTCATATTGTCTCCAGTGCAACAAATTTAGAGTTTTATATTTTACATATGATAAACCCAATGTTTTTTATTATCCACATACTAGAAAATGCATGTTTGTTTTTAATTTTTTTTTTTTTTTTTTTTTTTTTTTTTTGTAGCCTTGGCTGTCCTGATTCTCTTTGTAGACCAGGCTCTGCCTCTGCCTGGGAGTGCTGGAATTAAAAGTCTGTGCCACCATGACCAGCTTGGAAATGCATGTTTTTTGTATCTATGCCAAATTCAAGGTTTGAAAAAGACTTGAACAAACATGGCAAAGAGGGATGCAAGGGGTAAGAGGGAGATAAAAGAAGTTAGAGGAATTAGAGAATACATTATATGCATGTGTGGAACAGCAAAAAAGCATAATTAATAAAAATAAATTTAAAAAATAACGCACTCAGACCAATACAATTCAAAACATATTTCTCCTCAATTAGAAGAGAATCAATCCCATTTTCTTGTCAAACAAACCAACTTTGTAAATTAAAAAAAAAAAAAAAACAAACAAATCCTAGAGTGAATTTGATTCCTAGACACCTAGCTAACAAGAAGAGTCCTTTTGAGCAGATATGTAACTGTTTCACAAGGTCTTGGGAAATTTGAGATATGAGAGTTAATAAGTTAAAACCTTAGCTAGTCTACATTCAGATTCCCAGACCACAGAAACGCAACTTTGAAGCACCAATTTTTAAAAAATGCTGTGTGTGATCATTTATCACTCAGACATAGATAATAAATGGAGCCTGTAAGACTCTATTGATCAGCGTGACTGTGCATCTGCTTCTTTCTTACCTCTAATCTGCAGAGTGTAGCACTGTAACTAAGACACAGCAGAGGCTGATAAATAAAGCAAAGGTGAGCGGGTTGCAGTTAGATCATGGCATGTAAAAATGTAGCTGGAGAAGGATGGCTGAAATCTGTGATGTCATCTGAAAATGACACCACCCTGGACTGTGACATCAGACATTTGGACATGGAGCCTGAGCTGCAGGATATGCTTTTCTGAGGCCAGAGGGTTCATGTGTGGAGAGTATGGGAAAATTGCAAGTGGGTAAAAGAACTATGGAGGATCTCTTAAAGCTGAGGTTGAGGAGACAGTGGAAAGGCACTATCCAAGACAAATAAAGTGTCTAGGCACAGAGAAGGTGAGCCTATCAGTTAGGTTCTAGCTGTTGTGACCAAGTATCTGACAAGACACATCTCTCAGGAAGAAAGATTTTTCTAGGTTTATGGTTGAAGGGACACCATCAGTGACGTCAGGGAAGTCTCAGGTGCATGGCCAAGTGGGCTGGCTACACTGCATCCACAGTCAGGAGGCAGAGACAGGCCGACAGTGGGGTGACCTACCAAATCTTGAGATTCACTCTCAAAGAGTCACTTCCTCCAACAAGACTATTCATCCAACAGAAGCCACAACCTCCCAAAGCAGCACCACCGGCTAGGGGTCACGTATAGAGTAGATAAGTTTTCTTTGGGCCAGTTCTCCTTCCAACCTCAGCAGTGAGGATGATGTAGGTTGTATTACGAAACAACCACATACAGCGGTGCAAAGGTTGTCAGGGCCTGAGCATTAAGAGAGCGAGACTTAAGGACAGCATCATTTGCCTCCTGCCTCACTGGATGAGACAGCACAACAGGCTTCAGCTGCAGAAACCAGCTATGCGTCACAGGAGACCTCAGGTACTGATGGCTACTTCCTGTTGTGAGCTGTCCTTTAAGAACATGAGTCAGCATGTGACTAGTTCCCCCTTCCTGACTGTCTCTGTCTCAGTAGAGCATAAATCACCTGCAAAATCATCTTTCTTTTGTTTCCTTTCTATCCTCTCTAACTTTATCACCTACCAAGGTTCTCAACACAAGGTTTCCTGTTTCTCAAACACACTGTCCTTGGGGACCTCCAAAGCGTCTACTCTGACCCCAGAGGACACTCTGGCCCCAGAAAAGCACATCCATAACTCTCTCCCCTTTATCAACTGTTTGCCATCCTCTCAAAACGGTGTATCTGGACCACCCTACTGAATATTGTTACTACCCCATACCCTGCATTTCCTGTGGCTCCTGGCTTTCTATTTGTTATAGTCATTTGATTGTATTGACTGTCAAGACAGTCAATTAAAAAATTAATTTTATGAAGTCAGGGTTCATTTTTTTTAATGTTTGATCTTATCTTGCTTTGTTCTCAGATGTCTCCAAGCTGCCCAGAACAGAGCCTGGTACATTGTAAACTAATAAATAAGAGTAAGATAGAGTAGAATAGGACAAAGAGAAGAAAAATCGAGCATTACTAAAGAGAAAAACAATGCCCCATACGGCATGTCTAAGGGAACCATGGCCACCCAAAGGCCTTGTTACTTCAAATGCTGATCAGTTACCTCTAGCTGACCCCACGCAAAGCCCTATTCCCAGAAAGAAGGACAAGGCTGCGTCAGTGGGTTGAGAGAAAGTATGAAAACGGCAAAGCTGTCAGGTGAGCAGGCAGATCCCTCTGTGTTAAAGGTGCCTCTTGGCCGAGGCTTCCTTAACTCTTCTCAAAGCACTGACTGGAAAGGAGGGAGCTCAGACAGGGGGTGGGTGACCTTTCTTCATGTTGCTTTCCTAAAGTACCCCAGAACCTGCTGGAAGGGGCAACCACAAAGCATGACATCAAACTTGGTCAGGTATCCCCCTCTTAATTGCCTAACTGATACATCTTCACAGGTGCTTAAAGGGATACTTTAAAGGATGGGTCTGAATGAGCTTCTGCCTAGCACCATGAGCTCTGGGCAAAACCGAAGGCTTTTGCTATTGCATCTGGTTTTCACTCCCAGTTTCAGTTGACTAGGTACTTGTTGACATCAAATAATGGTCACTTTGTTCAGTATTTTCACATGTTTTTCTCTCTCCTACATGGCCCCTTGTCCTAGTTTCTTTTCTATTGTTATGATAAAATGTCCTGACCAAAAGAAGGAAAGGTTTTTTTTTTTTTTTTGAGTTATAATTCCATGTAACAGTCTATTCTAATTTGCTTTCTGTTTCTGTGAAAGCACCATGACCAAAAGCAACTCAGGGAGGAATGGGTTATTTCATCCTACAGGAAGATCACCGTCCATCATTGAGGGAAGACAAGGCAGAAACTCAATGCAGGAGCTTGAAGCAGACATGATGGAGGAGCTGCTTACTGGTTTGCTCTTCCTGGATTGTTCATCTATCTTGTTATATAGCCCAGGCCCAACTACCTACAAGTGCCATCACCTCCAAGTAGACTAGGCCATAAAACATCAACTGGAAATTAAGAAAATGCCCCCATAGACATGGCCAAGGGCCAGTGTGATTTAGACAATTTTCAAGTCATTGCTTCTTCTTTCTAAGTGATTCTAGGTATGTGTCAAGTTGACAGCTGAAGCCAACTATGACACAGTCCATCATTTCATGGAAGTCAGGGCAAGAACTCAAGCAGCTAGTCATAATACAACCACAGTCAATAGCAGAGAGAAATGATTGCACCCATGTGTCCTTGTTACCCAGGCTCAGCCAGCTTCCTTACTCACAGAGTTCAGGACCCAGCCAATGAAATGGTGTTTCCCAGCATGTGTCTTCTATCCTGTCTCAGTTAACAAACAAGACAACCCCCCACAATCATGTTGAGGCACAACACAATCTAGCCAATCCCTCACTCATGCTCTCTCTTCAAGTGACTCAGTGTTGTGACAAGTGGGCATGTAAAGCTAACCATCAGGTAGCTCCTTGACAGACCAATCACTTAGTGCGTTCATGTCCTGGATTTTAATTCCTAACACCACATACAGACACTAAATCTATAAATAAAAGTACACCTCTAAAACCAACCAGGGAAAGTACCCTTCTCTTACTTCACTTCAGAGAGAGGGTCAGTCAGCCTTGGGTCTCATTTGAAGACTTAACCATGGGAAGATCCACTTCTATGATTACTGAGGAGGTGGTGGTGGGAATAAATACCTTGAAAGACATTCCACTGAGGATCTCAGTTCTTTCAGGATAAGATTATCCATAGGGTGAGTCACCATGAAGCAGCTGTCCATCAAAACCAGCAAAGGGGAGAATTTCTGAACAGAACAGAAGTCTCAACCAGAGGCAGCAAGTCACAGCCATGTGAGTGACAATCACAGCCTCTGCCATGTGTTATTATTTAAAAGAGGGTCATATAATCATGTTTCACTAAAAAAAAAAAAAAAAAAAAAAAAGATTGCAGTAGACATACCAGGAATCAGCCCCGCCCCCCCCCAAGTCTGTTGGTACAGGCCAACACCACTGTTCAGTGGCATGGAAAGGCAAAACTAAATGTGACAAAACACATGATGAAGAGCTTATAGCACTACAGTATTTTCTCATGAGGGAGATGAACTATGTAAATTAGAAAAAGTGTTTTTTTTTTCTTTCTCTCTCAGTTGTTATTTTCTTCTTTTTGTTTTAAAAAGAGGCAATTGAATGAAGAGAGGAACCTGGAGGCGGATCTACGTGGTTGTTCTTTAAATTACATATTATCTCCCTTCCTCTCTACCTCTGAGTCACTCATTTATATCACCAGGTTATTTGAGGAACAAGGCTACGGAGAACATTCTATTTCTCCTCTGACCAGCTCCCTGTAGAAATGTGCACAGTGTCCCTTATCTCTCAGCAGAAAGGAACAGTGCTTTCAAGAGAACAAGACAGCATCATCTCCAGCATTCTCATCTGGAAAAAACATCACCTTGATGCTAACAAAGCAGAAAGGGCTTTAAATGGAACACAGCCTCGAAAATCCTTGAAAGAAAAACAGTGCACACCCACATATGGCTTTTTCGACACTTGTAGAAAAGAATTAACTAAATCCTGAGTTGAAAGTCCTACACAAATTTCACAGCCCAGGCTGCTAATACTGCATCCAATTTGTTTGTTGGTTTGTTTGTTTTTTTTTTTTTTCTTTCCTCCTCCGGTATTATCTTTATATTGACGTCTTTAATCCATATGCAGTTGAGTTTTGTGTAGGCTGGAAAATAAAGATCTTGTTTCTTCTTTTAGAGGTTGACATCCAATATTCCAAGCATCCTTTGTTGAATAGCGTGTCCTTTCTCTAGTGTGTATTTTTTTCTTTTTGGCACCTTTGTCAAAAACCAGGTAGCTATAGTCGCATAGACTTGTATATGTATCATTTATTCTATTTCATTGGCCCACAGGTTTGCTGTATGCCAGTACCTATACTGTTTTTGTTGTTATTTTTTAATTAAATTTTTATTTTTTTATATATTAATTACAGTTTATTCATTTTGTATCCCAGCTGTAACCCCCTCCTTCATTCTCTCCCCATCCCACCCTCCCTCCCTCATCTCCTCCCATGCCCCTCTCCAAGTCCACTGATAGGGGAGCTCCTCCTCCCCTTCCATCTGACCCTAGCTTATCAGGTCTGATCAGGACTGTTTGCATTGTCCTCCTCTGTGGCCTGGCAAGGCTGTTCCCCCCTCAGGGGGAAGTGATCAAAGAGCCAGCCACTGAGTTCACATCAGAGACAGTTTTATTGCTGTGGCTCTGCAGTATAACTTGAAATCTGGAATGGTGATTTCCTCAGCAGTATTCCTTTTGTTCAGGATGATATTGGCTACTTTTGGTCTTCGTACCATCACAGCAATGAATAAGTAACATCTCTCAGTTAACTCATTTCTCTGAGATGAGGAATTTGGAATATATGAATTTATATGCATCCATACAAAACATTAAAAACATAGTACTTTGCAAATAAAAATAAAAATCACTTTCTTGAGAGCAGGGTACTTCATAATGGAAAGCCTAATTTCTCATATAAAATGTTTTGTGATCCCTCATGTGTTTAACTGTCATAATGATGTTTATTTCCTCCTTTGATCTATGAAATATGTTTATCTTTGTATTCAATCTGAGATATTCCTTTCAGTATCTTCTGTATATATGTATACATTGCTTATTAATTATGTTGATTAATATAAGTATATATTACTTATTGATCATGAATTTCTTTAGGCTGCATATATATGCATATATATATGTGTATATATATACATACATATACATATATATGCGTATATATATATACACATACACATTGCTTCTTGAGTTATGACAGGTAGTTTTGTTGGATTGGTAGCTGCAGATTTTCAAAAATTTTAATACATCTTTCTAAACCCTTCTGGGCTTTAAATTTTCTCTTGAATAACCAGCTCTTATTCTGGTTGGTATAGCATTATATGTAAATTATCCCCCTTCTCTTGCAAATATCAGTACCTTTTCTTTGTTCAGTAATGGTTGCATTTAACTATAATATGAATTGAAGAGTGTCTTTTCTGGTCTTGTTTATTTTGTGTTCTTTATGTCGCTTATATTACCTGTATTGGCATCTCTTTCTCTAGATTTGGGGAATTTTCTTCTACCATTTTAAATATATTTCCTATATCTTTGTAAATATATTTCCTATATCTTTCCTGCTGGGTTCATTATTTATATTGGTCTCTTAGTGGTATCCCAAAACTCTTCTCTGAGCTGTTCAATTCAGATTAAGGGTTGGAAAATAACATCACACACAATCAAAATCAGCACTATGAGTCTGATGAGGACTCTCCACTCTCTGGGAAAAATGTGAATGCTCTGGTCGCTGCTTATAACACACTGTATTTACTTCTGTATTTCATACGATGTTTTAGATAACTGAAGAAGATGACAACTCACACGAAAGAAATCACGGCATAGTATACAAAGTGGCAGTAAGAAACATTTGGGTTCATCTGAAGAGTCTCAATGAGGAACTGTCTAGATCAGAATGGCTTGTGAGCATTTCTGTGGGTGACTATCTTCGTTACAAATATTAATTGAGGTGGGAAGGTCCAGCCTGCTGTGAGCAGCATCATTTCACGGGTTGGGTTTTGAACTGTATAGAAGCAGTAAGCAGAGCAAGTAAGTGAGAGAGATGGGGTCTTAGGTAACCATACTATTGGAATTTCAGATAAGTGCTTCAAAAATATGAATAATGTATTCATGGAAGTAAATGGGTCATTGAAAAACAAACATGAAATCATAAATAATTTCAAAAATATTGGTCTATTAGTCACAAGCAAAAATAAATCTGTTTTCCCTCATTTTCTTCTGTCAAGGTTATCTTGTCATGGCAACAGAAAAAGTAACTAACATGTCATGCATTGTTAATCTGCAAAGCCCTTTATTTAAACCAAGAAACAAATGAGTCTGTGATGAAAGAATTCAAGTGGTGTTGAAGTATGGGACATACTGAGACATGGAATATGAAAGTCTCCAGGTTCTATACGTGCTCCACTCTGACCTGCTCATCACATGGTCTGTGCATTTGCAATAGGTCATTGCACTCCAAAGTTGAGACTGTGAACTTCACTGTTCCACCCAGTGATCCCTAAGAAAAAACTGGGTTATGGTGGGGGGAGGCTGTAGGCTGAGATTTTTTACCAAACCTACTTTATTTAGGGTTCTTAAATACTTTTACCTCCCTTCCAACTCTCTTCCCACCTTAGGTAGGAGATTAGTAAGGAAAGGGCCATAGTCCTCTTATATCTAATCCTGCCGCTTATGATCTATGGGTCTTTAGGGGATTACCAAACTCCATAATCAGGATACCAGCAGTCCAGTCCAAAGGCCAACACCAAACAGCTTCACAGAGTCAGCAAAAGTACAAGATTCAGTTGGGTTGCCCCAAGAGGTTCTGCATAGTAATGTTGATCCAAAAAGCGATGTCTCATTGTGCATAGACCTCTATATATCACCTCTCCTCAGAGTCTACCCACGGACATTCTCAGCTGGCCAAAGTCACACATTAAGAGCTCACAGCAAAGCATCACATGCTCTCTCACAAGCCAACCTCCAGCAAAATATCACGTGCTCAGATTGCAGCAAAACATCACATGATAAAACTGAGTCTTCAAGGAAACCAGAAACTTCCACCTCAGGGGTGGAGGCTCATCAACCTAATTTCTCTTATTAAAAAGACATTACTCCCTCTTGGCATATTCCATGTGCTCAGAAGCAAGAATTCTAGTTCATTTCTTTGCTCACTGACTGACCCTCAAAGATGAAGAGGCACCAATGAAAAAAGATAAGTGGATTCTGTTTACAGGTAAAAGCACTCAGAAGGTTTATTGACTGCCCTGCCAGTAAACACAGGGACTAAATCAATATGGAAACTATACCAAAATTTATGGAGTAATACCAGCATAATAAAATGTCTTCAAAGTATTTACAGCCTAGTTGAAGAAATACAATACCCTGAAATATATACAAGAGTTAGAAAACAGCATACAAGCAAATTAATACACTGCTGGGAAACCAGCTTTCTCTCAAATACACCCAACTATAAAATAAAGGTTTCATTACTGAGTCAGCTTACATTTCCTTACTTACTTTCATTTCTAGGAAGAAATAAAAACTAACTGTGATGAACTTGTTAAAAATCCAAGCACATTTTTATTTTCAAAATGATTTTTTTTCAAGATCATGATTGTAAACAACTTTCTTTTCTTTCTGAGTAAAAAAAAAAAAAAAAAAAAAAAAATGTGTAAATGCAAACCAACCATGTGAAATTTAAATCATCAATCAGAGAAGAAACTGGCTTTATTGTTCATAGAAAGAAAGGATGGAATTCCACTTTCCTTTAAAAAAAAATTTAGAAGTGGGATGTAGGTGTTGAGGTCAGGCTATATCCTGCTCTCAGTTTGAATTAGCATGTTCCCATTAGGCTTGATGTTTGAGTGCTTGCTTTCCAGTTGGTGGCTCTGCTTGGGCAAGTTTTAGACCTGTGTCCTAGCTGGAGGAAACAGATCACTGTGGGCAGGCTCTGAGGTTTCAAAAACACACACCATTCTCAGTTTTCCCTTTCTGCTTCATGCTTGCAGTTAAGATGTAAACTCTTAGTTTGCTGTGCCAGCCACCATGCCTGCCTGCTGTGACTCTTCTTCTCAAATGGTGATGGACTCTTATTCCTCTGGAACCATAAGCTGAAATAAACCCATCCTTCTATAAATTGCCTTGGTGGTAGAGTTCTATCACAGCAATGGAAAGTAAATAATGCATTCCATATTGCGCATGACAATGTTTTATTCAGGCTGTGCCTTGCTCAGTATAATTCCATTTTTCAAGCAGCTTTTGGCTCCATCTTGAGGGTAGAGAATGATTGAGCATGGGATGGACCTACAAATACCACCATCTCTCTGATTCCACCCATTCAACACAAGCTGATAAATTACTTATTTCTCATAGTCGAAAGCATAACATCTGGGTGATGATTCGATGATGTCCTTACCACCTCCTTCTCTGAGTGAAGGTCAAGTCAACAGACCCGATCGTGATGTTTGCTCCAATGAAGTTGGTGGCTTTCTTCTTAGAAGAGAGTGTGCTATAACATTTAGCCTAGCCATATATCCTGGCTGGCTACCTCAGCTCTGGTTAACTCTTGTACCAAAGTCCTGCTGTGTAAAGCACCCATCAGTGATGTTTCAGGCTGCATTGCAATGAGCTTTGATGAACTTAGAACACTTTCAGTTTGTAGCTGTGACTACAGTCTTGTCTGGCGGTAAAAAGATGCTCATTTGAACACGTGGTTAACTATGAAAGCCAACCAACGACCCCACATCTCTCCTTCCTTCTCCCACCCAAGCAAAACACATCTGGGATCTGCCACGCAGGGGTACCCTTTATTGCAACAAGGCAAGCTCAGAGAACATGAACTAGAAAAAGGGCCACGTGGGGAGGCCAGTTGTCACTGCTCTACCAGCTACTGGGCATGGCAGCCAGTTAAGATACAGCCCACACAGTGCCGAAAAGTACTAGACTTCCAGTTAGCACCAGGCAGTGCTAATGAGGCTTGAACAAACACTAAAATTTTAAGATAGAGGCAGAACACTCCTCCCAGAGAGCGCACATGGCATTCTAATTGCACTTTTATACTGGCTTTGCTTGATGCTTTATGGTAGAAACCAGTGTGACTGAGATATGCCCCTCATTTATTTTATTGGTTGATTTTCTTTTTCCTTTTGCATTATGCCCATTCAACAGTAATGAGCTTTCAAAAAAAAAAAACATATGTAGCGAATTAACCTTAATTTCATTTTATATGAAAGTTCATAATGATGGAGAGATTAAAGGAAAAGAGAAAGAGAAAGAAAGGAATAAAAGTTCTATGATGAATATGTAACTTGCACAAGATGTTTTTCAAACATCACCAGCTGCCCTAAGAACAGCTTCACATGGCAACTTCAAGACTCAAATCTATCAAGAATATGTCACCAGCTACTTTATAGCATTTACCCAAGTTGAATGCTCCAAAATGATGATCAAGTAAATGCATTTTCCGAGCTGGAATCCATCACTCCAGGAAGCATGACTTCATTTCAACGAGAACACTTTCTAAGTTAATGTCACTTTTTTTTTTAACCAGATTTTCTTTGCATGTTAAAAAAGAGGGTAGCGAAGTGATAGCTGCTAATGTGATGGTTCCATTAACTGCATAGCCCGGAACACTGTGAGGTGAAGCTGTGTTCATCACTGTCAGTGGAGGCTTCAAATGGAAACTAATGGCGTTGGTTCCAATAATGTTGGAATTTTCTTTTCATCTCAGTCACGGAATCAGAGTAAAAGTTTTTTAAAGAAGACTCAAAGATAAAGAAGCCAGCACTATTGTGACTATTATCGCAAATTCAATTTAAAAATCCAGCGTTGGAGGAAATTTTCATGTACGTTTTCCCTGCAGTGATAATGTGCGGCAATTTTAGTGGAGCACAGTATAAGAAGTGGTGGTAAGGAATGATATTCTTATTAAATTAAGAAATCTATGGAGCAAAAATGTACTGGAGGTTGATGGCGTGGTGCACAGAAACCTTAGATGCATACAAATAAGCTGCAGTGCTCTACCCAGGAGCAGAAGCTAACAGCACCAGAATATCCAAATTTTCCCATAAGCACATTAAGAGCAGCCACCCTCCATATATTTTGCAACATAGATAATCTGAGCCTTAGAATATACTTTTGTTTTACCTCTGAGGAGATGGTTCAGTAGGTGAAGCATTTGCGGAGCAAGCCTGGGGCTGTGAGTCCGGATGCTCGGGATCCCTGTAAAGGCAGGGTGCGGTGCTGCACATCTGTAAGGATAGCGCTGGGGGATGGAGAGATGCAGGGGGCTCCCTGGGCCAGCCGCAAAGGTCAGCTTCAGTAAGAGACCCTGTCTCAAAAAAGTAGAGAGATCAACAGAGTAATCATACCCGATATCAACCTCTGACTTCCACTAGTGCCCAAATGTCATGAATATTCTCCCCAACATGAACATACATGCATACAACATACAGCATGGACACACATGTATCATATATACCACATACAGCGTGCACATGCATGTACACAACATACCACATGCACACACGACACCCACACAAAGAAGTAACTAAAATAAAATACATTTCTTTAAAAAAAAAACAACAACAGTAACATGGAAAAAATGTCTTTTTATATTCACCTGAATATTTAAGATGATATTGAGTGTTTTCTTTAAGAAGTACTTAACATTTAAAAGCCAGCCATAAATATTTACTAAACTCCACAGTGACTGGCACCCTGAAAAACTTACACTTAGACCATTTCCAGAATCAATTAAATAAACAAACAAACAAACAAAAAAATCAAACCTGGCTATTGACGTTTGCCCCGATAAAATTAAAGGAAAACTGAAGAAGTTAGACAGGCAATGATTGGCCATGCTCTGTCACACTGCAGTTGTAGGAAGGATTTAATGTAGTGACTTTTTCATTTTCTTTTTTTAAATATAATTTTTTATTTATTGCAATTTATTCACTTTGTATCCCAACTGTAGCTCCACCCTCGTCCCCTCCCCATCCTACCCCCTCTCCCTCCCTCATCTCCTCTCATGGCCCTTCCCCAGACCACTGATAGTGGAGGACCTCCTCCCTTTCAATCTGACCCTAGCCTATCAGGTCTCATCAGGACTGTCTTTCCTAGTCTTCCCCTGTGGCCTAGTCAGGCTGCTCCCTCCTCAGGGAGAGGTGATCAAAGAGCCAGCCACTGAGTTCATGTCAGAGACAGCCCCTGCTCCCCTTATTAGGGAGCCCATTTGGAGACTGAGCTGCCATGGGCTACCTCTGTGCAGAGAGTCCAGGTTATCTCATTAAATCATCAAATTTACAGCCAGATGCAGGGAAATGGAAAAGATCATCGTGAGTGAGCTATCACAGAAGCAGAAAGACACAGATGGTATATACTCATTGATAAGTGGATATTAGACATATAATATAGGATAAACATACTAAAATCTGTACATGTAAAGAAGCTAAGCAAGAAGGAAGACCATGGGTTAAGATGCTCAATCTTCATTCAGAAAGGCAAATGGGATAGACATCTGAAGAAGGTGAAAATAAAGAACAAGACAGGACCTACCACAGAGGGCCTCTGAAAGATTCTACCCAGCATGGTATTAAAGCAGATGCTGAGACTCAGCCAAACTTAGGGCAGATTGCAGGAAATCTTATGAAAGAAGGGAGAGATAGAAAGACCTGGAAGGGTCTGGAGCTCCACAAGGAGAACAACAGAATTAAAATATCTGGGCCTAGGGGTCTTTTCTGAGACTGATACCTTTTCCTTTTATTATTTTTTCTTTGAGAATTTCATTCATGTACACAATGTATTTTGATCATATTTATGCCTCCCTGTTCCCTTAGGCCCTTCAGACTCTTTCTAACATCATTTTCTCTTACTGGTTTTGTTGTTGTTTTGTTTGTTTGTTTTTTAGCACACTGAGTCGCCACTGGAGCATTGGGCAATGTACCACAGACAAAACCGCTGAAGAAAATGAATTCTCTCTTCCACAGCCAGCAACTGCCAATAAGGATGAAGCCTCACAAGCTCCTCCTGCATCCAGGCTGAAATATTGACTGGCTTGATCCTTCTCTGCTCTTTTGCAGGTAACCATAGCAACTGTGAGCTAACAGCTGAAGCAGCCCCACTGTTAATATAGCACAAAACATTTATTACCTAAGCTACAGCGGGAGGAGATGAGGCAGACTTCAGTCCTAAGCTATCTAAATTTGATAAAGCTTTAAAAAAATCACAACATATGCATGTAAGAAAATATCGGTGAACCTTATTAATTTGAAATTTTACATTAGTAATTATAAATCAATGAACAAATAAATGATTAAAACCATAGAGATGTATTTACTGAGTTTTATCTTTTTAGAATATTTGCTGAGATGGGTGATCTCAGTAGAGTAAAACTGACAGTCTCTAAAAATGCGTAATATTTACATGTCGGTATTAAAAATTAGAAACGAGAATAACCCTTTTTTTAAATAGAGTTCACTCTGTGCTCACTGGTAGTAGAGAAATTGTGGGCAGAACACTTGTTAAATGTCAGTTAAGGTGTCAGTGAATCATATTTATTAAAAAGTTAGTAACAGTATCAATGAATCACACCATTATTAAGATGAAAGTTTCAACTTTTACTGAAAAACAGAAAAAAACATACTGTCTTAGTTAGAATTAACTGTCAACTTGACAGCATAGAATCATTCCAAAAAGAAGTCTCAAAAAGTAGTTGTCATTAGCAGGTTGATGAGTGGGCACATCTGTAGGGATTTGTCTCAGCTGAAAGTTTATGTAAAAAGCCACAGCCCAACTGAAAGAAGTACCATTTCTGGAGGAATGCAAAACCTAGCTGATCATGAACTTGTGCAAGTCAGAGAGTTTATTTTTAAAGTAATTTTGAGTTGGCTATTCTAATTGTCAATATTACAAAATTAACTGTGAGCCATAAAAAGGGAAAAAATTAGCTAAGCATAGTGGCACACACATTTAATCCCAGCATTCAGGAGGCAGGAGTTGGTAGATTTCTGTGAGTTCAAGACCACCCTGGCCTACATACTAAGACCCTGTTTTGCAATACATAAAAATTGTCAAATTTCTACTTTGGGCACATTTATTCTTAAACTTGTCCCATATTAAACTATGTCATGTAGTCTCCTTTTCCATGAGGAAAAAAACAAAGGAAACTGGGAAACTGATCATGGAACAAAATCAAAGGATGTGATTTTTTTTTCCCCAGATGAATTGAGCACTGTTTTACTGTTATTTTATGATAAAGTTGAAATCAAAAGCAACTAAGTGGTGAGCAGTGAATGGTGAGATGTAAGCACAGGACACTGAAGTTGTCTCTGTACCACATTCCCTTTAGATGGGTTCTATGGTCGAACTCTGTCTTCCTGTGAAATGCTATGGAGAGCCACTAACCAGGAAATGAATAGACTTCTGTTGCAATTCACTTGGTGGTCAACTCAAAAGAAATCAGTGCCTGAGGTTAAGGGCTTCTGGTGTTTAACTGGGCTCAAATTCAAAACAACCCAGAAAATGCCAACATGTTATTTTTTGGTACAGTTGAAGACCGTGGTACACCATAAAACTTCAACATACATAAGTTGATTGAGTTTAAAAAATAGTCTTTTCCAAGAAGCAGGGAGTTTGGGGTGGGGCAGAGAAGGTAGCTGGCCAGGAGATCCATTAAAACAAGTGTGTACTATTCATTCTGGGTTCTGTGTGCCAAAAGCCTTATTCATTTCATGCTCATTACAATGTGGTAAGACAGGGACCACTGTCTATCCACTTGATTAGTGGGGAAAACTGAGACCTAAAAACCAGTTAAGCAGTAGAAAAATGACACCACTGTAAATGGCAGATCTTAGATCAATGCCTATGGCCTCTCTGAGGAACTCAGACCTTGATTACTATTGAAATGGAACCACTTGGGCAAATTGCTCGACATAAATCTAGCTCTTAAGAAAAAGAAACTATTTTTTTTCCTTTGCCCTGAGTAATTGCTTTTCATAATACTTGGTTGCTTTTATTTTTAAAAACGTGCATTTAACAGAAATGGGCTTAAACACACGATGTTCTTCAGCTGGCTAGGTTTCCATTATGTGCTTGGAGCAATGGTTTTTTCCACACTCATTGAGTCACTCTGCCCCGACTTGGTTGGGCATGCATATTCAACAGCACATCTAAGAGAAAATAGAAAGTCAATAACCATATTCGGTAATAAATTTGTGAAATAGCTGCCTTCTTCATTATTAATCAGAACGCCAAGGACTTTCCGCATTTTCAAATATTTTCATTTGACCTAAGAGATTGTAAGAACCCAACAAAGCCCATTAGAGTTTTTTTTAAAAAAATGCAGTCTGTTTTGTATCTGTAAAAGCAAGTTTATGGATTCAAAGCGTGCTATATGCAGAGGAAGCATAACAAAGGAACTAAGTTGAATATCTGTGAGGGTTATTCACAGTATCACGTGCAATTCTGTTCACTAAGTGAAGCCACTTGATCTTTAGCAAGGACTGGATACAACCGATGTGCTCAGCGACTCACAGCAACTATAGTCCCTGTGCTGGGGTCCACACAAAACTAGCCCAACAGTCGGTCAGAAAGGAGGAGTCCCGTGAGCCCTACATGTTTCCTCTGAACTGTTGGCTATTGATAAATTCTGGAAGAATGGAAATCGCTGTCTTCAGTGCTGTACCCACTGCTGAGTCCACCCACACACACTTACACAGATGGCCCTGATAAACTCAATGAGTCACAGACCAAATGAATAGACGTGGTTTGTGGAGAGGAGGGAAATAGGCAGGAGTGGAAAGGGGGCGGATGAGAGTGGTCAGCATGCCCTGTGGATAGACGCAAAACTGCCTAAGAGAATCTAATTAACAAAAATAAATACATTTTTAAGAATCAAATTTGTAACTGAGCCAACAGTTTGGTGTTAGTGCTGCACCTATAAAGAAAGGTGAAATAAAAACGAGGGCTTTGTGATAAATAAAAGTGACAAATTTGAAAAACAAAGGGAGATTCCTTAGCTGTTGTATAATTAACTGTCTCTCAGTGTTCAAAAGAACAAACTGGATAAATTAGTTCAAGCCAAGCACAGCTCATTTAAGGCTATTTCAGCTCATTGTCAAAAACCAGTCAGATGAACAGCAGAATACTGTGTCCATATAACTCTCTCCAAAATCAGAAATGCCTTAAAACTAGAACTAGAATTATACAAAAGTGCCTTAGTTCTAAACATGTCATCACTAGAGTCAATATCCTAGGAGGAAGATGAGAGAAAAATGGAAGTTGGAGATAATTAGACAATGTGACCATCCATCATATCTTTGAAGACAGTAGAAGACTTTCTGATAATGAACACAAGCACATATATAGATCTTTCTTTAGGTTAGCATCTCTCCAAAGCAAAGCAAGCAATGTACTGAGTCATCAAACATCCAATATTGCATTTCACCTAAAAGTATATATAAATTATCAAACATGTGCTACATATCAAGCATTGCCATCGCATCTTACAAATACTGAAAGACTCAAGCCTCACAAGAGCCCCCAAAGGCTGGTCTTCGCCAAGACTCAGAAGATTTTCACAGGAAGCTCATTGATTCACGAGTGGCAAAATCCTAGATGGGGGATTCGGAAGCCAAAGTGTGTCATGGCAGGGCGCCACCTGTCCTACATGAACTATGTATCTATTATTCATCCTTGTCCATGAAGGATGATGCATCTTTCATAAAGAAGGATTACCTAAGGCAAGAGTCAACTTTGCTGATATCTCAGAAACATTTAGGATGAAGTTGTGTGATCTCCAGAATAAGACAGGATGACTCCTACAAGAATTCTTGCCCTTTTACTGATAAATGAGACTATCTGAATACAGATGGAAGTATTTTTTAAATAAATGTGGGATTATAGTTCCATATCCAAAAAGGATATAGGAATGAAATCTGGCACTAAATTGCCACTGAGGCCTAGGAGTCCTTCTACTGCATCACAGCAGAGTGCCCAGTACAGGTATCTACAGTGGCCAGGAAAACCCTGGGCTTTTCTCCACAGCTGGAAATGCTGCTACAAAAATCTAGCTTTTATTTACCTGAAACCTGGATCCTGTTAGTGCCACCTCTACCTTCCAGAGCTGCCTGGAGTAACCATCACTGCCTTCCACTGTTTGCAGATAGCGGTGATAGTCACTTGCTGTATCTTCTCCCCAAACTCAACACCCCAGCTTCCTGAACTGCTCTATGTATGTCTTTGTTGCCAGGCCTGTAATGGTCTAGGTCCTGAGCCTCTAGAAACAGCTGTTAAATATCAGATTAGGGGTATAACTAACTGCCAAGCCAGCCTGAGTAAAGAGACCTCAGCCCCAGAAATCCATCTCATCCTTCTTGTTCCTTGAAGAAAATTCTCTTCACTGTAGTAATAGGGCCTGTGTATTAGTATCATTAAGTAGTAATTGAAAGGCATTATTTTATATTATTTTTGCTATTCACCGTATACAGTGAAATTACTGAGGATTCCAACATTTGGGGGTTGTCTTGAGATCAGTTATGGAAAGCAACTGAGATTTGGAAATACACTGGGGCTGGGGAGCTGGATCAACTGGTAAAGTGCATGCCACATGGTATGAGGGTGTGATCTCTCGCACTCACAGAAAACTCAAGTATCGTGGCACTCTCTCTAATTTCCGAGGACATAGAGACAGAAAGATCCCTGGAGCTTGCTGGACAGCAAGTCTGGGTCACTAGAGTCAATGAGTGAGGTCCATGTTCAGACATCCTCTCTCAAAATATAATGCAAATAGAGAAAGAGAATGGACCACTGACTTCCACTCCTTCATGGATGGACACACACACATGCACACAGGTAAATGAGTCTCTTCATATGTTATGAGCTGCTCTTTATTCAAGAAAATTATTCAATAAATAACTACTGGATGCCTCCTCAGTTTCAGCAATAAACATGTAAATGAACACTTGAGCAAAGCAGAGCTCTTGTTGTACTAAGCAAGGCTTAGAGTCAAGGCTGTAGGAGAGGGTGGTGTTAGCTGCAGAGTATCAGGTCATAATCTCCTACTAAGGCACTTGCAGTCGAATGAGGGGGCTAGAGTGATTGCTATTATGGTGAAGTCCAGGGAAGCACCATGTGTCACTTGAGAACAGGTGTACAGGTGACGGAGGACAAACTCAGTGTCCATTGCCAGGGGTCAGATCCTGGAACAGCCAATGGGATCTTCAGCTCTATCGGAAGGACCTCTATCTCAGAAAAGAATGGAGCCACACGATGGCTTTGCTTTCAAAGCACCATCCTAGCACACATATTAAAGAATTCACTACAAGTAAGAAAAGGATAAGTGGCCAGGATGCTACTGTTGAAGCCAGAGTGGAGGATGGTAGGGGCCTGCATGGGTTAAAGTGAGGGTGCAGGTGAGAAGTAGCTATATTACAGAGGGGAACCCAACGGGATCAGGGAGTGAACTGAAATTCCAATGTCTCTGTAGTTGTCTTAGATTCATTCACCACATGGGGAATGGGGCTGTCATTTGGAAGCTTGTGATAAAGCAAGTTCAGAGGAAGGTGGCATATTAGTTTTCTGCAGCTAGCGTAAGAAACTGGGTTGCTTTAATGCATTAGAAATTTACCATTTCAGCAATGGAGGCCAGAAGTCTGAGAGCACTGAGTTGATAGGGCACATCCTCTCCAAAGACTCTAGGGAAGACAGCTCTCCTCTTCCAGATTCTACTGGTTCTAGGGTCCCTTGACTAGTGGAAGCATCATTTTTTTCCTTACTTTGATCTTCACATGGTCTTTCCCCAGACTTTGTAATCTCCTATTCTACCTCTTAAAAGATGTTTTTCACTGGGTTTGGTGCACTCGCTAACTAAGGATACTCTCATCTTGAGATCCTCACTGTAACTGTATAGTCAAAGGCCCTTATTGTGAGCTTCCAGGTGGATAATACTTTGAGGAAAACACTGTTGGTAGAAAACTTGGATCTACTTAGATATAAGACATGTAAGATAGCTCTTATATATCCTCACTGAGATGCAAAACAGGTTGTTGAATTTATGGCTTTACTGTGTTTGTCAGAGTGTGTGTGTTGTGTGTGTGTGTGTGTGTGCTCATGTCACATATGTATGTATGTGCGCATGTGTGGATGCTAGATTCCATGTTGGGAGCTTTTCTACTTTCTCTCTGTTTGTTTGGCTTGTTTTAGTTTTAGGCAGGGTCTCCCACTGAACCTGGAGCTCACGAACTGGATAGACTAGTGGCTAGCAAGCTCTGGGAATCCACCTGTCTTCTCCCTCCCTGCATAGCTAGGGTTACATTCATGTACCTGCATGGATGGCTGGGGATCTGAACTCAGTTCCTCGTGTTTGCACAGTGGACATTTTACCAGCTGAGACAGCTCTCCAGCTTAATACAACTTTGCTTTTGGTTTGGTTTTCTGTTTTCCTTTAACCTGCTGGGGATTGAGCCTAGGACTTTCTACAGTCTAGGTAAGCAATCTACCAATGAGCCACATACATAGCCTGAATTTATGTTTTGAATCCAAAAGAAAAGTATGAAATAAAAATAAATATTGGAATATCATAAAAATGTTATTTCTATTATAATATATAACTGGTCTTTGCTCCTTTGTGGGTTCTTCTTTTTTATTACCCTTTATCCCCCTCCTATCACAGATAGAAGACAAAGAAGAATAGAGGGGAGAGAGAGAGAAAGAGGAAAGAAATCCTTGAATCTAATTTCTTTCTTCTTCTTTGAGCACGCTTACTAACAAACCACAACCAACCTCTCTGAGCCACCAACAACCACCAACCCCATCTGTTGGGGCCCTAGCATTTATGTACCTTCTGAAAAGTTCACAGAATTCCAAATGTCACACAATCACAGAAACTATCTGTGGCTTTCAAAACTATGCCTCTGCTAGAACACGAGGCGAATAACAGCCAGCTGCTGAGGGCAGTCTGAAGTAGCCCATATCTTCACACCTGAAATTAAAATGAAAACCTATTCTTAAAATATTTCTTAAAATATTCTTCAAATATTTTTAAAGAAACCAAAATTCTAAAATTGTTATTATATAATACAAGTTCACAAAACATTCTGAAGTATGTTTATCACTCTGACTATAAATCCAAGACCCATTTTTCTGCTTTCTCAATATTAGAAACTGAGTCCAAAATCATAGAAGCAAATAAAATAAATAAATAAGTCATATTCTAATGAAAGCCTGTGTACTTGCAGAAAATATTTTGTGAAACTAGAATCTTTTTGCTTTCTGCTTAAAATCATACAAAAAAGGAAATTATGAATTCAACCGCATATATACTTTTGAAGCAAGAATTTTATATTATGTAACATAATAAATTGTCTAATTTCATTATCATTAAGTTGAGTTTTAGATTCATGTTGCTAATAGTTTACCTCCTAACATTAATCTCTCAGGATCAGCAAATGAAGTCAGAGGGCAATGCTCTAATCTCAGCCTTACAGTCACAAAAACTGTCTCTCCTAAGAATCCCTAGGAAGTCCATTTGAATCAATAAACAAACAGGGTGAGGTAAAACAAACAAACAAAACTATGCATGTGGGAAGAAGCCAAACTAACATCAGCTTCAAGTTCAACCTTCTGAAATTGGTAAAAGGTAAAGGTTATATAATATCATGCAGCAAAACATTGAAAAAATATATTCTACGCTGTTACATAAGATTTAGAATAACTCTTCTTGACCTAACACAGAAATAACCTGAAAACTCTTCCAACTAGTCTTGTCAAGTGTTCTCATTCATCAAACAGTCTGGTGTTCATCATGTTACCATGGAAACCATTCTTGAGTTTACATATTCGAAGTGTCTGAATAGTGTCTCATCTGAAACAGTGAGGCTTGCACCGAGGATAATTTGGCTTTCCTTTGACAGTACTGTAAGTCCTTCAGGATCTCAGTGTCTCAAGAGTACCACGGTGAGCATCAGTTGCCATGTTAGCGTGGAATGCATGCAGATAGTGGTTTCTAGGTCAGGAGATCTCCACATACTGCCTGAAGTGTATGTAGATCATGATATATAAGCAAATCCTTACCCTGAGAAAGTTTTAGAATTCCCCCTAGAGAAAGGAATTCTGAACAAAATCTGGTTACTCCCAGGCTTTCTTAGTGTAATTTCAGCCCTGATCCACCCACTTCTGCTGATGTGAGCAAGCAGAGGGACTGTATTTTAACACGTCGTGAGACTTTAGTTAATCAGCAATGCCCATTAAATGACTTTCAGCAGACTCCCCTCTGTGGACCAGGCATTGACCTGCTAACAGGAATAAGGGTCCTAACAATAAGGAATAAACCCTCCTAACGCTATGGCATTGGAAGAACCTGACACCGCAGGTCCCCGGAGCCTGCATAGAAAGAAGACAGCCAGAGATCATGGGTGCCAGGTCCGCCTGTCTACTGAACAAATGCTGTTGATAGTCTCTACTTCCAGTCCTGGGAAAGGAAAAAAATAAGCTCCCTGTGATGCCTGCGTGGAGCCATCCAGACAGCCCCTCTACAGGCAAATCTCTTATTGCAATAGTGAGTCTTTTTAGTTAGACCTGAACTTGAAGCCTTTACTGAGGATCATACAATTGGGGAGATCTGGCAACCACAGAGATTAAAAAAAGAAAAATCCTGAACTAGCCCCTAATGAGGGAGAGATGCTGGAGAGGGCAGAAATTCAACACACAAAGAGTATGGAAGGCATACCAAGATGAAAACAACTTTCTGAAATGAGCAAAACATACTTGATTGGAAAAATGCATGTGAGACTGTTACTTCTAATATTTGAACTTTGAATCGCAAACATGAAAAAGGCACAGGGAGAAACTATTAAGGAAACTATAGGAACAGTTGAATGTGTAACTCAGGGGTAAAGCATTTGCCTAGCATGCAGAAGGCATTGGATTCAGTCCCTGTCCTAGAAATACACACACACACTAAAGAATAGAGAGAGATATACGTGTGTGTATACATATACAGGTATATGCATATATACGTGTCTATCTATAATATCATGAATAACAGTAGAAATCATAGAATTTAAACTGTTCACAGAAGTATACTCCTTCACCAGAAGTCTGATAAGCTCAAAGGAGCATGGTGGCTCAACCTGTAATCCTCCTACTGGGGAGACTGAGGCAGGAGGATTGCTCTGAGTTCCTATAACAATCTGGGATACACATGATTATCAGGTACCAAATAATTCAGGGCTACACAGCAAGACACAGACTCTAAACTGAAGATGAAGAAGGAGAAAGAAGATGAAATTGACAAGCACAAATGGTTTTGAGAAGACTATAAACCCGCTTTTGCTAGGCATATACTACGAGATTTTTTTTTTAAAAGTCAGAAAACAAATTGGAAAATGTTGTTACCTTCTAGACAGAAACAACAATAACAAAGTGGCTGCTGGCAAGAGGACTCCATCAGACATCCCCTCGGCAATATTTCAAAGCTACAGGAAAATGAAATTCCCCTTCACAGCTCACTAGCCAAAATGACTGTAAAATCAATATATCCCTTATCTGTCCAGGCTCGAAAGGACTCTGAAAATGTAGCAGACAAATACTGTGCTTTAGGATAAGTCTTGAAAAAGTAGTCTGAACCAAATAGTGAAGACAGGAAGGATACGAGAAAGTAGGGGGCCACTAATCTATGAATGTACGTAATGGGGAAAACAACAATGGTTGAAAGAGGAAAGAAAGAAAGAGAGGGAGAGAGGGACGCTGGAGCCAACCACCACCTTGAACTTTATTCTGTTTAGGTTTTTTAAACATTTCTTTGTTCTCTCTCTCTCTCTCTCTGTGTGTGTGTGTGTGTGTGTGTCTGTCTGTCTGTCTGTGTGTGTGTGTGTGTGTGTGTCAAAGTGAACATGTGGAGGGGTCAGAGGTCAAAGATCAAGCAGTCAGTTCTCTCCATCTGCTATGTGAGTTCTAGACTTGAACTCAGGTCATCACATTTGATGGACGATGCCCTTACCTCCTGAGCCATTTTACTGTCACTGCTGTCAGTTTATAAATCACCATTTAACACTAGAATGATGACATTGGGTCGATAGCTTTAAATGCAGAAAGTTACCTAAGCGTTTGCGAGCAGCTCTGTTAAAACAGCATTTCTCCCACTGGCTAGACAGGAAAGAACAGCCCGTGTCTGTCTTAGAGAAGCCCACTGAGTTTTCATGTGCTGTAAACCCGGCTAGCCTTGTGTGTGAAATTGTCTCGTGATACGCTGAACTAAATGGGATGTTAAAGCATCCTGTGCCCTGCATCAAAGGCGATGAGAACAATCACGATACACTTTAACTCTGTCACCGCTTTCTAAACCAACAACCCTCGGGGAGAAACCAGAATGATGGAGCAGGTCTGGAAGCATGCATTGTGTATGCAGGACACACGGTAACATCCACAAGAGATAATTCATAAGTGCCAAGCACAGGTTCAGACAGTTAACCCTTCCAAACAGAAGATGGAAAGATACCTCAGTTGGTAAGGTGTTGGCACTGCAAACATGAGGATCTGAGTTTGATCCCCAGAACCCACAGAAGACCCAGGAGTAAGAGAAAGTTTCCTGGGGACATGGAGGCAGGAAGCTCCCTTCTAGCCAGGGAGCCACTCTGTTCTAGTTGACTGGCTCCAGGAAAATGGTCTTTAAGTTGTCACAGCATTTTCAGGTTGTTTTCTGGCCTGCTCATGCATGTACACACATGTTCAACCACTCACCATGCATCCTCATGCACAGACACACAAAACGGATCTAGGTAGCTACCCAGACAGTGTGCCTCTAAGAAGCCTTGTCTGGTACTCCTTGTCTGAACGTTGATTCAGATGACTTGAAGGTTGTCCATCTCTGCCTTGGTGAAGACAACACAATTAAAGAAAACTTGAAAGGCCAATAGTGCCTCTCATTTTAGCTTTGTATTTCTATTAAGGAAGCTCTGTCCAATGGTTTCCCATATGAACTTAACACAGTCAGAGTGTTTATCATTACAGATGTCATCATTAGCTTGGTCAAAATGCCACAGAGCTACAACTGACTCTGTTAAGTTAGTGTTATTAAAAAAAAAAAAAAGAAAGAAGAAGAAGAATCTTAGTCTGAATTATTTGTAGTTTTGTTTCTTATTAGACAGAATATTTTTAAAAATGAATTATACTGTTATCTTGAAATACATAGGGAAAACATGATTCTTTTCCTACAATAAAATTTTCTATAATATAATCCAGGCTCTACCTTGAAAAGCCATAGTATTGAGGGTTCATCAAAAGCACAACTTGTGGATCATCAGCAAGTGAAATTTGCTTTCATTTTTGAGGGAATGCTTTCTTCTCTCTGAACTCTACTGTTATAAACACAATTGGGACGAGGAACATCACTGAGTCAGTAAAACATTTATCATACAAGCATAAAGACCTGAGTTTGGATCTCCATAACTCATGTGAGAAAAAAAAAAAGGCACAGCGGCGTGTACCTGGAATCTCAACTCTGAGGAGATAAAGACTGGAGAGTCTCTGAGCTCCTCTTGGGCAGAGACAGGTTAGTCTAAGCGAATTAGTGATCTCCAGGATTAGGTGCTGTCTTGCCAAAAATGTGCTGTGGAGAGCATATTACGGAAGACACATATGATTCACCTCTGTTCTCCACATGTATGCACACACACATACATATACATGAACATATATATTCATATGTATGAATATATATTATAACACACACTACATAAGAAAGAAACTTTTTCAAATTAATAAGGATTCATCAAAATTTCCTTCTTGTGGGAAGAGAGGTTTCCAAGATGCATTCAGATAATAATATCACAAAGATTAAACCAAGAAATACTTACTAAGATCTTCAATGAGGGGGGAAAAAGCAGTTCTTGTTTTAATTTAAAAGCTGCCCCTATGACTCGGTCCTTATAATTAGGACTGATTAAAAAGACTTTCCCAGCACCTCTGATGTTTCCTCTCCTGGTATTAGAACTCTACTCTTCACTGTCACTAAGCTCATAGCTCATAGGTTTAGTCCATTCTCATCAAGGTGGGAAGCATGGCGTTATAGGTAGACACGGTGCAGGAGAGGGAGTGAGGGAGTCAGAGTTCTACATCTGCATCAGCAGGCAACAGGAAGAGAAAGAGCAACACTGGGCCTGGCTTGAGCATTTTAAATCTCAAAGCCCACTCCCCATGACACACTTTCTCCAACAAAGCCATAGGTACTCCAACAAGGCCACAACTTGAATACTGCCACTTCTTATGAGCTTATGGGGACCATTTTCATTCAAATCACCACACGTATCACCACACAGCTGAGTAGCAAAGACACAAAATTCTGTAGTCTCCTGGAGTCAGGTCATGATAGTTACGGGGCAAGCAAAGAAGCCCACACTCACTCCCTAGTACTCTTTCAAAGGGAATATTTATCAATGTCTCACTTCAGTTGCAACATTTTTTTAACTGATTTCATTTTCAACATGCTCATTGCAAAATACTAAAGAACACGGAAAAAAGAATAGATTTGACTTCTAGTTCTAGTCTCAAAAGGCAACCCCTGTTAATATTTTAGCAATAAACACTATCACTATTTTCATGCATTTATCCATAGTATAATAAATAAAATATACACGTGTCATAAACCTTGTTCTTTCATCTACCAGTACACTAGAAACATACTTTCTTATCATTAATTTTTTAAGCAACATGCCATTTCTTAGGGCTTACAGAGCACAACTTTTGGCTCTACTCTAAGCCATTTGTTTAAGAAATCTTTATTAACATCTTATTGCCTTGTCGAGTGTGTGTGTGTATTGCAAGCATGTGTATACTTATGTTCCTGTGTATGTTCTCATGGGTGAAGGCTCACATGAGTTTTCAGGTACACGTGTACATGTGTGGATATGGGAAATGGAGGTCCGGCATTGACACTGCATGCCTTCCTAGATCACTCTCTACTTTAGTTAGTGGAGGTGGGGGTCTTCTAAAATGAACCCCGAGCTCATAGAACAGCTGTCCTTACTAACCAGCTTGCACTAGAGTCCCTTACCTCTGCCTCCTGAGTGCTAACACTGCCGGTGTCTGCGTTACATTTCTGGCTATTTACCTGAGTTCTGGGGATCTCAAGTCTGGCATCATTTACCCTCTCAGCCATCTTCCCAGCCCTATTGTTGCTACTAAACAATACCATGATGAGAATCCCTGTAGATACATTTCAAGGCATTCCTCTGATAACTGTGTGATTTTTTTCACCACTTATTGCTGTTGCTCATTGCTCTACTCCAAAAAAAAAAAAACTGCAAACACTTGAGTCTTTCTCTTACCTCTGAAGTACTTTCACTCATTTATTCTCTCTCTACGCCCTGTGCTCTGTAATATCTATATATCTACTGCTGTACAGAAAATTACCCTCCAAAACTTCATGCCTTGAAATAACAAACACCGAGGTTGTTTGTTTGTTATTTTATTTGTTTGTTTCTGTGGGTAAGGAATCGAGGTTAGACTAAACTGGTGTTGTCAACACTGACTTCCTTGCAAATTGTTAAAATATTCTCACCAATTGTTGGCCATAGGGCACTCTGTGACCATACTATAGATCATATTTTGGCAGCTTGCTTTATCTGGGCAAGCAAGGAAGATAGTCAAGGAGAGGTGGTAAAAAATGAGACCATTTTTAGTAACCTAATCCAGTCATTTCTTGTTGTATTCTGCTTACCTGAAGAAAGTCACTAGGCCAACCCCAATAAAAAGGTTGACTGAGTTGGGTAAAGATGTAGGACCAGCAAGTGGGGATAGTTAACAGTGCAAGGAAGAAAGATGATGACGTCTGTCCCCATCATCACACTAAGCAACTCCCAAGCATCTCTCCTTGGTGATAGAGTTTTTTTTTCTCTTTTGTACCCATTTTTACATGCAATGGCTGGCATGTGGTGTCTCATAATGACAAGATCAATATGAACATCATCTACTGAGACCTTATGATGTTGTGATAGGGCGACATTATTGCTACGTAATAGATGATTGTTATAAATCTATGGAACCACTGTCATTTAGGCAGTCTGCGATCGACTGGACTGCTGCATGGTTCATCTGTCTATGCATGTAAGAGCACACAGAACACAGCACACATGTTTAATGTGTGTAACTTCGCGATTCTACTTTAAGGCTTTTTATTAGTGTTTCATTTTCCTCTTTTTGAAATGCCACTCCTGGACCTGCGAGATCTGGTGCCTTTCATCGTTCAGATCAGTGATAGCTAGGTATTTTGAATGAGACTATGTTTATGGTCATTCTAAAGTAATCTCCCAGGGTTGTAGATGCTCTCCATGCATAGTCCTTGGTTGAGGTATCAGTCTCTGCAGGGCCCCCCGGGCTCAGTTTTGTTTTGTTTTGTTTTGTTTTGTTTTGTTTTGTTTTGGCACTGTTGCTCTCCTTGTGGAGCTCCTGTCCCCTCCATGTCTTTCTGTCTCCCCCTTCTTTCATAAGATTCCCTGCACTCTGCCCAAAGTTTGGCTATGAGTCTCAGCCTCTGCTTCGATACCTCTATCAGTAGTGTCTATCAGAGGCCTTCTATGATAGCCTCCTGTCTTATTGCCTGTCTTCTCCTGCTTCCAATGTTTATCATATTTGTCCTTCTGAATGAGGATTGAACACTTCTCTAGGGCCTTCCCAGCTCAGATATAGCCCATAGACTCAGTCTCTAAGTAGGGTGCCTAATAAAAGGAGCAGGAGCTTTCTCTGACAAGAACTCAGTGACAGGCTCTTTGATCACCTCCCCCTGGGAGCCTTGCCAGGCCACAGACAATGCAACCAGTCCTGATGAGACCTGATAGGCTAGGGTCAAATAGAAGGGGAAGAAGACCTCACCTACCAGTGGAATAGGGGAGGGGTATAGGTGGAGAAGAGGGAGAGAAGGTAGGATTGGGAGAGACAAGGGAGGGGGACACAGCCAGGATATAAATTGAATAAATTGTAATAAATGATAATAATAAAAAATTTAATGTATATTTCCTTCAAATTAAAAAAAAATCTCCCAGAAACCCACACACAAAAAACTACATTTCTGTGTAGTAGAGACCAATTCCTGATACTTGTATGAGTTATCTGCCTGCCTCCCTTGTTGCTTGAATATACACGTCAATGGAAGAAGCTCTTGGAAGCCTCAGTCATTCCTCATGCCTGGCAGAAAGAAAAGATGAAAAAAATTGTTACATATCCCCATTTATGTTCTGCAACACTCCACATGCTAATGTCCAGAAAAGCATTTGATGCAGAAGAAGGACAAAACACACATATGCTAAACAAATAGCTCATTCTCTCAAGACATTGTCTCAAACATAGAATGACAATGTCAGCAATTCAGTGTTTACTATGGAATTGTCAAGCCACAGGACCTGGCCAGCTTTGCTCCAGAACGCTGAACAGTACAATGAAGGAACACAGTGACACTTTTCCCAAACACACACAGCACTGTCTCGCTCACCTGTAACAGTTTAACACCGGAAGTGGCCTCTCATTCAGTTTAAAACATTGGCAAATCCTCAGGTCCTTGAATCAAAATGTCTGATGGAGATTCATCCTAGCTTTCCAGTCAACACCCATTCCCAAGGCTCTGTAATTCCTGAATTTAACCCAATGGTTTGCTTCTTTGAAGGCACACACACACACACACACACACAAAGGAACAAGAAAAAAAAGATAAAAAAGGAAAGAAGAACCCTACAAAAAGTCATTCTATCACTGATTCAAATGGCACTTTTTGTAACCTGCTTTGTTGAGAAATGACCTAGAACATAACATTAAAAAAAAAAGAAGTTAAATGTTCTGATTTCAGTTATATAACCATAAACATGAATTTCAAATAATACTTTCATTTATTCTTTGAAACTTTCATGCATACATCTAAATTAGAGTCACTTTCTACTTCTCCTTCCGACTCCCCCTAGACTTCTAAACAATCTCTTTCCCAACTTCATGTCCTCTTTTTACATTTTTATTCTTATTGTCATTTCTTAACCCTCTGACTCAAATATATACACAGGTATGGGGTCATCCACTGAGACACGGGTGACTTAGTTAGAGCCACCCCCATCCCCATTCCAGAGTAAAGCAACTCTCCTTCAGCAGTTATCAACTGCTGTTCAGCTAGGGGTGAGGCTCAGAATTTCCATGCTGAAATTTTAATGGGTTTGATCTAGCGCAAGTCTTATACAGGTAACCAAAGCTGTGCAAATAATGATTTTGAACAAAATTATCTCTTTCAGGATGAGTTTCCTCTATCAGAAAAGGATTTTCCTTCTTGTAAGTCTATATGAGTCTCAGTTTCCCAAGTCAGTATGGTCTAATGCTATCACTATATTAGAGATGCACTACAGATTTAAAAGGGCATCTTATTTCTTAATGATTTTAGAGGTTTTTGCTTTATTTCCTTGTCCCCTGAAACAGATCTCATAATACTCTGGGTTCGATACAGCATAGCCTCATGTCACGCAATGCTGCCAGTTATTATGTGCACTGTCCTACTAGATGAATGCTTTAAATGTGTGTGTGTGTGTGTGTGTGTGTGTGTGTGTGTGTGTATGAACTGACAGTGTCTTATAAATCAAAGCAAGGCCTTTGCTTCTTTTTTATTGACACATAAATAGTGCACCATAAAAATGAATGGTAGCTCAGGTTCATTGAAAAGTTGCAACAATACTGAGTTATGTAGTACTCAAAATTCCTGGCAACCCGGATGCTGACTAAATACATAAGGTCAAAGGGTGGGAGAGTGGGTGTAGGAAACACTATGATGTGCTGACAACTGTTCTATGTGCCTGCTTCTAGATATAAAGCTCTGAGAGGCTCCTTCCTCTCTTCTGCTTTCTTCTATGAAACAGCACAGCTACATGCATCCCAGCTCAGGACCCACGCTAACTCCATGACCTTGACATTCTAAATCTGACTGCGCCTCACTTGCCTCACTGAGTCGTGGTTAACGTTAGATGAGCTAAACCATGTAAAGTAATATGTGCCCAGCAGAAGAGACTGTTAATAATTAATTTTCATCCTCTATTTTCTTTTCTTGAGTGCATCATGCTCTGCCCTCCCCACTCCACATCCGCTCGTGGAAACAGAAGATATGTAGGAAGGAAATGAGTTTTCTGCACCACCTAGCAGGAAAGCTGAGTTTCAGAGTCAGAGAAACTGCACCCATATAAAGACTGCTACAGTATCTCCTGTCCTCCATGGCCACTGATGGCCAGAGTCACGTGATTCCTTATTATAAGGGTCTGTCTTGACAGCAGCAGATTTTTAACAGCATCCTTGGCCTCTACCAATCAGATGTCAATAGCTGTCTCTGCATGGTGTGACAATCAAGCAAGTCTCCACATGTAGCCAAATGTCTGTAACCTTCTTTCCATAGCCCACCAAGCAAGCACTGGTCTGGTGTTTAGGAGGCAGTCCCCTTACTCCTATTTTATGTCTTCACGATGGGAACAATACAGTGCACAGCTCTGAGAAAGCTGCTACATAAGGAGCTTAATTTGTGTCAATTCTTCTAAGGCTACTAAAAGCAAATGAGGATTCTGTTTCTCACTCGCCGGCTACAAGTGCAGTTTTAATGTGTAGTTTTGAGGGGTTAGTGCTCCCAGAAAAGCTGACATGAGACATGCCTGAAGAAAAAAAAATGATCACACTGCAGACAGCTGGGAACACACTGTCACTAACAGAGGACACGAGCTTTCCAAGCAGCTTTCAATGCAAACCGCTCCCTAGGACCAGGCTCGGGGGCACATCAGTGTGAGCCTAAGAGTGCCACCTCCAGGGTGATAAACCGAGGGCGCCGAAGAACAGCTGAGGAGTGACTGCCCTTGGCACATTTCTTCTCCGGCTGTGCATATATGTATTGTTTCATGTTCAATAAGGTGTGGAGAGGATGGACAGGAGCAAAATGGCAGTCATTGGTTCTTTTTACTATAACCCAGAGTGTAGTTAGTGCTGACTGTATGGACATGGGTGTGTAGCCATACCCATCTGCCAAAACAGGGACAACCTATCATCAGACTCACCCTTGAGAAAAAAATGACATTCCCTCCCCTAGCAACCGCTAATTGCCAGTACATGCTCATTTAGGGATGAGGTGTTGGGAGTCCCTCCCCCATCTATGCTAGAATGTTAATTGCCTTGATGTTATGAGGATCTTGTGCAGGAAACCAGCTACTGTGAATTCATAAGTACAACAGGCCTGTCCAAAAGGCACTATTCTTATGGTAGTCCTCCCCAACCTCTGGTTCTCACCTTCTTCCCAGCATCTCTTCGATGATGACCCCTATGCCTTGGAATTATTTCTTCACACAATACTGCTGGAAGGAATGGTACTCCTGAGAATGACAACCAAGGTTGCTCTCTGGCTTTTTTGTGTGTGCACATGCATAGCACACGCACACACAGGCATGCACATGCATACACATAGTTATGTGTGTACATACAGACACACGTGAATACCTACACACATATGCCCATACACATACATAGACACACTCACACACACACTGAACATTAGCGTGACTAAATGTGGAACCACTTGCCTTTATCCCCAGCACTTGAAAAATGGAGGGAGTATTCAAGGTCATCCTTGGCTACATCAGAAACAAAGCCAGCTTGAACTACCTAAGACTTAGATAGATAGACAGATAGATAGACAGACAGACAGACGTATAAAACCTCTCTGCAGTTGTTGAATGTAAAGTGCCGATGTGACAATGCTCTGGAAGCTTCCTGAGCACATTAACTACACGTTTCCATTTCTACCTGCAAACACCAGGCCGCGGTCACGCTGAGATTAGCTCTTCTGAGTTTGCATAGTACAATATAAGTATTCATTTCAATAACTTTTTTGACAAAAATATAGTGTGTTTTTTTCTGAATAAACTACAAAACTTCAATATAACTCCATACTCTAGCCAAAAATGTCTGGAAGAATCAATATTTTAGTCTTTCTATGAATATGGCGGCCTCAGGACAGCTGAGTCATGTCAATACTGCTGGACAGCTTCACTCCACATTTGGTGTTACACGCATGAAGCTCAGTGTCCGGGATGCATTGTCCCACTTAACTTTCATTTGAGTTTAACTGGCCTTAGGTGACATCCTTTATAGAGAAATGATTAATTGTATATTTGTTTCTAACTCTCAGAATGCGCCTTTCTCCTGACGTTACCTTCCTCATATCATTTATCTATGACATGACATGACAAAGAAACAAGGCAACTTGACGAGCATTGATTGCTTGAGAAGACACTCCATATCATCATCAGTGACCGTCTATTTTTCAGTTGATCTGTTTTAACCTCTGGCCTTTATAAGGATGACAATCACTATGCATGCCTTTCCCACTAAGACTTGCTTGGAAAAAAAAAGTTTGAGATGGAAATCTGTCCTTTTTACTGTTCTTCCAATTTTTTTTAAGAGATTGAAGAGTCTAGTAACTTGCTAATGTCAGGAAATAATGAAGTAAGTTAACCCAGACCACTTTTACAAAAAGAGAGTTTTAAAATGTAGAGAAGAAGGCTCAGCATGTGGTATTATTGAAAGGTAAGGTTCCCCCTCAAGTGAAAATGTTGTTCTTAATTGCACCACCCCTTGTGGGAGTAAATTTTCCATTAACATGTATTTCTCTAAGAAGAGAAATAATATATTGAATCCATTGTAAGGTTCTTTACATGGGCTCTTATTTATAAAATCTAAACTAAACATATTTTCCAATGAATGCAAAAGTGTATATTTAATATTTCCTTACTCTGTCACTTTGTCTATAATATAAAGCTGTAAATGTCTGTGAGCTATTACTGTTTTACACCAGTGGCACCTTAGTATCAAGGAAAAGTGAACTTTGATGTAGTATAAAGGCTGGTTTAAAAGAGAGCAAGTTGTTAATATCCTCTCATTCCCACTTTTAGAGCAGGTTTCAGGTCAGATCCTGGGACTGGGAAAAATGATGATTCTGTAGAAGAAATAAAGACAACAGTGAAACCTGATCACAGGTTTCCTGTGTCCAAAGTTTCTTCAAGTTTGCATCCCTCATGGCACACAGGCAAAACTTTGGACACAGTATAAAACAGATGCGTGGACAGTGTGACGATGAAACTTCCATGCAATGAAATGAATAGAAATAAACTCTACGTGTATGTGTATGTGTCTTTACATTTTCCACGACACCATCAGAGTCCATTTCCATCTTAGAGACTTGAGACTCCAATGAGAAGAAATCAGTATAGTTAGGAGACTGTGCCTTGGACCACTTGCAATTCTCCACAATGTAGTGTTCAGCAGCATCTAGAGAAGCTGCTCGCGGAACCTTCTCTCATTGGCCGCATTAAGTCGGAGGTGCCATGTCTATGGCTAAAGTATAACCATGTGGCAGGGAGTGTCAACATCAGTGTCAAGGCTGTTGGAATGATTGCAATAATCTAGCCAGAAGCTAAAGACCTCCACACTTGTGGGGCTTCTCAAAGGTGTCAAGAGACTGAGGTTCATCATTAAAAAAAAAAAAAAAAAAATGATGGCAAGAGACTTTAGTGAGTTCCCCTAGGTGTTAACTGCTTGTCATGGTAGAATATCCAGTGAGTTCAAGTAGCATGTAGGTGCAATGCTAATGAACTTAACATTTCTCCAATCAGAAATTTGCCCCTAAATAGGGAAATAAGGAAACTTACAGAGGTCCTAAATCAGAGGGACCTAATAGATCCTAATAGAACGGTCTACAGAACCGTTCACCCAAACTCAAAAGAATATGCCTTCTTCTTGGCACCCATAGAACCTCCTCCAAAATTGACCATAGTCAGACACAAAACAAGCCTCAACAGATACAAGAAGATTGAAATGATCCCTTGTAGTCCTGTCAGACCACCATGGCCTAAAACTAGACCTCAACAACAACAAAAATAACGAAAAGCCTACACCTGCATGGAAACTAGACAACTCTCTATTCAATGACAGCTGGATAAGGGAAGAAATAAAAAATGAAATTAGAGACTTCCTAAAATTCAATGAAAATGAAGGCACAACTTACCCAAATTTATGGGACACAATGAAAGCAGAGCTAAGAGGAAAGTTTATAGCAAAAAGTGCTTTCACAAGGAAGTTTGAGACATCTCATAAAAGCAACTTAACAGCACACCTGAAAGCCCTAGGGGGAAAAAAGAAGAAGCAAATATACCCAAGAAGAATAGATAGTTGGAAATAATCAAACTCAGGGTTGAAATCAATAAATTAGAAACAAATAAAACAATTCAAAGATGAAACCAATTCAATGAAACCAAAAGCTGGTTCTTTGAGAAAATCAACAAGATAGACAAATCCTTAGCCAAACAAACTAAAAGGCAAAGAGAAACTATCCAAATCAGCAAAATCAGAAGCAAAATGGGAGACATAACAACAGACACTGAGGAAATTCAAACTATCATTAGGTCTTACTTGAAAAGCCTACACACCACAAAATTTGAAAAATCTAAATAAAATGGTCAATTTTTTTAATATATTCCATTTACCAAAGCTAAACCAAGGTCAGGTAAATAGATTAAACAGTCCTCTATCCCCCAACAAAACAGAAGCAGTTATCAAAAGTCTCCCTGAAAAAAAAAAAAAAAAAGCCCAGGGCTTGATGTTTTCAGTGCAGAATTTTACCAGACCTTCAAGGAAGAGCTGATGACAATACTCTTCAAACTATTCCACAAAATAGAAACAGAAGAAACATTACCAAACTCATTCTATGAGGCCACAGTAACCTTGATACCTAACCCACATGAAGACCCAACAAAAAAGGAGAACTTCAGACCTATCTTACTGACGCAAAAGTACTCAATAAAATACTCACAAACCGAATCCAAGAACATATAAAAGATATCATTTAACATGATCAAGTAAGCTTCATCTGAGGGATTCAGGGATAGTTCAACATACAAAAATCCATCAATGTATTACACCATATAAACCAACTGAAAGAAAAAAAAAATCATGCCGTCATCTCTTTAGAAACAGAAAAAGCTTTGACAATAATACTACACCCCTTCATGATAAAAGTCTTGGAGATATGAGGGATGCAACATTCATACCTAAACATAATAAAAGCTATTATAGCAAGCCAATAGCCAACCTCAAACTAAATGAAGAAATACTCAAAGCAATCCCACTAAAATCAGGGACAAGACAAAGCTGCCCACTCTCTCTGTATCTTTTCAGTATAGAATAAGATGTCCTAACTAGAGCAATAAGACAACTAAAGGCAATCAAGAGGATACAAATCAGAAAGAAAGAAGTTAAAGCATCATATTTACAGTTGATATAATAGTATACATGAGTGACCCCAAAAATTTCACCAGGGAACTCCTGCAGCTGATAAACTCCTTCAACAAAGTGGCTGGATACAAAATTAACTAAAAAAAAAAATCAGTAGCCCTTCTGAATACAAAAGAAAAGGGGGCTATGAAAGAAATTAGAGAAACAACACCCTTTACAATAGCCATAAATAACAATAAGTACCTTGGTGTGACCTTAATCAAGCATGTGAAAGACCTCTATGAAAAAAGAAAAAAACTTCAAGTCTCTCAAGAAAGAAATAGAAAATGTCAGAAGATGGAAAGATCTCTTATGCTCATGGATTGGTAGGATTAACGTAGTGAAAATGGCCATCCTGCCAAAAGCAATCTACAGATTCAATGCAATTCCCATCAAAATACCAACACAATTCTTTACAGAACTTGAAAGAACAATTCCCAATTTCATATGGAAAAATAAAAAACCCAGAATTGCTAAAATAACCCTGTACAATAACAAATCTTCTGGAGGTATCACCATCCCTGGTCTCAAGCTATATTATAGAGCAACAGTAATAAAAACTGCATGGTACTGTCATAGGAACAGAAAGGTGGGTCAATGGAATCGAATAGAAGACCCAGAAATAAACCCACACACCTATGGATACTTGATTTTTTTTTACAAAGAAGCCAAAACAATACAATGTAAAAGAGATAGCATAATCACCAAATAGTACTGGTCTAACTAGATGGCTACATGTAAAAAAAACTGTACATAGATCCATATTTGTCACCCTGCACAAAACTAAAGTCCAAGTGGATCAAAGATCTCAACATAAAACCAGACGCACTAAACCTGTTAGAAGAAAAAGTGGAGAAGAGCTTTGACCTCATTGACACAGGAGAGAACTTCCTGAACAGAACACCAACAGCACAGGCTCTAAGAGCAACAATCAATAAATGGGACCTCATGAAACTGAAAAGCTTCTATTGCAAAAGACACTGTTCTCAGAACAAAACGACAGCCTACAGACTGGGAAAGTTTCTTCACCAACCCTACATCTGACAGAGGACTAATATCCAGAATATATAAAGAACTAAAGAAGTTAAACAGCAACAAATCAAGTAATCCAATTAAAAACAGAGTTAAACAGAGAATTCTTAATAAAGGAATATCAAATGGCAGAGAAACACTTAAAGAAAATTACAATATCCTTAGCCATCAGAGAGATGCAAATAAAAATGACCTTGAGTTTTCACATTACACCCATGAAAATGGCTAAGATAAAAAAACTCAAGTGACAAAACATGCTGGAGAGGATGTGGAAAAAGGGGAACCCTCCTCCTTTGCTAGTGGGAATGTAAACTTGTACAACCATTTTGGATATTAATCTGGCACTTTCTCAGAAATTTAGGAATAGTGCTACATTAAGATCCAGCTATGCCACTCCTAGGCATATACCCCAACTATGCTCAACTATACAAGGACATTTGATCAACCATGTTTGTAGCAGCTCTATTTGTAATTGCCAGAAGCTGGAAACAACCCATATATCCCTCAATAGAGGAATGGATACAGAAATTATGGTACATTTACACAATGAAACACTACTCAGCTATTAAAAACAAGGAAATCACAAAATTTGCAGGCAAATGGTGGGAACTAGAAAAGATCATCTTGAATGAGCTTAGGAATCTTCACTTAAGATTTCCTCATAGGCCACTGAAATTGACAGTCAGTATGAATACCTTCACTAATCCAGAATCCACCACAAGTGTCTTTATAAGTAAATGGATAGGTTGATGTAGTCATTAACAGGTTTCAATAGAGAATATTTCTACTGCCCAGCGCTCTTGCACCTCTTCCCAACTAAGATCCACCTTGTTTCTTACTACTATCCTGACCTCTACTTTCACAAAGGATGTTTTCTCTTACTTGATTTTTCTACAAAGCCTTCCTCCTTCTGTTGATTATGTTTTTAAGATGCACCTAGTTGAACGTCATAATAGTCTCCTTTTCACTGTTGTGTAGTACCTCATTGTATGGATATACCACAACTTATTTATCTATTGTACTCTTGTCTGCATACTAGATTGTTTCTAATGTGAGGCTACGATGGATAAGACTGCTAGGAACATTCTTTTTTTTCTCACTTGGAATTTAATAATTAAAATAAATAAATAAATAAAATTTTAAAAAGGATTTAATAATGTTTCATGATTTCTTTAACCATACTTTTTTGTTTTTGTTTCCTTTTGTTTGTGTTTGATTTTTTTATTTCATGTTCAGGATTACAAGTTCAGTAAAAAAAAAAAAAAAACAGATTTTATGATTAGTAGTAGCCTCACGACTCTAATTTAAAGAACCTAAAGAATGTCTTCTCTAAAGCAAACATGTATATGACAGCCTGCATTTAGGCTGGCAATGTTTGCTGTTTGAAAACATTCCGGACAAACAGAAAAAACCTGAACCAGTCTTTTCATGAGTATGAAATGCTGAAGCCTTACTTCTTTACTAGGTTTCCTCATCTATGCTACAAAGCAGGAAAAGCTTATTTTAGACAACATATCTTATTTGCTGAGTTTTAATCTTTCAGCAGTGTACCCTCATGACCTCTATCTTTAAACTACATTTGGAGAGACCTCTAAGCCTATACTAAAGAGAGGCCTCAAATTTGTAACCTAGTCTCAGGATCTGTCAATTGTCTCTGTTTCCCCTGCATTAATATACTGTTTCAGTTAGCTCAGGGCAGATAACCCCAAGAAGATTCCTGAAGTAATGGCCCCATCTAGCTATGTGCTTATCTGTGCTTAATGATCTCTGGGGCATAAGGAAGGCTTCCAAATAGTAGCCTGATAAAGTTAATTTTAAAATATTCCTTAAAAGACTCAGACATGCTTTTTCTCAGGAAAAGGCATAAATTGAATCAGTGCAGAAAGTCCCTAATAATGCAACACGAAGAGAGCAAAACCCGAGTTAGAGATAGAAGGACAGCGACTCTAGCAGTCCCTCAGCTTTGCTGGAACTGTCAAGTTGCCACTGTACCAGAAGGCACTGTTTGTGCTAATGGTCCAGACTCACAGCCATAAAAGTACTTGTTTAAGTTAAAAGGGGTCCACAGAAACAGAATGCAGAGGCTCCAGGATCCTCAGATCAAAGGCTGCTTTCTTCCTTACTTTTAAGGAAGAAAGAGATAGGTCATCACAAGGACCTATGAAATTACATCTGCAAAACTGTCAGCAACAGACATCATCCAAACTGGGTTGTGTCCTTGCATGTCTCTGAATTCAGGTTAATACCCCACGATTCAACCAATCTCCGGTGTCCCTCAGAACAATGCTAGCCGCGGGCAAATACTACAGCCCATTGTGGTACCCTCATGTCCTGCTGCACCTTAACACTCCACTCTAGCTGGCCCAAAAAAATGAATTAAATATCATTTTTTTTTTGTTAAATTTTTTTTTTTGTTCTTTGTAATTTTATTTTTTGAGACAGGGTTTTTCTGTGTAGCTTTGGCTGTCATGAAACTCACACCCTAGACCAGGCTGGCCTTGAACTCAGAGATTCACCTGCCTCTGCCTCCCGGAGTGCTGAGATTAAAGGCATGCATCACCACTGCCTGAAATAATTTTTTAATGAAGGGACATAACGTTGACTTTGTGTTGTAATCAGCAATATCACTGTTTCATTTAAACTCAGTTTATTTGAAAAGAATAAAAATTTTGGAAACATCTTGAATAAATAATTGAACAGTAGGGAATAAACTTGTCCGAACTCATGAAACCAACAGCCAGGACACCGTAGAACTGACTTTAAGATTGTCTGGGGATTCTAAAACAATCAGTTAGCAAGTGAAACACTGAGAAAAGAAGTTCTGTGGCAACTTACTGAAGAGATGGAGCCCTGAGGGCCAAGGTGGACATAGGTCTTTGAATCTCACCAGCGTGTTGCTAGCTAGAAGGAGAGACTAGTTTTATTCACACTGAGACGCCCATCACCTGGAAAAAGTGCCTGGCCTCCGATTCATTCGCAATGTGCTTTTCCACACATCTGGGCTCTGATTCCTGAGAAACATTCTAAGGGGCAAATGAAGGAAGGACATCCAAGGCCATCTAAGGAGTAAATGGAGCATGTTGCAATAGGGAAATAAAAATGCAAACCTGAGGAATACAGCAGATCCTCAGACTAACAACCAGACTGAATGGAGCCCATCCTTATAAAGCAGCAGTGGTGATAACAGGAGGAGGGTCCGCCCAGGCAGCAGACAGAACTGCAGACCCCACCCCCTGGGCTATTGCCAGACAGTTCATCATGTAGACTACACCCTTGATTGTTTTCCTCACTGTGGGAACTTCAAAAACACGAGGTAGGCTATCAGCAGAAAGCCATTTGAAAGAGGACTCCCGGATTTCCACGGTGAGTGGGCCCTAAGGCAGCTCACCACATTCTTCCTTTCCGGGGGCTTGCAGCAGTCCCGGCCTGTGATCGCAGTCTGCCTAAGGAGCAGCATCAATCTGACAGCGAGGCACACGCCAAGCCTCCTGAGCCCCAGGCGCACATATTCCAAGAATTCTGCTTCCAGAACTGGGTCTCTGTCTCCTCTTTGTCACAGCAGAATGTGTCACGCACATCCGTATTTCATCCAAATGGGAAAGTTCGCTTGGAAGAAACTTCCATTACATACACAGCTGACACTGGTTCTGAAGGAGCTAATTATGTCTAAAGCTAGTCTGAAGCAGAGGAGGCTTTGGACCATGAAATATCTTTTCATCAAAAAAAAAAAAATGTATTTTGTAAAAGCAAAGAAGCTGAAAAAAAAAAAAGTCTGTGTCTCTCATTAGGAGAGTGTTTCGTGATGCAGACAGAGATCTAAAACTCCTGACCATAATTATTCTGCTGGGCCTGAAGAGTCATTATCTGCTTTCCCGTCTCTGTGAAGCATAAACTTGAATTATATAACAAATGGGTATTGGTAATAAGCTTTGTAAATGGCTTTAAAACATTTCCTAACTACAGCAATGTTCATGAGTTGCGGGCTAACATAGACTCATGGTGTGCCCAGAGCAAAGCACAGGCTTGTGAGCATTCAGGGCATTGGCGACTGGACCCAAGGCAGGATGGGTAATGGCCACAGGCAGTACACTCGGAGCTGAGATCTGGGAATAATGGCTTTCTTCCATTCTGGGGGATGCGACTTTGAGTAAAATACTTCACTTGTCCATCACTTTACACAAACAAGAAAATGGGTACAAGATGTGAGGCCCCCTCTAACTTTCCCATGTCATACCCACACTAACTTCTACTGTGGTGAGGATGTGGGTTGATTGCGGGTAGACCCTGGACCATTTTTGTCAAGGGAACTGATGGAAGGATATCTCTGAGAGACGATTCCAGCAAGAATTAGCATTTAAACCCATGAAGATGAGCAGATGGCTTTCCCCAGGGCGAGTGGGCTACAACCACTGAAGACACAAGTGAACAAAAGGGCAGCTGAGGAGCGAACTTGCTGTGCCTGCCAGAGCTGGACAGCACCTTCTCCTGTTTGCACATTGGTGCTCTGGATCTCAAGCCTTTGCTTTCAGATCAGAGCTGCTTCCTAGTCCCTGGATCTTCAAATTTAAGTTGAATAACACTACTGCACTTCCTGATTCTCCAGTTTTCACGGCATGAGCCAAGTTCTATGACCAATATAATATGGAGTAGATCCTGTTGTATATATTTTCACACACACACGCACACACACACACACACACACACACTTTTCTATTTCTCCGAAAGAATCTAGACTAGTTCAAGAATAGTATCACCATCACTCTGTATTGTACACGGAAGGATAATGATTCCAATCCACCATTACTGGAATATGCATTCTAGCATAATCTTAAACTGACTCTTGAACAGGGCACAAGAGAGCTGCCATTATTCTATTGTGAGTACCACACATTCACAGAGGCAAAAATGACGCTGTGGTTTAAAACAACTTCACAGAAACATGCACATTAATCCTTTGATTCTGTCTCCCTCTATCTCCTTGGCCAGAAGACTCTCTTCTCTCTCAACACAGTCTTTCTGCATACCGTTCACATCCAAAACCATTACAAGTATATAATTTTCTTATGTGTAAGGCAACCACTTGTGGCGGTCCTGCATCTGCTGGCTCCATCGGCATCATTTTCTCCAACTGCACATGCTACTTCAATCTCTACACCAAGTTTTAGTAACCTTGCAGTAATTTCAACTTTTCCATTGCTTCTGTTTCTTGTGGTGTCCTTTCTGTGGTCAGTAATTTTTTTACATTAGTAATGATCATTTGAGGACTCTCAGAAACCATGCCCATCTATGCCCATATGGTGTGTGGAAACTAATAACTGTCCATGCTCCACTGGCTGGCCATCCCTCTGATGGGACTCTAACAAGAGTCTGTGATCTTCATGTTAAATCAACAGCTAGCTATGGTTGCAATGAGTGAGGAAAGTAGGTGAAAAGCCCAAGTAGGCGAAATGCTCAGCTTCTTGCACCAAATGGCTAGAATGTTGTGAAAGCAAAGGAAAAGTTCTTGAAGGAAATGAAAAACGTTGGTGCACTGAGCACACAAGCTGTAGATCACAGCCAACTCACTGCTCATTTGAAGTTAGCTGGCTTTAGTGGCCTATACAGAATATCAAATCAGCCGCAACATTCCATTGAGCCAAACTTTTACCTGGAGCAAAGCCTCTGCTCTTTACATTTAATTTTATGAAGGTGGCGAGAAGCAAAGACGCCAGGAAACAACAGTCAGCTCTAACAGAGGTTTAAAGAGACGAGCCACCTGAACAACAACGTGCAAGAAACAGTGGACGGTGACTCAGAAGCTGGGGCAAGTAACCCGGATGTCACACTATGGTCACTGATGACAGTGCCTCTACTGACTGACAGACATTCAGTGTGGAAAAATCGCTTTCTGTCGAAAACAAGTCAGTGGAGAGCTGTGCGCTGATTAGTTGCACCTGTGAACTTAGTGTGGCCTGGGATCAGCTTGACCTGGGGGCAGGTCTCTAAGAGACTGTCTTAATCATTGATTGATACAGGAAGACCCAGCTCTTCATGAATGGTTCCATTCCTTACACAGGGGTTCCTGAGCAATACAAAGGAGAGTCAAGGAAATGAACAAGCAGGCAAGCAAGGATGCATACCTTCGTTTCCTTCTACTCTTGGCCGTGGGTGATGTGACCAGTTCTTAATAGACTGCAACCTGAAATTGTAAGCCAAAAAAGCCCCTTTCTCCATGAATGTACTTCTAGCCAGAATATTCTATCATCTCAACAACAGAAATAAAACTAAGAAAGGCTGTCACGGCTAGAGAAAAAAAAGAAAAAAAAAATGCCTGATTTCAAATATTGAGGAAGTAGGCTTACTCTCCTTTCAGGGGCTAATGTTGGTGAGTTAAAGTTAACACACATGCTTCTTTAACATTCTGAAAGGTTGTGGGCTGTTCAGAAACAGAATGTACTCTACCCATGCTCTGTAAATACAACAAGTCCTAATCACAGCACATCCATTACCAATACAGTTCCCTGATATTTTGAGACCTACTGCTCATAGTAAAAGATTGCTGTTCATTGGCAATGCCCCTCACCTAAGGTCTTCGAGGGGTATTTACATGATTAATGTAATTTTTATGCCTGACACAATAACATCCATCATGCAGCTAATAGATCCAGGAGCAGGGAGGACTTTCAAGTATTGCTGCTTTGAAGAAATACATTTCTAAGGCTGTAGTTGCCATAGAAAAGTGATTTTTCTGCTGGATCCAAGCGAAGTAAATTAAAAACCTGCAAAGGATAGTTCCATTTTAGGTACCATTAAGAAAATCATGATTAATGGATATTGGGACAAGTTGATTTTAAGCCTCACTGATTTTAACCCTCACTCTGAAGGGCTCGAATTTCAGTGGAGGAAGTGAATTCAAATGCCAAGGAAGTAGCTAAAGAAGCAGAATAAAAGTGGAGCCAAAGGGAGTGGGGGAGAGACACAAAGGGGTGGGAAAAACACTAAGGCACAAAGGGATCAGAGTGGGAGAAGCAAAGTACAGGAGCCCCTGGGCATGGAAACGCTGTAGTAAAACTCAGTGCTGGGCCTGGAGAAGCGGCTCAGTGGGTAAGGACAATTATTGCTCTATCAGAAGAAGGGTTTGGCTCCCAGCACCAACACTGAATGGCTCCTAACTGCCCATAAGGCCAACTCCAAGAGATCTAAGGTCTCCATGGGCACCCCACCCCCAATGCATAAAACACACACACACACACACACACACACAAAAGCATGCATGCATACACAAGCGCAGGCAACACACATAAAAAAAATAAAATAAATATTTTTAAAAGACACATTGCTTTGTATACTTATGTAGAATAAAATGCTTTAAAATAGCCTGGTGAGAACTGAAGAATTATTCTTCCCCAGAGATGAGCCCTCTAAACAGTTATTCAATACCAAGTGGTCAACCCTGAAAGTTTTTACACAAACAACACTCATTGGATTTAGCGTGTTGTGTTACATATGTATATGTGTGTGTGTGCAGTAACAATTAAAGAAAAAAGTCATGGACATGAAAGGAAGTATCAGACATGCCGAAGTAGATGAAAAGCCCACAAGGGCTCAACCATACCCAAAGAGTTGTAGGCAACTAAGAAATGCTGAGAGTAAAAGTTCTTCCCCAGGGAAATGCACACCAATTGGTTATCCAACTACCAGATGGTCAGACCTGAAAACAAACATATAAGTCACAGTATATGGACTGAGCAGTTTATACGTAGGAATCATGTATGATACACACACACACACACACATATGTACATACAATAACAATTAATTTTGAAAGAGACCATGAATTTTAAAAAGGACAATTTTGGGCATTTTGGAAGGCTTGAAGAGAGAAAAGGAAAGGAAGAAATGTAATTATGCTATAACTCAAAATTTACAAAAAGTAAAAAATATATATAAATAAATAAACAAACAAATGCTAAGTACCGTAATTAAAGACATTGTAAATTTGTGTCATTTTCTTGTTTCTAATTTGGTTACTCAAACAGATGCCCACCAAAATGTGTATTTCATTTGGCTTAAATATTCTAACTTTGCCAATACATAAAGCTACTCCTTCTAACGTATCAATAGTAACACTAAAAATGAAAAGCTGTGTTAAATTTCACTACAGTTGGTAAGCCTGCCCTCACATAGCATCAGTGCCCACTTTCTTGCAATGGTGTGGACCTCGCGCTACACGTCTATACCGCACCATAGAAAGACAACATCAGCAGTGAGCGCGCAATCTGAGACCATTTTGTTGCTGGCCTTTGTGGAGACTGCTACATTCATTAGGAACTTGCGGTGTGTCCTGGTCACAAACTTTCTGTGCCTGGGGGTGGGGTGATGGGTTAAGAAGGTAACGTCCTTTGGAGACATTTTGTTCCTAGAAAGTTAAACGTTTTATGAGCTACACTACATTTTTAAAAAATACTCAGCAAAGTAGATACATGGATGAAGAGGAAGGAAAGTCGTGTTCCCAGATGCCCTTTTGCTAAGGCCTGACAGACATCATCCACTTCAGACATGTACTGATCCGCTCTCTGCTTTTCTCCATGTGGTTCTCTTTCCCCAGAAGGGACGGTGGCAAGGTCATGAGCAGATTCCACGCTTTGTTTCTTGTTAGCATCTACAACCTCTTTTTTTTTTTTTTGATTCAGCTTTTTCTGAAGGCCATTCTTGCTCAAAGTTACACAACTCCTTCTCTTTTTTTTTTTTTCATTAATTTTTTTCCTTCACAATTTATTCCACAACTTACATTCACTCTCTCTCTCTCTCAGACATGGTTATTTCAGCTGGGTCTTATGTAATGAGGGGAAAAATGTGCTTCCGTAAAAATTAAACAACAAAGCAACTGCAGATGTGCGCCAGCTTAAGATGGAGTATGCTCGAATAAGCCTATCGTGAGCTGAAAAGGTCATAGGTCAAAAGGCATTGAATAAGGTGAACCCGCCAAACATATTAGCAGCTCGATTCGCTGAGTCTTGATTCTCTCCTCTTGGGATCACCTGGCTGGCTGGGAGCTGCAATGGCGGATACTGCCATATCAGTAGTTTGAAAAACTCAACATTCGAAGTGGCTTGCAGTTGAACACACAGAACTCTCATTAATCAAGAGTGTGGAGGCCTGCTCAGCGGGCAGATTGCCAGCCTAGCGCATGAAATGGATTGAGTTTGTAAGGAAGCTAACATTTGGCTATGGTCTCTTGGTTAGAATTTTTCGTGTTTTTCAGTTTTCTACTGTTGGGAACCACAAAACTGAATGGACCGAGGTCGGTAGTGTTTTCGTTGGGTTTGTGTTGAAGGGGAGGCCTCTTCCTGGGATCTCAGCAGGGTCACTGACGCAATGTGGTCAAGCACAGAACTTCTGTCATCTGGCCTCCTCTGAGGCCTCTTTATTTTTTATGAACTTTGAAATCATTAATTTTAACTATCTGTATTTTCTTTTACTGTCACATGTTTTTTTTCAAAACAATGTCTATTATTTATTTGGGTTTAGTAATTTATTTTAATGTGTTTATTTTATTATATTTTAATATTTTACATGAAAATTTCATCACCACACACAATGTCTTCATCATACCTGCCCCAACTCTCCCTATCCAAATCCCTCCAGAATGCTTTTCCTCCTTCCACGTCTTCTTTTTCTTCTTTGACCCGCTGACTTCAGTAAGCACAGCCCATAGATGTGCAGGTGTGGGGTCATCCACTGAGACGCGGGGAACCTATCAGTGGACACCCCTGCCCAAAAAAAGAATTCTGCCTCCACAATAGCAATCTGTTTTCAGCAACTCCTCAGCGAGGCTTTGGGCCTCAGCAATCCCCCTCCAATCCACACACGTGGTTTTGATCCTCTAAGAGTGTTGCACTTACCAAGGACATGAATTCGGTGAACTGGAATCATGGATGTGCCAACCGGCAACAATCAGGTTTACTGATGAGTGCTCCAAATGCCCTGCCACCATGTTATCTTGATCGTCACACCTTTCCCATTGTTCAGCCTCCAACATGGTATTTGTATTGCTATTAATGACTGAAGATATTTCTTGAAAATCTTTGGGGTGAGTGGTCTCATGCGGGATTTCTTTTATGGATGGATTCATTTCGCAGCACAGTGGAAGCTGGCAAGGATGCTCTTATGTTATGAGGCGTGTGGGCAGGTTGGGACCTCTGTTCATGAGGTACCTTATCACTCAGTAGACCAGCCCAGCTTTCTTCCTGTGCCATCTGAGCCTCTGAAAAGCAAGGACAGAGCCTCCACAGAACTTTGAGGCCCATGGTCCAGAATTTCCAAAACACAGTACCAGCCGTATGTACAATGACAATAATGTGTCAATATGGAGAAAGAGCAATGAGAAGTACTGTGTTGTGGATATTAGGATAGCATCTCCCTGGAAGAAAAACATCTTATGAAATGCCGATCCCAAAGTGCTGGTATTACAGGGTGAAGCTGGGGAGGGTATTAAGTCCTAAGGGGCCCTCATGGTCTTTTAGAAGAGAAAAAGAGAGCTTGCCTCTCCCAGTATAAAACAACACAGATGACACACCATCTCTGAACCTGAAAGCACACCCCTTTATGAAACTGTGTCTGCTGTATCCTTGGTCCTAGAGCTCCTAGCCTGGGAAATCTTGGAACATAAAATTGTGTTGTCAATGAGCCACTAAGTGAAAAAGAAAATTGAGCAATAGAACACCTTACTCAGATATGTATGTAAAAGAAGGAAATATCTCAGTAGGATAAATTTGTTTTACTAGTTCAGATTTATGGTATTTATTTATAGAAGTCAATTAATTAAAACACATTGCTATTTTCTTTAATACAGAAATAGAAATCACAATCAAAGAAGCAAATGAACTTCATTTTTAACTTCTAATTTAATTTATATGTTTTCTGTCAGTAATGTGGCATAAGAAAATTCCTGCTCAAGTAGTTGTAAATGCTTGGTCCATTCCTCACTTGCCTTGGAGTCTCAGGACACTGTATATTTGGGAGAAGTGCTATGATTTGTATCTACTTAGAAAATAGATGAGACCAACAATGCCAGAAAATACAACAAATTGAGGCCTCCAGTCAGTTTATTTGTTTATTTTTTAATTTATTACAATTTATTTACTTTTTATCCCAGCTGTAGCCCCCTCTCTCATCCCCTCCCAATCCCACTCTCCCTCCCTCTTCTCCTCCCATGCCCCTCCCCAAGTCCCCTGATAAGGGAGGTCCTCCTCCCCTTTCCTCTGACCCTAGTCTATCAGGTCTCAATTCATTTTTAAAATATATCACATTTGACAATATGAAGACTGCCATCTTTAAATAAAAAGTTTAAAACATATGTAAAATTCAAATTAATTCCTCTAGAATGTTCTTAAACACTTGGAAACCAGTTTTTGTTGTTGTTGATAATGATAGTAGATTTTCCTCACATGGGGGGAAGCTGACCAGGCATTGTTAAAGGAATGAATTCTCTCATGTTTTGGGGTGCCACTACATCCTTAAAACCCTCTGTTAGGCACCTCACAAGATATTCCTTCTATGTTTATAAATTTGTCAACTAAAAAAAAAAGCCATAAAGGAATTGCCTAGCCAAAGAAATGAGACTGTTAAAACTGTGTGTTACTGTTCAGCTCCTTTGTATGAACTGGAAATGCACTTGCATTTTCAGTAGAGGCTAGACTTTTAGTTCCACCAGCAAGACCTCCAGTTCACCTTCACACTGCGTTTGCTCAAACTGCCAGTTCAGCCACAGGAAGCTGTGTGTTCTTCGTTCAATTTTAACGAATCCTGTGCTTCCAAGAAGACAGCACAACAACAGAGAAGTCTTCAAAGAACCCAGGCAACTCAACCATCCAAGTAGGTTTCAGAAGGAAATAAAAGATTTGTCAAGAGTGGAGCAGGCTGGGAATATAGCTTTGTGGGTAGGGTGCTTGCCTGGCATATGCAAAACCCTGGGTTCAATCTCCAGCACTGTATAAACTGGGCATAATGATTCATATCTGAAACTCTAGCACTGAGGCACACATGTGCCTGGGCACACATATCATACACATAGTCAAATGCAAAGATAAGAATATTAAGAAATATAGTTGTTAAATAATCCAGAATAAATAATGTATTGTCTTGCAGCAGAGTCCATGAGAAATCAAATTATGAACCTTGAAAAACTTAGAAAAACTTGAAAAACTTAGAGAAGCCAGTATGGTGAGAATGCAGAGGTTAAGAGGAAAATAAGTGGGGAGCAAAGATGATAAGGATCCTGATCATGGACCTTGTAAGATGACAAGGAAGAAATCAGGTGATATAACCAAGGTTTAATTTCTGAACATCACTTTGCATTTTTGTGAAGAGGAAATGGGTGCAGGGACAGAGTAGATATGGAAAACCCTTTGGCAAGACATACTGGTCACTGGTTATAGGGCGGTGGCAGCATGTATGAGTGATACAGATTCTAGTTGGAATAAGTGCTCCAGGACCTGAGAATAGAACCCAATGTGTGAATACTGAAATAAGTGATGAAAGCACCGCTCAGAGGGGTGATGGAGAGGAAACAGGCATCAAGAAGGATCTGACGAAATACCAGACTCGCAGTACTTAAGGGTTCCAATCTAGAAGAAACAGAAATCATGGGGCCTCCTGAATACCCCAAAGAGATTTGAGTCTCATGAACCTTCATAGAGGCCATCCTTGGGTTCTCAAAGAAGCAGCCAGAAAGGAATGCTTCCTCACTCTGCCTCCCCATAGCTTCTCTTACTTAACAAGACATTTCTCCAATAACAAAGGTAACCTGAATGTCACAGGGTAAGAGAAATTGAATTAGCTGACTTTCCGAAGAACAATGATTTCAGAACAAGATGGTCCAGGACGAATACACAAGGACCAACCCCATGATATCAAATCATCTGTATATTTTCAGAAACCATTCTGAACTGAATGGGACTCAGCTATTTCTAATTTTGATGCAAGAGAAAGCTCAAGGCAGTCCGAATCATGAAGCTATATGAATATAAAATACTGTGTGAGAAAAATACATTTTCCCAGTTTAGGTATAAATCATTTATTCTTTCACAAAAACAAGGTAACAGAGTATTATCCAGTGGAGCCTGTGACAGAAGACATTATGGGAATGGAAAAATAATTATTTGAAATTAGCATACCGAAGCTTTAATGAAATAGAAATTATAAGGGACATTGGTTTCAAATTAGAAATCTTAAATAGTTTAACCCCCAAATTGTTTTCTAATAACTGGAATTAGTTGTTAGTATTTAAAAATCCATAAATTACAGGTGAATAGCAGGTTCTTAGCTCTGTTTTAAAATATTGTTTTGACAAAGCCTGGCATACATTCACATGAAATTATGGTCAAGATGTTTCCATCCTTCTTGTGGGTATCCATTCTGGTTGATACTGCTGCAGTTTCTCAAGGGTACCTAGACACCCAGGCCAAGCAACCATGTTGCTCTTTGCCAACACAAAAGTTTCTGGTGTTCATAGGAAAATTAAAAGCAAAAAGATAGCCAGGCCTGTGTGGAAAAACTGACAAACACATGTTTTATTAGAAATATGAAAAGATTTCTGACTGTTCACTGTGTAAGTTGGGCTCCTATGTAAGTGTATCTCATTCTTTTCAGCATCTACTGGATCCCTGAAGCCATCTTAGTTGTGGCCTTAGCTTGCATCTTTAAAAGCAGAGTCAGAGATAAGGACTCCAGTAGTGGATAATTATTTGAGAGGTAATCTTACAAAGTAGGGGTAAGAGTAGAGAGAGTAAGAGACAGGAAAGATGACAGGGTGTGGGAAGGTATGTGAGACTCTCACCACTGTGGACTGCATACCTAAGAAAGAAAGGTGTTATAGTCTCATGACTTTTGCTGTCATAAGACACCTTGATTAAAAGTTCCTGGTTGCTGTCCATCATTGCAGGAGAGGCAAGGCAGGAACCTCAAGTACCATACCGCAGTCAGGAACAGGGAGAGAAAAACACACAGCCATGTTGCCTACTTGCTCTGTACTCAGCTAGCCCTTCCTATACCTATACGATCCAGTGCCGAGCCCACGAAATGGTGCCACACACAGTCAACTGGCTCTTCTTATATAAATGAATGATCAAGACAATCCCAGACATAGCCAAAGGCCAACCTGCTGTAGACAATTTCTCCACTAAAGCTATCTTCTCAGCAATTCTACATTGTCACCTGTTGACCACCACACAAGACAAACAGAATACTTACAGAACAAGATTGTAGGAGATAGAAATTAGGATACTCACTCATTGTCTCCTAGTCCCTACTAGTTGATGGCTGCCCTGGAGCTGTTAAATCCCCTGCACTGACAATTTGCCTTTGTTTCCCTAACTGGAGAGCAGAAGGAAGCCGGGAGCTGCAGAGCCAGCCTTTTAGCTTGCAGTGCTTGGAAGCTGGTATGGCACACGCAGGGGAGTGACACCAGGCATTTAAAAGGTGCAAGCCCCAGGCTGAGAATGGTTACAGCTCTTGGGACTCCTTTGATAAGAGCTTAAAAAGCATAAACTCTCATACTGAAATTGTAACGGAGACAGCATGACACAGTGGTTCTAAAAGATCAGTCAGCCACAGTTCTCTGGTTTGAACTACAGGTTTGCCACTTCTGATGGGGATGACTGTTTAACCACTCTGATTGGCTGTCCTCAACTGTGAATCAGTGATGGCCATCATCTGGACACCTACCTCATGGGTGGTAACCATGACTAGATGTAATAACTATGATGGCGACAACCACATGCTTTTGCTTTTCTGTCTACTTTTCTTAAAAGTGCTTCTTCACTGGCAATATAAACCTAGTTTGTACCCTAGTTAGCAACAACCACAACTCCATAACAGAATCTGAACCAATGCATTATTTTTTTTTCTGTGCCTAGAATCACTTAATTCCATTGGAAAATGTTAGTTAATGAAAATAAGTATAAAATATATCTGAGGTCATGATATAATTCCTCAAATAATGTTATAAGTTCCAGTTCTAAGAGTAGAGGTAAAAAAAATAATGTTAATTTATGCAGCAAAAGGTTGGAAACATGAAAAATATCTAATGCTGGATGTTTCCATTATTCAGAAAAGCTAACAAGATTTTTTTTTAATCTGAAAATTAGCTGAAGCTTAGCTGTTTAATCTGCCCTGCATTCTGAGAGACTTTTATCAGTAACAGTGACTCCACATGTTTCTAACATACAGATCATCTGGACACTCTATCAAAAACACATGCTGTTCAACAGACCCATGACAAGCCACTGTCAACATTCTAAAACATTCCCAGAGTGGTTGCTGGCCTCTGGAACACATTTGGTATAACAAACAAACACCTCCAAATACAATCAGAAAAAGGAAAGCCTCAAAGCAATCCTGAAAACTGTGGCAACAGGTGCATCTGAACCATGCTGGAATTTATACTGGAATTTGGCAGGAAGGATGGCCAAGCGCCAGGCAGAATCTCTATCTGAGAAATTTTGAGGTTACCCAATCTCGATGATGGGACCGCTAAAGGAACTTCAAATCTACCTTTGTGTAGTACCCGTAAAACCAAGATAGGTGACACGGCTATCTACCCTCCTGAAGTCCTCTCCTGAATACTACAAGTCTTCTAATTAACGGTTCTCAGCCTACTAACACTTCTACACATTAATACAGTTCCTCGTGTTGTGATAGACCCAACCATAAAATTACTCCATTGCTGCTTCATAAACGTAATTTTGTTCCTGTTAAGAATTGCAACATAAACAGTGGTTGAGAACCACTGTTCTAATGGTTCATTGTTCAAAGGTAGGTCCCTTCCCACGTGCCTCCAGACACCTGAGGGTGCTGTTCACATTTCCCTTTGACCTCAAGTATTTGCATAGTCATCTTGTTACCATCAATTTGGTTTCAAAAATCAAAATCTCAGAAGAAATCTTATTCATTTATTGTCATAAAAATATAAATTGAAAGGAAGAATCTTTTTCCTTCTCAAACCTCTTTAACGACTTTAGTCAAAGACCTAAGCAACCATGAATCACTTACTTCTGTGGCTGATGTGGTTTATATGCTAATGATGCATGTGCCAGAAGCTTCGTCTCTATGGTGATCATATTGAGGGGGTAGGGCAACATTAAAAGATGGGACATTATTAGGTCTCTAAGGGTTCTGCTGTCTTGTGAATCCTGTCCTGTTTGAGAGTCTGAATTAAGTCCCTTTGAGACTGAGTTAGCCTTATTTTGAGAATAAGGTATGTCTCCCGTGGTTGGATTAATTATTACCAGTGTAGGCTCCTGTAATTGGGTTGGCTTCCCAGCGCATGAAATGTTGCCACCTACACTCAAGGTGGGTTTTCCTGCCTTAAAAAAATTCCTCTTAGACATGCCAAAGGCCAACCTGATCTACAAAACTTCCCTCCCAGACTCTCTTCTCAGGTGACTGTAGATTGCTTCAGGTTGGCAATTAAAACTAACTCTTTTAGATTGTTTTCTGTTCTTTTGATAAACACCATGACCAAAGACAACATGGGAAGGAAAGAGTTTCTTCATACAGTTACAGTCCATGGTTGAGGGAAATCAAGGCAAGAACTTTAGCAGGACAGAAACTTGAAAGAACTCTGCTTATCAGTTTGTTTTCTGGCTTCTGTTCCTTCTAATCCAGTCCTAGCCAACCTACCTAGGAGAGTATGGTCCCAGTGATCTGGTCATCCTGTATCGATTACCAATCAAGAAAAAGTCATTCTGGTGGAGGCAAATCCTCTGTGGAGGCTCCCTCTTTCCAGGGTGCATCAGCTTGACAACCAAGTTCAGCTATCATGCTAACCATCCCACTACTGTGCTCATGAGCTCATGCCAGCAGTGGTTACTTGCCCAAGATGGAGCTCATCCCATCTCACAAGTCACTTTGACAATTTAACTGTTGCTGTGGGAGTGAGAGCTTTGGCATTTTAATTGTTGAGCGTCATTTCCTTCCTGTCACCACTGATAAGTCGAGCGTGCTCCAGGACATAACCCCACAGCCATACAACTTGACTTGAACTTGTTGAGTCACAAAAGAACAAAACATAACAAACAAAATGTGAAAATAGGAGAGGGACTGGTTCATAAGAGATCCAGGAGGAGTGGGACGAATAAAAGAAGGAAATGGGGCTGAATATGACCAAAACACATTATATGAATCTGTGAAACTATCAAAGAATAATAAATTAGTTTTAAAAGTTAGAGAGCTAAAATAATAGCACTGACAATTCTTAGCATATCTTCAGAATAAATCACCCAGGAAGTTGAAGAAAATCATTAAATTTTTTAAAAGGTAAACTAACAGAATACATTCAGAATAAAAATGAAACCGTAAATCCATGACTTGGTGAGTTACATAGACACAATAGCATAACATGATCTTGTGAGCACAACCTGGACCAAGATGTGCAGTGCTATTTCTCCAGCCGCACCTTTGTCCTGCCTGATGTTTTTAAGGCATGGCTGCTTCTTTTGTTTAGCATTGTCTGGCCGATTTATCTCTTTTTACATGCACCTGTAGATTAATTTGTCCTGCAGTAGGCTGTTCCATTTTATGAATGGAACAACAGCTTGTTTGTTCGTTTCAATATTTATGAGCGATTTGGGATGCCCTCAGTGTGAGGCTTTGGTGGGAAACGGAGATGACAAACGTCTTTAGACAAGTCCCTTGCTGCATGTGTGTGTGTATCCTCGGATAGTAATTTGCTGTCGCACAGCATGGGTCTTGTTCAGCTCACAGGAGCTAGTGCACGTTCCCAGTTTGGTTCTGTCAGAAGTCTGAACATCTTCCTATTCCTTATCCTTGTTCCTGTGATGCTTGTGGGTGTATGTCCATGTCCATGTGTGTGCGGGTACATGTGTGTATGCACGGGGAGGCGGGTGATCAATGTCACATGTCTTACCTCGTCACTCTGCACCTTATATGTTTGACAGTGGGTTTCTCAGTGAGCCTGGAACTTGCCAATTGCTAGACTGGCTGGCTAGCAACCCCAGGGGACCTCCTCACTGTACCTCCCCAGAGTTACGATCACAGGCCCATGGGCATATGCTATTGCCTCCAGTTCTGTTTTTGTTGTTGTTTTATTTTGTTTTGTTTTTACATTGGTTCTGGGGATCAAATCTAATTCCTTAATGCTTGTACAGTGTCTGACGTGAGCTCTCTCTCCAGCCCTGTCATTCTTCCTAGGTGTACCTATTCTGTAGAGGCGGTCTCACTCAAGCATATCATTATGGCTATTTGTGTTTCTCTTATGTTAATGAAGTTGAGCAGTCTCTCAAATGTCATTGGTCCCTTTCCTATTCTTCATCTGGGGCCTTTCAACATCTTCCTCAACTGCCTGTCTCTCCTTCTTAGGAATTTATGGATTCTTTACATGCTTTTGTTACATACTGCAGCAATCTCCGACGTTATAGCTTGTTTTCTCACACTCTTGGGAGCATTTGGGGAAGAAGTCCTGGTTTTTGATGTAACTTCATTTATTAAGATTTTCTGTTGCACTGCATTGTTTAATCTTATTTCAGAAGTCTTTTACTGTTTCAAAATTATGAAGTTATTCTCCTATACTATCCTTTAGCTTTATTGTTCTTTTACATAATTAGATTTAAATGATTCTTGAATTGATTCTGTGAGCGGTACATAATTTGAGTTTTCTTTTTAAAATAAAGATATCCAATTAACTCAAAGCTATTTACTGAAAAGGGCCTCCTTCCCCCACCATCCCACAGTACCAACATTTGTCATAAATTAAATGTGGGTGAGCCTTTGACTGTAGCTTGTACAATCCTGGTACTAAGGGAGCAAGTCCTCTTAACTGCTATTGAGGTACGTACACTCAATCCGGTTGTGATTCAAACATGTTTTCAAAGATCGTTGTCAGTTCCTTTCACATGAGACTCTTCCCTTAGTGACACCCGGGGCTGTGGAGTGGGAAACAGCATGTAGATGCATGTGATTATGTGGTGGCTACAAGATTTTCACATTTTAATCCTTGCTATGCACATAACACTCTGAGACACAATTAAAAACAAAACAACCTGCTCAGTCTGGACAATATTATTTGTATATGTCTTTTCCAGGATGATCATTTGGTATTGGATAATCAGCTGTTGTGCTCTTCCCTGGGAAAGACTGGATATCACTGTGTGTGTGTGTGTGTGTGTGTGTGCTTTAACAATTAAAGTAAAAGAAACTACGGACTTGAGAAAGAGCAAGGTGAGGTATACATGGGAAGGTCTAGAGAGAGTGAAGGAAAGGGGGAAAATGCAACTATATTTTAATCTCAAAAGATAAAATACAATAAGTTTAAAACAAGACAACACGTAGACACACATTATTGACCTGACTGCATGGCTTTCCTCTGTTTTACTATCAGGATATAAACTACACTGGGTGTGAAGATTAGCCATCTTGTTGTCACTCTGTTTTCAACATCCCTTTTTAAAGATTTGTTATATTGCTATTTGTGTGTGTTTGTGAGTCCACACAGACACGTGCACTTGAGTGTATGCATACATGTGTGGGTATTCACAGACTCCTGAAAACAGTCCCCCGGAATTGATATATAGTTGTGAACTACCTGACGTGGGCACTTGGAACTCAACTCCTTTTCTCTGAAGGAGCAGCAAGAATTCCTAACCACTGAGCCATCTCTCCAGCCCCTCTGATACCCTCTAACTGCACAATAAAAAAAAATCTATCTGATTAATAAACTAATAGCTCAGTCACACAAATAAAATACCACTACCTGTGAATTTACCAAGTTAAGTGAAAAACATGGACTCATGGGTGTGCCATGACAGCCAGGCCCAGGAACTCATCAGATATGCTAGACTAGTGAAGGATGCAACTCTTCATCTGAATAAAGAAAATGACACGTAGTTCTAGGGTACTGAGGCACACCATTGGATGGGGCTGTGTGTGTGCCACAGAATCTGAACCTCCAACTCTGGTACTAGGGTTTCACCATAGCATGAGCCACCCAATTGTTGTCTGTCTAGACCTGGGTCTGAGACCCTGAGCCCCTGCGGCTACATACCTACATTCCCTAAAACTTCTTTTCCCATCACCAAAGGGCCTTTTCCTTGCTTCTCTCCCAGCACTCTGCCTCTGCCTTCGGTGCAGCCTCTTTGAACTCCCCAGCCTCTCTAACCCTTTTGTATTCTATAACCTACATGCCATCACGTGAAGTGTGATGTGTGATCTGCAAGTTAATTTTAGTAACACAAATGGAGTCAAAGGCAGTCATACTGCCAAGGGAAATCGAGATTGTTATAGCCACAGAAACAGATGGAGCTTATAAATTTATTGTTAGTAAATTCTGACATTGTGACCAGACACAACAATGTCTGTCTGTGTTTCTGGGATAGTATGCTCATGACACTGGTACTGCTATAAGCTAACAAATACAGTGACAGTAAATGCAGTGGAGATTATCTGGCAACAAAGTCTCCAGGGTTACTGTAGGAGCCAAGGGAACCCTGCCTTTCTGCCCTCCTTGTCATTACATTCATCAACCGTCCCTCCTCAATTATCTGACTTACCTTAATAGTCTGCATTTCAGCTCTACACCATCCTATTCCCCCCCCCCCCCCGATTTACCTTCCAGACTTCCAGGAAGTCATATTCTATTTAACAGATGAACTGAGTCTCAATTTGGACTTCAACGTGACAGCAGAGGCACTGTCTTCCAAATCATCAACAGGACATTCAAGGCTCCCATACACAGGGTGAGAACAAGATGGACACAAAACATTTCACTCACTCTTGCTGAGTAGCCAGCCTCTACCCACCTCACTGCTCTCTCCCGCTTTGCCAAGTGCCATCATTGCAAAGCAGTCTCTCCTTCCTAATCAAGTCAGGCCTTCTCCTTTTCTGCTTCATGGTTCATGCTCAGAATTTCCACCAACTCAGTCTCTAAGGTTATGGCATGAGTTCTCCAAATCCATTCTCAATCTCCAGGGGAGAAGACATAATGTTTTATTTGAACTCTAGCCGTTTAATTATTGTGGACTATGATACCAGATCCCACACTGTACTTACTTGCTCAGTGTTCCCTCCATTATTTTCCAAACTATTTCAGAATTTTTACTTCATAATGACTAGAATGCTTAGACAGTATGTATCTATTCCTTCTACTGCTAGCTAAATATTTATTTATGGTATATAATTAACAAATAGTTATAAATAAATAAAGTCCCACATAGCTATTTTCACTTGTCCAAAAAAACAGTTACTGAAAATCATTCTGTTTTTATCCAACACCACAAACATCACGAAAAGTGCAAACAACAACAAATATTACCTTGGCAGAAACAAGAATACTGGCTCTGGGACTGATGAATAAAAAGAAGCAAAGCATTCAAAGAGCATAATCACGAGAGAAGAGACTAGTAGTGACAGACTTTCCAGTCACCTCCTCTTTCTCTGAGCAGAAAGTAATTCCCATTGTCGGTATTACAGTGTCCAGGTCCCCCCAGGTCCAAGGTATTGCAGATGAGAGGCAGTGGTCTCAGCCAGGTGACTTCTGTGACTCCTGCCACTCTGAGATGACACAGAATGTGTGCGATACGGGGGTGCTTTGCCTTCACACCTGCCTGTGGGATAAATAAATCCCAGGGAATGAGGGCCATCTCAGGAGCTGTTATTTTGCTAACTTGCCTTCAGGCTTCTAGCTCTTAAATGCCACGGCACATCACACTGAGCATCCCATCAACCCACATCAAATCAACACAGGCGACTGAGAACCTCTAAGAACACGCACATTTAACAGCCATTTTAAATCACTCTTTACTCCCCAGGTAGAAGTCAGGAAGAAGATGGTCCTAACAGACCAGGCAAACACAAAGAAAAATCTGCTTCAACCCTCACTTCCTCTTTCACTCTTGTGGAAATAGTTTCCTGTGGGAGGTTGACTAGGAGTGGGCCCCATAGACTCACATGTTTAAATGGTTGACCCATAGAGAATGGCACTATTGGGAGGTGTGGCGTTGTCGGGGTAGGTGTGGCCTTGTCAGAGGAACTGTGCCAATGTAGGGGTGGCTTTGGAAGTCTCATATGCTCAAGCTACACCCAGTGTGGCACACAGTCTCCTTCTCCTGTCTGCAGATCAAGATGTAGAACTCTCAGCTACTTCTCCAGCACCATGACGGCTGGATGCCGCCATGTTTCCCACCATGATGATAATGGACTAAACCTCTGAAACTGTAAGCCAGCCCTAATTAAATGTTTTTTTTTCTTTGTAAGGTTGCTATGGTGTCTCTTCACAGCAATAAAACCCAAACTAAGACACTTCCAGAAGCAAGCAGTCCCGCATGGCATTATGGGAATAAAACCTTTTTAGCATTAGCATCCTGTCAGACAACATACTGCCCAGAAACCCCTTTCTAGTTTCTAAGCCTGTCCTCAGTCAGACACAAGTAAGCCCAGACTCACATCCTAAAGCCATGCGCACATTAGATGTTCACATGGAAAGCTGAACAATATAGCCAAAGTCAGAATTGAATTTAGAGATTTCCCAAGCACTTCCACACTGCATCCAGTTCAACCTCTAAACCCCAGGAAGGAAGGGCTCATGTTCTTAACAACCTATATTTCTGAAGGACCCTGAAGGGAAGGATGATCTTATGTGACACCAAGATTTGCCCAGCTAACTTCCTCTTGTCTCTATTTGCACACAGCTGCCCAGTCTGTCTTCAAGTTGGAGCCACCCACCTCAGTCTGGCAGAGCCTGATTCATTAACAGTTATATACTTTACATGCTAAACACCACCCGTGAATTGCAGATGAGAAAACAAGTGGATTTTAAGACCCAGTTCCTCTCTTGGCCACTTTCTCTGCCTCTACACAGAAGCCAGTAACTGTTATCCACCTGATCAAGAAGCAAGTCAGAATCTTTAACTTTCAGAGCTTGGTCCACCAGAGCAAGGATGTTTGGTCTATTTTGTTCATAGATGTGCTGCAGTGTCTGTCTAGAGCAGCAATGCCAATCAGACTATAGGTCCTTAATAAATACTTCACATGAATAAATATCAGACTGTCATCTGCCCCCACGTTTATTTCTTGTTTGCTGATAGGTTAATCCCTAAGCAAATGTTAAATGCATTTGAGATCAATTGTGTTTAAAGGTTGAAAGACACACCGAGCATTCGACCCTTCTCCTGAATCTCTCGATTCTCTCCCTGTGTGAGCTAAGCAGCAGAAAGCCACTAGACTACATTATTTTTATACTCCATAAATGTCTTCTCGGTGCAATAATTAACATAATAGCATCTGCTTCTGTGTAGATTTGCAATATGAAATGGACGGAGTAAAATGAGTTTAAGTCTTCTATAAAATTGCTTTCGAGGAGATTTTTCAATTAAGTTGCTTATTGTCAACAAACCCACAAAAACAATTTACTCTTAGAGTAATATGCTCAGTCTTTGACCTGCCTAGAAAATAATATGCATTGTTTATCAGACAACATAAGCCATACAAGGCATTATGCTTCTGTGTTGCCTTCTAGCCTGAACACCAGGAAACTCAGAGCTTAAGCCAATGTTTGGAATCATTACAAGCACGGTTGCAACATAAACACCCACACTGAGCCTCAAATACAGAACTCATTCAGTCTTGCTTTTGAGATCTGAGTGCACATGGGTCCCTGATGAGCTTCTGATAGCTTCTGGTGCATTGCTTCCCTCCTTACACATAAGGTTCCACTGTGAGTGCTGAGAGTTAATACTGTCCAAAAAGTACAAAAGAGTTTTGTTTTGTTTTGTTTTTTCCCTCCATTTCTGTGGTGTACTCTGACCTCCTGTTCTGTGCTCTACCTTGGGCATTTGGTTTCTTTATTTAGCCTATCGAAGCCTTTCTTCCAATTAATTAACAGATTATTATCTGTTATAGTTCACTCTTGGCCCTTTTCCGAGTCACAGGCTGACATCCCAATGCCTATGATGATTGCTTCAGGCTTTCTGCTTCTCACAAGCATCTCCTAGAGTCTCTACTTGTTTCTCACCATCACTTGATGTCCTTGATGCTTAACTCACTGAGGAAATGAACACCCTGAAGGCTAACAACAACCTCTACCATTTCAGCCTCCCAGCAACTGTGGCCCACTCCTCCCTGCCCATTGGTGCATCACCTGGCCACTTTTCATCTAAAACATCTTTTTAGACTGTTCAGGACCCGGCATGGACTATTTATCAAGGATGTCCTCTCTGTTGTTTCTATCTTTCTCTTATGCGCAACCGTGTTTGAAATCTGTCTCCTGAATATGTCCATGGCTATATAAATATGCTGAAATACAGAGACGGGGAAGTGGAGGTGTGGGAATGATGCACACGTGTCCACATTCCCTTCACTTCTGCTCTAATTATTTATTCTTTTTCAACTTATTTAAAAACCAAGTAGTTGTCAGTATTTTACTTCTCTATTATTCTTACTTTTCCCATTTTTTTTCTAGAGCCCCTTTAATCAAACTTTTATCCAAAACTCTCCCATCATCATATCCAAAAGGCCCCCTCTCCTAGATCTACTCGTGGCACATCCATTTCCCCCTTCAGGACCAAACATTAGTATATTTTTTCCTTTATTATTTTTATATTAATTACAGTTCATTTACTTTGTATCCCAGCTGTAGCCCCCTCCCTCACCCCTTCCCAGTCCCACCCTCCCTCCCTCATCTCCTTCCTGCCCCTCTCTAAGTCCACTGATGGGGGAGGTCCTCCTCCCCTTCCTGACCCTAGCTTATCATGTCTCTTCAGGGATGGCAACAATGTCCTCTTCTGTGGCCTAGCAAGGCTGATTCTCCCTGGGGGCGGGGGGTGGGGCGCAAAAAGCCAGCCATTGAGTTCATGTCTGTTCCCCTAACTAGGGAACCCACTTGGATACTGAGCTGTGAAGGGCTATATCTGGGCAGGGGTTCTAGATTATATCCATTCATGATCCCTGCTTGGAGAAACAGTCTCAGAAATACTTGGTACTTGTGGAGCTCCTATCCTCTCCAGGTCTTACTAACTCCCCCTTCTTTCATATGATTCCCTGCACTCTGCCCAAGGTTTGATTATGAGTCACAGCATCTGTTTTGATACACTGCTAGGCAGAGTCTTTCAGAGGCTTTCTCTGGTAGGCTCCTGTCCTGTTACTTGTTTTCTCCTAAACACTAGTACTTAATATTTACTCCTTTTCCTTCCTTAGCAACAAAAGACCCCAAATTTAGGCTGAACACTTTGATCTCTTACTTTACCCCAGTCAAACTACTCTATTTTTCACCCTCTTCCGTGTCCTCTCAACAAACTAAATTTTGGATAATAAGAGAAAATACTGCATGAAACATACTAGAAACCTTCCTATAAGAGAATTCAGGAACACAGAAGTGATGGCATGGCTGTAGCATCCATTTTAGACCAGAAGGATAAATGAGGGATTCCTCCTATCAATAAGCAGCATTAACTAAAAGGGCACTGGACCACTACTTTCTGAAATACTGCCAGGTCTAGACCGCCAACCACCACACTTCAATAACATTAGACATAAGGTTTTATTCAGTACTTCTATTCTGTTTATGCCACTACAGGAATTCCCCTCACCTGCTATAGTCTGCTGCACACGAAAGGCTAAATTAGCATCTGCTCCTGGCAGGATCTCTCTTGACATGCTTGGCCCATCCATGGATTCTGAGTTTTAGTCTCACATATCCTGAGCCCACAAACTGGAGCTTCAGTTACAAAGCAACTCATAATTTTCGCCCGCAATAAGCAGTCTTCCCGGGGTTAAGTGTTTCTCTAGACTGTTCCAAGGAACCAGTAATAATGAAAGACTAGCCATTAAGCCTGACCGCTTGTGTATTTAATGGTTCAGTATACACGTGCCTAAGATTCATCTGTCCATAAAATCAGAGGTGGTTTCCTTGTGTTCAGAAACAGAGCTTACAACTGTGTTGGGTAAAGTAGTCTCACTAACAGTGAAACTGACATGCTGGATTCTAGAGTTTATTCCTCATAACCCAGCATTAAAACCTGATCAAAATGTGTTATTACTGATAAAAGAGCTGTAGTAAACTACTGACTTACTATCCTGAAACAAATCTGAAAAACACTTAAAATAGTGCTGGCTGTAGACTCGCCAGCCCAGTAATCCAAATCGTAAAGTTGTTTCAGAAATTGCAGTGGAGGAAGGGGATTCATAGCCTTCCTTCAAAGATGTCCCTCTGGGACATTCAGCCATCATACCTGTCATTGTCAAATACCAACCTCATGTATTTATGTCCTGATTGTCCCCTTCCTTGGATTGGGTGTATTCCCCCAAGGGTTCATGGGCTGAGAGTTTGTTCCTCAGTGTGTAAGAGAAAGCTGATAGGACTTTTAAGGGCATGGGAGCTTATTTCTGGCTCCTCTCCTCACTCTGGGTTTCTGTTTGCCATGCAATTCCTCCCTCATGCATGTGCTCACCTTGCTTTGATGCTGTCTGCCTTACAGCTAATGCCAATGTCATGCCTTTGATCCTCCAGGTCTGTGAGCTAAAGGAAATTCTTTTTCACTATTAAGTTCCTAGCCTCTGGAATTTTGTTACAGCAATAGAGAAGAGACAAACACACCTCCCAAATGAACATAACTGCATGAAGCACCTTGCTTCAGAGTCTGACTTCACAGGTAGCAGGAGATTGGCAGGTTATCTACTTTTTTCTTCCTGTTTCTTCCTTAGCCCAGCTCACTATCAGAATTACATATGACCAAAGTCTGTCTCCTCACGTTGTGATCTCAATAAGGTTTTTAGGGCTGAAAGGTAACAAGTCCTATGTCTTCCATTTTCTCTCTAATTACAGTTGTGCTCTCTGCCTTCTGGAGACAACACTCCTTGCCTTTGTTGCCCATTTCAAGGAAGGGACCTGAGAATTGAGCCCCAGAGGAGGAACTAGATGTGCAGCTGCTGTTGGTGTCCTGGTCTCCAGATCTCCAGATTGTGGTTCACAGCAGAAAGAATAATACCAAATAGTGTCTTGACTAAAGCTAAGAGTTGAATGGGAATAATTGCAACAAAACTCAGAACGCAACGTCCTGTCGCAGTCACTGCCAGCCTGGGAGCTAATGCGCTCTGAACCATCGACTACCAGTGTTCCTTGACACTAGTCGATTTGATAGCACTGACTTTACTCCCATCAGATCGATGCCTATCCTCCCCCAACACACAGTCACAAAACCACAGTTCAGAGCTCCTCAATGCCTAAATTATCATCTGCAAAATACATCAGCTGCCCAAGCTCATGATAATAAATCAGACACTTCCAGAGGTCAAAATAAAGAGAATGTGAATTTCAGAGAACTTTTTTTGTTACTGAGCATTTCTCAAAACTTCTATAAATTATCCTAATTAATAAATCTCTAAGAAAGCCTAATTAATAGGCTTTCTTAGAGATTTATGAGTTCCCAACACGGCCTTTTAAGCTCCAATTAAAGGGGAGTTAACTTCTGAGAAATAGCAAGTTAAAGATCTTTAAAAGTATACCTTGAAGGTGTCTCTGTCTTTCCACAGGTTCGTAAAGTACAAAAACAGCTAAGAAAAAAATACTCAATGGAAATTTTTATTTTAGAGACATGATCAATATTCACACAGAGTAAATGATGACAATGCTTTCAACACACACAAAAAATAGAAATCTCTTTTAAATAAGGATGTTGAATTACAGCTGTCCTGGTGATTCTACTCAACTCGGTGCCAAGAACTAGACCTTAGGCTGCTGTTATTATTGTATCACTGCTGCGTGACATTTGATATTAGCATTGGAAGCCTCTTCTCCCCAGGCTAGATATACATAAGCGATGGGAGGGAAAATATTTTAAGAAATATGACTGTTTCATTTCGAAGGCCTATAAAAAACCAGCAGTAAATTTTGACCCATCTAAAACACTTACACAGGGGAAAAGCCATCTTTTCTTAGTGTCCAACTAGTATGTGAAATATTCGCATGGGAAGTATTAAGATTCTGGCAGGGAAATATAAGGACCCTCGTCTCGTGTAGATGGTCATGGTCTAAAGGCGGTAGGGATGTGTGTCAGGCCTTCTCTCTCCAGGGCCACTGATCACAGATCATACTGTGCCTTTGTCTGGAAATATATATTTATATTTAATAGAAAAATAAACCAAAATATGTTTTTACTCCTAGAAACTCTCGCATAGATTTTTCCTTTAACGGGATTCCTCAGGAAAGTCAGATCTATTCGTTATAAGTTTCTCCTCACAGCCATCTCCTCCCTCCAACAGGGTGTGATACAGCCAGTCTTTGGCTCCACATGATGCCCCTGGTGTGGTAAAGAGGCCCAGGGGCAGTGATCTGTTCTTGCAGTTTAGATAATTACCTGAACTGACAGCTGGGTTAAATGCTCACTGGTGTCTACCAATGGAGATAAATTTAGAGCCATCAAATGATCCCAGGAGCCTCCAGTCAAGGTAAGGTTTGGCTGGTACACTTAAGTCTCTCAGCATTTAGGGGAACTTTTATAAAAATCCACAGATTTGCTGTGCTGTCCTTTGCCCAGAATCTCATTGCACCTGACATTTCCGTAGATTTAAAAGCCTTGAGGGAGACCAAATGCTTATTCTAGCTGATATTTACTTCCCAAAAGTCAGAGCTCTGTTTACTCTCTCTTATTGCTGCACACTAAATAATAGCCTCATGAAAAGCAGAGAGATCAGATAGGAAAATATGATGCTTAATCAATGTAGTAGCAGGGACTCGGCAGCTCAGCTGCCCACAGCTGCCAAACACATCTGCTTGGCATCACATAGTAGGCAAAAGATAGGTGTCGACTGTCTACGATCATGACCTGGACTTAGATCAGAGTACACACAGGCCTGATGATGGCCATGACTCCCCTCCCCCACACCAGGCTGAATGATCTATGGCACTTAGGTGCATCCATGTGCAGGGAAATTATTACCTATGACTATGGAATCAAATTTAACCAGATTCTGGATCCTGGATCCAAAACTTGCAGCTATACGGTAATCTCCCTTTCCTTTTAAGACCAATATTCCATTGAGTGTAAATGCTATTTTTCCATCTTTTTATCTACTGACAGAGATTTTATCCACTTTGTGTCATTATGATGTCATAATGGATATGAATATCCAAATATCTCTTAATGATCCTGCTTTCAGTTATGTTCAATATGTGCCCAGACATGGGTTGCTTTGTAGTTACTTTTGGAGAGTGTGGATATTTGTCCATCAAGGCAAACACAGGAGGTAACACAAGTTGCTTTCGAGTGCCGGGAGACATAGTCTTAATGACACAAGATATTGGGAAACAGACAGCGAAGTAAGGGCGAAGCAAAGGGCAAATCCGTTTATCCTGTTGACTTGTCTTAAATCCCAATAATATGAATGGCTTTTAAATGTGGAACAAATTTACCTCATAGCTAGAAAATTTTCATTTGAGGGAAGAAAGAAGATATGAAGAAATTACATTTTTAGGGCCCTCCTAAATGAGCTTGAAATTTTGCATGCTGATAAGCCTAATTTAATTTTCTAAGGTCCTTTAGGGAGCTGTACAATAATTAAGCTGTAACTAAGTATTCATAAGTTGGAGGAGGAAACCATATCTTCTCTTCACTAAAGGAGAAACTGTTGTATATAGAATTCCAAACCAGCAATGGGGCACAGCACAGGGGCTATAGGTACATAACAGGTATAGTAGCCTGTTTTCTGTCACTGTGATAACCACCACAACCAAAAGCAACTTGGGTGTGTGTTGGGGTCGTGCGGTGACCATCACCCTTTACAGTCTGTCACCAAGGGAAGCCCAGACAAGAACTCAAGGTGGAAACTCAGAGGTGAGAGCTGAAACACACCACAGAGGAGCAGGGCTTGCTGGCTTGATTCCATGATCTTCTCCGCTACTCTTCATATACAGCCCAAGCCCACCTGCCTAGGAATGACACTGCCCTCCATAGACTAGCTTCTCCCACACCAATTAACAGTTAAGACAATGCCCACAGGTGTACCCATGGTTCAGTTTGATGGAGGCGACTCTCTGATAGAGGTTCCCTCTTCCCAGGTGACTCAGACTGACAGACCAGTCCACCAGTTCTGACAGCCAGAGGCCTCACTACCCTTAGAGCCTTTTAGCATCTGGACTTGGATGGGAATCATTATTTGTTGGAAAAGAGGGCTGAAATAAGCGATGCCTGAGTTCTTAAGATATTTTCGGTTGTGTGGAGAGCAACTTAGCTTACACCAGCATAGGGATAGCTCTGATAACTTAAAAGAACAAGAGTACGACAGTCAGGCACAGCATGAGTAAGGACCCTTCTCACACTCTCAGGTCCTCTACCACATTACCGGGTCTCCCACCATGCCACCAGGATCCCAGCCATGACATCAGTTCTTCCACCATGTTGCCAGGTCTTCCCTTGCCATGTCACCGGGTCTCAGCCTCTCCTTCTTCCATCTGGGAAGCACTATTGTCACACATAACCCAACACATCACAGTTCTCCCAGTAACATCTCCACGGTGGCTTTAGCAGAGATGCTCTCACGACAGGCCCAGTTCTTGTCACTTGGCCATGCGTCTATCCTCAAACCTCCAACTGGGCCAGTGGTTAATGGAGCAAATGGGAATTCCAGTACCAAAGAAATGAGGGAAGAAATATTAACTACATGCAAGTCCAATACTGTAGACACAGGAGTGGAGCAGATAGTGCGGCAGAGACCGGTAAGCCCAGGAAGCTAGGTCGGGATTATAAATCCAAGGCTGAGCTAGGCTTCGTAATGAGACTAGGTTTATAGAGATTTGTCTCTTTTGACTCAGGCCTGTTTCTCTAGAATGCTTATTCCTGACCTAGTCCTTGGCCACTGTTACTTGGAAGGAGTGGGTCTGTTACACTCCTTCAAAGACCGGCAGATTTTGTTAAATAGAAATCACAGAGACTTTTGTTTGTATTTGTTTCTTTTGGTTGTTGTTTTGCTTGATCTGTACAACACACGGTTTTCTTACGGAAGTTGGGTATCACTTCATAATATAAAAGTGCAACAATGTGGAAATGGACAGCAGGGTTAAAAAGAGGCCTCTCTGAAGAGGTGTCCTCAAACTGAAACCTGAGTTTTTCCAAAGGAAGAGCTTCACTGTGACCTAGAGAAAGATGGTGTGAAGCTCGGAAGCCTTGTAGGGAAAGACTCAGATGACCCTGCAGTGTCCGGTGTCAGAGGGGAGCTGCTGCCCACAGCCCCTGTCAGGGGAGGACTCGCAGCCACAGGGTGCTGGATCCCAGATGACGGCCCTTCCCTTTTGACCTCGTCGTTTGTCTGTTGGGCTGCCCTGCTCGCTCCCTCAGACACATTTTCATTGCTCAGTCTGTCCAACAGTCCACGCATGCCTTAGCATCGGGACTGTTCAGGCTCTTGTATCTACTTAACGATAAGCATTCTCCCTGCCATTGATTTTGCCTAACTTCCCTTGTTTGTGCCCGGATTTCAACTTCCCATATCTTTCTAAATTACGCTCTCCTACCAGGTCATGTTAACAGCACCCATTTTCCCTTCTTTTTTTTTTTTTTAAACCTTTCAATTTATCTCCTTCTAATACACTATCAGATCTATGTATATTTGCTATAGTTATTTGCCTCTTTCTCCCACAAAGTATAGGCTCCACAAGCAAAGGGTTAGCCTTGTTCACTGCTGTGCCCAGCTCTCCAAGTGAACCTGTCATATTATTGATGCTTAAATATTCTTTAATGAATCAATACAGAGAGAAGAGAGTTTCATCTCCTTTGGTTTTTATCTCTTGCTCTTCCCTGTCTATTGCTTACCATATAGTCACATGAGGATTTTAGAGCCCTTTTTTCCTGAAGGTTTAAAAATAATGGCCGTAGACTTCCCTGACAATTCTTAGGGACTGTCCCATCCATTTGATCACCTTAAAATCTAACATGCAAATTACGAGAGGAGGAAAGTAGGCCACTGTCCAACACTAGAAACAGGTTGGCATTGATGTTGAAACAGAATTTTTCGATATGATAGTGTTGGTTATAAAGGACTTAGAATATTTTTCTTTCCTTGTATCTCTCTCTCTCTGTGTGTGTGTGTGTGTGTGTGTGTGTGTGTGTGTGTGTGCATATATGCATGTACCTAGGTCTGTGAGCACAAGCACACATGTGTGGCAGTGTGCATACAGGACCCAGAATAGGGCCTCAGACCCATCAGAGCTGACATAACACGCATGTTCCAGGCATGTACACCTTGGGTAGGTTCTGGGATCCAAACTCCAGTCCTCATGCTTGGACAAACATGCCCTCTTAGCCACTGAGCCATTTCTCCAGTCCATGAAACATTCTTTATATGAACAATTTATCTTAAGTACTATGGCATCCTAGCATAAATCCTGTCACCTGTTCAAATCTATCTGATATTTAAATGCTAAGATCCTGGCTTTACACAAAAGATACAGCATTTCCATCTTAGCATTTGATATAGGCTGCTGCTGCCTGCCTATCCTAGGTTTACAGGATATATATTCCCTAAAGAAACAAGATGCTTTTATCTGTTCATTACATCAACATTTAGAAGGATACATCCTTCATTTATTTTAAGCTTTAAAACTAAGACCAAACTTTATAATGTTTTACCAATATTCCCTGAGGACGAGGCAACAAAATGTGTTTTGCAGATTAGTTGGGAAAAGGAGGAGCAGGAGGTAGCATAAAGTATGTTTATAAAAATTTACTGTTGTATATACATTGAACATGAGATTGAGGAAGGCTGAAAAATAGATTCCCATGATCCTTAAAAGCAGAGTATGTTGTAGGCACACGGGCTTCCTCAACTTCAAATTGGAAACATATGTGTAGTTCACGGCCTCACTTTTTCCCATAATCAAGGAGGCAGCTCCTGAATCACAGGGGTCTTAAGAGCGCTGGGCTTTTTGAAACAATAACACAGGATATCCTCACTTTCTCTTAACTATTTTTGCCTCTTTGGAATTACTAGGCTAAGTTGTCACCATTGGTGGCCTCCGCCATAATTAGTTATAGAAACTGAGACTATGAGTTCCATATTTTGTTTATAATTATGATACCATAAATTATCATTTCATGTGCATTTAAGAAAGGAAACTATCTGGTAAGTAAAAGTGCAATAAAATTTGTTAAGGTTTTCAGACGTTTGCTCATTCAAGTAAGTAAATGTTGAGCTTCGAGTGTTGACAATAAAATAATGGACAAGTTCTTGACGACTGTGTCTGGACTTTCTGCCACTCTCGCTCATTCCGTAAGCTCTGATTATTGGTGCTTCCTTCATCTTGTCAGCTGAAAGTTTCAGACAAACAGATTCAAGTCCTGTCTCGAGCAGTCTGTAAGTGTTTTCTTGATGGCAGGAGCACTGAAAGAATGTAGGCACTTTGGGCTCTGAGTGTTTTTATTCCACTAAGAATTGTAAGTAAGATCGCTCCTATGTAACCACAAGGCCTAGGGGAGAACGCACTACTAATGTTCTACCAAACGGACATGTAGCTAAATTGCCTCTCAAATATTTAGGTTCACACTCTCATAATGCGGTGTTGCTCTCAGCCCGCCTTGAGGAAGCTGCTTCTTGTAGTGGGTGACTACTAATTTAGACAGACAACTGGTCAGAGTGCTGGGAACAATGACTTGAGTGCTCAGCTCTAAATGGAACACCCCTGTCACCTGCCCCCAAGGCTCACGGAACATCACAAAGAGGGGCGGGAAAGACTGGGAGAGCTGGGGCATAGAGAGCACTGCTTCAGATTGTGTCTTACACACACACACACACACACACACACACACACTACACACTATGGGAATAGTAGGAATCTACTTAGAAAGAATCAGCAGGAGTAGAAGGGGGAGCAAGGGGGGAAACATGGTCACAATGGACTCTACACACATATGAAACTGTCGGAAACAAAAGTAAAATTTTAAAGATAAATAAAAACCATATCTTTAGGTTGATAGCTGTCTTAAGGTGTGTGTTAATCTCAAAGATGTTGGCCAACTGTTTTGAACGTGAACCTTAGAATTGATTAATTACAACTGTTCAATCAATCTACAACTCACATTGCAATGTGGAAATGAAAGCAGCTGAAATCAGCACCAGCTCCATTTTACTGTTTCTACATAAACATCAGTCTTCTGAGAAGTAGCCAGTTTCATATTTTGGATGAGATAGCATTAATCATGATAGTAACAGTGAAGTTTTAAAGTCTGTTATTCTAAGGATGTCAAGGTTGTAAAGTCTCCTAGTCTCCTAATTAGCTTTAACTATCAGCTTGACACAGCCTAGAAACATCTGGAAAGGGTTTCATTCAGTTCAGTAATTGTTCTCATGAGGTTGATCTATGGACATGTCTATAAGGGGTTGTCTTCACTGTTAACTGATATGGAAAGACCCATCCCACTGTGGGAAAAACCAGTCTCTGGGAGAATAGTCCTGGGGTATATGAAATCTAGGTAAGCAGGAACACAAGTGAACAAGCCAACAAACATGGCTTCTCCATCAAGCTACTGCTTACATTCGTGCCTCGACTTCCCTCAGTGATGTTCAGTGACCTAGAAATCTAAACAAAACAAACCATTTGCTTGCCTGGGTTGCTTTTGGTCAAAGTCTTTTATCACAGCAACTACCGTGGCTGTATTCAGGCAGCACATACCTCACTATCCGAAAATTTGATGTTAATGCTTTGAGACCCTCTTTCCCAAAATTGTAAGTCTAGAAGCATTTGCACTTGTTTTTCCAAGTCATCAGTACTAATGGAAATCATGTAAAAATAAAAAGCAATAAAAGGACTTGTAAATCCTTACCAAATAACAAGCTTTAGCTCATTAAGCTTCCACTAACGAAATCACCTCTAGCACAGCAAATAATGATGAATTTCAATTGCAGCTTCAATTTCTTAGGCTCTTAGTCACTTCATATCTGTTTTAGAGATGGGTGGGAATGAGCTTTAAGTGAATTTAAGAACTTATCACATTTCTTCATAATGTTCCCGAGAACTTTAAGATTATATTTTGCGTGACTAAAATCCAGCCTGTACTCTCATTAATGACAAGCTTCAGGAGATAAGTAATAACATTGTTCCCCCATCAGAGAAATCAGCTTCAACTGAAACGGCTAAAAGAATTTCTGTGCTAGAGAATATCAGCCAACTGAAAAACTATTCACTTACTGCAGCCTTAAAAACGAGTGGAAAATATTTACCAACCTGTAACTTTTAGTACCCGGCCTTCTCTGAAGGAGTAGGTATAAAATAAATTAAAACACATATTCTTTTCTAACTCAGCCTGGCACAAAATGTACTGGAGCTAATACAAGCAATAATAATCAAAGGTTTTCTCCATCAAGCACGATAGAAATTATGCACAGAACCGACTATTACACACACATGCACACACAAGAATCGATAACGCCTTGGTTTGGAGAAGTTGCCTGCTAATTAACGCAGGCTAGTACTTGTCTTCAAGTAACTCTTCACTTTTATTCTCTTGTTTTTCCTTCCAAATCCCCTCGATAAATTAAAAGCACGTCTTTTTTTTTTCTTCTTTGCCGTTGTTTATTTTTTTTTGTTTTTTTTTCTTTTATTTTTTTTTATCAGTTACATTTTATTAACTCTGTATCCCAGCCGTGTCCCGATCCCTCATTCCCTCCCAGTCCCTCCCTCCCTCCCTCCCTCATCTCCACCGTGCCCCTTTCCAAGTCCACTGATGGGGGGGACCTCCTCCCCATTCATCTGATCCTGTTTTATCAGGTATCTTCAGGACTGGCTGCAAAGCCCTCCTCTGTGGCCTAAAAGGACTGCTCCTCCCTTCGGGGGTGGGGAGACCAAAGAGCCAGTCATCGAGTTCCTGTTAGAAATAGTCCCTGTTCCCCTCGCCGTTGTTTATGTGATGGACCCTAGTAAGATATCATTTACCAGAACAAATCATAAATATTGGAACTACTTGAAAAATGAAAGTCAAGGAGGGGGTAATTATCAGGGCTAACAAGCTCATAAATGCACTTACATATTGAATATGGAGTTGTTACAGGGTGTGATAAGAGTTTTGAAAACTACGCTTGTCATTTGCTCTTTCCGAAGGCTAAAGGGGAGGCTAAGAGATGGATCCATCAGTAAAGTGCTTGTCGCATAGGCATGAGGACCTGAGTACCAGGTTCAGATCCCAACATCCATAGAAAGGTCTGGAGGCACCAACACGTGCCTATTATCCACATGCTAGAGCGTTGGAGATGGGTGGAGCCCTGGAGCTCGCTGGCCAGCCGATATCCCTGAATCAGTGAATTCCAGGTTCGCAAGATGCTCCGTCTCAGAGCAAGGTTGGAGACTGCGCAGATGGCTCAGTGGGCAAGGTGCTTGCCGCAGAAGCCTGATGGCCTGAGTTTAGATATCCGGAAGCTACGTACAAGCTTGGCAATCCCAGGCGCCGCCATGGGAAGCAAGAGGGTGAAATCAGCAGAAATCCACAGGCCCGATAGCTCGGTATATTCATCAGTGAATAATAAACTAAAGAGACTGCCTCAACACAAGGTGAAAAACCATGGTGCGTGTGTGTCTCACACACACACGCACCATGCCAAAAAAGGTAGAAAGTGACTGAGAAAGACACCCAACATCTTCCTCTGGCCTCCATATGTGTGCATAGATGCATATGTGTGCACACAGATGCATACATACAGGAACATGTATATATCACGCTAATAAAAAAAATTTAAAGAAGCCTAGAGGAAAAAACAAACAAAACAAAAACAAAAACAAGCCACTCTGCTCATGAACTTTAAAGCCAAACGGCTTGAGGGGTCTTGACCTCTCCTTATCTTTCACCGGTGGGGAAATCAAAGCCCCAGGATGGCTAGAGAACTGGAGCTAAGTGCAGTCACTGGACTTCCAGACCAATGCTCTTGCCCCTTCACTCATTATTTGAGATGGCAAAGCCTCAAACTGCAGGTATTGCTAAAGATTTCGTGTTCCCTTTGATCTAGGGGGGAAAAAGTTTAGAAACTAGATTGGGAGAGCATCCAATAGTCTTTACACTGAGGGCTGGGAGTCGATGCACCTGAGTCAGTTGTTCCTAACAAATAATTGGCATCCACTCCACACCCACGAATAGCTCTGAAGCTCATTACTGATGCTGATTAGCGATGCTATGCAATATTCCTCCAAGGTGAGGTAGGCTTCATTAGCTCTGTAGCATAGAGCAGGCAGCCAGCATCACATTTTGTTTGTTCTTCGTCTGGTGCCCTAGCTACTGAAATTCAGCAGTATGCCCCAAATCCAGTCATTTCTAGGACAATGGTGAAACCCTAACAGCACAATGTTCAGGTTTGTTTTTCAGACTCCTACCACTCCGCTTGGCCAAAACTCACAAACAGGCTTGCAGTCCTGTCAAGCTGGCTGCCTGCAAAACTGGTCAGTCAACAGATACCTACCCACTCCCTGCATCTGCCTTCACTACATTGGGCAGGGGTCACTGGAGTGAATGACTAAGCTGAGCCAGAGCCCTGGCTGCCTACCTGGACCTTATCCTGGAGCCCCACCCTAATCATTTACCTGGCATTAACATATGGGTAAAATAGACAATGGAGCACTAATATGTTTTGTGTGGCATATTATTTCCAGTCTTGACCATAAAACATTCAATCAAATTGTTCCAATCCCTTACTGGGTATCTTACCTGCACAACGTACTCTGCATGGAATGATGCCTTCCAGGCAGCTGATAGACAAATTTGCTTAGAATGAAAGTCTTAAAAGAAACAAGTAGGCCGTTGGCTTACACTCACAGGAGGAGCTCAAAAACATCATGCCCTGTGGCATGTAGACTATCTTATCTCCACAGCCCTAAGAGGCAGGCATCGGTGGTGTACATAGCATTGTATAAATGGAAAAACCTGGGATGCTAAGAGCAAAGTCACTTACATAGGGGGCAGAGCCTGTCTGTTGTAAATATCCATGTTTTTATGTTATGATCCAGTATAGCTGTGATCACAATGACAGACAACAAAGAACTGAGTTATGTCTCAACGCCTCTAGCTGCTTGGACCATGAGCAAGCTAGTTTTCACTTGACTGAAATAAAACCAAGACAGAACAGCAGAGGTGTCAGAATAAAGCCTGCTACACTACAAAATAAAGATGACATTAACCCTAGACCATTCAGTTTACGGAATATACCACAGAAAGGTGAGAACGTGCCACCGTGAATGCTGAATGAGAAGAAGAGCCACTACCCATCACTTGACATCCCTACACTTGCCAAACATGAGCAGTAGACCACCAGGTCTAAATACAAGGGCTCTACATTGTCATGTAAGAACCAAAACAACTTTTAAAGCAGTCACTTCTCTCTAAGGCTTGAATCCCCAAGCAACATACTGAGTCCGAATTGTCGTTAATGTATTGCCTATGTCAACTACATAAAAGCCATAGTTTAGGGCCAGCCAGATGCCTCTGCAAGTAAAGCATTTGCCTCAAAAGACTTATGGCCTCAACCAGAAGAAAATGTAAAGACAGAAAGAGAGAACAAATCCCAACTCCACGGAATTGTTCACTGACCTCCACATGCATATTGTGGTGCGAGTGGGCACACATACACACACACACACACACACACCACTAATAATAACAATGAATAATAATAATAATAAGGTTCTTAAAGAACCCCAGTGTGGTGCCAATGAGCTAGCCCAACAGGTAGATTAGGTCCCCACAACCCACATAAAGATGGAGGAAAAGAACCAAATGCACAAAATATTGTCCTCTGATTTTCCTCATATACACTGTGTCATAGGAACTGCTCTGAACACACACACACACATGCACGCACGTACAAGAATGGGTTTGTTTTTCAAAAGCCCTGGCATTAGATTCCAACTCTACCGCTGACTCCAAGGGCAGCACCGTCAGCCATGCTGAACCTCAGTTTTATTGTTGAGAATGGATACTCAATCCTATATGACAAGACCTCTGTGGGGACTTGATGAAATGACCCACACAAAAGCATTTGGCACTGTGCCTGGCAGGTGCCCTTCATTCAGTAAGCATGACTGCTGATGCTCAGCACTGAGCATCCGTGAGAAAATGAAACAGAAGGGTACAGGAGAACTGAGGTCTCCTTTCCATCCAGAAACATGGACTCTGCCTGAGGAAATGGACCCAGCAGACAAAATGGCTAGGCCACCATAAGAGACAACCTCCAGGGAAGATTCAGTTTCTGAATCTACATTTTTAGCAAGATCTTGTGTGTTGTGACACCTTACAGGCTGTGGGCAGACTCTGTGTCATGATGCTTCAGCTTTATAGAGATGGGAGAGGGCTGCCTAGGAAAGAGTAAGTAGTCTAAAAGCTTTGTAGCATGGTGGTTTGAATAGGTATGACTCCCACAGCCCACGTGTTTAAATGCTTGGCCATAGGGAATGGCATTAGGAGATGTGGCCTTGTTGGAGAAAGTATGTCACTGTAGAGGCAGGCTTTGAGGTCTTCTGTGCTCAAGCATGCCCAGTGTGGCACTTTCTCCTTCTGCTGCCTGTGGATCCAGAGGAAGAACTCTCAGCTCCTTCTCCAGCACCATGTCAGCTGTCATGCTGCCATACTTTTCACCATGATGATAATGGACTAAATTTCTAAAACTGTAAGCCAGCCCCCGAATTAAATGTTTTCCTTTAAAAGTATTTCTGTGGTCATGTTCTTGCTCCACAGACAAAAATTAAAATTAAAAAAAATATTTTAATCCTAACTAGGACAGAGGGAGAAGACAGAGTAGGGCCTGGAGGATGCAGAGGATATGCATACCTCAGAAGGAGTGGCCTCTGGATCACAGGGATGCCAAGGTACAGATCAGAAAGGCAGGAGAGGAACTTGGGACCATGAGGAAGTGTTCAATCAATTTCTTCTGACCACTCTATGAGCATAGACAAATGCCCCTTCCAGGTCACACAGCCCCTCTCAACTCTGACTGGCCCCAGGACCACCCAGGAAGCCATTCTCAGAGATGAAAATTGAACTGGTCTAGCATAATTGTACTTCAGGGGTTTATATTCCTGTTGTACATGAGCAATTAACCGTGAATCCTAAAAATGAGCTGCATTCTACCTTAAGAAGAACATTCTACCTTAACAAGACATTCTGGTCTTGTTAGTTTCAGCTGTTACCTTGGCACAAATTAGAGGCACCAGGGAAGAAGGAGCTTCAACTGAGGAAATGCCCAGATCAGACTGGCCTGTAGGCAGGTCTGGGGGGTGTGGCCTTGATTGATGATTGGCGTGGGAGGGTCAAGCTCATGGTGGACAGCACCATCCTAGGCACCGGCACCTGGGGTATGTAAGACAACTAGCTGAGCATCAGCCTGAGAGCAAGCCACTGAGCAGGCCAGAAGGCAAGCCAGTAAGCAATGATCATCCATGGTTCCTGCTCTGAATTCCTACAGTGGTGGAATATGATCTGGAAGTAAAAGCCAAATAACCCCTTTTCCCCTCTAAGTGGCTTTTGACTAGAGTGCTTTATCATGGCAACAGAAATGAAGCTAGAAGAGATTCTCTCCTGGCTGCTCAATGTAGAGAGAAGCTACAAGGAACCTGAGGCAAACTTTATTTGCTTCTCATCCTTGTCTGTGTCTGCCATTCATGAATCCTAAATAACCATTTAATTTTGAGAAGATTTGTTAATGCCAAAGCTATGGGATTTACTTATAATCCTCCATTCCCTGCAAGCAATAGCTAATGTTTTATTGCTGTGCTAGTTTAATAACTTTTAGAAACTGGAGCCACAATGTTTAATACTAATCTTTATCCCTTTAAATATAGGTCCACCATGCTCCAGTGGATGGCCTCACATCCACGCATTTATGGGAAGCGCAAAATACACTCAGTGGGTTTTTTTTTTAAAGAGAGAGGGCATGAGCTCGGTTGCCTGCTCTTTGATCACTTGTCCCTGGTGATATGGCCTTGCTAGGCCATGGAGGAAGAAGATCCAGGCAGTCCTGATGAGTCTGAACAAGCTATGGGCAGATGGCCATGGTGGAGAACTCCACCTTTCGGGAAAGGGGATGGAGGAAAGAGGGAGGGAGAGTGGGATTGGGGGGAGTTGAGGGAGGGGAATTCAATCAGAATGTATAATAAACAAATTGTGAAGAAAAATCATAAAAATTAAAATTAAAGAATAAAAAAAAAGAGAGGACATGAAATTGGTGGGCTTGGAAGGTGAATCTAGAAGGAGTTATAGGAAGCAGTGGGAGATAAATATGACCAAAAATACAGAGTATGGCATGTAAGAAATTCTCACATAATTAATAGAATCCTGTGTTACAAAGAATTTTCTGTTAAATTCTTATTAAGAACAAAATTAAATTTTGTGAATAAATATATAGATTCACCATTTTCTCTATGTTTGTCAGAAGGACATCAACCCTTTTCTACAACTGTAATCCTTTTCACCCAGTGACATTGCATACATATTTCCCAATACCTTATTAAACTGTTTCTCCATTGTCTTTTGGCTTTTCTGTATAAACTAGGATAAAAGATAGAGGAAAGCAAGGAGGGTAGGAAAAATGAAGGAAGGAAAAGAGGAAGAAGGGGGCAAAAAAAAGATTTTTTTAAGACCATATTAATTGTTCAAAAGTTAAGTATTCAGAAACTGGTAAGGTATTTCAGAAAAAAAAATAAATTTAGATTGACAAATCATTGGTACATTTTTATAAAATGCTCACCACCCATGAAACTACAATATTGGAAAACATGCCATAGTAGCCACCAAAACCAAAACCATAGTCTTGGTTTTAAATGTGGTCTTTGCATCTAAGAAATCTTTCTGTGGAGAAATGATGTTGTAGGTCCTGACTCAACATTATCACAAAAATTCAAAGAATTAAAGCTGGAGCCAGATATCAATGGAGTCTTGCTCCACAGGACCAAAAATGCTAAATTTCTAAATGTTTCACAGAATTGATTTTTCTCCACTTCAAAGGAAAAGGGGAACAATCAAATAAGACCCTATTGAAACAATAGCAAAAGCTAACACAACTTGAGTGCCTAGTATGTATGTGTTGTACATAGCAACAGGGACTTCAGATTTCTTGGTTTTCTCTTCAGAATAGTCTCAAGAGAGTGACAATTTTAGCTTTGTTTTACGGATACAAAGGATGTGGTTCAGAGTAGATGTTGTACAGCTTGGTCAAGATCAAACGTTTGGTTGTCAGTGGAATCTCAATTTGATCACAAGCTGCCAGGCTCCAGGGTCCATAAACTTCTGCAATTTGTTGAATAATGTCTATTGACACAGACTTGGATTTCAAATACCCCTGTGCAGGCTGGTGACTTCTTTGTGTTCCACACATGAAGAGAAACAAATGGGTCTTTATCTGGAGACACGCTAATCCACAGCAAACAGATTTGTCCACACGAATTTATTTTCCTCTTATTGAAAATATTCTTTCCTCACATGATATATTGTGATTACAGTTTCCTTTCCCTCTGTTCCTCCCAGTTCCTTCCCACTAGACCCACTCCCTTTCTGTCTCTAGTAGAAGAAAAAAAAAAACAAAAAAACAGGCTTCTAAGAGATAATAAAACATAACAAGATAAAATAAGATAAAACAAAACCTATCCATTGGAGTTGGACGAGACAAATAAACAGAAGCAAAAGAGCCTGAGAGAAGTCAGAGAATCAGAGACCCATTCATCAGCACACTCAGGAATCCCAGAAGAAGACTAAAAAGCAGAAACTGTAATATATATATGCAGAATACTTGGTGCAGACCCATGCAGGCCCTGTGCAGCTAGCTCACATGACTTTATATCAAAGCCATTCATCAAAACAAAAACCTAAGGCCGCTGTGTTTGAAGTTCAGAATCTCATGAGAGATTAAATGTTCTCTGAGATGGATTTTGAATTTCTAGAACAGCCTGACCTTTGATATCCATGTCATAACACAAGTATACTTTGGGTCACTATCATATGAGCATGTCTGTATTTCCATCATTCATCCCTCCCTGTCCATTAATGAGACAAACATCCTGTAAACAGCTAAATTTATACTCAAACCTAAATAGGATGGAGTTCACTCACTATTCACCAAAATATCAAGAGACCCATGGGGACAAACTTATGTTACAAAAACTGTGCCATGGCAGCAGCTTTTCATAATCACGACCATGTGATCTTAGATATTTTTCATAGACTATGAAATTAAGAGAGAAAATAAATACAAAGAGTTTAAAGGAACAGTTAGTTGCTTTGTGATATTTAGCTAGGAACTGTTGGCATTAAATAGGGAACTTAAGAGGTTATCCAATAATAACTCTCTACTTTGCTCTGTTCTGTGTTTCCAGTGTTTGCCACACACTAAATGATTTGCCTGAATTATTTGTCTCGGTTTGTATTCTTCAGAAGCAGGTTCTCAAACCACCCAACACTGCAGAAAAAATAGGGCTGATTCCCCACACGCCACAGAAGGCACGTACACCCTTGCTATCCCATCTGTGGGAGACAGCTGGGTATTTAGCCTCCCCAGAGTGGCTATGTAAAGGCAACTCCAACAACACTCTAAGAGAAGTCTACGTGATCCTTTCACCGTGTTAGAAGACCTGATATAACACCCGTCGTGAAAATTGTTTGTGTGTGTAAACAACTCTAGTTGTCAAGTAAATCATGAATACATATAAATTGAACCTTATTTCCAAAGAGCCCCACGTGGGGCAGAGGGAACCCTGAGTGAATGTAAGTTCTGGATGGAGTTCTGGGTGAGTGTGTGTTGTTGAAACGAGCGCAGCCATGTTAAGGACCCCAATGCCTCAAGACCCCTGGTCCATGTGTGGATGTTGACATGGTGAACAGAGAGTATTGACCAGAGCTTTCCCCTCCTGGATGTGTACAGCCTGTGGCTACTACTGCTACCCAGATTAACTAAACCTGCCTCTTCATTCAGTTGTATACTTAACCCACCTCCTCTATCCAGACGTATAAAATAAACTCACTGTTTCTGGGCTGTTGAAAGTGAATCTCCATCAGAGTACACAGCCCACTCAATCCCAGCTTCTCTGTATATGGGCCTGTTGATTTCTTCATTCTCTCTAGTGGCGGCTGGGTCAGCTGCTAAGCTAGGCAGGTCACACCTGAAACCTATAGCCTCCCATTTAAAATGATGTCACGTGAACACTATCAGTTTTTGCTGTCGACTGGCTTCCCACTCACAAGAACGTGGCTTTCCAAGTATTAGGTGGAGCTCGGGGAGTCCTGTGAAGGAGGAGGAATGACTGGAGGAACCAGAGGGACCGGGGACACCATAAAAACACTGTGGCCCACGAAATCAACTGAGAGGCATTGACGGAGGCTGTAGGGAGAGATCAGGGAACCTGTAGGGGTCTGAGCTGGGTCCTCTGCGTATACGTTGTGACTGAGTAGCTAGGTGTTCTTGTGGTACTCCTAACAGTAAGATTGGGAGCTGCCTCTGACTCTTTTGGCTGCTTTTGTGACCCTGTCCCTCCTACTGGGTTGTCCTGTCCAGCCCTGGTGTGATAGTATGTGCCTGGTCTTATTGCAGCTTGCTGCCCCTTTGGTTGATGTCTCTCGGAGGCCTGCTCTTTTCTGAGGGAAAGCAAAGGGGGCCATGGATGTGGAGGAGAGGGGAGTGGGGATGACTAGGGGAGGGGAGAGGGGAAACTGCAGTTGGAATGTAATTCATGAGAGAAGAAAAAGCAAAGAACATGGCTTCCTATAAAGGACCCCTACTACTTTAGAATCCTTAAGGGAATTCCAGTCACTGATTAGAAACAGCTCCAGTGCTCCCTTTCTTCATTTCTCCTGTCTTGATATCTCAGGTGTTCCTACTCTGTCCAGTTCCACTGGGGGAAACATGGGGCAGTCCTACAGGCACAAACTTTGGAACCTGAGTGGGGGCCCAGGGAACAGAGAGTAGGCCATCCTGTGCCTCTACGACAGAGTTGGTAAAAATGACTTTCTGTACATTTACTAAAGTTTCTCTTCCTCCATGTCCTCAGGGCATGTCCTCAGTGTCTTATAGAGCTCAGGGCAGGACATGAGACAGGTTCCAGGATAAGCTGGAACACTTCCCAAGGCCAAGTTGGAGCTCCTGACCCTCTTTACTCTTAGTCCTCTCCCTGAAATCTCTTTGTTCTTCCAGATGTGGGAGTGTACCCACCCAGTTCAGACTTTTCTAACCCCAGTATTATAGTATTTTTCAACTAAGTTCCAGATACCTCCATTCACTCTGGATTTAATGACTAAGTTAATTTATAAGAGACTCATACATACAACATTGTATCTAAGGTTAAGAAAATAATCTAACAATGTTATTCCTAGCTATTATTTTCCCCAGTCAGTTTCTAACCATCTAGCTATTTAATCTCTATACCTTTAATATGCTCAGATTATGAAAAAAACAAAAATACATTTTAAAATAAAGAATCTATTCTTATAACCTATGGTTACAGTCTACAAAGCCCTCAGAATTTACTTTCTGGACCTTGGAATCTGATGCCAGTAAATCCTAAGGAAAGACACAGAGACACAATGTTTCAACCAACAGACAGTCTCTAATGATGAAGAATCAGGACTCAAGTCAGATAGCTGAAGGTAAGTGCTTGGGAATGAACTTTCCCTGACATTTCTGAAAAACTATTATGTGGCTCTAACTATAAAGTAAATCTTAACATGGTCAGAAAGTCATGACTTAAAGTTGACGTTTTCAAGAAAATGGCAATGTGCTCTTTTGAGTGCTGATCTTTAGGTGCCAAAATTAAAGAACATTCACAAAATGTCTCAAATTTCAGAACAATTAGACTATGTATAGATAAGTAAATACATATACTAATATAATTGCATTCATCCTCTCTTTGTCTCTCTCTCTTTCTTCCTCTCTCTCTCAGACAGACAGAAAGACACACACAAACACACTTGTTTTCTTTTGAGACAGGCTTTCTCTATGAAGCCCTGACTGTCCTAGTACTCACTAGACCAAGCTGGCCTTGAACTCACAGGAATCCACCTGCCTCTGTCTCTAGAGAGCTGGTATTAAAGGTGTGTGCCACCGTGCCTGGGTACTTTTCTCTTTTTAAGTACATTTTATTTAGTCTTTGACAATTGCGTACCTGCACAGAGTAATCAAGATCTTAACCAATCTCAGGCAATTAGCCTTTCAGCCATCATTGGTGAAGGAAAGCAGTAAGATAGTTAACCACATATGACTGCTTCATTTTCGGTGTTTAATGATTCCTATAACAAGAGTGATATCCAAGTGGAAGGGCGCAGCATTGTCTTAACTTAGGGTAGCAGCTCACTCTCATTCCCTTTGAGACAAAAAAAAAAAGAAAGAAAAGAAATGGTTGAAACAATTTTTTTTTAATTTGAGATATTGGTAGGAATTTTACTATCACTGTTGCACAAACAGCCTTTATGATAGAATTATCATAAATACTAAATATGATTCAAACCCCAGGCTTAGAAGAAAATTCTGGGATGCTCCCCTGCAGCCATCTCTTAAGAAATACTATATGATTAACACTCTTGTTGGCCAAGGATAAAATCAGAATTCCATGTTCAAAATAGAAAATTGAGTCCAAATACTGTAAATGATGAACCTGGAGATCAGCAAGGTCTTATTCAAGTGCTTTCAAGTTCATTTTCCTATGATGGTAAAATAAATAGTGAAACAGATGTTTAAATAATTCTAAGGTGTCCTTTTGGTATTTTTACATCTTTTAATCTAAGCCATAATGTCCCCTCATATTATAGTTGATTGACATGCCTTTTCCTTTCCTGAGACTGCATAAAGAGCAGTGCGTCCCACAACCAATGGCATTTGTATTTAGTGGCATCTATATGGGACATTTTAAATAAATTATCTCATTCACTCCATAAGGTAACTGAGACAGTCAGAAACCCACCCACCCCCAGACAAACATGGAATTCAACCCATAGCAAAACTCCAGCTAACACTGGATTCAACAATAAGATCTAAAGTTTATGTACCTCAGCTGTCCAGAAGTGTCTCTAAGCTACCAGTGAGAAACAATCTAGCAGTTAAGATAATAGAACTCAAACATCTGGTTTCATTGCACTATCTCAGCTACAGGGAGAATGCCAGCCCCAGGCTGGTTTCCTTATCATGATGAAATGGCTGCCAAATTTCAGACCCCTTATCTTTGCATCCGGGGCCCAAGATTCAATAGGATGATTGTGTCCTTTGATGGTTAATTTTGTTTGTCACCTCAACTGGATGTGGCATCAACTGGATCTGGAATCAACAAAGAAATAAACGGTCACATCACCTGTGAGGGATTTTATTGGTGGGTCATTTCAAGTGGGAAAGCCCTTCCTAAATGTGGGTGACACCTTCCAGGCACGGTCTATATAAAAAAAAGATCATAAGGAGAAATGTTGGGGTGGTGTCTCTGCTTTGCCTTCTCAGCCTTCACGGGGGGTTCATCTATGTACTGCTATACTGTCAGAAACTAGCTTCTTCAGCCTTTCAGCAAAGACGGAAGACCAATGGTTCTCCAGAGGAGCAAACTGTAACTCCAGTGGTTCTCAACTTCCTAAGGCTGCAACCTTTTAATACAGTTCCTTCTGTCGTGGTGGCCCCCAACCGCAGAATGATCCATTGCTACTCCGGAACTGTAATTCTGCTATTGCTGTAAAATGTAATGTAAATATATGATATGCTGGATATCTGATATGTGACCTCTGTGAAAGGGTCATCTATGGGCTCACAACCCACAGGTTGAGAACCACTGCTCTGCTCCTTCAGCATCATAGCAAGGATGCGCCCATAAGGAAACATCCTGAGAAGGAGAAAGGCTTGAGGCTTAGAAAATGTCTGTTTCCCAGCTGCACTCAAATCTTACAAGAACCAAAGTGTTGATCTCAGTCTCAGATCTCAGTTCCTCTTTGTAGTCAGTTCCCGTACCATGCCACAGAGCACAGAACGCTGCTAACAGGGCCCACTGGGGAAGAGACTGCCAGGAGGACCCTGGGATCTTCTTTCACATTCCTAGTCCTTTTTGTCCTTCCACACAGAGCAAAATGAAGGGGCTCTTCTGGGCATTCAGGAGAGAGGTAAGTCTATACAAATTTTTTGTTTTGTTTATTTGTTTTGTTTTGACCTGTGCAGCTCCTGAGATTCTTAGAACATTTTCACATCAAGTAGAAGCTCTCATCTGATCTCTGATCTTCTTTTTTTTTTTTTTCCAGTCCACTTAGCAGGAAGATTTTTTTTTTCTCTACTAACCTAAGAATGTTATTGATGATAGCCAGGGGCTCTCTGAACCTCAGACAAACAAGAAATCTTAACAACAACAACAAAATTCATCTCTTGCTTGGTTGTGAAAAGCAAGGTAAGAATAAGACCCAGGATGGAGGACATTGATTTTCTTGGGTGCCCTTGTCCTCAAGGAATCAAGGATGTTGATTTACTTTAGGGAGCAGTTAGCACCCCTCAGACGTTGTCTGCATCTCACAGCACTACAGCAAAGCATGTAGACCATTTGATCTGTTTTCTCTAGCAAATGGAAGTTTTCCTACCACTTCTCATAAAGCTTTGATACAAGGCTTTGGTTTGTTCAGTTCTATTTTTCACTAACACCAATTTCTCTTTGAACACGGGCTTTTGCTGTTCGTCAGGGCGAGTGTTTGTAATGGGCATTTTTCTCGGTTCCTCCGTGGCTATCACCTTTCTTCAGATCTTTCCAAAAGAATCTCTGAACCATCTTGCTGTTGTCAGAATTGGGGAAAGCAGCCACTAACAAGCCATCAGCCATGGCTTGTTGAGAATGTCCATTCTGTGTCTGTGGGCATTCAGTGGCTTTCATGAGTCCCTTTGCTTTGCTGTTTAGTATTTATAAACAGTGTAGAGAGGGGGGCTTGTTGCTACACCTGATGATTTTACCTTTGAAAAATAATACTGTTGGAATGACTTGTTTTAAGCATGAAACAGTGGCAAGAGGTTTAGGGTACAATTCTGCATGAGTGATCATAAGAACCTAGACCAGTGGTTCCCTACCTATGGATCACGACCCCCACAGGGTCGCATATCAGATATCCTGCACATCAGTTACTTACATTAAGATTCACAACAGTAGCAAAATTACAGTTATGGAGGAGCAATGAAGTAATTTTATGGTTGGGTGTCTCCATAACACAAGGAACTGTATTAAAGGGTTACACAGGGAAGGTTGAGAACCACTGGGCTAGACTCACAGTCTTTACTGAAAAACCCAAAAGTCCATCCGGACTTTTCGGTCACAGAATATATGTATGTGGAGACTGTTCCATGTGAGCCCTTATATGAGGCATTCAGGCTGACGAACTTTGTAGCATTGACCTCCAAGAGCAAAAAGCTTCAGAGGTATAGGTCCACGAACACACCTCTATGCAAATGGCTAACTGCCATGATCATGTCCACACAGATACTGAGAGAGCCATCATGGCAAATCAAAGATTTGCAGAAATACAAGCAGTGTTTCGTATAAATATGCTAAGAATATCTCCTTATTTTTTTGGATATTTTCAGACAGAATCTTACTCTGTAGTCCAGGCTGGCCTTAAACTCATAGTAGTCCCCCTGCCTCACCCTTTCTAGTAATGGGGTTACAGACATGTTTTACCACACACAGTGTGTCCTTACTTTAATTACTGATTCATCTTTTCAAGTTTACTCAGAGCTCTGTTCAATCCAAATATCTATTACCTAAATGTTCTGCCAAAATCATGCTTTATGAAGATAATTACGATGTCATAAGGTATATTCATAATTTGTCGACATTTATTTTAATACATTAAAAATAGAATAATAGCTTTTTAGAAAACTGGAAAAATGCATCAGATGTCTTGATCCATACCCCAACCAACGAATATAAATAGAAGTGACAGATTGCACAGACAGATTTCATGCGCTTTCTAGTTGAGTCCTTCTTAGGGGAATGGTTTAGTGCTGGAGAGATCTCAGCAATTAAGAGCCCTTGTTGTTCTTCCAGAGGACTTGAATTCAGTTCCTAGCACCCACATCAAGCCACACACAGCTGCCTATAACTTCAGCTCCAGGGAATCCAATGCCCTCTTCTGGCATTTGAGGTCACCTGCACATAATTGGCATACAATGACAAATGCATGAACATACACATAAATTAAAAATAAATCATAAGACTAGCTAGGGTTCAGTTGTCACTTTTTTTCAGAGATCTATCCCCAAAGCCTCTAGTGGGTGCCTGAAACCACAAACACTACTGAACCCCATGTATACTGTGGTCTTTTACATATGTGCATATGTATTTATGATGAAGCTTAAATTATAAATTAAGCACCAAAAGCCCTCTAGTTAGGGTTTTACAGCTGCGAGATATACCTGAGGCACGTTATTTATAAATGGAAAATGTTTATTTTGGCTCCTGGTTTTAGAAGTTTCAATCCAGAGTAGTTTGGTCTCGTGCTTTGGGGTCTGTAGCAAGGGGGTATGTAGAGCACATGAAAATTTTCAATTCATACCCAGGATGGAAAAGAAAAAAAGGAAAAGACTGGGATCCACAACCTACTTTGAAGGCATACTCTAAACAATTGGGACACCTCCCACTAGACCTCACTTTCTAAAGGTCCTGTGACGTCCCAATAGCATGCTAGGGACCAAGACTTAATAGCATCTTGGCCTTTAAAAACTCTTCCCTCTCTCTCTCTCTCTTTCTCTCTCTCTCTCTCTCTCTCTCTCTCTCTCTCTCTCTCTCTCTCATTTCTGAAATTTCCCATTTAGCATTTTCATATCATTTAGCACATTTAGCATCATTTAGCACATCTGATTTGACCAGATAGTGCAAAGAGCAAAGCATGAATGGGTGTGGGGGTGTGGGGGGGAGGGGACTGCACCTTTTCATTTAAAAACTTCATTTTGTAATAGAAGTAGTAGTGCTAATACTTAATGTGTGTCTTTAGCCCCTCAGTGAGGGGTGGGACCTCACCCGTCTCTACCCTACACATCATTAGAAGGTGACAGCTTCTATTTTGTCCAGGTCTTGTGCAGGTAACAGAGCAGCAGCGAGTTCATGGGTGCAATGGCTGTGTCATAGCCAGAAGACACTTTTTTTCCATCTCAGAGGTTAAAACCTATCACAGTAATTTTTGGAACCAGGGGAGAATTAACTTAGTGTGGCCTGGTCTTCTTCCTTTGTGAAATAGGAATAAGATGGTAATGTCAGGTTTATGTTATGTAGCTTGGTAATTTTTCAGGAGATTGCAAAATATGACTACCTTGAGCGGAAAAAAAAAAAGAAACCTCCAATATTAGAAAGAATCCCCTCAAAGCCAAAGTGAAATCACTCCACTTTTGGAAATGTCTCTTCCCCACTCCCTCCACAGGATTTCCACCATGGAAATGTAACCATGGCAAAACCAAGTAAAAACAACTGGGAAAGTGAGTGTTCCAAAACCCTTAGAATGGTCCTTGTTTACTTCCAGCTTTATATGCAGTGTTGGGAGAAGGAAGGTAACCGTAGTGGAGTCTCCTGTGTATGAGCTCCCATGAGCACTCGATTTTAGTCCTCTGGGAAGGCAGAAGCCATCCCTCAGATGCTCATGCAAAGAGTGCTCAGAAAGCCTTATCATTTCAGGCTAAAAGCAGAGGCCTTTGTAGCTGCCCACAAACACGGGAGGACCAGAGATTTTCTTCTCCAAACAAGGCCATTTACTGAAATGCATTCTCCCCCTTTCCCATCCTATGCTTTAGAGCAATTACAAATAGATCAAAATGAGGTAATTTTCTTCAAAGTTAGCTCAGATTACTGAAAGGCCAAGGTTGAAGAATTATTGTTGTTTTAAACAAAGTGTCTTAATTTAGCAGGAGACGTTGAGTAGATGCTGAAATGTAGGCAATTCTGTTTTATCTCACACTGGTTTGTAGATAAAAAGGATTTTTTGTCACTGGAAAGAAAAGCTAGCTTAATCTTCTGTGCATAGTCTCAAAAACAGCTTTCTTTGAAGGAGTACGGTTGCAATGAACAACTCAGGTGTGTGTGTGTGTGTGTGTGTGTGTGTGTGTGTGTGTGAAGTGTAGCTACTTTTTATATGAGTATTTTGATAGGATAGGGTGTTTTTTTATTTCACCCAAAAGGAAGGATGACAGCCAAGTGGTTTAACTGGTAACTGTTGTAGGTGGTGATTAATATTTGCTATTGATATATCTTTTAGTAACGCTGCTGTTAATCCTAAAAAGCTGTATCACCACACAGAGACTAGGATTTGTTTAATTAACCTAGAACACAATGCTGGGCAAAAGTTATTCCATCCTAATCCTCCAAGCCCTCATAATTTCCTAACATTTAGATTTCCCACATTATACTTGCTTTTTGTGAAATCTTAGGTCCAGTCCATCTCTCCAAGTCCTTCCAAAACCTCTCCCCAGCTCCCTCTCTCAGCCTCACTCCTGTCTTTTCTGCCTCCCACACCTTCCTGTCCTCTGGCTCCTCCCTCTCTTCCTGCTCCCTTTCCATTGCTCAACATTGTGGCTAGTTGCTTTATTTTGGCATGTTTACACGAAGTTGAGACAGGTGATGCTTAGAATAAGTATCACAATGCAATGTCTGGATTGAAACTAGAGAGTGGGGGAGAGAAATCAGCATTTGAATGAACAAGGGTAAGGTGTATACATTTCAAAAGAACATTATACCAACAGGTAACTAAAAGTGCATTTATTTATTTATTTGTTCTTTATTTATTATTTTTTCTTTGTTTGTTTGTTTTTTGTTTTTGTTTTTGTTTTTGTTTTTTTTGATACACAGTTTCTCTATATAGTCCTGACTGTCCTGGAACTCACACTAGACACTGGCCTTAAACTCATAAATCCACTTGCCTCTGCCTCCCAAGTGCTGGAATTAAAGGTGTGCTCCACCACAGCCTGGCTAAAAGTACAAGGACCACACATGGAAATAACCTAGAACCCCTGCAGAGATGTAGCCCATAGCAGCGCAGTGTCCAAATGGGTTCCCTAGTAAGGGGAACAGGGACTGTCTCTGACATGAACTTAATAGCTGGCTCTTTGATCACCTTACCCTCAGGGGGGAACAGCCTTACCAGGCCACAGAGGAAGACAATGCATCCAGTCCTACTGAGACTTGATAGGCTAGGGTCAGATGGAAGGGAAGGAAGACTGACCCTATCAGTGGACCTGGGGAGGGGCATGGGAGGAGAAGAGGGAGGGATGGCAGGACTGGGAAGGGGTAAGGGAGGAGGCTACAGTTGATATACAAAGTAAATAAGTTGTAATTAATAAAAAATTAATTAATTAAAAATAAAATAAAAAGAATTAAAAAGGTCTGAGTTTGTCTTCTTCCCATATGGCCTGGTACGGAAGTCCCATCAGGGGGAAGTGATCAAAAAGCAGCCAGTCTTCATGTGAATAGATGAGCTGGGGTGTCTGGGGAGGGGGGCTTCCCTATTCTAAGGAATAGGAAAGAAGAGATGCCGGAGGGAGGGTGGGACTGGGAGGAGAAGAGGGAGGGGCCTATGACTGAGATTTAAATTGAATTAATTAATCTTAAAAAGTTAAAATTAAATATATGCAAAAAAAAAAACAAAAGTAAAAAAAGAGTTGGAAAGGAAACTTTTAAGATTGGAATTCTTCTCCTTCTGAAACTGGCTTTGAATGAAGCTCCCTTTGCACTGTGAAGGCCAGAAGAGTCAACGAAGGGCCTCCAAATAAACTCTCAAATAAATAACCATCTGCAGATAAACTCTGAAACAGTACATTGTCTACTTTCAAGTCCTCTACCCCTTCCTTTCAAAGAGAACATTGTACTAAGACCATTCTCTTCAGAAATTTCATTGCTCTCTGATGTAAGGAGTTTGGCTATTTGTGGTCAAGGGGGGGAAAAGGGTCACTTTGAACTCTGAGAATGTTCTGAATGCTAAGTCATGCTTACTGGCCACTCCTTCCAGCACAGTATACTTAAACCAAATCTTACAGCCAGCAGCTGTCATACTCAGAGAAAAAGAAGTTGGATTCAGTGTCACCAATCATCTTGATGCTCGAGTTGGTAGGAAAACAGCTTCCTCATCGACCTTGGTTATGACTCAACTGAAATGTGAGGTAATTTTAAAGTCAACTTAATGGATAGAAAAGAAATGAAAAAGATAAAGGACCCTCATTATAGGTAATGCTCACACTGAAGGTAGAAAATTGTGCTTTGATTTGTTAATCTCTGTATCCCTCTGTGTCTTGTAGTATACAACAAGGAGAAATGTCCACAAAGGTCTGATTCATCAATGGCATCACTCTGTTAGGTACCTTTCCCTCTGTATTGATTAATAAGCCAAAAAGCTCTGTAGGTTGAATTCTCTGGAAAGCTGGTTGGTGACAAGTGTCAAAGTAGGTGCCTGTTTAAAAGTCCCTGCTGTGGATGATGGAAAAGGTCAAGTGTAACACAAGCAACCTTTAGAAGCATTTGAACACTAGGAAGACAAAACAATCTGCTACTGACTTGTGTTTTCTGAAGGCAGGCATCCAATTACAGCACTCATATCCACGTCTCTTAGCCTTTCATCTTCCCAGTTCTTGTTGAGCCTTTTAAAAGGCATGATGAATTTTAACCAGTTTCAAAAAAAAAAGATGAATGATACACATTTGAGGTCTTATAAAATCACTTGGAACCTGAAACAGCTGAGTGGAATTTCAAAGGCAATGAGAGGAAGACTATAAAAGCAGGTGAACATAGCTGTTTTCTCACACACCCATTCTACTCCAAGCTCTGGGCACTGGCTTGGGCACTGGCTAGGCCACAGGCACTGTATACATTTCAGGGCGACATGAAACCACAGACTGTACTAGAAATCTAGCCTGGGCTTGTTGGTGTTTGTCAGCTTACTGCAAAAGTCACACTGGAAGAGAAAAACTTCCATCGAGCAAGTGCCTCCGAAGATTTTACTGAGGTTACTTGGGGAGTAGGGTAAGGGTCACTATAGGAATGTGAGTGACTCAAAAGCAGCTACATGACCAGAGGCCACCCCAACATTCATGACCACTCATGAAAGTTACATGCTGAGTGCTCCATGCATGACTTGCAGACAACTCTACAGGTTGAAGAATTTTTTTTTCTCTCCTGACAGTACTTACAATTTCTTTTACCATGGGGACAGACACTGTGAATCCTATCCCTGCTCTTTGCAGTGGTTGCACAAACTCTAGCCATACAAAGTACATAGCTTGGTACAATGACAGAGCAGAGCAGCAGCAATAAGGCTTGCAATCTTTGACAGGTTCCCCTCAAAGTGAAAAGCTTTTCAACTAAACACTTGGTGGATTATACCAGAGAAGCCATCCCAGTCTAATTTATACTTTGTGGAAAGACTTGTGATTGCTTAGTCAATTTCTTTAGTTTGCCCTGAGGCTGTTATTGTTCATACTCAAATAGCAATACCTTCCATAAAAAAAAAAATTTCAAATTGTCAGCAAAGTGGTGCTGGCACATGCTTTTAATCGCAGCACTCCAGTGACAGAGGCAGGTGAATCTCTGTGAGTTCAAGACCAGCCTGGTCTCTGCACAGCTAGTTCCAGAATAGCCAATGGTATACAAAGAAACCATGTCTGTCATGTATAACATTTTTTAAGATGTATTTACTTCATTTATATGAGTGTTCTGCCTACACGCATGTTAAGTGTAACATATGTGTGCAATTCCCACATTGGAGAGAAGGAGGAGGATTATCCCCTGGAGCTGGAGTTACCAATGGATCTGAACACCGTACAGGTACTAGGAATTGAACCAGAGTCTCCACCACCACAAAAAGAAAAAAAATGTGTTCTTAACCGCTATCAAATACCTTTTAATCAAAGTGTTTCCCAGGCAATATGCCAAAGAACCCCTCGTTTTCTGATCTGTGTGTACTGCTCCTGGTTTTCAGCCCCAGGAAAGTGTTGCAGGACATAGGAGCTGATTTAGGGACCTCAAGTACTGCTACATGGAAATAGAGTTCATTTTTACCTATTGATTTCACACCATGAACCTCACAGAAATTTCATTAGAACTCATGGTTTGCAAGTTAGTTTATTGAGAATATTTGGATGCAAGAAAATTCCGTCTGAACATATGAAGATTTGTAATTCTTTCTGATGTGGATGCTACCTTTAAATGTATTTTTACCTAGAGAATTTAATAGATGCGCACGGTGTGTTTTAATCATACCCATCCCTTAACTGCCCCCTTCTACTCTTCCCATAGTACCATGTCTCTCTTCAAGCTTCATGTCCTCTTTTTTATCCTACTGAGTCAACTTCCTTGATAGTTGTAAAAAAGAGCATTCTGGTTTTGCTGGTTCTCCTCATTATTTTTCCATTCTTTGCTAACTTCCACACTCATCTTCAGTTGTTTTTTTTTTTCATCCTGCTTCTTTAAGATTACTTTGTGTTTGTTTTTTTCTCAATAAGTTTAAAGTTCAAGGCCGAACCATTTGAGATCTCTTTTAACAAAGGCATTTATAGCAACAAATCTCCCTCTGTCCCTCCTTTAAGTGAATTTTATTAGTGTTTATTTTATCCTTATTGCCATTCATTTCTCAGTATTTTGTAATTTCCTTTTGCTTTTTTTTTCTTCTGTCACTGGTTATTTAGATATGTATTTTCTAATTCGGTTTCTTGCGAGTATTCCAAATTCATGTTATTAGCTTCTAATTGCACTCTTTTGTGCTCATAGTATATATGTTTCATGTGACTTCAACCTTTTTATTTATCTATGCTAACTTATAGCCTAACATATCGGTCTATCCCAAGGGAGAGTATACACTGAAAATAAGTAGGTACCAGCTGGGTAATATGTTCTACAGATGTCTATTAGGTCCCCAGGTTTATGGTGGTTTCAAGTCCTTTGTTTCTTGCTGGTCTGTCTATGACAGTATGTGGTGTATTTGAAACTTCCAGTTAGCCTTGTTGAAGCATCTGCTTTTTCTAGTAGTGTGTCCATGTAATCAAGACCTTATTGTTAGATGCACATCTATTTAAAATCATTGTATTCTCCTGATGAATGTCAACCTCACTTTCTAGGTCTGTGATAAAGACCATGACCAAAAGGAACTTAGAGAGGAAAGTCTTTATCTGGCTTGCACTTCTTTATAATAGTCCATCACGGAGGGGAACCAGGGCTGAATCTCCAGCAGGAACCTGAAGAGAAACTCAGAAGGAATGCTGCTTATTGGCGTCCTCCCTGTGGCTTATTTACTTTGTCTTTTAATGCCAACCCAGGCACTTCCCACAGTGGGCTCCGCCCTCCCATATCAAACATTAACCAAGAAAATGCCTCACAGTCCACATGCCGGTCTGACGGAGGCGTTTTCCCCTACTCTCCAGAATCATGAGAAGTTGTATTTCTGTCATGTAGGTCACCCAGCCTGTGGCACAGTGCTGCAGCAGCTCTGACAAACCAATGAAACCCCATGCCTGTCTACACAGTATTACAGGGAATCCCCAAACACAGAGGCGGAATGGCAAAGGCAAGGGAAAGCTCAGCTTGCTTTTTATTAGCAATATTCATTATAGTATACATAATAATCAATTATACATATCGTGTCTTATTAGTTATATTAATCATTATTTATTTCATATTATACATAATGTGATACATTGTACATATTATCTATATTAATTATTATTATGTACTCTATTAATATACATAATGTGTTTCATTGTGACAGTTTCACCGGCACAAATAATGTGTTGTGATCAGATTCGCCTCTCATCATCCTCTCCTGTCCCCATCCCAGACCCACTGGCCACTTCCTCCTCCCAATTACTGCCCTTATACCTTCACATTTTTTAAGTTGTACTGATTCTGGTTACAGTAGCATGGTTAGGAACTGTTTACACACACATGGGCAACACCACGGAAGAAGGTGCCATTCCCCATCCCACCACAGCCATTAGCTGCCAACAGCTCTTGCCGTGGGGTGGAGCGTCAGGAGCCTGAAGCCTCAGCTGCTCCATTTTGTCCCCTGTATACAAGAGTTATGGTATGTTATAGGTTCCTTTTGCTTACTGCCTAGGCTTAAATCTGTTGCTGCTTCTCCCATTTTCTTCCCGCGACCGCTTAGACCTTCTTCCTCTCTCCTTTTGCTTTTCCTATTCTTCCACCTTCCATAGCCAGTTTTACCACCAAGTTCCGTTCCGTAAGACTGGCCTCACTGTGTCTCCCACCCCTCTATCCCCGTACCTGCCCCCGAAAGCTGCATGGGCAGCCCTGGAGTTTCCCACGTTCCCCTTGCTTCCGCCACAGAAACAGAGACATCCCAAAGATGCCAAAGTCGGGGCTCGCAGACTGAAATGTCAACCCCACATTTTAATATGTTGACCCTAAAAGGTTAAATAACGTTTATAGGCTCGGGATCTATCATAAGAACACTGATAATCCCACCTCCCTTGTTTATCTAATTATTAAGACATTCAAATGCAATCAAATAGTGGAGGTATTTCAGCATTATGCTCCCTAGAAGTTTCCCATAATCATTTTTAATCTCCTTCTCCTCAGACCACGTTCTCCTCCCATTTCCGAGGCTCTAACAATCAAACGGTATTTCCTCGTGCCTCTGCCTTGCCGCCGCCACCTAAAAGAGCTGTCTGTTCCCTCCCGGTTATCACAGGATCTTCAGATGCATGAATAGGGATCTGGACTTGGGCTATTCCAAGCAGGCCATTTTGACTTAAATGCTTCTGCTCTCTCCAACGCTGATGGCTCTGTATTCCCTGGCAGCCCGGATTCTGCATTTTCGGGGCTTCCCTAACCACACAAGCTCGGGCACTTGCTACCTCTGAATGAAAACAGGTATGCCTCACAGCCAAGAGCCAAGCTGACTTCCAAAATCCAGGCAAGCAGTACACATTAAAATACAAAAGTTCTCCATTGCTTTTATGTATCATGAGGAAAACTGGAAGCCTCGTCAGACTGATGAAGGGCACTGAGTATATCAAGCTCGGGAGACAGCTCAGGGGCAAAGTGTTTACTGTGCAGACATGAGGACCTGAGTTTTGATCCTCACACAGACCACCACGTTTGTAATCCCACCCTGTCTCAAAATATTAGGTGGAAAAGCAATGGAGGAGATGCACATGCATACCGTGGCAATCTAGCATATAAAGAAAATGGGGGAAAAGAAAGAAAAGACAAGAGTCTGAGCACTTATTTATTTGGATGTGGGAACTATAAAATGCCTAACGCTGTTATGTAAGAGACATGGAATTCTAGCCCCAGTGGCTTACACAAACAGCGTCTTGCCTGGCTGAGCAGCAAAGGCCAGCTTCTAGAGTTAACTTTAATCTGATTATCCCCAGTGTTTACAGTAGAGCACAGACTCTGTGTTGGCTTCTCCTGCCCTCTTCCTGACTGTCCCAGCAACTTCTGCATTGCCACGTGACAGAAAAAAGAAAACCCCCTTTGTTGTCTAATTGCTGACTGCACGGCCTCTATCAGGGGGAAGTGAAAACTTTGGTGTTTGAGTAAATGTCACATTTCTGGAGTATGTTTGAATAATTGTGGGAAGTCATAAAACATGTAGTAACTCATGAATTATACTGACTGTTAATCACATCAAATCTAACTGAGCCGGGAAGAGACAAAAACACATTTTCTTTGCTCTTTTCTCATTTTACTCAGAATTTTTGCTTCAAGCCCACTAAAACCTCAGGACAGTGTCTAACATTTTAAAATATTGGTTGATATTTCCCGGCACCCTGCCAGAACTCAGGACAGATTTGTAGCCAAGATTACATAGAAGAGCCTCTAACAGTTTCCAACCTTCGACATGGGTCTAAGAATCACATGGAATTTTTATTTATTTACTTATTATTTTGTTTTCAGAGTCATTGACTATTTGAATTTTTATAAACTAGAAAAAGAATAAATTTTTTTTAAATTTGTAATGTATTTTAAATCCCATTTTAGGGGCTAGAGACTCAGCAGTTAAAAATGTTTTCTGTGCTGTCATGAGGAGCAGCATTCAGATCCTAGAACCATGGCAGACCACTCACAAATGCCTATAACTGTAACTCTAAGAGATCCACTGCCTTCTCCTGGCCTCCTGCATACACATGTTTGATTGGGTTCACGCAAACACACAGACACACAGAAACACACACACATTCATACACACATGCACACCTGCAGAAGAACTAGGAAAAGCTAGCATCGTTGATGAAGTTCAAAGGTCCCCTGCCACAGAATCTCCCTGGCCAAGTAGTCTTTCTGTCTTTTCAAGGCAGATAGTCAATTAGGTATGGCCCCACAGTCTGGAACACAGTTTGCTCTGCTCAAGGTCAACTGTATCCATACTTTCCTCACTGCTCTGACAAAACATCTAACCAAAAGCAAACAAACAAAAGCAAAGAAAACTTAAGGAAGGAAAAGTTGGGCTCACAGATAATGGCTTCAAGTCCATTGTCACAGGAAGGTTACGGTTGCAGGGTCCTGGGGAACCCAGTCCATGCTGCGTATGCTGCTGGAAAACAGGAAGAAGTCCGCTCAGCTCCGTGTCTCCTTTTTTATTCTAGCTGCACATAGAAGTGTGCGGCCCACAGATAAAATGGGTTGTTTCCCCTCAGTTAGCCCAATCCACAAACTCTCTCACCAACACTCCCAGAGGTTTGTTTATTAGGTAATTCTAGGCCCTGTCAAGATGACAACCAAATTTAACCACGGCATCAACCTCAACCCATGTAAATGTTAAACTTATCAACAACAGCCATGTGGAAACAACCAAAATAACTGATCAAATATCAAAGTACCCCAAATTAACCACTGGAGCTGGCATAGCATACTCCTTGTATGTTTTGTTGGATAACATACAGATTCTCCACAATGAAGTACATTCTAGAAATATGTAGCCATCCCTCAATGCCCAGGCAAGTAAGGTCATACTGAACACAAATGTGATGGTTAGAACATGTGCTTAACTGAATTGAGAGTTGCCCAGGAGGTTAGTAGACCACACTACTGGAGCTGACTACAGAAGGATTTCCAGAGATTAATCAAAGGGAAAGATCTACCCCAAATGTCAGCTGTTCCAGCTCACAATCTAGGGGATGGAATGAAACAGGGAAAGGAAAGCCAGTTAGCATAGGCTCTCTCTCTCTCTCTCTCTCTCTCTCTCTCTCTCTCTCTCTGCCCCCACCCCATCTTTCCAGGATACCATGAGTGAGCCTCTTTGCTCTGCCATACCATACCTGCCACGATGGGCACAGACTTCTGAAATTGCAAGGCAAATTAAATCCTTTCTGCTTTAAATTGCCTTCCTTGGGTGTTTTGCCTCAGTACAGAGAAACTGACTAACATATCTGGCTCTCCCACCAGTCTGTGAACTTTAGCAAAAACCCATGGAACACCTCCAGGCCATGAATTTCCCAGGAATTTCACTTCCTACCCCAACAGAACCTACTCAACAACCTTGTCATCACCAAGAGCTACTGAAGAAACCCGTGTCATGGAGGAAGCCCTTCTGGGGCTTTCCCTGATCCCAAACAGCAAACAGATGATCAAGCCAAACTCACTGTCATTGCACGCTAACAAATTAACTGTGCTCTGTGGAGAGACACTTGTCCTCTGAGTTACCAGTCAAAACCTGAGCGTCTGTGTCTGCAACACAGAAAGCAGCTTAAGGGAAAGGTGAAGGCTTGTGTATTTCTAAACGATAGCACTTTACAGGGCTAATATTGCCTGCATGATGAAGCTTACATTTTCCTTCTAGTTAAAATTTTCCATTCAGTATTAATTTATTCTCAAAAGTGTTTACATAACTATATTTTCATTAAAAAATAATAACAAAATAAGACTATTTCTCAATAACGTGAAACGCTTGACATTAGTGAAAGCAAGACCAAAAGCAAAAGGTGTGAGGGCAAGAAAGAGGAGGTGTGTAGAAAAAAAGACAGGAGAGGAGAAGGGAGGAGAAGAGGAGGGAGGAAATGGGAGGGAAGGGAAGAGGAGAAAAGGGGAGCAGAGGAGAGGAGAGGACAGGAGAATTAAAGAATGGAAAGGAAAAGAAGAGGAGGATGAAGGATTTTGTATATATTTGAAGTATATGTTTTTACTGGACATAATCACAAAGGAAGATATACACATTATATAATTACTAATAAACCCTTTCTTTTTACCTATTGCATGTGAAAACATCTTTGCTTTATATCATTCATTTGAAATTCTCAGAACATTCTTCCCAACCAGTTGATCCCAATTTCAGAAAATTATGCCTTCTTGAGATGAAATGCCATTCCTTTGTGTGTGCCTTCTTCTTCTCCTCCTCCTCCTCTTCCTCCTCCTCCTCCTCCTTCTTCTTTTTATTATGTTCATTTATTACAATTTATTCACTTTCTATCCCAGCTGTGGCCCCCTCTCTCATCTCCTCCCAGTCCCACCCTCCCTCTTCTCCCTCTATGCCCTTCCCCTAGTCCACTGATAGGTGCAGAAATCTTCCTCCCCTTCTATTTGACCCTAGCCTATCAGGTCTCATCAGGACTGGTTATATTGTCTTCCTCTGTGATCTGGCAAGGCTGCACCACCCCCAGGAGGAGGTGATCAGAGAGCAGGCCAATCAGTTCATGCCAAAGAAAGTCCCTCATACCCTTATTAGGGAACTTACTTGGATACTGGGTTTATGGGCTACATCTGAGCCAGGGTATTAGGTTCTCTTCATACATGGTCCCTGGTTGGGGTATCAGTCTCTGCAGGGCTCCCAGGGCTCAGTTGTTTGTTTGTTTGTTTGTTTGTTTGTTTGTTTGGCTGGTTGGTTTTATTGGCTCTGTTGGTCTCCTTTTGGAGCTCTTGTCCCCTCCAGGTCTTTCTATCTCCCCTTTCTTTCATAACATTCCCTGCACTGTGTCCAAAGTTTGGCTATGTGTCTCAGCATCTACTTCTATACCTCTATCAGTAGAGTCTTTCAGAGGCCCTCTGTGGTAGGCTTCTGCCCTGTTCCCTATCTTCTCCTGCTACCAATTGCAAATGTCCATTGCATTTTGTGTGTGTTCTTAAATACATAACTATTACCCACTTAGTCTGTATAGTGTTACTTGTATGTACATGTTTTCAGGGATTACTGTTCGGTGTTAGATAATCAATAGATATGCTCTTCCATGGAGAAGACTGCTTCTCCAGCTCTCAGCATCCCTTAGTTGCCTGTGGTTCTTTGTGTAGGTTTGAGGTACTGGGAGCTTTTGCCATCCGTGCTAGCATGTCTATTAGTATTACTTCTGTTCCAGCAATGTTTAGGTAGCCCTGTTAGTGAGATTTTATGGGTGTAGCTTCTGACATTTCTAGGAGACACAATCTCATATAAAACTCTCTGTTTCCATGGCTTATATGTTATTTCTGCCTCCTTTTTTACAGTGATCTTTGAGCAAGAGTTGTGCTTTCACTGTATCTGTTGGAACTAGGTTCCACACCCCTGCATTTTGGCTTGTTATGGTTTTCTGTAATGGTCTCCATCTGGTCCACAGAGAGGTTTTCTTAATGAATAGGGGTTACACTTCCTGTGAGTATAAGGACAAGTATTTAGGGTGAAGTTAGGGATTTTCTGGTTTAGTAATTCGGCAATACTATTCATTTTTAGAAGCTTATTTGAAAACTCTTTGCTGTGGCCATGAGTTGTTGGCAGAAAAACCTAGAGCTTAAATTATTTGTTACCAGAACTAAAAGGAAGTGACAGAAAGAATTTTATCTGCTCACTATACAGAAAAGAAACAAACATGACTATTTGTTAGACTTTTACATTAAAATACGGCTTTTGAAGTTCTTAAGAATCATGTAAGGTGGTCTTGTGTTTATTTTTTCATCAATTATTACCTGATTTACATTGAGCCTGATTCTAAAACAACTTAAAGACTGGTGTTGGCATTCAGTGTACACCAGAAAAGGGCAGAGGCAGGTGCCACTGAGACAACAGAACTATTTCAAGCACCTGGAAATATACTAAGCCCTCTGGTTTTGACTGACAGCATGTAGGTTGGTCCTCTGTTTTTTACCTCCCTCTTCTTTCTGCTCCTCATTTAATAAAGGCTGTTGTATCCATTTCTCCTCCCACCATTGGTAGTCAGGCGGTTGTTGTACCTTTGCACCAAGTCTAGATACCATTAAACTCTTTTGGGGTTGTTTATTTTTATACTCTTTTTCCAGTTCTCTGGAGGCATGATTGACATACAAATTGCACATATTTTGTGATGTTCTGACATATGTATTTGGTGAACTGATTACACAATCAAACATTCCTGTGTGGTGAGAATGCTTAAAATGTATTCTCCTGGAAATTTTCTGGAATATAACACATTATTTTACTATATTTTGTGCTCAGCAATCTAGCAGGGAGAGATATTTCATTGTGCTTTTTTTTAATTTGAATTTTCTTGGCTCCTAAGTTAAAGAAGCAGATAGATGGCTCTTATGTAGGTGTCTGTGTGTGTGTGTGTGTGTGTGTGTGTATGCAAGCACATATGGGTCTATATGTCTGTGTCTATGTCTCTGTGTGTGTTTCTGAAATATGTATTTAAGTCTATCACTTCCTTTTTATTGTTTGACAGCTTCATACACATATATAGTAAATTTTAATAGTTTTCACTATGTTTTCCTCTTTCATCATTCCCTTCCACTGAAACTTCTGTTTCAAACAAGTGCCTCTCCCACTTTCATGTCTATCTTTTTTGTGTGGATCTCCCTGAACTTGATTAGACTTTCTTGCCTGAGTGTGGATGGGAAGTCTTCATTTTTCTATTGAATTACTTCTGACTCTTTTTGTTAATTTACCAGAATCCCTCTTATTGTCGTTTCTTGTAGATATTTGCTGTAGATTTTCACAACTAAATATTTTCCAGCTATTAAGAAAAAAACAGTGTCTACCCACTGGAATGTTAAAGTAAGACCCTATTGCCAAAGACACCAGATACTTGATTTCTCAGATCATGGAGAAATCAAGTGGACACTCCTGGAAACCTCATCCTTACTGGCTACTGTTCACAGTGCTATAAGGCACTAAACACATAGCTACAGATGAAAAGTGATCCTCAGTCTCACCCATGTGTGAACCCTGCGAGCTATAACAACTGGATTGACAAGATATGGCCACTGGTACAATAGTGGCATGCTTGTTATGGTAGCAAACATCCTCTCTCTACTCAGATCTAAGGCCTGTTCCATGAAATGAAACCCATAGCTAGCACTCTTAAAGGGTGCAAGAACTTGTGGCTGCGTAGGACATAGGCTCTAGGGGATAACCCAATACTATTATTCTGTAAAATAGATACAGCATTAAAATAGTTTCTAATGACTTATTGCTATATGCATAGATAGTCATCTCCCAACCATCACCAGAGATGCTTCTCCTTGCAGTAGATGTCAATTACAGAAACTCTCAACTGATCAGTATATAGAGATGAAAAGATTATGGAGCATTTAAAGATTATTCATCTTTAAATGGAATATTCATATCACACCACTCCTGCGAGGGGGTGGAAAAATTGTAATAACCCAAAGTAATGGATAACATAAAGAAATGAGCTTTTCCAGATACAACAGGGTGTCTGTTTGCATGGACTTTGACTCACAATGATTTTAACAGTATTCACAAGACCTGGTCATCAAAATCCAAGCCTGAAGGTGGGAAGGTGGATTGAAACCCAACCATTAAATATGGAGCTACTGGCATTTGATAGCTTCTGGGAGATGACTCAGTTTTCTCAATGATGTGAGCCTGCTAAGTTGATTATACTCCAACGCAGGCCCCACTCCCAAGAAGAGCTGGGCAATAAAAACTTTACTCTATGGGGAAACAGGAGGAAGAGAGAGACAAACAGACAGACAGAAACAGAGACAGAGAGACAGAGACAGACAGAGAGACAGAAAGAGACAGAGAGAGAATCTCAAAATAAGAAAGGAACGGTGAAGACGATAATGGGAAGATTTGGGGCATGAGAGACGAATATATAAAAAAATGAGAAAAAAATATGTTTTTACTTTTTTGTTGTTGTTGTTAAGATAATTCTGTCACTATTTAGGTTCAAGTGTTTAAGTAGCATAAGAGTAAAAAGCTCCATTTAATGTGCAAAGCATAACTGAACAATCCACCAATGAAGATTATGCAGGGAGGTAGGTGGGACCAAAACTAATTCTAGCACTCAGGAAGTAGATGAAGAAAGAGCCTCAGCTCAAACACTGTCTGGGCTACTGAGTAATTTCCAAGTAAGCCTGGGCTCATAGCAAAAAATAACAGAATAAAAAAAAAAGAGAAGGAGGAAAAGAGAGCGAAGAAGGGAAAGAAGGAGGGAGGGATAGAAAAGATAGCTGGTTCCTGCTGCTGCTTTTGCTGTTGCTGGGTTGCTGGATTGCTGGGTTGCTGGGTTGCTGGATTGCAGGATTGCAGGATTGCTGGATGATTGCTGGATTGCTGGACTGTTGGTTGCTGGTATTCTGACAATGAAGATTAGACCTTCCTCAAGGAATCTAATGCCCCTAACCAACGGGAAGTTGATTTCACCTCTAACCTTCTTTCTTGCCTACCTAGTACTAGAGGGTTGGAAGGGATTGGGTGGAGAAGGGTGGTAGGTATAGGTACCCAATAAAGTAGCCAATAGAGAAAGAAAGAAAGAAAGAAAGAAAGAAAGAAAGAAAGAAAGACCCACCAAGTTAACTCATGAGTGCAAATTTTTTTCTTATATATTATATATATATACATACATATAAAATATAATGGTCTACTGGTGATATTTTTAAATTCTTAAGTTTTATTATTAAGATTAAAAGATTTTGAGTGTCTTAAAATAGATACCATACTGAGAAAATTAGAAATCAAAATGTTAATTAATTTAACCTAATCAGCAACATATAGGCTAGCTATGGAGTGTTTATCACTAATCCATAACTAAAAATGCAATGAAATGCATGAACAGAGAGAACATCATAAGAATTATTTTTAATCTTAGTAATCAGCTTTTCTCGTAGCCTGCCGCTGGAAAACATACTCAAAAATTTAAATGTGCATGGGTGTAACTCAAGGCTCTAAAACTGAAAAGATGAAATATAAACAATAAGATAAGTTTTTAAAAAAGAAAAGAAAGAATCCACCAAGTTAATTCATGGCTACAATGTTTTTCTTATATATAAAATATAATGATCCACTAGTGATCTTTTTTAAAGTTTTAAGATGTATGTGTGTAACTATGTTCATCTGTCCAGGAGTGTCAATGGAGGCTACAAGAGGGCTCCAAATCTTCTGGATCTGTAGTAAAGGGAACTTGTGAAATGTCTAATGTGAGTGCTTAGAACTGAGCTTTGGTCCTCTGCAAGAACAGCCAGGACTATTAACTCTCTCCAGCCCCTCTACTGATAGTTTTTAACCGTAAGAAATTTAATAAATGGAAATATACATTGTTCTCTTCAAACCTGTGTGCTTGCCCTAACTATACTGCTGCAGATCAAAGTATTTGAAGCACTCTACTTTGCAGACTGTACTTAGACATGGAGTGTACACACACACACACACACACACACACACACACACACACACGTACAGATCTGTGCACAAACAGGGATATACGTATTCACATACACACAGCTAGCCCTTTCCTTTAGAACATAATCTTGGTTTTTCTCTCTCCTTCCCTCCCCTCTCCCCCCCCCCCCAAAAAAACCCTTATTATCCACCTTGGTTATGCAATCTTGAACCAAGTCTGATACAAATTTCTGAAAGTACAGTCCTGCCTCAAAAATATTTTTAAATGACATTATTTCAACATGGGAGTTCTAAAAGAAAAATTAAAGTTTTTTTTTTCCCCAGGTTGGGAAATAGATTCTGGATTTCAGCTATAAGCCTCCCAAACACCTTCATTAAATATTTGTAGTGTTTTTGTTTTGTTTTTTTTTTTTTTTTTTTTTTTTTTTTTTTTTTTTTTTTTTTTTTCTACTCAGAGATTCAGGCAAGTCTCTAAACTTAAAACAAGCAAGCAAAAACCAGTGCAAGTCATTTATGTTAGGAATTGAGAAAAGCTGTAGTATCTTACCAGGAAAATAAGGAAGCACTCTAAGTCTCTCTCATAACAATTTAGGACAGAAAACAACTTCTTGTGGGCATAGTGAGATCAACTGAAATTCTCAAATGTTAGCAATTCTAAGCATAATTACTTGGCATACATGGCTGCATAAAAGGCAATGAAAGAAAAGAAGGACTTTTGCAGCCAAAAGGTTTGTATGCATAGGTTTGATTGCATCCATCAACCACGGTGTAGGCTGTGAACCCTTCAATTTTGTTTGATGCACTGTGTGTAAAAAGATTAAGATTTCTCTGTGTCTAAATCCCTCATGGCCACCTTCATTTGCTCAGTTTGAATAACATAGACTGGATAGCTAAACAACAGAATGTATTTGTCTATAATTCTTGAGACCGGAAGTCCAAGATGAAGGTGCCATCATGGTGAGATGTCATCAAGTCCTCTCCTCCTGGCTTATCCACCTTTTCTCTATGTCTGGCAATGTCTGCCTTGAGTGCACAAAGAACATTCTGGTGTCTCTTTCTTCTCAGGACATCGTGCTACCACGTGAAGATCCCACCCTAAAATGGTTTCCTTTCATCTTAATTACCACTCTAAAGGCCCTCTATACAAGTAGAGTTGTGGAAAGATAGAGCTTCAATACATGAATTGTGAGAAAAGATATTTATCATTAAGAGTTCTTGTTGTACCTATATATATTTACATGAAGCTGAAGTAGTCTGGAAATTTCTACTTTCCATTAACCCAATGAGAAGGTTGGATGTTGAGGTTGACACCTGAAGACACTGATTTCACTACATGCTGCTGGGGCCAAAAACCCATTTACCTCAAAGTCTTTGGAAGAAAAGAATCTGACAGACATACCCTGTCAGATTCTCAAGTAACTCTGGCACTGATGTTTATCTCCAGGCATCTACAGATACTTACCCTGTTAAACACCAGCTCATTGGAGAGTCCCAGATGAAGCACTGCAGATCTGTCTTTCAATTTCAGAACAAGTTTCATATCAACTGGCAAAATGGTGCCAATCAAATATTCGGTAAACATCATGGTTTGGGCTAACTATGGGAGGCTCCATCCCTACAAAGATGGGTCTGAGCTGCATCAAGAAGCTAGCAACTGAACAGGACAACAAGCAGTGGTCCTCTATGGTTTCTGATTCCAGTTCCTTCTCTGGTTGAGTTCCTCTCCTGACTTCCACAACAACTGGCTATGACCTGGAAGTATAAGATTAAAGAAACTCCTTCCTCCCACGGCTCTGTTGATCATGGTGTTTATCACAGGAAGCAAATGAGGACGGACGACAATCGTGGTTATTGTTTCTTGAATTCCTTCCACCTTTTGTCTGAAAAAGATCTCTCATTGGCCTGGAACTTTGCCAAAAAGTCTAGGTAGCTCCAGGAATCGGCCAAAATACCTCTCCTATCTCCTGATTACTAAAATTATAAGCACACATCACCATGTCGGGCTTTTTCTATGGGCTCTAGGAATCTGAATTCAGATTTCCATGCTTAGGAGGTGAGTTCTTTACAGAATTAGCCACCTTACCTGCCTACCATTCTTATTTTGATGGAAAGATTGTCTGGTGGCATCCAACCCACTGTTCAAATCACCCATCAAAATTCTGGGATCTCATAAGGAACTGAATCTAAGACATAAAGATGTGGAGTCATAGAGTTCACTCTGTACCTCCTTACAAAGATTACACCTGGAATCAAAGCTACTATTTCTGCAGCTCAGAAAACTGAAATTAGTTTCCTAACACATTCTTCAACCGCTGGTTTTGTTTTACTCTTGTGTAGGGTTTTCAGGCTGTAAATCAGCTATAGACCCTAGAAAGATGAAGAAAGTGGAACACAATAGTGTCATCACCAATTTCAAGCTATCTGTTACACTAAATAAACATATTACAATGGAAACCAATGTAACACTGGTCCAAAATGACATTTACATGGTCAGAATGCTTGTCAGGATCTGTATCTAAATCTAAAACAGGAATAAAACCAACTGTGTCTGCTCAAGTTTGAGTATCAAAGAGCCAAATATTCTTATGCAGACTTATAAATGTGCAGTATCTTAGAACATGAAAGCCATGTCGTAAAAGAATAGAAAAGAAGTGTTGCCTTATCACTGCCAATTTTCTGTACATGACCCTCTCTGTCACTGAAATCTTCAAGCACTCCCTATCAAATAAATAGCCTCATAAAATTTAAAATATATGTGTGTGTATGTACAAGCAAACCATATTTCTCGAAGTTGCATAAAGAAAGAATTTATTAGTTTTACTCAGCGATATTAATTATCCATTACCCTCCTACTTCTCAAAGATCAGTGTATGCACAGTAGATTTTAGAGAGAATGCTTGAGGAGAAATAGTCAGGACTTCCAAATTCTGAGTTATATTCCAACATTGTACTACCTAGAGGGGCCAGTTACGGGCCATTATGGATGCCGGAAAAACCAAGATTATGAGAGGGGAAGAAGACTGAGTCGCAGAGTTCAGAGTGAGGTTTAGGGTTGAACGTTTAAAGTAGCGGGCAAGAAGGTGGCTTCTAAGGCTGTATCTGCTCTATTCTTGCCCTCTGCATCAGTCTGCAGCTCCCTCCACTCATGGGATTCATGCATTTCCTGTAGCAACAAAATCATAAAGAGGGGAAAAAAATCATAAAGAGGAGCTATGGGTCACCCAACCCTTCTCCCTTTCTCCACACCCCCATCCTCTCATCCAAAGCTCAACATTCATATTTCTAGACTGAGAACATGTTTATAAAGATTTAGGATGCTCATTTGGGACAACAAAATGATTTCTAAAAATTATTTTATGAAAAAAAAATGCTCCTTTTGAAGCCATGACTAACCCCCTGAGTTGGAGATGCCATGCTTCTCAGAGGCAAGCATTTCCTTCATTTCGTACTTGGTTCTGATGTGCTGGTGCTTTGACTTACTCACTCCTCCAGGGAAGAAGAGACTGAAGAGACCGAGATGGAGGTTTAAAGTCCTTGGACAAAGCTCTTTTGTTTTAATCTCAGCTCATGCTCAGTGCAGCAATATAGTTGTTTGTTTGTTTGTTTTGTTTTGTTTTTTTAAGTTTCAATTCAATCATTCTATTAATAGTTTCTGAAGACGCAGTGTGGTCTGGAATATTTCTAGATTCTCACTATAACGAATTTTCTCTTGCATTTTTTTTAAGTGAACCTATTTTTCTAATCCTAGCATCAGAATTACTTGAAGATCCCTAAGATCCGTAGATGACTGCCCATCTCTTTTGGATGATGCTTCAGGAGTAGTTTCCAGGGAAACGGGATCTAGAATTTGCATGCATAAAGTTGACTGGAGTGTGTGCTCACCAGCATCACCTTTGAAAGAATAAGGACAACAAAACTTGGCAGAGGGAGATGTTGGACATAGTGCAGTAGCAATGAGAATCCCAACCAAGCCGACAGAGAGTAGAGATGGTCCTTTTTGATTGTTCCCTGGAGCACCAAGGCTTGAGTTCTCCTTCTCAGTATCTCACTCATCAAAAGTGGCCAGCTCTAGGGAGAGAACAAGACCTAGAGAGAGACCGCCTAGGATTAGGGCTCCATTTTGAGCAGGGCAATCAAAGATTATCTTTGGGTTCCCAGGCATCACTTCCAGAAGCTGAGGGGATGAGTTTCTATGGCTGGTGGAGATCTGAGCTTCACACCATACCAAGTACAGGAATCAAGGCAGGAGAACCTCTCAACATGTTTTCCAGAAACTTGTTGCCTGAGTCAAACTCATGAGTTAGTACAGTCTTCGGCCTTTCCCCTTCACCCTTGCACTCTGAAAATCATTTCTGACAGTCCTGTCAATACAAATAATACAAGGCAACTGCTGAGCCAAAGGCTCCATTTTGTATTTTAGAGATGGCACCAGAGAGGCCAGACTGCCTGCACTCGGAATTTCAGCTTAAAAGCCACTGCTGCAGCATGCATGAGACTGTGTACTCTTCCACTGTGAGAGAGAAAGCTACATGTCATGTCTGCAGTTTTTCCTTCCTTGGACAGCTCACCCAAAGCATAGTCACGTGCTTAAAAGAATCATAAATTTCAAGTTAAACGTATATGATCCCCTTTATGATAGGCAGCTCCATACGCTAAGTCGAGCTGAAGACAACTGAATCATTTTGACATGGGTCTGAAATAAAAGCACAATTCATGAAGATTCTCCAAAGGCAGTTAGTTTTTCTAGCTAATTCTTCAGCAATTTCTTTTTTATTTTTTATTTTTCATTAATTTATTTTTTATTAATTACAGTTTATTCACTTTCTATCCCAGCTGTAGCCCTCCTCCCTCATCCCCTCCCGATCCCACCTTCCCTCCCTCATCTCCTCTCATCTCCTCCCATGCCCCTCCTCAAATCCACTGATAGGAGAAGTCCTCCTCCCCTTCCCTCTGACCCTGGCCTATCATGTCTCATCTTCCTCTGTGGCCTGGTAAGGCTGCCCTCCCACCTCATGGGGAGGTGATCAAAGAGCCAGCCACTGAGTTCATGTCAGAGACAGTCCCTATTCCCATTACTAGGGAACCCTCTTAGACACTGAGCTCTATGGGCAGAGGTTCAGCAATTTCTTCATTCAAGCAATTTTGAATTTTGGTGACAGTTGTAGAGCTTTAAGTCTTTGAGATAGGAAAACTCAAATGAAAGGCACTCTTTTATTGCCCACCCGTGTGAATGTCTCCTCTTTCTCTGAAGGAGACATTAAAATGAGACTCATTAAAATCTTCTGTGTGTCATCATACTCAAAGAAGGAATACATGAGCAGCAGGCAAGAGGTGCAGAGTTATCACTGTAAGTGTACTGACATGCAGCTCTAAGTCAATGTAGCCCAATGGGCCTTATTCAAGCACATGAGATGAATCTGACTCTCATTAATGTTTTATGTATATTATAAATAAATTCTCTAACCCTTTTAATTGGAGGCTTTTGTATCATTTGCTGCCACTCTCCTGAGGCCCTGCACATAACATGTGCCCAGTGAAATCATTAATGTCCTCATCAGAGAAGAAAAATTGGCCAATGTCCTTCCATTTAGCCTCCTTGAGAACCACTGGGCATTCACTTAAGGCATCCAGTGCTTGGATGTGTTAAAAATGTAAGAAACATCTCGGTTTCACAAACTTACCTTTCACATTTCAGGATCCAGGGTCATTAATCTCCTCTTGAAGAACAGACATCAATGATCCACCTTTCCAGGGATAACTACCTAAGCTGAAAAGGAAACAAGCTCATCAGCGATGGCTGCTCACAGCAGTTAAAAACCTGAACTCGCTCTTTGGTCAGAACGTGTGTAGTGAGTACTAAGACAGCCTGTTTAATTTCTTATTCAGTGTTTGGACTGGTTTTCAGCCATCCGCTGACAACCACATCAAAACCATAACATTCATCTGTTTCTCCTGGGGGTCAAGCAGTCTAAGCACTGTACATGTACTTAAATTATTAATACAAACTCCATCCCATGCCCCATAGTTCTCAAACCCTTTAGGTATGTTAGAAATACACACATGCACACACACACACACACACACACACACACACACACACACACACCACCTGTGGAAGGAATCCTATCACTGGCAACATAAAGAAACTTGGTAGACATTATAGTAAGTGAAATAAACCATGCAGAAAAGCAAATACTGCATGATCCACACAGAATTTCAACAACAACAACAACAAAAGCCAAACTTATTAAAACAGATAGCAAAATGGTAGCCACCCGAGAAATAAGAGGTTAGATTAAGGGGGTAGAGGGACTAGCAAGATGAGAGTACCCTGATGGACCTTAAAGTGACATGTAATAAAGACACAAAGTTCAGAGAGAGAAACAATAACAGGAAGAGGGAGATTTTTGTCTTTGGGTCTGAGGCTCAGGAGGGGCCTGCTCCACTCTGCCTGCTGCCTTTAGACCACAGTGAGAGTCCAGGACAGATAGAGTCTGAACCCCCACGGAAGGCCTGAGCTATCAACCAGCACCCAATCCCGTGGCCTCTTAAGCTGGTTGGACTCTTTCCCTTATCCCAATGTCCATTTCCCCCCTGTTGTTTCTTCAGACACAGATTCAGCCACAGTCTCTCCAGTGGGAAGGTGTTACATTTACAGACCATAAAGAGTTGATTCTTGAGTTAGTGTGCACAGCTGGAAAGTCCAGCCATATGGACTGAAGAGTCAATAATGTTGACCTCTAATGACCTCTAATTATATCTGCTGACAGCTACAGGGAGGCGGTTTTTTTCTTTGAGTAAAGTCTTAATCTCAAGAATGGCACTGTTAAGGGTGATGAGGACCTTTAAGAAATGAGACCCAGTGTGGGGGGTCCTTAGGTCACAAAAAATATAGCTTTGAAGGTACAGTGAAAAGCCCACCCCCCAACACACACCAGAGTTTGTGCCCATAGAACCTGGGGAACCTGGCTGAAAACAGCATACAGAATTAGATTCACATGCGTAAGCTCGGGCCCTGTGCCAGCTTTCTCATAATAAGTAAAATTCAGAAAAAGGGCACCTCAGAAACATATCCACAACAGCTGAATGGGATTTAGATGTTCTACCTCACTAGGTTTGTACGACAACCCTGGCAAAGTATGAAATGCAAGTGTGGTGCCAAGTAACAGCTATCACTACACCTGCCCCAAACACCGGAGACACAGGCCACAGCTGCCTTGCACAAATGTCTCCTAGCATTTCCTCAGCCCTGGCTGGCACCCAGATGTCAGGTACTCTGGGATAGGGTGAGAATCCTTTAGGAGTTGTGCGAGAAGAGCAAGTTCCTAGTTTTTATTCAGACTTTATATCCATCTGGAGTGCGGTTGACAGGAGTTCTAATGGGGCTGCAGCCATAGCTGTTTTAACATGGTGAACACGGTTTATCCAAAATGAGCAAGAGCCAGCAGGGCTGGTAAAACACCATCCAGCATACTCCATCTGAGGCAGTGTGGGAGGCTCTCCCTTCCTTCCTTCTCTTTTATTTTGGCTTAAGCAAAAGGACGGAGAACTATGAATAGGGAATCTTCTATAATAAGAACACTGTAAAGAAAATCCCCCAAATTCTTAAGTTGTTTAAGTGTTGTGAAAGAGGCTTGTCAAGAAATTCAATCATTTTTGAGTATTTCTCAGAACAGAGACACTTTCAGAAAAATCAAGAGACCCTTATTCCCAAAACTATTGTGTACAGCTAACACGTTTTCATGAAAGAAAATTACTCCAACCAGGAAAAGACCATAGTTCATCCCATCTTTGACCTACACAAGACTGTTTTTCCCTCTCCGTGGAGTTCCTGAGAATAAAAAGAGATCCAAGTTATCAACAGCACATTCTGTAAATGAAGCAAGTGTCTTCCTCTTGGAGAATGAGCACCTGGGAAAGGGTTAACGCATCCACCATCGTTGAGTGAGCTAACCCAAAATAACCCTGTGGGAATGCTGAGAACCTGATGTGACCACCGAGTGCAGGAAGCCACAATTCACAAAAGCTGTTTGTGATCGTGCACGCCTCGAATCTTAGACAATGGCTGCATGAGGACTGGGCGTTCAAAGCCAGCCTCAGCCACAGAAAGAGTCTGAGACCATCCTCAGCTGTGTGAGACCCTGGCTAAATAAACAAATAGGGAAACCAATGCATGACCTCCCTAACAAGAGTAATCCTGACTATTTGTCAGCTAGAAAGAGTTCTGATAACAAGACCTTTACAAAGCTGCCTTAGTTTGTTACTATGATAAACATCACGACCAAGCGAACTTGAGGAGGAAAAGGTTTGTTTCATAAGGTTTGTTTCATCTTACAGTTGAGGAGGAAAAGGTTTGTTTCATCTTACAGTTGTAGTCCATCAGGAAGGGAAGTCACTGCAGGAACAGGAACTGAAGGAGAGGCCATGAAGGAATCCTTATTGGCTTGCTCCTCATGGCTTCCTCAGCTTGCTTTATTTCCTACACCTCCCACACCCCTAACCTCCCACCTCCCATAACCCCAACCCCTAACACCTAGCTACCAGTCCAGAGGTTGCACTGCCTAGAGTAGGCTAGGCCCTCCCACATCAATCATTAACCAAGAAAATGCCCCCACAGTCTTGCCTGCAAGTAATCGGACAGAGGCATTTCTGCAATTGAACTTACTCTTTCCAAATGACCCTGGCTTGTGTCAAGTTGAGGAGAAAAAAAAAAATGGGGGAAAAAGAAAGCAGAAGAACATACTCCAGAATGTGACCATTACAAGAATTACCTGGGGAACTGCAGTGTTCTGGGAATCCAGGAGGTGATTCTGAATGAACCATGCGCAGACAAATTGTCCAGCACAACTGCTTTTTGGCAAGGGTGGACTCAGGATGTGACAACTGTCTTGACTTTTCAGCCTTGAAAGTTTCAACAATATTTGTGTTATTTGTGTTATTTCATGAGAATCTTCTCTCTATTTTTTAAAATAGTTTCTCTTTTAATTTATATTTTACTTATGTGTTTGTGTGCGTATGTTTCTGGTGCCTGAGGAGGTTGGATACCCTGGAATTGAAGTTACAGGCAGTTGTGAGCCGTCCAATGAGTATGCTAGTGACCAAGCTCTGGTCTTCTGAAAGTGCAGCAGAAGCACTTAACCACTGAGCCACCCTTCTGTTCTTAAAGTATTTCAGAATGAAAATATGAATCTTTTGATATGAAGCCATTGACAGGCCTGCCTTGTGGAAATGGGACTCGGGCATCACATGCTCCACAAATCCCAGTGTGATAGCCTCCCCGCCTGCGGCAGGCTCTACACCACCCCAAAGCTCCTTAGCTAAGGCTTTCTCACACCACAGTGGAGGAAAATGTCCGCAATAGGCCGGATGCTCCCTAGGAGAGCAACTCCTTCTCTCTCTTTTTATGAGCGTGGTGCCTAGCCCAAAGCAGGTTCTTTGCAGCAGTCATTCATCCTCAGTGAACTAAAACCCTTGAGGATGGGAATTCCCTGTGCTATAAATGGGCTATTTTAACTCCCTTTCCTATCTGAAATCAAAGAAGGGCTTTCCACAGCCATCAATTCTCCTATGAGCCATTTCTCAAACCTCAACTCTGTTTGTAAGTATTTTGGGCTGTGCTAACCCCTCGTGTTTTCCGGTCTTCAGCTAGTACTCTTCGGGATGCTGTGACCCATTCCTCCATTTCAAATATCCTGATCCTTGTTTTCTTCTTTCTTTTTTTTTTTTTTTTTTTATCTCCGTGGTGTTTTTCCTTCTAAAAATTATGTTTCCCTTTGGGCCTCTTTCCTCTGACACTGTGTAGACCTATAAAAGTAAGTTCACACAGAGATCCTAAATTTCACAGGGAGCTCTAGGAAGGAAGTAGAAGTGTCTCCATGGCTTAGACATGACTCACCAGCCTGCTAAGTACTCACCATTGCAGGATCTCACTAAATTTCAAAAGCAAAAGTTTTGACAGCCCACCTGACCTTGTTATGAAAATCCAGAGGCTTGTTCAAATGTCAAAAATGCAATGAAGAAATAGTTTAAAAAATAGTTTGCAGACCCAAGAGTAACCAAGATAGCAAGGGGAAGACACATAATACACTCAAAATATACTCCAAATCCAGGCTACCTTAAAATTGTAGGCTCAAAAGTTTCCATTTTTCCATTTATTTGATTATGCTCTTGATGATGTCATATATGAGTGTGTGATTACATCATTCCCACCACACATTGCTCTCCCTCTCTCTACCCTTGTATCTCCCTCATTCCTTCCCAACTTTGTGGCATGTATATATGTAATACATATCACAACCTTTAGTGTTGCTCACATGTATGTGTTTAGGGCTGATCACTTGAGATTGAAAGCCTATCCTAAACTGATTCCCCCCCTCTCTCTCCCTCTCTCTCTCCCTCTCTCTCTCTGTCTCTGTCTGTCTGTCTGTGTGTCTGTCTCTCACCACATCATATAAACTTCTATGTTATTTAACTGGAATTTGTGTTCCATGAGTCAGGAGTTTCCTCTCTCATAGTCACCACTCTCCTCAGCATTCAACAACATACCTGGCATGTAGTATACTCAGTATTTGTAAGTAAATGAGTAGTTGTGACTAGCTAAATTGAAAGGGAGCATCAGGAGAAGTGAGAGGACCCAACTGGATACAATTGCCACCTTCCTGTGCTTCAGTGTATCACTGGGAATAGAAAGATATCTTTACTCAAAATTAAACTGACATTATTTAAAAGTTGTTTTGTTCTGGTAATTTTTTTTTCTTAGTACTTTTTGCTGGTTGTTTTAATTTTTGTTTTGTTTGGGGTGTTTTTGAAGGAGGGTAAAAGGAGAGAGAAAGACAGAGAGTATAGTTCTCCAATGCACAATTCTAAAATGAGAGGACCTGGTTGTACCCCTTTCCTCAGAGATGAAAACAGCTCAGACACAAGCAGTTCTAACTGAAGAGCTTAGTTATGTGAGCAAGATGGTTGGTGATGGCAGGAATTAGTATCTATGGGGCTTTCTATTAAACCTTCCACTAGTCTACCCCTGTATTTCCACTGCTTATTTCCACCTTCCAACAGCCCCATGAAATCATGTCATTTATTGTCAGAATGTTAAAGAATTTTTTTGATTAATTGAGAGACATGGAATTCCTAACTTGCTAAGTATTATGTGACTTGTCTTGTCAAATTTAATCTGCCAAAAGTTATGTAACCACTACATAGCTACCTCAAGATCTGGCCACACAAAGCCCAATAACAGCGCCCACCTAGTGCCCACTATAGGCTGTGGCAGGTGAGGCTTGTGCTGTGTCCTACATCCTAACCAGTTCTATCCCCTCTAAGCCTCAGAACAATCTTGAAAGGTATCTCTTTTGATCTCTTTTGTCCTCAGATTATAGTTGAGAAGATGAAGATTCAAGTAAGTTAATAACTTACCAAAGTTATACAGTATACTGGTTTGAATAAGAATGGTACCATATATAATTGAGTGTTTAGTCACCAAGGAGTGGAACTATTTAAGAAGGATTAGGAGGTGTGGCCTTATTGGAGTAGTCTCTCTCTCTCTCTCTCTCTCCCTCTCTTTCTCTCTAGATCAGGGTATAGCTCTCAACTACTTCTCCAGGACCATGCCTGCCTTCATGGTGCCATACTTTTGCAATAATGATAACCTACCAAATTTCTGAAACTATAAGCAAGACCCCAATTAAAAATGCTTTCTCCAAGTGGGTTCCATAGTAATGGGGACAGGGACTGTCTGACATAATCTGATTGGACTGCTCTTTGATCAACTCACCCTGAGAGGGGAGCAGCCTTACCAGGCCACAAAGGAAGACAATGCAGCCACTCCTGATGAGACCTAATAGACTAGAATCAGAAGGAAGAAAAAGAAACCCTCCCATACCAGTGGACTTGGGGAGGGGAGTGTGTGGAGAATTGGGAGGGAAGGAGGGATTGGGAGGGGAAGAGAGAGGGAACTAGAGGGGGGATACAAAGTAAATAAAGTATAATTAAAAATAAAAAAATGCTTTCTCTTATAAGGGTTACCTTGGTCGTGGTGTTTTTCACAATGGGCAGTGACTAAGACAGAAGTTGGCACCAGGAGCTAGGGTATTATTGTGACAGGCCTGACCACGAAGCTTGCTGGAAGAATATGGAAGACTTAAGGGCTTGGAATAGAAGAGCAGTTGGATGCTTTAAGCAGAACTTAGCGAACCATCATAGTAGGAGCACGGAAGATGGTGCTGAGGGTAAGGTAAATTGTGGGGGTTCATTCAAAGCATTTCAAAGAAGAACAATATTAGTAAATGGACCAGAGACCACTTCTGTGCTATTTTGGTCAAGAATGTGGCTACTTTTTTGCCTTGTCCTAAAAATCTGCCTGAGGTTAAATCGAAGAGATTTGAATTAATGGTCTTGACAGTGGAGATTTCAAGATAGCCGAATATTGCCTGGATTGTGTAGTTATTAGTTATGATTTGCAGATCTATAGTTAAAAAGGAGCAAGCTGGACAGAGAAAAATACAAAAGGTACAGCTTGAGGAGACGAGGAGCATCACAAAGTGTAATGGAGCCAAGTCCAGGGCTCAAGGAGATAAAAAGTTTAATGAAAAGCCTGATGTTAAATGTAATAAAGGGAGTTGGTGACCTCAGACCAAGATCCCACTCAGCTAAATTTCCAACTTGTAGAAAGAAATTGAAGAAAAAAACTACCAAAAATAGAAAACTAAGGCAAACATATTTGAGAGAGAGATCCAAGTTCCAGACCCAGAAGGCAAAAGAAGTTGGCAACTTTGACCACATGGCTCTGCTTTAAAGTGAAGACAGATGTGTGTCAGGGATGTCCCTACATGGATGCCCCAGGATGCCATTAAAAGAATCTCTGAATGAACAACCTGGGTTGTGCTGACAACCCAAAGATGTTGCAAATGCCGGAGTCATAAGATACCTGCCAAGGAGAGCCATATAGACATTGTGAAACCAACACAGCAAAGAAAAATGTGTTACAGTCAACAAACTGAAAAAAGTCAAGAGTTCTGAAGAGGGATTTGACATAGGAGATGGAGATCCGGAATTTGGAGTGTTCTCTGCTAAGTTTCAGACTCACTTTGGTATAATGTTTTGTAGGCTTAGATTTTTTCACCTAACCTGCTTTATTTAGGGTTCTTACACACTTATACCTCCTTTCCAGCCACTGACCAGAGGTAGGGGAGAAAGAAGTAGGTTATTAGGTAAAGGAGGTTGTAGACCTTTTTAGAAGTTGTGCCTCGAGTGTGTCCACTTTTTGTTGTCTAGATACCAGCAGTCCAGTCCAAATACTAACACAAAACAGCAACACAAATCAGCATGATTCAGCAGATCAGAGCAAGTTAGTGAAAGCCACAAGGCTCAGCTGGATTGCCCCGAGAAGTTCCCTGGAATGTTTCTCACTGCGAAGTTAAGTGTCAAAGCGCGAAGACCCACACAGCTATGTCAATGCAAAAAGCAGTGACTCACTCTCCACGGGATTCTATTTATCTCTTCTATTCAGAGTCACTCACAGATATTCTCAGCTGACCAAAGTCACACCCCTCCCACGAGACAGCTCACAGCAAACACCATGTGCCCTCTCACAAGTCTCCCAAGCCAGCCACCAACAAAACATCACATGCTCTCTCAATAAGACAGCTTCTAGCAAAACATCACATGACTCAACTGAGTCTTCAAAGAAACCAGAAACTTCCACTTCAGTGTTTCCTCACTATGCTCCCTTTCTTCCCTTTTGGAATGGTAATATGTATTCTGTGCCACAGTATTTTGGAAGTATGTGCTCTGCTTTTTATATTTTGATTTTACAGGGGGTTACAGTTAAGAGTCTCAGAAGAGACTGTGGACTTTGAAGCAGTCTTGAAACGGAAAGGCTGTGGGGACTTTTGAAGCTGGACTGAGTGTATTTTGCATTATGATGTGGCTACAAGCCTGTGGGGACCAGGGAGTGGAATATGCTGTTTTAAATAAGAATGGTCCTCATAGGCTCATAAAAGTGTAGCCTTGTTGGAGGAAGTGTGTTCTTGCTGAGAAAGTATGTCATTGGGGGTGATTTTTGATGTTTCAAAAGACCATGCCAGGCCCACACCACCTCTCTCTCTTCCACTCTCTTGGCCTGTAGGTCAGGATGTGGCTCTCAACTACTGTTCTTGCACCATGAGTGCTGCCATGCTCCCATCATGCTCTCCACCATGATGAAAGATACTAAGCCTCTGAAAGTGTAAGCAAGCCTCCAATTAAATATATGGTGTGTGTGGGTGTGGGTGTGTGTGTGTGTGTGGGTGTGTGTGTGTGTGTGTGTGTGTGAATTGCCTTGGTCATTGTATTAGTCAGGGTTCTCTAGAGTAACAGAACTTTCATGTATGGGATTTATTGGAATGACTTACAGGCTGCAGTCTAACTAATCTAACAATGACTATCTGTAAACGAACAGCCCAAGAATTCAGGAATTTCTCAGTCCACAAGGCTGGATATATCAGGTGGTCTTCAGTGCATGCTAGAGTCACAATGAAGTAGTGCTAGTGAAGGAATGCAAATGCTAGCATGGTGAGGACAACAGACAAAGAACAAAAGCTTTCTCTTCTCTGTCCTTATATAGACTTCGAACAGAAGGTATGGCCCAGATAAAAAGTATGTCTTCCTGTCTCAAAAGTCTGGGGATTCATCCATTTCAAGCATATATATATGTGTGTGTGTGTGTGTGTGTGTGTGTGTGATATATATGTATATATATATGTGATATATATGTATATATATGTGATATATACGTATATATCACATATATATACATATACATATATATATATATCACATATATATATCACAGGTGTGTCCTCTACTCCTGGATTGCAGTTCATTACAGACGTAGTCAAGCTGACAACTAAGAGTAGCCATCACAGTGATGGTGTCCCTTCATAACAACAGAACAGTGACTAAGACACAAAAAATGTAATTGGTCATCCTAACTCCTTCCTCCACTTCAGCACAGCTCTCAAGTGAAAAGCAATTGTCATCACCAATCACAAAACTTTAAGACATGCTTCTAAGAAATTTTGTCCTTGAGGATGTTCACCTGCGAGGTGGAAGTGACTGGAGGTGGAAGGGCTGTTGGACACAGTGAATGCACAATGTGTGCATTTATATAAACATCACATTGCATTCCAACTTATTCAATTAATGTGCACTAGTATTTATAACTTTGAGAAAAGATGCTTTTCACAGTTGAAGCCTACAAAGACTTTTTCTTTTTTCTATTTTTAATTAATGGGAGTTCATTTTCCAGATTTACCTTCCTTATAATACTCAATGATCTTTGGTATCTAAAAAGCTAAATCTCTATCTGGTGGTGGTGGAGAGGGGTGATGGCGATGATGGCAATGGTGATGGTGGTGGTGATTATGGTTGTGGTGGTGGTTATAGTGATTGTAGTGGCGACGGTGGTGGTGGTGTCAGAAATGGAGCTCACAACCTTATGCATGCTGTTGAAATTCTGGACTGCTGAGCCACATCCTCAGTCTACCCTCTAGGACTCCTATACAGTGTGACTAAGCATGAAGAATCCAGCGAAGTATTATATACCCAACAAGCAACAGTGACACTTTTCTGCATGCCTGGTGGATGTCTCCAGTATGAGGAGCCCTTGTTAATCTGTCTCAGATGCTTTAAGCAAAACTTTCAGAAAAAAAAATCAAGATCCTTATTGTTACTTTTACATAAATTACACCATTGGAACCCAAGAATATTCCAGCTGGTCTCTATGGTGGCTCAAAAGAAAAGAGAAGTCTCTGAGGCGGTGCATTTGCAGGAAGGAATATCATGTCCTGGTGAGACTCTCTCATGTTCTGCTGGGCTATCTCGTGTTCTGCTGGGGTTATTGCATGTTCTGGTGGGATGTCTCATGTTCCGGTAGAGCTATCTCATGACAGACACAACAGTCCACAGAGCCCCAGAGTTGTAAACCCTTTGTTTGTGATTCATAATTACCATGACGTATCTGCTCTACCCCCAATGCAGGCTGTAAAGCACTGATAAGCCCTTTAAAAATATCCAAGTAAATACAATTTATTACCTTAACAACCTCCTATTAATTACACTGTTGTGGGCAGCAGAGTAAAATGACAGCTTCCCAAAGCAATGGAGAAAGATGGAATGTGTGGACTTAAGTGACCAACCTCCAGGAGCTCATTCTACAGTAGTCGTGAGCCTTTAAGGATTCCCAAAGTGAGAAGGATGGAATGGAGGCCATACTGACAAGGTCTGATTAGACTCAGACTGATTCCTGAGAGAAACTTCCGGATGACCTCTCCGTGCCCTGCTCTTCCAAACACTGGCATCATATAGTTGCTCATTTTCAGAAGCGCAAAAGTTTAGAATTATCTCCAGCCCCAGGATGCTGATTCACAGAGGTCTGTGATTTAGCTGGCTTATGGGGATTTCAAGAACCCAATCATAAATTGTATATTGATCATTAAGTTATTTAACGCTTTATCAAAATGTTCTTTCTTGAAACCAAAACCCACTTCCTCTTGGCTGCCTCACATCTAGAGAATATGGTTAACACTATATCAGGAAGAACAATCATGAGGTCTTCAGTACATTTCACTTTAGTGGCCAACAACTGTCTTGGTGAAATTGCCTGTGTGTGCACAAAACAGAAACAAACTTTCATAAACATTAAACAGAATTTACTGGAAGGATATAGAGAGATTTTATACTACAGAAAGGGTGTGGCTGAGCTTCAAAAAAGGGCTGAAGCTGTGGAATGGAAAAAGTGGAGAGCTGTACCATGAGAAGGTAAGAGCACAGCTGGAGGTCAGACTGTCCAGGTTCAAGCCTCTGTGCTACAATGGGAACATATCTGATTCTGTTCTCTTACAATCAGATTCCAAGTACTGCTTCCCAAAACTATGAATGTCCTGTGCATCTCCCTAAGTGCTGGTCTTTCCAAGAAGTTCAAGGAGAACTCCCTATGTGGCCGAGATATGGGAAGTCTAGGACTCTTCACTTGTAGAGTTGGTGGACACAGAATGACAAGTATTCAAAGAGTGCATACACGTCAAATGTTGTTGCCTCTAACAAATACCCAAGCCACATGCTCCACTCTGACTTGGGTCAAAAGAATTAAGACAGCAAAGTCCTTTTGATTTTGAGCACAGCCTAGTGTGTGTAGTCAAGGCAGAGCCAGCAACTTTGCTTCAACTGAATTTTATGTTGTCTTAGAGAATCTAATGTTGTCTTTTTAACATTGTTTACCAGAGTTCTTTGGCTGCCCTGCTGATTTGCATCACCTTAGGCCTTTCATCTTATCTGGAAAGTCAACAACCACATTCTTGGACACTGGTCTATCTGCGGGGTTCATCGGCCACTGTATAACAAAGTATTGAAAGCAAAGGGCAATTGCTACACACGCCATCTTTTATTTTCACTATAGTAGGCCCCAGAGAGGCACATCATTTTGTAACTCCCTCCCCTTCAGTTTATGAGTCTCTTCCAGCAATAAAACACAACAAAGTTGGTGGGGCATCACTCTATGATCCCATGAAACTTTTTATCCTGAAGGAGGGGGATCTCTGACAGTGAGCCTGAAGAACTAGGCTGTGAAAGCCTGTGACACAGACATGTAACAAAGAATGTGAGTAACCTCTAGGGGCTGAGAACACCAGCCAGCAAGAAAATGTGACTTTCACTGCTAAAACTATAGAGAGCTGAGTTCCACATCCACTCCCAGGAGCTCAGAGACCAACTGCAGCACTGTGACCAGCTGGATTTCAGCCTGTGAGGCCCTGAGCAGAAAGCTCATTTAGACAGTGCCTAGATCCCTACTCTGTAAAAACATATGTAATGACGAGATGTTACTTTAAGATACTAAGTTTGCAAAACATTTATATCCTACCCACCTATTCCTTTAACTTCCATGTTCCTCTCCACCCCCGGTGTGCTACAAACTAATTCACCAGGGTACGAGAAACAGAAGTAATATTTATGGAGTAGCCATGATTTATCTTCTTTAATCCCAAGAGGTAGGTGTTACTATACTCATGCTTACTTTTCTTATCTGAAAATTCATTATAGGCTGCATTATATCATCGTATACATACATTCATTGGTTTAAGCCCTAAACCCACACTGGATGAATACAGAGGTAGGGTCAAAAGAAGAGATAACAAAGATTAAATGAATACACAAAGGTCTAATAAGACTCGTGGTCTTCTTAGAAGAGGGAGAGATACAAGCAAGGCCATGTAAAGAAAAAGTCATCTGTAGCCAGAGAGGGGGCCACATAAGAAACAAGTTGTTGCTACAGTGTGTGTGTGTGAGAGAGAGAGAGACAGAGACAGACTGACAGACAGAGATACAGAGACAAAGAAAAAAAGATGGAAAGGCAGAGAGAGCAAAGGAGAGAAAGATTATTAGATTGTCTTACATACTATGATCTGGGTACAATGGCTGACTATACACTGAAGAGGATGAGAATGTCCTTGCTGCTTGGTTCACAAAGTTGTATAACTCAGTAGTTCCAATTCAATGCCCAAAGCCTGGAGGATCCTGGAGAGCTGCTAATGTCCAGGCCATGTTGGAAGGCTGAAGAAGCTAGATTCCCATGTCAGGAAAAGATGGTGGCGGTAGCAGCAATAACAGAGGAGATGCACTTACCAGCAAGAAAGCTAGGAGACAGCAGGAACACTGTCTGTCCCTTGGACCTTTTTATACCTGGGCCACTGTTGCCAAAAAGTATTGCCCACTCTGGTGGGGGTCTTGTTTCCTCAGTTATTTCTTCCAGGAAGTGCCCTCAACAACTTACTCAGAGTTGTATATCTTAGTTGATCTCAAGTCAAATCAAGTTGACAACCGAGCTTAACCATCACATAGCCTAAGCAAAGTAATGCATTGTAGTTACTATTTGAACCATGATTAATTATTAACATAAACATGAGTAGAAATCATGCCATCATTGCTTACTTCTTCCTTTTTAATCTTCAGTATAATAGATATTAAACATGAGGGACTATAGCACTGAGTCTTATTTCTCTTTAGCTTGCTCCTCCTTATGGCAGTCCATCTTCATTATCAAACATATTCTTAAGACGGGGAGTCAGAAGCATATTCGAGCTTAACTAGTAGATCCAGCCTCATTTGGATACTGGCAAGATGACTGTTCAATGCTCTCTAATTTTCCAGGACTCTAACTTCTCTGTTCTTGAGTGACTGTGTGACATTTTGAAGTTAAAATCTTAAGCTGACCCCCCTCTGTGACTCCTTTTCCTTCTCTGTATTGAGGAGGTGATGATGCCTACCTCACAATGTCACACCGATGGAAAATAATCTCAGCAAAGTTTAATAATGTACACAGTGTACGCCTAATAAACGTTAGGTGCGCTTGTTATGGTTAATGAAAAAGGACTTAACGATCTCTAAGCGGCTCAGTGAAACTCATCATTGCCTGAAAAAAAAAAAGATTGAGCAACATCCTTTCATATTTGACGAATATTCCAAACAGTTTATAAAATTTATATCCTCTTGTCACAAAGTAACTCACCAACCATCATTTTCTATCCACACCCCTAGGCTTACCATCGCCCCCACACACACCACACACACACACACACACACACACACACACACACACACACACATACACACATACTACCGTGCTTTAAATCTACTGAGGCCACCCACAAACTCCCCAAGCCCATGCACGGGCCTTTCCAGGGAAACATTCACAAAGAACTCTTGCATGTCTTTATGCCCCACGAGTGTGGTACTACCTATGCTCTGGCTCTGAATTATCTTGTCAGGGGTGTGTTTATAACAGTGTTGTAAGATAGCATTGTTGAAACGGCCCTGAGCAGTGAGAAGGCTCACCTGCCATCCAGTGCGATAGCGATGTCTTCCCCCAAGTCAGACAGCAGCGTAAGACTACAGCCGCGGCACATGCCTGAGCAAGGGGAAGCCTCACCTGCCATCCAGTACAATAAAGATAAAGTCTTCCCCTGGTCAAAGGGCAGGTGTGCATGCAACCCATCAGTAATGGTTCGGTCCCCTAAAGCAAGGTTCCTGGAGGTGATTAGGCTTACTAATCTAATATATACCAATAACTAAACTCCTGTTGCAGGCAGTTGGCAACTGACAACAAAAAAGAAGCCTCAGGCTTTTATAGTTTCCTTAGTTACTAACCACAGCTCTATCAGGATAATAACGTCTTTACTTAATGAACGCTTTGCTCAAATAACAAAACCCACGTTTCAGGGAACTAGAGAAATGGCTCAGTGGTTTAAAGCAATTGCTGCTCATGCAGAGGACATGAGTTCAGTTCCTAGCATCAACATGGTGGCTCACAAACCACCCCTAATTCCTGTAACCCTCTCTCATGATCTCACCAGGCACACACATTACACATAATGCGTGCCAGCAAAACTTTATACACACTGAAATAAATAATAAAGTTTTGATAGGAAACTTTTTTTTCCTCAAGGCAGGGTTTCTCTGTGTGTAGCCCTGGCTGTCCTGGATCTTGCTTTGTAGATCCCCTTGCTCAGGCATGTGCCATGGCTGTAGTCTTACGCTGCTGTCCGACTTGAGGGGAGACATTATCACTACTGCACTGGATGGCAGGTGAGCCTTCTCACTGCTCAGGGCCGTTTCAACAATGCTATCTTACAATACCGTCTATTACAAAAACACCCAACAAGATAATTCAGAGCTCACCTCAAACTCACAGAGCTCCACCTGCCTCTGCTTCCCAAGTGCTGGGATTAGTGTGAGCCACCACATCTGGACTGATAGGAAACTGTTAATAACACACACGCAGAGAGAGAGAGGGTCAAAGTTAAGGGGCTCCCTACGCAGACCGTCAGGCCTTCCTAGTCTAGTTTTCCGCACCTCCTTCAGGCTATGAGGACTCAAGGCATCATACACAGCTGGCTTTGTGCTCAGGGAAGAAAGAAAGAGGATTTCTGTTTCAGGAGATGAAAATCTCCTTGAGTGACTTACAACAGACTCTTCTTCCCATCTCATAGCCCCAGCCCGGGTACACAACGTCCACCCACCTCCATTTTTTAAACTGTTTGCTGGGATATGACGTGGCTGCTTTTGTCTACAGTTGATCAGTAACAGCTTTCAGGAAGGAGAAAATAAAATTAAAACTTGAAAACTGACTTTAAGATTTATAAGTCTGTCTAGGAACCTGGAGAGTTCGTTAGCATTGCCATTGGTCTCGGATTTTCTTCCTCCATTCATCCAGTCATCCAGCCATCTGTCTATCCATCCATCCCTGAAGAATGCATTCAATGTCAAGGACATTCCAGGCATGGTTTTAATTACTGAGACACAACACACACATGTGAACAAAATAGAGTCTCTGCTCCCAGGGAGAATACATTCTTCTGTTTCTTATGAATTATTGTTTAGTGCAGCAGTCTGGGACTCTGAATTGATGGTTCTCAACATGTGGGTTGCAATCCCTTTAGGGGTTGTTTTTATATATATCAGATATTTACATTATAATTCATAACAGCAGCAAAATTATAGTCATGAAGTAGCAAAGAAAATAATTGTATGGTTGCTCAGCATGAGGAACTATATTAAACATTCTCAGCATTAGGAAGGTTTAGAACCACTGCTGTAGACACAAAGAACCACCACGAGAGATATGGAGATGATGGAGATGAGAGGAGAGAGGTAGAAAGAAGGGAGAGTGGAAAAAGGGAGGGAGAAAAGAAGGAAGGAAGAAGAGAGAAACAATCAATTCTTTTTACGAATTGACTCAAGTAGTTGCTTTGAGGAAGGCCAGAAGATTAGAAACCCAGGCCATGGCCAGTAGAAATTGTTCTGAAGTAAAATTCTTCCGATATAGGAAACCTCAAGGCCCCTCCTCAAGACTTTCATGCAGTTGTATACATAAGTCCCTTACTAAGGATAATCTCATTTATTTAAAGTCGATTGTAGATTTTATCCACATGTACAAAGCACCTTCAAAGCAACCCCTGCCTGGTTCAGTGTGTGACTAAATCACCAGTAATCACTGTAGTGTAGCCAACTTGACACGTTAACCTGCCCACCACACATGCTTTTCTGACCCACTGAGTCTCCCAGCAAGCTTTTGGAGCTGGGAATGACGCTCTTACAGACACGTCAGCCTATAATCCCCACAGAGCTTCACACAGTGCCTTGTGACTAATAGATGTCCAAAAAATGTGCACCACTGTATCCCTTAAGCCCAACTTTACAATGTGCTGTGTCTGCATGTCTCAGAATGAGAGGGAAAAGCTCAATTCAGAGAGGATCAACCAGTGCCGAAGAGTGATCATGAATCATAAAATACAGGAGCCAAAGTTCCTCAGTCAGCTGGATAATTCTGAAGACTGTTCTTCGAGCCACATACTCCATCTTGACTCTGGATGAGATTCCAAACTATGACACCCATGCCAAGGAATAACATTCCTCAAATAAAAAGGAAAGAAAGAAAGAAAGAAAGAAAGAAAGAAAGAAAGAAAGAAAGAGAAAGAGAGAGAGAGAGAAAGAAAAGGAAAGGGAAGGAAAGGAAAGGAAAGGAAAGGAAAGGAAAGGAAAGGAAAGGAAAGGAAAGGAAAGGAAAGGAAAGGAAAGGAAAGGAAAGGAAAGGAAAGGAAAGGAAAGGAAAGGAAAGGAAAGGAAAGGGAAAAAGGCTACCAGTCCACTCTGGACCTTTTTTGGGAAATGAACTTAAGCCTGTGGCTTTAGAGGCTTCATATTTTCCCATCTGACTCGTATCTTGGGCCATTTGATCTGCTTCTTTCCATAAAGCAGATGCTGCAGAGAGATTGCACAGGGAGCCATGGGCCAGAGCCAGACCTCTGATCTGCATGTGTCTCTGCCGGCCACCCATGCAGTGCTGGGTAAGATGAGGCTCCTGTGACTCAGAATCTGGCATTCCCAAGCATTCCATATACCTGATCTCTTCCATGCCACACCCACACCTCAAGGGGCAAAGCATTTGTAAGCATGCTCTCATGCTATACAGATGCTGGATCCATAAAGAATGTTGGATAAATGATCCTCCGTGTACTGTCAGTCTAGCTGTACTCTCAGGCTTGGCCTTCTGCATCTAAGAGAAATAAACAAATAAAAGTTCAGCCATTAATTGAGACTTATTCTAAGCCCAGCACAGAACAGGGTTGTTATCCACTGGAAAACCTTAAATACACATCACTCCATGTAAGACACAAGAGAATCTGAAGACAGCTCTAATTGGGAACATGGGTTGGAGGCCTAAGAAAAGGTAAGGCATAGACTCCTTGGGAGAAAATAGCCAGTTCTTCCACACTTACCAGTTGAAAGCCGATACTGTCTGAAAATGGAATGTCCTCCCAACACAGTCTCAGTTTCAAGTGCTTAGTCCCCAACTGCTGACACTGTTTCAGAAGGTTGTGGGGCCTGGGGCCTGTGCGTTGGGAGCCAGAGACATATATACATACATAAACATATACATGTATAAAATTCTATCAGATTTGTTGCTTTCGAGAACCCTCACCAGTACACAATACCTTCAATTAAGGATTTTTTTTCTTGTTTGCTTCACACCAAATCTTCCTATTCACATGCTAAAAAATTAATTAAAAGAGAGGCAGAAATGTTAAGTTATGCTAATGAGAGCTGCAGGTTATTGAAAGCCACTGTTTTCTCCTGGTGGGCTCTTAATGTGTGGTGCTGTAGGAAGTAGAGAAGGCTGATGAAAGTTGCCCTGGTCTTTGTACAGGCCAACCTCTAAATAATTAATATATACATATATGTATGTGTGTGTGTGTGTGTGTGTCCTTGTATTATAACCCTTCATGCTTGGATACAAAGAAAAGAAAGCAAATGACACTCAAGAAACATAACAGCATTAATGAACTGTTGGTGTTAAGTGAATGGTGAACAGTGAATGAATGGATGGCTACATGGATGGATGGATGCATGCATGCATGCATGAAGAGGTGGCTGGTGGATGAATGAATTTTTGAGGTGATTGAGGCTATGAAATTTATAAAGCAAAATTATACAGCAATGCAAATAATACTACCAAAAAAATCTAAAAGACAAGCTGACAAGAAGAGGGGAGGGAATCATGAGCTCCAACCCCTAGCTGAGAAGCTACTGGTAGTTCACTGCTGTTAGAGGAGGGATAGTCCATTTTCTTTAAAGGAAATGGCTCCACACTCATGCAGACATGAGCAACATTAATTGAACTCAGTGAGTTATTAAAAGCAAAAAAGAAAAAAAGGAGGACATGGAATTGTGAGAGGGTTGGGGTAGATCTGAGAGGAACGGGTGTGAATATGACCCATGTACATTGTTAGCATGTATGACAGTCTCAAAGAATTAATACAAAACAGCATATCAGCAAAAAAGTCAAGCTGAAGTAGTATTCACAAATCACATATCTGACAAGGGCTTTTGGATCAAGAGGACTTGAAGAACTAAGACTCAAGAATGAAATGATGAACAACCCACTTAAAAACAGGCAATGGCCTGACCAAAGTCTTCTCCAAATAAGATAAACAAGTGGACAGTGAAAGCACATATCAACATATTGGACAGCACTGGACAGTAAATAGACAGTGAGATACTCTTTCACATAACTAGCTTGGAAATACCCAAAGAGACTGACAGTAAGTGTGCGCCTACAGACTTGAGACATGAGGACACTCCCTATGCTGCTGACAGGACCGTGAACTGCTTGGTCACTCATGATGGCAAGAATGATCCCTAGTTAGAATTTCCCGGGATGAATCCTATATAATGTAAGGGGGGGGGCCAAAAATATGTTAGGTAGTTCTCTTAACTGTAACCCAGGTTACCACAAGGTTTCTGGAATGATAAGGCTTTATCTACCACTGAAGTAATTCCTAAAAAGAAGCCACAGTGTCAAATGCATCCAGGGAAGTTCAACCTCAGGAAAGAGATTTATTACGTGGGGGATGGATTAACACAAAACCATCATTTAAGACAACAAGTAACCTCCCAAACCAGGCATATAATTGCTGATTCTTCCAGTTGAAAGGGAACTCGGAGAACATCTATTTACTATACAAAGTATTTCACCTGAAACAAATGTTCCCACAATTGGCATATGTGTTTCCTGTTCTTGGAGATACAGTTAAACTGACCATCTCGATGTCATTACCACATGGGCCCATCCTGTGTCCCTTATTGTCCCTTATTGTAGCAAAACTGACTTGTGGGTATGCTGAAGCAGGGGAAAAAGAAAAAAAATATAAGGCCCCTGTCTTAGTGATAAGCTACAAAAGGGCTCAGAGAGCATTACTTTTAACTCAATACAAAAGCACTTCTAAATTACCCTTGGGAGACTGGTCTTGGTCACAAGGTCCTGCAGTTACTGAAAGCCACCCTCACTGTAAACCAACCTTTTTTGTTGTTCTAATTAAAACAGGAAAACTTTTATAAAATGCCACATGCTTCTCTGTCTTTCGTAATAGCAAACAAGTAGGAAGATATGTTGAGAAGCCTAGTGACTCAGGGAGTCTCAGCAATATTCATGAGACTCCATTCCTTGCTGACCTCACGTGACTAAGACTGTTAGAGTTTTAGAATCCTTTGGCTTCTCTGTTGCTCCTTTCACTAGGACACCTCAGTGCTTGGGTTTGTCTCCCTCTTGTCTGCTGTAGGTGTAATTCCCAAAGAGCAAAATTGCTGACAGCAACTTGACTTTAATTCTAGCCATAATCTTCAACAGACTAACCCTGATGTGCCATGGTTTAACACAACATTTTCCACTTCATGCTGGAACAGAAGTGAGATGTATTCAGTAGCAAGTACACTCTTAAACACCAGCCCTGTCTTGAGCTAGCAATATGCAGTCGTCCCCTAGTAATGCTAGGCCATAGCAACAAGCCTCAGTTCACGGGCAACCAGTCTCCCCAAGGTAAACAGTGTGTGTCACAGTTGTGTCTTAGAGTTTTCATGCCCTGTGTTGACCAAACAGTCATCTGTGTCTTCTGTAGCTGCCCAAACCATTCTGGCTTTCCTTTTCCAGTGCTGCTGTCAGTGAAGTACCTTGTCTCTTCAATGCTTTATTACCAAACAGGATCTGTGATAGCTAACTTTGCCTAATGCTTTGCTAAAGTAAGTGTCCTGTGCATAGTTAAAGCAAGGCTCCGTAAGGTATGATGTTTTGTAAATTGAATCTGCTAAGTGCATTCTTGATTTACACAATAACTTTAACCTATATAAGGTTCTTTGGGGGAAGTGACTCTAGTGTAAGTGAAAATGCATCTGTCAGAGATCTGCTCTGAGTCCCTCTCAGAGTTCCCAGTCTGTATGCTTCCGACTGGCCAAAGTCCTCTTACACTCGTTGACAGTTTTCACCAATATTCCCCATAGGCTGAGCTTTTGAATCACTGAACTCTAATGAAGTGACATAGTTAGGGAAGCTGTCATCATGTTTCAGTTCAGATTTTCCTTCATAACTGACCCAAACCCAACTGACAGGGCTTAAACAAAATGTGGGGATAGGGAAGGGTTACTGGCCAGCAGAATCCAGGTATCTTTCCCCCAGGAGCTGAGCTCAAAAAGATTTCCATTAGCCTGGGTTTGGCCATGTGACCTTCCGGGGGCCATCACAGTGATTCTGAATGGTACTGAAGTATGGCAAAGACTCTAGGCCCCAGCAGATCAGATCAAATAAGAATGGGATCACTTTATAATAGGTTGCAGAGTCACACTTAACCTTGAAATGGGTCTGTTTTCTAGGAAATCAGAAGATTCCAGTCAACACACTAAGGAAGTCCCCTCTGTTTTAACCTCAAAAAGGGCAACTTTGAAACAAACAGCTGTTCTTTATTCTGATTCTCTCTTGGGTGTTTTTCTGCCTTTGTTATCTCCTGACTCTGTCCACTTCACTAGAAACCCACTCCGTTTCACAATCACAAATTGAAAACTCAATTAAGGTGCTTATGCTGAGGTTGTCTGTGTTGATGATGATGGTCAGGCTTTGATCCCTTGGGAATTCTGGGCTTTAGCTAATCCAACCCTGTGTAGCTTGCAAAAGAAAAATAAGATCTAAGGATGATAATTCAAGAAGAAAGCAAGGCACCATGAAAGGAAGAATAGGGAAGGCAAACAGAGAGCAGCAGATAGCGGTGAATTTCTGTGGAACTCCATTCTGGGTTCCTAGGAGCTTCACTACAAGGAAATCTTGGGATAAGGATGTGTTGATGAGTCATGCCTATGAGTGACGCTTCTAAATGTCCCCATATGCAGGAAGACACACTCGGCACTGATCCTCCCCAACACATAGTACCTTGAACATTAGGTCTTTTAAAATAGAGCATATTTCTCTCCTGATTACAGCATGTTTCTATCATCGCCCTTATAATGATTTTCACACTTTTTCTCTCACTTGGAATAAAACTTTCAGTGTGAAATTTCTCTTCTGTCTTCGATGTCATTATGTGAGCAGTTTCTCAGTCTTGGTAAGTCTTTCTGGAACAGCATTTTCTCCTAAAACAGGAAGTAGGAGAGCCAAAAATAATCTTTCCTTTTAGCCTAGTAGCTTTCCAGTGAATGTTGCTGGAAGGTTTAATAAAAGGCTGTATTAGCAGCCAGAGCTCTCCGAGCTGGTACTGCACACAAGGCAGCTCTTTAACTCTTTAGGAGAGGTCTCCTAGATACACGCCCCTTCTATATGTGCAAAGGTCCCATTTCCATGGGACTTAGCTCTGCCTTTGTACGCACCACAGGCTTCTCTGATGCTGAAAGCTTGCACTCATTCAATTCTGTATTCAGCGTACTTAGAGAATCAGACACATGCCACGTGTACCCTGTCCGCAAGCGTCCATAAATCCTGCTGGGCAATAGAAGCCAGGAAACAGATCTGTTCTCTATTCGAAGGCCACAGAGCCAAGAACTCCTCACAGTTCTTGCGTCAGAATGACTGCTTTGTAACCACACTGGGTGTTCTTTTTTGACCCCACCTGGCAAGTGATCATAACATCTCTTGGAATTATCCACCTCCTTGGGGTTCCCAGGAAGAAGACAAAGGTCAGAAACTTGCTTCTGCCCCTTACCAGCAAAGTGTGGCATCGTTATCAGCTACACAGAACCACTCCTTCCCTCTCCTAATCACAGACCACATTTTGTTTACTGGGCTGTTTTGTTTGTTTGTTTGTTTGTTTGTTTGCTTGCTTGCTTGATTGCTTTTTGTCTTTTGGTTTTTTTCTCAATGTGTACCCTGTTGGGGGAAGGAAAGGCTGGCCCTTTCTTCTACCACCTATGGAAATGGCCGGGCAAAGCTGTCCCTAAACTGAAGCCAATCTTCACGCCTGCATCCTCTTTACTACTGGCATTGTATCCAGTTCAGGACCTGCCTTGAGACTTGCTCTAAGCAAGTCAGAACATCTTGAAAGGGTTATTCAAGGAAGCATCCTACTTCCTGCTGAACTTGAAGCTGAGCCAGTGCTGGGGACCCACTTAACAGTTTGCCTGGGAGTTTCCAGGCTTAAAAACTGAAAGTTCCACATCTGGGAAACCTCCTCGATGCTCTGTCACTTTAAGTGATGTGAGGGCTGGAGCTGCAATAGCCACATTGTCACAGACAACCTGATTATCAAACCAGCAGAGAACAAAAGGCCTGGGAGAGGCATAAAGTAGTCGCTCCCTCCCTCTTCACAGCCCACGATGGTCCTTAAACCAGCATAAATGGAACTTGTCACAGGCAATCTTTTCACTACCATAATAGCTCCATGACATAACGCAGGTTTTGTTTTTGTCCTTTCCTTTAACTTCTGTGGGCTCAAGCAGTGCAGCTGTGAAACCAGAATGACATCTCCTGCAGATGAAATGTGACGACGGTGTCAAGGGCTTATCTGAGTGTGGACCACACAGTAACTGCCAAATAAGTTTTGCCCTCTCTCTTTTATAAGCTAGAGGCCCCGTTAATTCTACAGGAAGATACCTAGAAGGGAACAAAAGATGCACCGGCCCTGATGGTCAACCACATGGACAAGGGAAACTTGGAAGCAGTTGAAAAGTGACCCTGCTGACGTCCTCGAGCCCAGAAGAAGAGCTCTGGCTCCATTCTTCCCACTGCATCATGAACTCCCACCAGCTTTTCCATCCTGGTGATATGAGCTGTGGGTACATGAGGGACAGTGAGTCTCTCCCAGTCCCAAAGAGACACCACCCAAATATCATGACTGTAGTATACCAGAGGAGAGCCAGGATCTGGTGCAGAGCAAGGGTACCTGACCATCCATCCTTAGTGGACATCAGGCCATAGTCTTTATGGAAAATGACCATTAAAGCTTTTCTCCTGCAGTAGGATCACCTACCCAAACAGAACAAGTCTCTTTTGAAATGTGCTCTTACGCATCAGCCATGAACTGATGAACCATCTCCCACGAACTACTAGTGGAACGTATCTGTTATGGCTGCACGTTTTCTCCCCGTCCCTAAAATGCACACACTGAGATGCTCACCCCACCAGGGGGATGGTATTAGGGTTAGCTACCTTTCGGAGCTACTTGGATGCATGAGGAAGAGCCTTCTACTAGGGTCGGTGCTCTTGACGGAAGAGACGTGTTCTCTCTCAGTCTCAGATGTCCGGCCCTCAGAATGGTGGATTTGATTCGTCTTACCCCGTCCCTGGTATCTTCTATGGCAGACACAGATGACTGAGACTGTGTCAATAACCTATTATTAATTTTAAGATTCAGACACTAACTTTAAGCTGTTTTTTTTTTCTTTTTCCTGAGAAAGTAAAGTTCCATTTCAAAAGGAAGCCACGGCTGTATCTGTAAATGTTTTTCCCAAAACAAACAATGGAGGGGGTGGCTGTTGTGACCCCAAAACATCAAGCAGATTAGAGACAGGGATAGGGAAAAGACATGAGAGTCCTGGGCCTCATTGTCAACTAAGGAATGCCCCAGCACTTGGGTGTTCTGTTCTTTCCTCTAGCTTGGGGATATAGCCAGGACTGAACAGAGCAGCAGACAGTAGAGCCAAGCTGTCTGTGGCACTCATGATTTATTTGCCATGTCCACAGCCTCCTCTCCTTCAGCCTGAGCTGGTTTTACTCTAAGATGATTTGAGGTCATAAAAGGAATAGTCTCCTTGCCTGCCACATGTTTAGAAGAGGCCATTGGAACATAGTGGCTAAGTGATTTCCCCCAGGACTTCTGGGCTTGGGCCCAGCTGCTTCAGAAAATTTGCCAGGAATGTACAGTACCGAACCAAGGGGGTTTTCCTTGCTACAACGTAGCAGCCACCTCTGCTAGCTCAGGGTCAGAAAGGGCAGCCTATGATCCACGGTGCACCGATATGTGCCCATATGCCTGGGGAGCCCAGAGACGATGACTGAGGCAATGGGTTTGGCCACAGAGTGGGTTCCATGGTCCAGAGTTTATGGGCCTGCCTTGCCGCATTACTAAACAGATTCTGAAACACCTGACAAGGAGCAAAAGGAAGAGGTCATGATCTCTTCACCATTGGTAACCTGGACTTGCGATCCTGGCTTCATCCAGAGGCCAAAAGAAAGCCTTTCTACTTCCTGCCCTTTGCCTAGCTGAGCCTTTGGACCCAGCAAGAGGCAACGCAGCTCGACTCCTCACATGTCCAGGGCTTTCTTACCAGCATTTAGGGGTCTGCAAATCATCTCACCCATGGCCCACCTCATCCCAAGTCTTCATGCAAACAAAAAGCCCCTCAGTAACCCACTCAGATCACTTTGCTTTCACTTCATTCTTTGACCTTCACACCTTGAGAAACAAACCAACAAAAGCCTAATTTTAAAAACTTACATATTAGACATGATGCTATATGCAGGTAATCCCTGTCATTGGGAAGCTAAAACCAAAGGCTTACAATTTTAAGGCCAAGCTACATAAGGGAACCCTCTCTCAAGAGAAGAAACAAAAGAAAAGAAGTCAGAATATGGTGGACAGGAAGCTAAACATTCGCATCCATGCTTCCAAGCACCCAAGAGCCAGCCCAACCCAGACCCCAGGAATCGAAGGACAGCTCTTTCCACTGGGCCAGGTTCCAGCTCAAACGTTGGAAAGCTATTGCCCCTTTAAGCCTAGGTTAATTAAGAAAAAGGGGCTAATAACATGATCACATGATAGTAACTTAGAAAAAGCTGCTAAGCTAACTTAATTACAGATGGTTAATTCCACGGTTTTTTTGTTTTGTTTTGTTTTTCACTCTAGTATTCCCTCTGACACACTTTTCCCCTCACAATCAGTAGTATTGGAGGAGCCAGAGCAATTTGGGAAACCTAAATATATATTTACTTAGGAACACATGAATATTTAAAAAAAGCTTGTATGTGAATTGCAGTTACTCCTATGAATAGTTAAATGGCAACTGTTATAGAATAAAATTAACTTCTGGTAGAATCTTGATAGATATTTTGTTAAAATTTCCACCAATGATGATATTACATAAAACAATAGCCTACGATCATGATCATTAGATATTCCTTGATACAGTTTGTTAACATTCAAACATCTGTCTCATTTACTACGTGTGTGTGTGTGTGTGTGTGCGCGCGTGCGCTCGCATATGTGTACATGGGTATGTGTGTATATATGTGTGTGTGTATATGTGTGTACCTGTGTGTGTGCATGTGTGTGCACGTTAACTTCTATCTATTGAACACCTCTGTGGCTGGTTGTATCTATTACAGCAGCCAGAACCCTGAGCAGTATCTTGGAACCCAGTGATCCCTTATCTTCCATGGTGAACACCTGACATGTTTTGCTGATCTCAACAACTGTTTTTCTTAAAGGCCAGAAGAAAATATTAATTTCCTTAAAAAAAACATTTTATTGAGATATTTGGGGGCCACAGGTATCTCCTTCAACTTCTCTCTTTCTTGTGTACTCAATTTGCTCTAAAATATAGTTCCCCCAATAACTATAAACCTGTATTTCTTGTGGAAGCAAAAGTCTTGCATACAACATCCCTGACCATGTGGTCTATGGAAAGTTTGAAAACTTCATGATGGGATTGCTTCAGTATTTCTTTTTTCTGTTTCACTCTACAGGCCTAGCAGAGTGTGAGAGAAGGTAATCAAATGCAATGTATAATGAGCATAAAGGTTTACATTTTTCAAACCCATGTTAGGCAATTTTAACACCCGACTTATTCAGAACATTTTGAGCCTGAACCGCTCACATACCCAAAACATCTAAGGCATCTGTGCGGCTGCCAGTTTCAAACCCTCGCACAATGATAAGACAGTGGAATTTTTAAATAAACCAAATGGGCTTTTTGGCGAAGCCTTTTTTTCTGAGTCATGTGAAAATGTCTTTAACGCTATTGACCAAGGTGGCTTGCGTCTGTCTTCACACTCTCAAAGGACTGAGTGGGAAGTGGGTTTGACCATTTGCCCAGCAGGAGTTGGAGAATGCAGTGTCCCAGGCAAGGCAAGCTGGCACTCAGCAGCCTCATTAGCATAAACCAGATAGGCATGTCCCATGAGGCCGTGCTTCCAGTCAAGGGTGGAGCCAAAGAAATCAGCAGACCAAAGGAAAAGCCAAGCGGAAAATCACAGACTCGACAGGGTGGTCCCTTTCCTTAGGCATTGGAAAGGTACTGGGTGCTGAAATGTGACACAACTTTAGTTTTAAGAGTGAAGCACAGGAGAATCCACTTGGATCAGACCATCTTTGTTCCAGGAAGTTTACTAGATAGAAATGGTCATGTATAAATAAATTTTAAAACAAGTGCTTTCCAGTTGTGCTGGGGGCAAAGTTCAAGAGTACTGTTGGGTGTAGCAGTGACTTTGAGCTCAAATCTTATTAGCAGTCAGAATGGCTATGCCCCATACACACAATGAGTTTCAAGCTATGATTTTATTCGGGGGTCTAATCAATCCTCCTCTTTGAGGTAAGTAGTGGTCCCAAGCATGTCCTTTTAAGGTTTTAAGTGTTTGATTCAGTCTATTTATATTGGAGCCATCAGTAAGAAAACAACCAAATAGAAAATTCCACAGAAGTAGTAGAGTGGAGTCTAGCTGGGTGGCCTGGGTTCAACACAAGAGACCAATACAGTACTGGGAACAGCTCACAACTAAAGACAGTGGGAGACCCTTCCTAAATTAGTTACCAAGGCAACCTGATTATGTCCTCAAGGCAGGGTCATCTTAAGACCTCCGGGGGCCATAAATACTAAGGAGAATATGTTTCCCATCCAATCATCATCCCAGCGCAAAATGTCAGTCAAAATAATATTTATACTAAACCGTAAAATAAGGATAAGAAAGAACATCCAAGCATAAGAACTAGCTTTTCCCATCATGCCTATTTTAATACTTCTACAATCTCTTTTAACTACAATTTCAGTGACCCATTTTTAGTCTGGATTTAGCATTTTCAGCTCTGCTTTGACCTCACTGATATTCGTGAACTCGAAGTTCGGTAGCCTTGGTACCCCAGGATTGATTTGTGCTTAAATAATAAAAGAAAATGGTGTGAAGAGCAGCTGTTTCACTCCTCACTGATAGTGTGTTTAGGACCATAAGTGTTTCCTGAGTCTCTCAGACCTGTACTGAGTCACCTCGTGTCCTGTTTTCAGCCACACCATGAAATCAGAGAAGGAGAGCAACGCTGTGACAATAGACCTGCAAGAGAAACGTGGGCTACAGACAGAGCAGACAGGAAGAGAATGCAATGGACAGAGAAATACTGATAATAGAAAGTCAAGAGAGGTTTGTGACAGATGAAGTTTGGAGGCTAAGGAAAAGGAGAGGAGAATGTTTCTTTCTGTGTTATGAAGATGAACATAATGGTCCCAATAAAACAATTACGAGAGAGGGAGACTAGGAGACATGTAAGGATTAGGACAAGGATAGACATGGTGCCTGGGGCACTGTAGGCTGACTTATTGCTTGTCTCTCCATGGATTCTCAGGTATATATTGAGAGGGGCCCTTATATTCATCCAGAGTTTATGAGAAGAACAGGGGTCTCCAACTGAGTGAAAATAAGAATCTGATGAGAAGACCTTGAGTGTGAAAATCACTCGGTATGGAGTAAGTAACAACAAGGGAATGAATCCGTTGCTAATGTATGGCTGCGACCAGAGTTGATGTAAACAAGTTCAGGGGGCAAGAACGATTCTTGCTTATAGTTTCAGAGAGTTCAGTCTGTGGTTGATCCTCCCATATACTAAGGCAGAACAACGTGGTGGCAAAAATATGTAACAGAGGACATTATGGTAGACAGGAAGTACAGCAAGAAGAAGGGATAACAGACCAAGTATGACCTTCAAAGATCTCCAGGGCATCAATTTATTTTCTATTGCTACGATAAATATCCTGATAAATGCAGCTTAGGTTTTACCAGAGGGTCGAGTTGATCATGGAGGGGAAGGACCGCACGCAGCAGGTGTGGGGAGGGACCAGCCAGCCAGGCAGGAAGTAGAGAGAAAACAGAAGGTAGGGCCAGGTTTGAAAACATCAAAGCCTATGATGTACTTTCTCTGGGAAGGTTCTACTGAAAGGGATAGACTAACTTTGTAACCTGTATGTCTTCTAAAGCCTATAGTTTTGAGTTTTAGGTTCAGGTTAAGCTAAAGCCTCTTAGTACCTTTCCAGAGAATGGAAAAATCTGACCCTATCTGTGAGGACAGATAGAAAAAAAAGCAAGCAAGCAATGGCCTTCACTCAGCAAAAGGAACGACCAGACCCTTGCCTTCAAGATAGCGTTTCTTAGCAACGAACCCAGACTTCTTCTGAGTAGCTTTTGACCTCCAGCCAAAAATCCACAGCATCTAATCTTCAAGGATGAGCTAACCACCCCGACCTTAAATTGCAGCTGCATCCACACTTGGCAGGACTGGCCAAGGTTGAGCACCTAAGACTAACCAATTATCTTACTTTATAGCTTCCTCATCCAATCCTAAATTGCCAAAACTGCAACTTCAAATTTCCCACAATTTTTCTTTTAAAAACCTAAAGGCCTTTGTCTCCCGGTGCCACTCTTTGCTGACCGGCAGTGGTGACCCCATTGCACAATGGTTAATAAACCTCTTGCTTTTGCAACGAGTCATGGTCTGGGGGAGTTTCTGGGAAGGGCGCGATCTTAAACTCCTGAGCTGTGAGACCCCAGGTCTTACACTACCTTCTAAAAGTTCCTAACTTTCCCAAAGAACCAGCTGGAAACCGAGCGTTCTAACACTCAAGTCCTCTGTACACAATTTCTTTTGGTTCCGGTTCTCCCTACAGACGCCAGATCTGCACTCGTGCCCTGTGTGGGTGGGTGCCATCTGTGTCAGCTTTTTAAAACCTGGATCAGGATGGCAAGAGTCTCAAGAATATAGAGCGCAGAAAAACAAACTGTATGTGCCCAAAAAATAAGTGAGGCCAGGAAGTTTCATGATTAACCCAACAAATTGCTTGGTCCATTACTGAGGTCTCTCTTTTTTATTTTTTATTTATTTTTTTACTTTTTTTCTGAGCCAGACGCGTTTTAGGATGCTAGTTTTCTCCTCTCAATGTAAATTTTGCCATTTTCATGTACAAAATCTTCCCAAATACTCCTCTTCCTTATTTCTCACTTAGGGAACTCAGCTGGGGTTTTCTCTCTCTCAGACTTCTTTCCTCATTATCAAAACTTGAAGCTCTAGTTCTGCTTGTGGTAATGTTCTGCTGTTGGGAGGTAACCTCCAAAGGGTGTCTCTTCAGCAACACTCCATCTATAGTTTATTCCTCCTTTCCTAATTATCCGGGATGTCCGGTGATACCTCCTCCGTGTGTCTTTAAGTCTATGGAAAATGGAACAATATCCCAGCTCTTACATTTTATCCAGGCCTGAAGCCATCTTCCACAATTCTGAAAAGTCCAGGGGAATTAGTTTTGTGATCTAAGAAAATCTGGGATCGCCCTAATTCTGTGATTCTTCTTGACATTTCATATCTGCTACTACCCTACCACAATGGAAGGGTGGAAGGACTCATCCTGGTCCCCATTTGTCCGGTTTCTAAAGGAAAAAAGAAGAGGGCTTGTTGGCTTTCTTACTGATTCTGAAGTAAGGCTAAAATATAAATAACCCATTTAAAAAATTTGGCTTCCTGTGGGTTAAATCATAGGTCAGTGGCAAAGTGTTTCCTTAACATGCATGAGCCCCCATGTTCTGCTTAGAGAACCAGCTCCCCACCACCACAAAAAAAAAAAAAAAAAAGTGACTTATCAACCTATCTCACCTTAGTCTACCTACCTACTGGGCATTTCTTGCAAACTCCCTTGCTATGCCCAACCTTGCTCTGATTCTAGTGAATCTTGTTTTGGGCCATTTGGGAGTTGGATTGAGTAGTATCTCCTCTGTATATCTGGAAACCACCCAGCCAAACTGATCACTATCTGGTGGCTTGTTTATTGCCAGTGACGAATTTAGTTTGGGAAGTGGATAGAAGGCTTTAATCTCATCTTTCAGACTCCTTTCAACAAAGAGCAAACATATGCATGAACTGTTTTTAGCTGGTAAACGGAATGCAATTGCTTCTGCCTTCATCATTGTTTCTTCTTGATTTCTAATCATTTCTGTTAGTTTTTATTTCGTGTGTGTGTGTGTGTGTGTGTGTGTGTGTGTGTGTGTGTATGTGTGTGTGTGTTTATACAGGTACAAGAAAGGCGCCATGGCACAACTGTGGAGGTCAGAGGACAACTTGCAGGAGTCAGTTTTCTCCTCTCAGCATGTGGGTCCCAGAGATCCATCTCAAGTCATCAAACTCAGTGACAAGCCACAGATCAAACTGGCCTCGGACTCACAAAGATCCACCCGCCTCTGCCACCTCGGTGCTGAGATCAAAGCTATGCACCACTATGCCCAGCCCTGTTTAGCTTTTTATGTTAATAATTAGTTCAAATTTGATTCTTGATTAATGCCATAAGTTCTTTATAGAAATAAAATGTTTCTTGGCCCAGCAGAAAAAGAAGCTTACCACCAAACCTGAGTTCAATACTCAGAGCCCACATGGTAGAAAGAAAAAACTGACTCCCACAAGCCGTCCTCTGATTTCCACACATGCACTGTAACATGAGTGTACCACACACACACACACACACACGCACACACACACTAGATAAGTAACTGTAAAAATGCTTATTGTCAAGAACAGGAAAGCTAAACTTCAGAAAGGAAACACACACACAATTTAAAGCATTTTATAGTTTGGCTCCATAGCTTACCTCTAAGGCTCATGTGTTGAAGGCCTGGTCCCCCGTTGGTGGAATGAGACGGAAACTTTAGATGAGGTTGAAATGGAAGAAATAAGCCACCTCAAGTGTGTCATCAAAAGATGGCATGAACCCCAGTACCCAACCACCCCTTCTTCCCTCTGTCTTTGTCTCCCTGTCTTGGCCATAGACACTGTGTGGTGACTAGTTTTGCCTGTGTACAGCTGATCTACCACAGGCCTAGAGTGATGATGAACTGAAATTTCCCAAATCATAAGCAAAAAATGAATGTTTCCTGCTTAGAAGTTAATTGTCTCGGGGGCTGAAGAGATGGCTCAGAGGTTGAGAGCACTGACTGTTCTTCAAGAGGTCCTGGGTTCAATTCCCAGCAACCACATGGTGGCTCACAACCATCTGTAATGAGATCTGTGTCCTCCTCTGCTGTGCAAGCACACATGCAGACAGAACACTGTATACATAATAAATAAAAATAAAATCTTTTTTAAAAAAAAGAAGTTAATTGTGTTAGGTATTTCATCATAGCAACAGAAATCTGAGTGACACAATAAAGGTTATAAAAGTTTTTGACCTTAAAATTTTCAATTTTTTTTAATATATGTGAGCATAGAAAGAACCTTGTAAAATTTCAGAAAGTTGGATATAGAAGGAAATGTGAATTTATTTTATTACTATTTTCTGTATTTGCGTTTTTCAATATTTCAATGGAACTTAGTTTTTAATGTTTTTTTAACTTCAGTTAGCCCAAAAATATTTTTTGAAAAACTGATTTTTCTGAAACAAAAAAAAAGAAAACTTTGCCTGTAATCTTTTTAAGTGCTGTGCATTCAAGTAGATTTAAGTTTTCCTGACATTTATTTTCTCATCACAATGATCAATGATCAAGACTTTGATTAAAGCCAGAAGGCCATCAGACTAACAAAACAAATAGAAAAGTTAAAAACGTGTTTACAACCCTACTTAGGCAATATTAACAAGGATTATCACAAATTTAAATCCGGGAGTCATGGTTGTTATTTGCTGTTGCCTAGATAGCTTTATTTTCAGAGTAATGTTATCAAAAGAAGCATCAAAGCCAAGCAAATCAAATCCAGCACCTCACAGAGAAAGAGTTTAGAATTTCAAAAGCATTCCCAGGTGTAAGGTAGAAAGCAAAGCCTTTTTTTTAGGATGGGTTAGAACAGTGCAAGAAGGATTTAAAGATGCTATAATTCACAGTATCTCTCATTCCAGGAGTTCTAAAGCTGTTTTGCTGTTCCTTTTGCAAGGTTCCTAACAGTATCCCTAAGAGATTGGTTCTAGGATTCCTTTAGAGTATCAAATTTATGAAGGCATCAGAGCCTTATTTAAAATGGTGTCATATTTGCATAAAACTACGAACTTCCTTCCAGGTGATTAGATCATCCCTAGAGAATCTGTAATACCTCAATGTAAATTCTGCCTCAATTGTTGTGCTATATTGTTTAAGAAATGAGAACGTGACTTTGACAAGAGAAAAGCTTCTTGGCAAGCCTGTGGCAGATGATTTGATTTCCTCATTAAGATGGGAACTCACCAGTGAGTACAAAGTTCCCAGACTGGGATCCTGGACAGTATAAAGGGAGCAAGAGGAGGATCTGTTGAATGCATGCTTGCTACTCTGCTTCCTAATTATAGAGATGATATAACCAGTGGCTTCAAGATATTATCACCTTTAATTCTCCAATGTGATGGGTGAAAGCCTTGAACTGAGACAGAACAAAGCCCTTCTCCCTTAAGTGACTTTTGTCAGAGTATTTTATCACAGTAACAGGAAAAGAAGCTGAGACAAAGGACAGAAAAAATAAGTCTGTACATGTTAAATACAGACCAAAAAAAATGTTTTTAATCCACAACTGATGAAGTCCACAAACACAGAACCTGCAAATACAATTGTCCAACTATATATTTAGCAACTAAGAATGAATGTAAAAATCCTCAGGCTATCTCATGTCATTCCTGCGATCAGATTTTGTGGATATCCTCAACAGTTCATCTAAGGTAGTAATTCTAAGTCCCCTGATATTGCGACAAAAGACGTTTATCACATATCTAAAACATCATCCCATGTGACCATTTTCTTACAGAATTATGGAGTCACAAGACGAGTTGCTGCAGGATCAGAATGGAAAAGAGCTCGAAATAGAGGTGGCATTTTAGAGAATGGAGGCGAGCAGTGTACTACGGAATCTGCTTACAGTGGCAATTCAAGAGCCTTCTATCCATCAAGAGGCGGCGTCAACACAACAGAGGTGGATGCACTGATTGAAGAGAAGTGGGATGCTGACATCTGGACACCCCAGCAAAACCTCGAAAAAACCTCGATGCAAAAGCAAGAGGTTTTATTGCTATCGCGATAGGGTTGCCCCTCCAAAGACAGGAGACGACCCTGAACATGCAAAGCACAGGGTTTTTATACCTGAAAATCAGATCACTTTGCTCTATAGTTGACAGCTGGTTGTAGATAGTTTACAGCTGGTTGCTTCTCAGAACAGTTCACCCCACCCTTCAAGAGCTCTCTGCACCTGGCTTCAATTCAAAGAGTCACAGTTGTTTTTTCTCACTCCCAGGTGGTCCCTCACTAATAGCTGCTTCCTGTTAGGAGAGAAGGTCTATCAAGTGTCTGGCAGAACGAGGCAGGTGAAGGAAGAACAGGAGGAACGCTATCAGAAGGACAAGGGATGGGTACAGCTAAATTTGTTATTTGAGTGCACTGAGTTCTTCTGCGAGTCCTGATATAGATAAATTTTGAGCTCATCTGCTGGGACCAATGGTCAGGGGCCAGGAGAACTCTACCTCTCATGGGTGTCTGGTGCATGGCAGATGTTCAGAAATGGTTACTGAACAGTTGGCAAAGAGCCAGCACAGACAGACTCAGTGATGCCCCCAACAACCTGCTTCCACCCATCAGCAATGGCCAGATACTGACTTTTTTCCTTTCCTGGGCCCCAGCTGCCTTCCAAAAACCCCTTCTGTCAACCTTAGGTTTGAGCAAGACACTCTTGACAAATATCAGCTCTGCCTTTACACACTTTACTGGCCTTTTAAAGTCCCTGGGTAACTGACACTTTATCCATGAGAGAGCCAAAGTGAAATTTAGCCTCCACTAACTTTCCACGAGGTTGGCAGAGGCTTCTGGCTAATTATAATGCTCGATTGCTCCTGTCACAGTGACCTTCCTTTCAGACGTACAGAAAGTAATGAGATACAGTGGTCTTCATGGAGTTACCCAGTCTGAGCACGTCCACACGGTAATGCCAAGCAGTTGCTCAGTCTTTAGCCATCTGCCCTGTCCTTCCCGGTCTTCACATAGCAAAGATGGCAATGGGATTGCCTACATTGCAGGCTTGTCCTTTCATAAATGGCTGTTGATAGAAAGTCCTCAGTGCAGCACTGAGAAATGCCTGAGAGTGCTGGGGCCTGACCCAGATTCAAATCCATCTCCATTGTTTATTAGCTCAGTGGCTTTGGGAGGCATTACTGGATTGGGTCCTCTCCAAATTCATATGTCGAAGTTCTAGCCCTCAATGCCAACTGCATTTGGAGATAGGATGCTCTAGGGATGTCATTAGGGTTAAATTAGGTCATAAAGATGGAGTCCTAATCCAATTGGGCTGCTATTATTACTTTACACAGAAGAGACACCAGGCATGCTAAGACATAAGGGCATGGGAGGACCCACAGGAAATCAAACCTGTGATACCCTGGACTTGCAATCTCCAGAATTGTGAGAACATGCATTCTGGATGTTTAAGCCATCCAGTCTGTGGTATTTTGTTCCCATCCTGGCAAACTTTTCAGTTTGTCTTGGAGCCTTTCTGTAAATGGAGATAATCAGAGATGCTACCTCAAAAGGTTGGTATGAAGGAGAAATGAGCTAATTCCTATGAAGTGATGGACTCCTGCCCAGCCTAGAAAAGAGGCTGCACACACACACACTAAATCTTCATCTTAATGGTTTTCATCAATTTCACAAATTCGTAATACAAAGTTCTGCAGCCACAGCCAGAATCCTCAGGGCCAGGATTTAATAGACTGATCGCTGTGTCATCGTAACCTGACAGCATCTAAGTCTCCTCTGCGGAAGCCGCTGCCCCTCTCACTCCTCACAGCAGCATAGGGTAGCAGCTAGGGACACAGGGTCAGAGCTTAAGATGAGTTCTCACCAAGAGCCAGTCACTGCTTCAAGCAGACGAAGCAGGCTAAAAGCAAGCATTCCACCAATTGGAGACAGATGCTGGATGAGCACAGAACAAACAGAACAGTTTCAGAGAACAGTTAACTAACGTGGCCATAAACCAGATGACAGGTGTCTTAGTTAAGATTTCAATTGCTGTGAAGACAAAGACCAAAGGCAGTGTGGGAAGGAGAGGCTTTATTTTGCTTACACTTTCATATTACAGCCTATCACTGATGAAAATCAGGGCAGAAACTCAAGCAGAGCAGGAACCTGGAGGCAGGGGCTGATGCAGAGACCATGATGGAGTGCTGCTTGCTGGTTTACTCTCCATGGGGTGTTCAGCCTGCTTTCTTAAACTACTCAGGACCCTAGCCCAAAGGTGGCACAATCCACAATGGCTCCCATATCAATCACTAATTAAGAAAATGCCTTACAGGCCTGCTTACAGCCAGATCTTGTGGAGACATTTTCTCCATTAGAGTGCCCTCCTCTCAGATGACTGTAGCTTGCTTGTGTCAAATCAACATAATATTAGCCAGCACAACAGAGAGGCCCTCTTCACTGAAACAATGCTCCCACTGATATCTGAAAATGAGGAAGAACCCTGCATGGGAAGATCTAGGGAATAGAGTGTGCAAAGATGTTGAGTCAAGCTCAATGTGAGATTCTTAAAACCAATACTAAACCGGGATCATTAGAATTCATTAATCCTCAACAGGACTTCTACCTAGAAATCTGGTCTACTCTATGCAAGGGGATTTCCTTTAATACAGTGGAAAAGAAAGCCAATCAGCATATCTGAAAAAATGGAGGCTTTTATCAAAGAATGCTGTCAGAAAGATGTTTATTTAGAAGAAAGGTGATGGTAGAGGAGAAGATAGAAGTTGACCGCTTCAGAGCAAACAGAAACCATGAGAACACACAGACATGAGAACACACAGCAACGTGTGAGGGTTAATCTTTATTGTCGGCTTAATAGACTGACAGGTGCCTGGAAGATCAGCGAAGCACAGCAATGGATGTGGCTGTGAAGGCTTTTCCAGAGACAGTCAGATCATGAGGACTCAGGCATAATGTGTGGTCTACAGCAGTGATAGATTTAAATTTTGAAATTAATTTTGGGAGGTTATGGAATTGTGGAAAATGGGGTCTGGTGGTAGAGAGGAGATCACAGTTGTGATGTCACTAGAGGCTACATCCTGCCCTGGCTCCTTCCCGTTACTGTTCCTCTCTACTTCCTGTCTGCTACGAAGTAAAGAATCGTCCATGCTCTGGTCATCGTAGGGTTCTTACCAAACACATGGGACCAAACAACCACGACCTAAATCATCTACAATCATGAGCCAAAAGAAATTCCTCCTCCTTTAAGCTGTTTATGTCACAGGCCTTTTGTCACAGCCAGGAGAAAAATAAGACATGAGGTTGATTAGAAATAACCTCCGTTGACCACCTTGTTTCAAAGATGTTGAAACCAGGTCTGTGAAAAGCCAAAGTTTGATTAAGAACAAACAGTAAGACAGTATTAGAAATGGAGCTGGTGTCAAACTAACTGTCTTACTCTTAGACGGACTCATGCCAAACAAGTAGTTCCTTTCCTCTTTTCTGTTGTGCTGGTTTAGGGTTGTTTGTTTGTTTAAGTGTAGGAGTTTCAGACTGTGGACCAGGATGTCCTGAACTCACAGTCTTCCAACCTCAGCCTCCTAAATGGTTGGACTAAAAGGTGTGAGCTACCATACCAGGCTCAACACCTGAGCTCTTGAGTGCTGAACAAAGGTAGTGTTTTGACACGTGTTAATTATATGAATAGGCTCATTTCTTGTGCTTAAAGATGCTCCGCTCTGACTTAAGGATGAAAACCAGTAGAGGCAAATTCTTTTGCATAATTCCTAGCAGATATAACAAAATCAAAAACACCTTGGAAAATTCCCAAAGACGAAGGACTTCCCCCTGGGGGAAACAGAAGATAATCCTTATTTAAAATAGTAACAGATCACAGCCACAAACAAAACTTCATTCATCAGCAAGCAATTTTTCAAAATAGTGAATAAAAAAGTCTGCATAGAAATTTTGTCGATGTTTGTTTCACTTCTGAATGAAAAGTTAATTACATACATACACATATATGACAATTTGCAACTGGAAAAATATTTCTGTTTATGAGTTCTTCGATTTTTATAGCATGAAAGTACTATCTCTACTTCTAAAAAGAATACTTCATTCTTTTTCATTTTTCATTGGTTATTTGTGAATTTCATATCATGCGCCATAATCCCACTCATTTCTCCCTCTACCCTCCACCCTTGCAATCCGTCCCCCCACACAACAGAGAAAAGAAATCTCCCTGTGGAAGCTATAGTGTGTCACAGTGTGTCCCACAATATGCCATTTTGTCCACACTTTTTCGCTTACAAATGTTCATTGCAGTGACTCATTGATCTGCTACAATGCCTCTGGCTTCTCTCCTCTTGGATATCCTGTTGCCCTGCATCATGGAGATCCTGTTTAGATTTATAAAACCAGCATTTTCATGCATTCCAGCAGTTCTCAATGGGGTAGAAGTTGGGGTGGGCCGATTTGAAGCCTGGGATCTGGGCCTGTGAGGTATCTGAGCTGGTCATCCTTCTGGCTCTCCTGCTCTCCTGACCTCCAGCCATGTCACCAGCAACCCCAACCCACCATCTCCCCCCACCTCCCAGGGCCCTCTCCCCCCACCTCCCAGGGCCCTCTCCCCAGTATTGCAGCCTGTGTGGGACATGGCCAATTCTCTCACTCTCACGGCCTGGGGCCAGCTCTCCTGCCTGCCATAGATGGCGACGGATAAGGAAGAAGAGGAAGAAGAGGAAGAAGATGACGTCTCTCCCTAAGACATGGGTTTGGGGAGTTTTGTTTGGTTTGGTTTGGTTTTTCAGTCTTTTAGGTGCAGCTCTCCAGGAAGAAGCCTCTGTCAACATTCCTCTCTCCACTGACCAAAAACATCAGACATTATGACTGCTCTTCCCACCAGCCCCAGCCCCTACTACATCCATCTCCCTTATTTCAACTGATGACACTGCTCCATTCTGCTCTCGTTGACAATCTCAAAGTAGTGTCTTATTCCCTTTTATGACTCCATCATAAAGGCACCTGCTCCATAGAAGCTATGTCAGCTAACTTAATAAAACATTAAAGTATGGTTGAAATAATGTTTGTGTCTAGTTATTTATTTAGTACTGGCAGCTGTTATTAGCAGACACCTAATCATAATAAGCAGCAAAAAGAGAACCCTCCAATCAAACCAAACCAGCATGCATCCATAATAAAACCTGTTTATATTTAAGAGGAATATAAAGCAGAACTACATAAAAAATGTGCTAGGGAGATCCCTTAGTGGCTGAAGTGCTTGCCAGCCAGGCAAGATGACCCAAGTTTGGACCCTCTGGCACATACGTAAATGTCTGGAGTGTATGGTGGCCCTATAACCCCACTGCTCTTGGGGGATGGAGATGGGGATTCTTCACGACTCGGTAGATGAGTTCAATTGGTGAGCACCGGGTTCAGTGTGATGTGTGTGGCGGAGAGCAATCAAGGAACACAACATCCAATCTCATCTACACACATACACACACACACACACACATTTGCACACACACACATTTGCACACACACAAAAACACTAAGACACACATGGATACGTGTCACAATTTATAATTTGCAATAAAATGCCAACAAATTCAAGATTAAATGCCCTTAGAGAACTAATGGAGCCACGAGAAGCTCATCCCTACTGTGGTACTGAGAACGCTCCTGCGGATGTCTGCCGATCTATGCGTGAGGTAAGGTGACTCCAAACCGTAGATGAAGAAATTTAGCAAATCGTTTAATAACCTAGAGTAACATTTGAACAAAAAGCTGAGAAACGCGAAGGCTTCATACCTACAGATGAAAGTCTGAGAGAATCTTTCACTGTCAAGGGAATCAATCGATTCTTTCGTGGGCCCGAATGTCTCCTGCAAATATTTCAAAGCTCTGGAACCTTTGGCCCCACTCGCTAATTAACATACCAGCCCTACAGCCCTCACAAAAGTCAAAGTCCTCTAGGGGGCAGCATTCTCCCCGGGAGACTTGGTGCTGTAGACCAAACCCTGATGCAGTTTAAATGACACTTTCTATTTGAGGAGGTTATTCTATCCCTCTGCTAGTAACATGGTAAGCTGTTTTTATGTTCGCACCTTGTAACAAATTTGAAAACAATTCCGAGTTAGAGATAAAATTTCTCCTGAAAAAAAAATCAAAACAAATTGAAAATGACAACATGAAACAAAAGCTGGTGAGACCCGTTTCTAACAGCTCTCCCCCCACACACACACACACACTGTAGCTCTTTTTCACAGTTGTGACCCATTTATGCTCACTAGTCGAGGTCTCACAGAACAAAGCAAAGAGGAAAGAACGCTGATAGTCCTGTGGCCATTCCACATTCTGCTCTGAAGCCATCTCGGGACCATGTGGAGAAAAATGAAGGAGGACCCTCGGGAGGATGCTTAATTCTCACACAGAAGGGCAAATAGAATAGACACCGCAAGCGGCTGAAGAGAGGGAACAGGACAAAAGCCTATTATAAACGTCCTCTGAAAGACTCCACCCAGCAGGAGATCAAAGCAGATGCTGAGACTCAGAGCCAAACAGGGCGCAGGGAGTCTTATGGAAGACTGGGGGGATAGAAGAACCCGCAGGGGACAGTAACGCCATAAGGAGACCAACAGAGTCAACAAATTTGGGTACAAAGAGGCCTGCAGAGACTGGTGCACCAACCAAGGACCATGCATGGAGAGGACCTAGACCCCTTCTCAAGTATGTAGCTCAGGCAGCTCAGTCTCCATATGGGTTTCCTAGTAAGGGGAGCAGGGCTGTCTCTGACGTGGAATCTGCTGCCTGCTCTTTGATCACTTCCCCCTGGTGGGGTAGCCTTGCCAGGCCACAGAGAAAGAGATCCAGGATGAGACTTGATAGGCTAGGGTCAGATGGTAGGGAAGGAGGTCTCCCATTTCTGTGGACTAGAGGAGGAGAGTAGGGGAGAAGAGGGAGAAAGGGTGGGCCCGGGAAGAGATGAGGGAGAGGGCCACAATCAGTAAATCAAATGAATAAATTATAAAAAATAATTTATTTAAAAAAAGAAAAATGAAGACACAAATCTAAGCAGCTTCAGATCTGTCTCTCAAGCTCTCCACATCTCCACTTTACATCCTTGTTTTGTGTGCCTCGTGATAAAAATCTAAGCCTTGAATGCTCCTCCACAAGCCATCAGTCTTTGAAACGCAATTTAAAGATGAGAGGCTCTGCGGCAATCAAACCCAAGCATCTAGGATTGATGAAAAACAAAAGAGAGCTTGGGTTTTCAGAAGGAGTGTCTACAGGCTCCAGCTGGGGGACCAAGCTCCTTCTATCACTGCGTTATAGGAAGAATGACGGCAAGTCCTCTTTATTCTTCAGAAACGGGAGACCATTTGCAGTTACCCAATGTTAACTGCAGTTTCCAGATTTTATAAAAAGGAAGGAAGGATTTGTTACACTTAAGGACATTTTTGTTGGGTTATTTCAGTTTCCAGATTTTATAAAAAGGAAAAAAGGAAGAAAGGAAGGAAGGAAGAAAGGAGGGAGGGATTGAGGGAGAGAAGGAAGGAAGGAAAAAGGAAGGAAGGAAGGAAGGAAGGAAGGAAGGAAGGAAGGAAGGAAGGAAGGAAGGAAGGAGAGGCTACGCATATTACAGCCTTTCTTGGACCGCCAGCAGTATAAATAATGACATGGAATCTTCTATCTACTTTAAAGCTTAGCTCCTTTGCTAGCGCAGCCTCCAGCTAGCTCATCTAACTTAACCTGAATGTCTTGCCTATGACCTGCCACAATACCTTCTCTGCTCTGCCTGGCCCATCTGTTCCCAACTGCATCAGCTCAGAATCTCCTGGGTCTCCTTTCTTCCACTGCCTCACTCTCTCTGCCTGGAAGTTCTGCCCCCTACTTCCTGCCCAGATATTGACTGTCAGCTCTTTAGTACAACCAATCAGTAGCAAAACAACCTCTGATGGAAGTCTAGATTGCCTTTAGGCAGGTGAGGAAGGATGAATACAAAATAAAAACCAAGGTGATGGGCCACAGGAATTCCAGTACTTGAATCCTGCCAGCACTTGGTTCTCTGCTGGTACAGAACTAACAATTGAAAATACAGAAACACACCTTCATTCAAAGAAAAAAAAAAAGTTATCCCAACAACATCATAATAAACATTACACAACGCTAATTAACTGATTATATTTTTATTACATTTTCAATAATTGTAGAAAGCTGTGATGTTTTATGTTAGGATATAAATATCTCTTGGACTATCTTTAGCCATCTAAGTCATTTATTGCCTACCCCTGGATTTGACCTAATATCCTGTGACTGTTAGGTGAATCTCTTTGGAATATACAGGCCTCTAACCTCCAACAACCAAGAAGATTATAGTGTCACCAAATCATCAAATAGCATACAAGGCCTATAGTAGAGATTTTTTTGGCTTTCCTGATATTGCCATCAATGTATTTTAAGAGTATCTTCAGTATGGATTTTCTTTGTTTTGTTACTATAAAAACTTCATGAGAGTGCTATCACATTGGATAATAGTATTTGGAGTAACCTAAATCTGTGCCTCTGGGCCACGGTCACTCATATGACTACAGAATAAACCTGTGGTTTTTGCATTGACATCACCAAGGAACTAAAAGAAAGAAAGGAAACTGATAAAGAAGAAAAAATAAAAAGGCCTATACCATTCTCTAAGAGTCAGAGAGGCACAGCAGAATTCACAACTACCCCTTTCTCTTCCACTATGAGAACTCTGTCTTGGGTGAGAAAGTCATTTACTCTTCCCACACCTGGTAAACCTTTGTTCTTACATGCAAGGATCAGTTGGCCAAGATTGGTTGACTGAGTACATGGTACTCAGGTAAGATATATCACCCTAGCATTTCATGTAAGCTATAACTAATTGAGAAAATATTCTCTCCTGGAATTATTTGAGTATTCTTGTGGTGTGTTGTTCCCTAAGCTGATCCTGTCAATTCCTTCCTTTCCAGTGTACATGCTACTTTTCTCTTTGAGCGGTGGAGACCATTTCTTCTCCTGGTCTATGTAGGCTAGGTATGTGACTTCCTTTTGATGGACCAATATGGACGAACTAACGTACTGAGACTTCTTAGACTAGGCTTTTAAAAGCATCTACCTACTTCATCTTCTCTGTAGGAAATCAGCTACCATATGGTAAGTTAAACCACATGAAAAGCTACGAGGTAGTCCAAAACAGCCTCAGAAAGAGAGACAAAGCACCTCTTAGCACCCAGCTTTCCCAGGTCTCCTAACTAATAAACCAGATACAGAAGCAAAGGTGCCATCTTGGATATTCTAGCCCTTGCTCCCACAGAGCAGAAAAGTATCCAGCAGGGCTCAGTCCAGGCTGCAGAAACATGGAAAACTTAAACAAACAAACAAACCTGTTTCAAGAATAAATATTGGAGTAGTTTGTAAAACTACAATGGAACATTGAAATAACTTACAAAACTAAACAGTATATTGAACGTTGGAAAAGAACTTTAGCGATTGGGGGCTTACTGTCTTCCAGGCACCACCAATTTGCATAAATTAAATAATTTATGCTTTACAGTAAGGTATTTGAAGAATGTGCCTTTATTATTCTTATTCCAGTTTTAGAGGCAAGGGAAATTACCTGTCCAAGTAGTAAATAATGAAGTCAAGCTTCAGGTGCAAAGAGTAAGCTCTGGATAGGACTATAGTGCATGAGATCTCAGTTTAGGGGAGCTGGGTACTGATTTGGTAGAAAACAACAACACGAAACCCAGCAAAGATGAGATACAAAGGTGAGAGAAATAGAGTCAATTTTTGGTTCTGAGGGAAGTACATAAAGCGTAGTAACATGGGAGGACTAGCTTAAGAGCACTTGAAAGCCTGTAAAGGGTTCTCTCTGGGAAGATTTTTCATCTACTGGGGCCTATGGTACTGAAGTTCTGCCTTCTATCTGTTTGGTAATTTGCTATATATTAACAGGAAAGGGAGAGAGAGAATTTTTTGAGAATGTCAATACAATGAGTTTTGAACATTGCGCTGGCTAGTTTTATGTCAACTTGACACAAGCTACAGTTATCACACAGGAGGTTCCTCAGTTGAGAAAAAAAAATGCCTCCATAGGCTCAGGCTGAAGGTAAGCCTATAGGACATTTTCTTAATTAGTGATTGATGTTGAAGGGCCTAGCCCATGGTGGATGAGGACACCTCTGATCTGCTCGTCCTGCGGTCTATAAGAAAGCAGTCTAAGCAAGCCATGGGGAGAAAGCAATAGACAGCATTCCTCAATGGCCACTGCATCAGCTCCTGCCTCCAGGTTCCTGCCCTGCTTGAGTTACTGTTCTGATTTTCTTCAATGGTGGACTATGCTGTAGAAGTATAAGCCAAATAAATTCTTTCTTTTCCAAATTGCTTTTGGTCATGTTGTGGTCATCACAGCAACAGAAAACCTAACTAGGACAAATATATTTACCCCCTAACCCAGGGAACTTTTTACAGTTCTTCATGGTAGGCTTCACCAGGAGTTGATACAAATATCCATACATTTTTAATCTCTGAGACTATTTCCAATATGCATTATATTTTCATGTGTGTGTGTGTGTGTATGCACATGTGTGAGAAAGAGAAAGAGTATATATGTATTTCATGTGTGTATCACCTCTGTTGTGAGGGTACTCACTGCAGCCTGAAGAGGGTATTGGATCTTCAACTGGAATTACAAGCAGCTGTGGACCATCCCACATGAGTTCTAAGAACTGAATTCCTGAAAGTAGAAAGTGCTCTTAATTCTTAAGCATCTCTCTAGTCCTTCCCAGACAATTTCAATAATGGAGGTAAGTTTGGGAACTACCTTTAAATAGATCTATCTTTTAACTCCAGAAATAAATAGTTCAATAGCAATGATCTCTAAAACTCACAGCAGCCCACTGTAGGAGATTACTATCTTACATACTTCAGTCCAGATTTACCCTGTTGGTCTAGGTTTTAGAAGAAAACATATAAGACCCCGAAACAAATCTGTTTGATCTATTGGCCCTTGGAGGTATCAAAGGGTCGGTGACACCTGGGGGGGTGGGGGGAACCCAATTTGAAACAAAAATCAGTTTGAAATTTGCCTTAAAAAAGAAAAAAGAAAAAAGAAACGTGATCTAAAAAAAATAGATAAATAACCATCAGTGAAACCCCCCAAAAAAATACTCAATATAATCATTGAATAATCCACCACTCCCCCAACATTGGTCTTTCCAAGATTTGTATTTTCAAATTTCTCTTTTTTAATACTTCTTCCATCTATGCCTTCATTAGACAAAACGATAAGCAGGCGTCATGACACTTTGCCAGCTAATTGGTGGGTTTTTCCCAGCCTCTTTACTCTAAATGTCCTCATATCTGAAGCACTTACATCTTTTGTGATTGGCATCATACCAACACTGTGTTCTTTCACAAGAGCTCCTTTCTAGCCTTTACACAACGTAAAACAACTTATACACACATACCTCCTTTTCAACTTTGAAAGTACAATAAAGGCAGAACCACATAAAACCCAATGAGGAGCTACACGAGTTAGGAGACTCAGGCAAGCAGAGTATGCAGGGGTACTCAAACAGGACACAGGCACGCTTGCAAATTTTGTCAAGGTCTGAGTATCAAAATTCTCATTTCAACTTTTCACCTAAAACTTCCTATATTCCCCCATACCCTTAGGCACCTTTTCCTATTCCCAGTAGCTAGACACTGGCCATTTCTCAGACTCTCCAGTTCTAAGTTATCAGAAAACTATGTCTGCCCTGTCACTCTCAGCAGAGAACTTTTCCCACTGGAGTTCTGATGCTGACAAATTATGTTCCCTGGGTGGATGTGCACACAGTTTTCACCATTTTAAGGTTCTTCAGCTGGATCTTCAAGGAGTTTTCCAAAGTCACAGATAAAGGAGGTCGTGTAAAAGTCTCCATTTCCTTTTTCTTAACTATTTCTTCTCAAAATAAGAAGGGATTTCCAAGAATAGCAAGTGGGGATAACTTGGATGCGTGTCAGTTCATTTACTCTGCTTGGAGGCAATTTCTTCAGCCATTTGGGGAAACATTTTTGGTTTTTAAAGTGGGTAAAGTTTCAAAGTAGAACCCATTTGCAGACATTTATTTCCTGGAAGCTATAAACATCTTTTCCAAGATTTTGCTGACTTGGACCTAAGACAGATTTGGCAGAAAAAGGGTAGGCTCCCTTTAGGACCTAAGATTTAGTGTGGGTTTTATTTGTGTGCTGTTGATATTCTGGTTTTCTTTGTCTCTCAAAGCAATAGAAAACCAATGTGTGTTAACATCACAAAACAAACCAACAGAAACCAGAATGGAGGACTATAAACTGAATTATAAAAAGCAGCATGACTTGGCTGTCTCCAGATACCTTCAGCAGTGGGGATTGTCCATATGGATGTCATAACCAATGAGGCGTATCAACATCCATCAAAAACTTGGCTTCTGAGCACAATCAACATGTTCTCACCTAAAGCCTAGACATGATATTAGAGCAGTTGCTTCTAGTATGAACTAACTCTAACAGCCTATTCTTTCACAACGTCTGGAAGGTAGACCTGACCACCACCCAAACATCTCTGGAAGATTTGTTAGCTTGGGTGCTAGATGGGCTCCTAAAACACAGTTCAGAAGACCAACAGCAGGCCTTCCTACCCCATCAGACTTTTGTTCCAAGAGCTAAATGTTCTTCCTACTTTTCCTAAATTCTTAAATGTTCCATGAAACACTCTGCTAAGTCATGTGCAATCAATAAGAATGGGAGCATGGTGAAACTATAAATCTGGAGAATAGAAGACACTCCTCAAAAAGCAACATGGGTTGGCTTGTAAAGTCATTTATATGGCTTGGCCCATGAGAAGGTGATGGGAAAGACCTCATAAAAAGTAGGGAGGACTTGAAATGGAGCAACTAATTGAAAATATCCAAGTTCAGGCAAACTCCCTTGAGAAAACTACTTATGTAATGTGATTTATGGGGTTCTGGGAAAGGTCAAAAACACCCAGAATGCTACCTACCCTCATCTGCCTCCCAGAGGCCTCAGATTCCCCCATTTCTCATTCTTCCCTCAATCTTCACAGTTGTTGAAATTTTAAAATATTGTCACCACTGCCACATTAATATGACTCATGTATAAAGTCATATATCAGACAAGTTATTTGTATTCAACAAAACTCTGTGAGAGAAAATACATAGAAAACTAAGGGAGAAAGTGGGGTTAAGCCAGGTCTAGAAGCTCTAAAGGGTGAGAAGGATGAAATGCCACTGAGAGGAACCTTTAAATACTTAACTAGAGGAAAAAATAAATCAAGTTTAGGAGGAGAGAAAGAAGAAATAAACCTATATTTGATACATAGCTACTATCAATCATGCTGGAAATGCTTAAGGGTTAGAATCACCTACTAGTTGCATATTATAGTTGCCAGGTTTTTAGCTTATGAAACTATGGACTTTGGGGGGTTAAGAAATTTGAGAAATCTAACAGACTGTAAAATAGAACTGTAGCCCCACAGTTTTTAACTTCAGAGCCTAGCCATAATTCTGTATTCCAAGAAAATTTTTTACATGAAGAGTTATTTTCTATATTCTCTGGAATGCCCAGCATAGTGTTCTGCTCTCTACTGTATGGACATGTAGAAACAAGAGAGAGAAACCAGTGGCTGGAGAAATGCTTCAATAGTTCAGAGCACTGGCTGATCTCACAGAGAACACAGATTTGGCTCCACTGCTCACATAGTGGCTCATAACTGTCTGGAACTCAAACAAAGTTTCCAGAGGACCAGAAGCCCTTTTTTGACCTCCTCAGACAATAAGTACATGTGTGATACAAAGACATTCATGCAGTCAAATCCCTCACACAGATAAAATAAAAATTAACCAATCTTTAATAATAAAAAAGGGGATAATTAGGCCAAAGCCAAAATTGTCTCCTTTATAGTTTTACTTTAAAGCAATGGTTTTTAAATTCAGTCTTTCACCATGTAACCTTACTCTCAAAGGTATTTTTTGTTTGCTTGCTTTTCTTTTTTTATTTATTACACTTTATTCACCTTGTATCCCAACAATAGCCCCCTCCCTCACCCTCACCCAATCTCATTCTCTTCTCCTCCCATGCCCCTCCTCCAGTCCTTCTCCCTTTCCATCTGACCCTAGTCTATCAGGTCTCATCATTACTGGTTGCATTATCTTCCTCTGTGGCTTGGTAAGGCTCCCCCAACCCTCAGGGAGAGGTGATCAGAGAGCCTGTCTCTGAGTTCATGCCAGAGAAAGCCCCTGCTCCCTTTATTAGGAACCCTTACTACATCTGAGGGCTACATCTGAGCTGGGACTTTAGGTCCTCTCCATGCATGGTCCTTAGTTGGGGTATCAGTCTCTGTAGGGCCCCCAGGGCTCATTATTTTTTGTCTCTGTTGGTCTCCTTGTGAAGCTCCTGTCCTCTCTAGGCCTTTCTATTTCCCCCTTCTTTCACAAGAGTCCCTGCACTCCGCCCAAAGTTTGGCTATGAGTCTCAGCTTCTGCTTCAATACCCTGCTGAGTAGAGTCTTTCAGAGGCCCTCTGTGGTAGGCTTCTGTCCTATTCTCTGTTTTCTCCCTCTTCTGATGTCTATTCCATTTGTCTGAATGAGGATTGAGCATCTTACCCAGGGTCCTCCTTCTTGCTTAGATTCTTTAGGTATATAGATTTTAGTATGTTTATCCTATATTATATGTCTAATATCCACTTCTAAATGAGTATATCCCATGTTTCTGGGATATCTCACTCAGGATAATCTTTTCTAGTTCCCACCATTTGCCTGAAAATTTCATGATTTCCTTATCTTTAATTTCTGAGTAGTATTCCATTGTGTAAATGTACCACAATTTCTGTATCCATTCCTCAGTGGGGGACATCTGGGTTGTTTCAACATTCTGGCTATTATGAATAAAGCTGCTATAAACATGGTTGAGCAAATATCCTTGCTGTATACTTGAGTATAGTTTGGATATATGCCTAAGAGTGGTATAGTGATCTTGAGGTAGCACTATTCCTAATTTTCTGAAAAAGCACCAGATTGATTTCCAAATGACAAAGATGTCAAAACCATACAATGGAAAAAATATAGCATCTTCAACAAATGGTGCTGGTCTAACTGGATATCTACATGTAGAAAAATGCAAATAGATCCATACTTATTACCCTGCACAAAACTAAAGTCCAAGTGGATCAAAGACCTCAACATAAAACCAGATACACTAAGCTTGTTAGAAGAAAAAGTGGGGAAGAGCCTTGAGCTCATTGGCACAGGAGACAGCTTCTTGAACAGAACACCAATAGCACAGGCTCTAAGATTAACAGTCAATAAATGGGACCTCATGAAACTTAAAAGCTTCTGTAAAGCAAAGGACACTGTCATCAGAACAGAACAACAGCCTACAGACTGGGAAAGGATCTTCACCAACCTTATATCTGACAGAGGGCTAATATCCAGAATATATAAAGATCTCAAAAGTATTATTAAAGACAAATCCAGTCTACCCACCATTCTAGCCATGATGCACGTTGGTAGAGCTACATGACTACCATGATTCAGAACCACTGCAGAAAAGATGCAAACACCCCACAAGTAAGACTATACTAATGGCCCTAAGGCACATAAAACACTGTTCAGAATCTCAAGCAGCAGGCAAATGTTGAAACATGACTGCAAGATTCCTCCACACCTACTGCAAAGATGAGCTGGACAATCATGCCAGATTAACAAGAATGGTCAACAGTGGATATCTTAAACATGGCATAAGGAATACAGAATGGCTATAGCCATGTCAGAAAATAGTTTGGCATTTTCATATGCGATGGAAGCAGATTACAATATGATTCAGCATAATTATTATTCTCATAGGTAGTTACCAAAGAAAAGTAAAAATACATATTTCTGTCACTTGTACATCAACACCTTCACCAGCTTAATCATAAAAGCCCTGAACTACATATATCTTAGATGAACAAGTACATGGATAAACAAACTATAAATGAGGTTGTTCCACAAATGAGATATTAATCAGTGATGAACATAAAACAATAACTGGTGTACTCAACAATAAGGATTAATTTTGAAAACCTACTGCTTAGGAATAAAAGCAACACTGCATTAGATTCCAACTACAGATACTATGCAAAAAGGAACAAAAGGGAAAGAAAGGCCTACTCCACTGAGGTTGTAATCAGATCAGTGGTGTCCTCAAGATTGGGATGTGGTGTGAAAACATACTGAGGAGATGCCATGCTCCATGGTAGATCTCTTTGTATTGTTTTTGATAATGATTGATTTGATGCAGAAGTTTGTCAAAACCCAAAGAACATTACCATAAAGTGTGTCTTGTACCTTTACAGGGTCGGTTTTAAAACATGCCCAGGAATTGTTCAGACACAACTGGGCCTTTGGAGCCTTATTCTTCATTAAGCCCTTTATCTCTTCTAGTCGCTAGCTTATCTCAGTTCTCTTCTAGAGCCCCAGGAAGGATGGCGACCGCATCTGTCCTTCAAACTTTGAGCCGACTTCATTACAAAAATACCCCAGAACTGATGCCAGAGCTAATGAGTATCTTAGACCACTTGGAAGAAGAAAGGATATTTTTGGCTGTGGGTAATTGAACTTCACTTCAAATTAGAATCTAAGCTGTTATTTTCTCTGTACTGGATCCAAATCACTCAAATTCCTGAAATTTGTCCATAGTTACTCTCTACCTGATGCCAAGATGTCCTGATGAAAAGTGAAATATTAATCCAGCTTTGTGCATTCTTTATCCTAAAATCTAAAGGCTCAGCTCTTTGGCAGGCCAGCTGAACATCAATTGATGCTCTCACTGTGATTTGGGGAGCCTCAGAACTATGCAGATGTGCTTATCTGCAGATGGTGGGATTCTATACATAAGAGGCCCTGAAGACTCCACCTGAAAAGTTTGAAAATGCATAAGCACTTCCAGGATACAAAAATGTGAGAAAAAAATGGCCAGCTAGAAAACTGACACACGAAAACCAGTAGCCTTTCTCTACCAATGACAAACTTACCAAGGAAGATATGAGAGCAGTAACCCCATTCACAACTGCACCAATAAAATAAAATATGTCAGAATAAGCCTAAGAAAGGAAGTGAAAGAACTCTACAGTGGAAAATTTAAAACACTAAGAGAGAAATTGAAGATAGATAGAAAGATAGATCTCCCACGCATACAGTTCGGAGAACTCAGTGCTGTGAAAATATCTGCCAGACCCCAGTTTATAATATCAATGCAATACCCATGAAAATTCCAACACCATTTTTTTTTCAGAGATGGAAAAAAAAATCTTAAAATTCATTTGGAAGCACAATAGACCATGAATAACAAAAGCAATTCCAAGGAAACAGAAAATCTAAGGCTGAAGACCCAGTTTTATATAGCATTGCCATCGTAACAGAAACAGCATGGTACTGGCATAGAACCAGACAGATAGATCAACAAAGCAAAGTAAGTGATCCGGATACAAACCTATACAGCTATAGCCACCTGATTTTTGACATAGATACCAAAAATATTCAAGGTGACACTACAGCCTCTTTAACAAATAGTGTTGAAGAAAATGGATAGGCACAGGTAAAAGAATAAAACCGGATTCTTATCTCTCATCTTGCACACACACACACACACACACACACACACACACAAAATCAGCTGCAAATGGATCAAAGACATTAATATGAACCCTGAAACTCTAATATTGCTAAAGGAAAATAAAATCAAGATACAGGAATAGGTAAGAAACGTCTTAATAGGTCTCTAGTCACTCAGGAGCTGTGGTCAATAATCAACACATGGAACATAATGCAATAAAAAAAACATTCTGTACTGCAAAGGAGACAATTACATGAAGAGGCAACATTCAGAATGGAAGGAAATCTTTGTCAGCTATGTATCTGACAGTAGCTACACTTTGTGTAGTATCTAGACTACACAAAGAACTAAAAAAACTTACCCTACCCAGTAAGTGAAGATGGGCTAAGGAACTGGGCAGAAAGCAATCAAAAGAGAAAATTAAAATGGCCAACATTTTTTAATATTTTAGTGGGACCTGCCTTAGTTACAGTTTCAAAGCTACAAAGAGACACCATGACAATAGAGACTCTTATAAAGGAAAGCATTTAATTGGGGCTGGCTTACAGTTTCATAGGTTTAGTCCATTATGGCAAGAAGCACGGCGGTATGCAGGCAGACATGGTGCTGGAGGAGCTGAGAGTTCTACATCTTAACTCGCAGGCAGCAGAAGTGACTGACTGTGTGTCACACTGGGCATAGCTTTAGCATACATGAGACCTCAAATCCTGCCCCCACGGTGACACACTTCCTCCAACAAGGCCACGCCTACTCCACACCTTCTAAGAGTGCCACTCTACAGGCCAAGCATTGAAACACATGAGTCTTTGGGGCCACACCTATTCAAACCACCACAGGACCATTGTCCCAGTTCACCTAATATTGCTGTGATCAAAAGCAACCAACCTGGGGAGGAAAGGATTTCTTCCCTGATACATTTCTAGGTAACAGTCTGGGCAGGAACTCAAGCAAAGCAGGAACCTGGAGGCAGGAACTGAAGCAGAGGCCCTGGAGGAATGCAATGTACTAGATTGCTCACTGTAGTTTATTCAGTTTGCTTTCTTGTACAGCCGATGACCATGTGCCCAGAGGTGGCACTACTCACAATGAACTGGCCTCTCCTGGTCAATCCTTAATCAAGAAAATGCCCCCACAGACTTACCTACAGAGCAATCTGATAGATGTGTGTTCTCAGTGAGGCTTTCTCTTCACAGATGACTTGAGTTTGTATCCAGTTGGCCAACTAGCACAAGCATCCTGCACATCATGGAAATGCAAATCAAGTGACTCTGAGATCCCACCTCCCCCCAATCAGAATGGCGATCATCAAGAACGCAAAACAACAGATGCTAGTAAGAATGTGGAGAAAAGGAAAGCCTTAGCCACTGTTGGTGTGATTGTAATCTGGCATAGAAATCATTCTGGAGGCTTCCCAGAAACTAAAATTAAAATTCAAAAATAACCGAGATATACCACCCCAGGGCTCTACATCCTCTCATAGAGATTCTTGCACATCCGTGTTCGTTGCTGCCCTCTCACAATAACAAGGAAATTGAATCTCCCTGGATGCCCATCAAAAAAAATGAATGGATAATGAAAATGTAGTCTACCCAACACCCAAAACTCAGCTAGAATAAGCCAAACCAGTCATTGCCCCTCTCCCACAATGGCTGTTAGGGCTACCTCATCAGAAGGAGTGGTGTTTAAGAACAGGTGGTAAAAATTGGCTAAACAGTTGGGGGGGGAACCAAAGAAAAGTAATCAATTTCTTTCTCAGCTAAAATCCAAAATCCTCTTGGCCACCTCATCCTTGCCAGAGACAAGACATATCAAAAATTTGGGGGGGACCTGATCTGGATCCTAAACAATTCTAGGGTAAGATTTCCAAAGGTAAGAATAATAGTTTAGCTGAAAAGGTCTGTTAAGATAAAACCACTTCTAGGCGAGAGAGTAGTACTTATTGGGCCAGGTAGATCTCTTCATTGAGACACCACCCCATGGGAATGTGGGCTTACATTAAACCATGCCTAAGCTATCAATTAAAGCAATGATTTGCTTTTATTGGAAACTTCAAATGATTGACATATGCTAGCTAAGTGTGGGGTAGGGATGTATAATACAAAAGGGAAAAAATGTTTTAATCAAAAGTAGTTAGCCTAGCGAGGACTCTTATTTTCTTAACTTTCCCCTTTGTGATGATTAGCCAATTACATCAGATTATGATGAGCTCCCATCAATGGAATGAGAAGCATCACCACCTACATCAGAGATAAAAGACAAGAAGCATGCTGGCCTCAGTGTGCCCACTAATCTGCTTGGGTTTTGGCAAGCCCTTTTTGCAACAACAAAAATGTGCCTTACTGAGCTAAGGAAGAGAGAGAATGTGTTACATATACACTGAGAAGTTTTACTCAGCCATGAGGAAAAGTGAAATTACGAATTTGCAGAAAAATGGACAGAATTGGAAAATATTTTAACAAGTGAGATATCCAAAGGCAGAGGAAGGCACGTTCCCTCTCCTGGGTGGATCTGAGCTTCTAATTCTTCTATATTTGTGTTTAATAGGCATGGGAATGTGTGGGGGCCAAGAAGCTAAAAAGGGACCCATGAGAGAAAGAAAAAGGGGCCTTTAAAGGAGAGGAATGGGAGAACAATACAACACATGTAATTTGAGAGTGGATGAGGGAATACTGGAGATGGAAGGGTTTAAGCAGGAATGGGGATCAGGGAGAAGGGATAGAGGAAGTGGTGTGGGAAAGACCAACCAAAATGCAGTGCTATGAAAATGCTACAAGGAAGCCTGCTACTTTGTAGGCTATGTCTTTAATCCAAAAGAATTGTGCAGATACATTCTATTACTAAAATCCCTTCCAACGTCCACCCCTTCCCCTAAGGTCCCAATGACAAACCAAGGCACAGGTTCATTCTGGAGAAGCATTGAGTTTACCGGGCTTCCTCACAGAGCATAGGAGAAGGGTTACTTACAAGGGTGTGAGGGCCCTTCCGCCAACAGGCTCTGCCTGCAAAGCTTCACCCAAAAGGGAAGAGGGCTTTCCCACCCCCGAGTCTTCCCTGAGCTATACACTCTGGTTCCTCTCAGATTCCAAACCCAATTAAAGAAAAATTGGACCCAACAGGTGCTAAGGAGAAGCTTATACTTGGGTAAAGGTCCAGTAACTCACCTCCATGAGGGAGTGTGAACGGTCAGCAGCCCCAGTTGGAATGGTCTTTCACAATGGAGTGCAGCTGAGTGGCCCCAAGATAGAAGTTGCTTAGAGGACAGCCACTTGGAGTATGGTCTTCTACCAAAATCAAACTGTAAAGGCCTGGCGCCCTCCATTACCAGTAGAGTGGAATCCAGAGCAGCAAATAATAGAAATTTCGATGACGGAGGAATCCTGCTCTAGTTTCATTTCTGTTGTGGTGATAAAATATACTGACCAAAAAAAAAAAAAAAGGCGACTTGGGGGAGAAAGGCCTCATTCGCGTACAATTCCAGGTTGCAGCCCATTGTTTCAGGGCCATCACAGAAGGAGCCAGCCACACCATAGCCACAGTCGGAAGCAGAGGAAAGCGAACGCACAGCGCTGCCCACTTGCTGGCTTTCTCTACCCTTATATCCGCCAGGCCAGCCTAAGAAGTGGCGCCACCCCAGTCAACTACATCAATTAACAACCAAGACAATCTCCCATAGGCATGGCCACATGACAGCCTGATGTGGAAACTGCCTCACTAAGACTCTCTTTCCAGGTGACTTTTAGGGTATGACAAATTGACAACTAGAACTTACCGGCACAAATTCTGTCTGGCTGCTTCCGCTTACGAAATGCCTAAAATGAAACAATGTCTACCCACCAGTTAGAAACTTCTTCAAAGTGGTTTTTTTTTTAATCAGTTCTTTGAGAATTCTATATGAGGTGTTTTGGTCATATTCACCCCTAACAAGTCTTTCTCGTCCCTCCTAATTTCTACCTGCCTGAGTGCTGGAAGTACTTTTTGCTCCCACTCCAAGCCCTGAACAATTTCTACTGGTGGATTATTTCAGTTTCATGTTACACATTAAATGCAACTTTGTTTTCTGCTTATGCTACTTAAAGACTTTTACCTAAATAGTGATGAAGCTACCTTTAAAACACACACACACACACACACACACACACACACACACACACGCACACATTTTTTTTCTCAATTTTTTGGACAAATTCATCTCCCATCCCCCAATTCCTCCCATTATCATCTTCTCTACTACCATTCCTTCCCAACCAACTTTGAGATTCTCTCTCTCTCTAAATCTCAATAAACCCATCAAGTCCGATCTGTGTTGACCATTCCTGAGCATATTCCACCGGAGTGTGACCAATCTACCAGGCTTAAAGGAAAACAAAAACACCCTTAAACAAAACAGACTCTCCCTCTCCCAGGAGCTATCAGTTATCAATAGCTTCTCTGCTAGAAATGGGGCTTCATAAATAACCCCCACCATATTAGCATTTTGTCTAGCTTGATCTTGTGTAGGTCTGGTGCATACTGTCACGACCACTGTAAATTCACATATATGACTGCTCTATTGTGTCCTGGGAACACTGTTCTGATGTAGTCATCTAGCTCTGGTCCTTAAAATCTTTCCACTACCCAAGTTATTTTCTCCTCTCTAAGTTTTTTTGTTTTGTTTTGTTTTGTTTTGTTTTGTTTTTTTCCTACCCTGGATCCTCTGGTTGGCAGCTATGAGATTTTCAAATAAAATACTTACTATTTTAATTAATAAGTATCTTATTAGAATCATCAGTCCCCTCTACTGAAGTTATAAACCTACTAAGTACAAGGCCTAAGATTCTGTACGCACACAAAGTCTAGCATGTGGAAAGTTTCCCAAGTGTGATCATTGGGTAAGCTTGTGCAGAGGGTTTATTTAAATGGGATCTCTGAGTACATTCCATCTCCATGTTCCCAAAGAAATGGTGGAAGGGCTCAGGAGAGACTTGAGACTTATTGCAATTAATTGTTTTTTGTTTGTTTGTTTGTTTGTTTGTTTGTTTTGTTTTGGCAAGAGAGAACAGTAATGCCAATGCCAGCAAGGCAGCATCTTTCCCAGCACAGGATGGGAAAGTTGTCAAACAGTGAAATTAAAAAGCAATTATAAATACTTGCTGTTGCTATCTTGATAGTAACTGAAACACAGTAAGACTGGTTGGGTGTTCTGAACATGATGCTTGGGGATAGAGTGCTTCCGTATGCTTTTGTTTCTTTCTTTCTTTTCTTTCTTTTTGTTTTGTGTTTAGAATATTTCCAAAATGTATAATTTTCCATAGTCTTTGTAGTATACCTGCACTGTGGCTGTGGCCTATAACGTGAGGTCAAGTTGTCACATAAGAGTCTCAAGAAGTTTTGGATTTTAGAAATTAAAGATTTTAAGATTAAGGATATTTATATTTATATGGTGTCTGTCATTTTAATCTTTTCTATGCAAGGACACTTTTCTAAGAGTCTATACATTCTATAGGTATGTTAACCTGGGTGTCAGTGAAAGGTTCTGACTTATATTTATTATTAAAACTATATATATATGAGACCTCTTTTTTACATTTTGAAGTCCATTTTTACAGCTCCTCCAGCTATGCCTAAGCGAAAAATAAAATAAATCATTTTAGATAAAGCAGTCACATTTTTCCTAAGACTTGTTTTCAGACTTTATACCCCATAGCCTATCATTTTTCCATTAAAAAAAAAAAGATCAGACTTTGAAAACTGAAGATATTCTCAGATATCAAATTGTTCTTCGCCAATGACATTTTTATTAAAAGCTTAGCAGACTCTTAGTGTGAGGCTACATTTCTTGTAGTGAGAACACATACTTAAAACCTCCCAAAGAATGCTTAGAAAGGTTTTGCATGAGGCACGTGTTGGCAAACTTTAGTTCCCACATATTTTCTCTGTCTGTCCCAGGGAGCTTGAAGAGCTGGGTGGATAAGGCAGGATATGGGCCTAATCCAGTGAAACCAGATCAGGGGGACTAAGATAGAAATTTCCATAAAAGAGGAAAAGGAACCCGGTTTTTCCATGCAAGGCTGGAACTCAATTGAATTTGCCTAACAATGAGTGCCTTGGCAAATAAATGCTAAGTGCGTTGTCCGTATGATTTTTCTTTTTCTCTTTTTAACAAAAGAAAAGTTTCCAAATAGTTGGAAGGTGTGATCTCACCTTCCTTGCTAACTACTTAGTATTTTCTGCCCTAAGAGAAAAAAAAGCATGTTTTCCCTGAGCTCCGTGGAGGCTTTCTGAAAGACAGGTTCACAGTGAAGGCTGAAAGTGAACGTTTATGAGATTAATGAGTAAGTGAATTGAAATGACCTTGCTGCCTTCTTCGCAGGGACTGCTCCTGCGTCTACCCTGAGAACTGTAGGGACTGCTAGATGAGAGAAACAACTTCCAGGCCCCACTTCCTGGGTTTCAAAACAGTCACGCTGGTAGGTCATGGCCACAGAGGCTGCTCTCTTCTTGTCCCCCCCCCACATACACACACCATCACCACAGTTCACCTGCTTGTAGGCCCATAGGAACCAGATGGCCTCTCTTGGCCATGGACCCATCCATCACAGGACTCCACCCCAGACAACCAGAGCCTCAGGCTCACCTTCCTTTGTCTCCAGTGTAAATATAAAAACACAATTCTCACCTTGAAAGGGATAAAAGGCAGCTTATTCTGGAGCCACAGAGACTAACCATGGAACAGAAACACAGATTTAGGTTACCCCAAATTCCATGTTCTGATGTGGTACCAGTTTGACGAAGCTTTTATTTTAACAGAAAATACAAAGTCATAAATCAAGACATTTGGTAAAGAAGTAGACAGGTTCGATCTGCAGTAGGCCTCAGACATCATTTGAGGACATTGAGCCTTTGGGTTGGTGGAAGCTGTTAAGTCAGTGCATTTCAAAAAAGTTTTACCTGTTATCACCAGGATAGTAGGTCAGAAACTGAGGTCAAGGAATGGTTACTGAGGGGACTAAAGATAGCCCAAGAGAAACCATAATTAGGCTGTGCAACAGTTCATCCCTTCCACAACTGAAGGTTCGATGAAAAGTATTGAACTTTCCAGGAACAAGAACTTCCTTTTACAGGTTTGCCTTTGAGGCAGAAGTGCAATCTCATCCCAGGGATGCTCACACAATAGTCTGGGTCCATTCGCATGGTGGTTTTTAGGATTTTTAAAATCCTTTGCAGCATCCCTACACGGTTTGCAAACTGAGGAAGAAATGTAGACTATCTATAAACCGCATAGGAATGTTCTCAAGTTTAAAGGGAAAAGAATTTATCATCTTTCTGTAGTTCTATGGGAAATGAGGAAAAACTGCAATTCGGAGGCAATAAATTAAGTCTTTGCGTCAGACAGATGTGGAGTTTAGGCTAAGCCTAACAATATCTCGTATTATAGCATCTTTTTCACTTGCAAAATAAATAGATAGTGCCAAACTAGTTAAAAGAACTGAAGGGAGCTGGAGAGGGAGCTCAACTAATACAGAGCTTGCCATGCAAGCATAATCCCTGGCACTTGCATAAAAAAGAGAAATTACTGGACATGGTGGCACATTCGACAAACCCAGTGCTGGGCAGGTGGAGGCACATGGACCCTTGGACCTCACAGGCCACTTGGCCCAGCCTCATCTGTGAGCTGTGGATCCCAATGAAAATCCTTTCTCAAAAAACAAAGCAAAATGGACAGTTCCTGAGGAAAGACTACTGAGGTTGACGTCTGGCCTACACACACATACACACACACAAATTCATATATATATATATATATATATATATCTTTCACACATACATTCATATATTATATGTATATATATACCTTATATTCATATATATACCTATATTCACATATATACCTATATTCACATATATACCTATATTCATATATACATGCCTTTCTCACGCACATACACACACACACACACACACACACACACAGAGCTGGAGCCAGGTATGCTGGCACTTGTTTATAACTTAGCATTTCAAAGGCATAGTCAGGAAGATCATCCTCAATGTCATCCTCAGCTACATACAGAATTCAAAGCCAGCCTGGACTTGAGTCCCTGCTTCAAAAAACAAACAAACAAACAAACAAAAAGACTAGAAGCACAAAAACAGCCCCTCAATAAGAGTCCACTGGCCACACATAAAGTTCAAGGCTATTTATAACATCTCCGGTTGAGCTGGGGACCATGTCTCAAATTTGTGGGCTTGGTCTTCTGTCCATGTCAATTTCCAGCCTCACCGGGTTGGATGGCAGAGAGGACATCGCAGCTGTGCAGTGTGCAGCTTTTTTAGGCAGTAAACAACCACCACCCCAGAAACTGCAGCTCAGCTTCATACCAGAGTCCGTAACAGGAATGAGAAAGAGAGCAATTTTGCATGTGCATGTGTGCTTATGTGTTCATGGGTGACTATTCCTTCATGGAGTCCAGAGGACAACCTTAGCCACTAAAACTCAGACTCAGCCTACTTATACTCCTTTTTTTAATTTAATTTTATTTTTTTACAAGAGCGCTTAATGGCTGTAACTCATTAAGTGGTCTGTGCTGGCTGGGCATCTATCTGCAGGAATTACCCATCTCTGTCTCCTCGGTGTTGAGATCTTTACAAGCACACTCTACTGCACATGGATCTTGAGGATTGGACTCGTGCTCTCCGGCTTGCAAGGCGAGCCCTTGACCAGCAATTCTGACTTCACAGTCCCATTATCCTACTTCCCTTTACTGACACAGTGATAAAATATGCTGGCAAAAGCAATGTAGGGGTTAAAGAGTTTGTTTGAGCTCACACTTCCAAATGATAGCCCAACATTGTGGAGAAGTCAAACTTTCCAGAAAGACTTAGTTAACCATCCCTTCATACGGGTTCTTCCTCGGTGCTGTGCTATCTGCACCACTTCCAGAATCCCTGTTTGTACTGACTACCTGCGAATCCTCAGGTCAGCATCGTCTCTGCATCCTTCCGTGGCTAGCCAGCCATATCTCCCTTCTGGAAAATCTCTACTTATTTGGTGCCTGGGCAGGCTGCCATCCTGTTCAACTTTTTAACTGCTCCTGCTTTTACTCTCCTTCCTTTGGCAACCCCCGAGAACGAGCTGGTCCCTGAAGGATAGCACTTTGCCCTCTCTTCCCCTCTGTTCCCGCTCACCCTTGGCTATTTCAGCCATGTGTAAGGTTTCACGTGCCTGTATTTCCACCCACAACTCCAAACCTCCTCTCTCTCTCTCTCTCTCTTTCTCTCTTTCTCTCTCTCTCTCTCTTCCCCCTTCTTTCTCTTTCTCTCTCTTTCTCTAGCTTCTTGCAAAAAAGTTCCCATACTTATTTTCTAAAACCCTTCTGGATGTCATGTCAACATCTCCAGTTCAAAACTTCCACCACAGCAAACCCCCTGCAGCACTTTCTCCCTGGGATGGGATGGTCTCCTTCATGATTAAATTCAGTTGTCCCTGAAACCATATGATGAGGTGGGGCGTTTGTGGGGTATTCAAGGGAGCATCTCCTTGGTAGGCTAAGGTCAGCATCTCAGGAATTACACTTACAAATGAGGTGTTTGGTTCCCCTCCCCCACCTCCCCTCATGTTTTATTGCCTGACAATGCCTTCTACACAACAACAAGGTCCCTGCCAAATGCCAGTCTATTGATTGTGGATTCCCCAGCCTCTAGAAATTAATTTCTGTTCCTTAGCAATGATGGTACCCCATCACAGCAGCACAGAGGGGGCTGGGGCTCCAAACAACTTTATTATCTGAGCTTCCATTCTGAATTATGCAAAACGAAAACCTTGCCATCACTTTCCATCCTACCCTCTCTCTTCTTCTCTAACATTCAAACGGTTGCTCCATCTCATTTACTTCAACACCTCCATATTTTGACTTCCCGGTCTCTGTGCACCTTTCCAGTGCAGTTCACGCACTCCTCGATCCTCCCAGCGGACTCCTGATTTATCTGCCTTCTACAATTCATCATGCAGAAGGACACATTCCAACAGAGACTGAGCTTTTATCATTATACACCCATTGTCTAGCATGCTTCTCCCCAGTGTTAAAGAGATAAAATGAAGGATAACTGACTGCTTCTATATCGGAGCTACACATGTAAAAGAATGGTTAGTCATGTGCCTGCTGGTTCCTGCAGCATCTGAAACCTCAGTCCAGGGCTGAGCCTCCACCCATCACCCACACCTGAAAGCATCTCCCGAAGAAAGTTATTAAAAAGTCAGTGAATGATGTTTTATACATAACTATGCTTTATCCATAGTCCTGACACTGTTCTGAGGGTAGAGAAAAAGCTACCATATTCATTTTACCAGTGAGAAGATGCCAACATATGCAATGTCACAGAGCCACCTAATGTCTAGGGCAGGACTGGATTTGATGTCTCTTGCTCTCTGATTCCCACTGACTGGAAGAATTCCAGGTTTTCCTATCAGACCTGCCACTCATTACATGAACAAGCATGGGATCTCCTTAAGTATTGCCCCAGTTAGCTTTCTATTGCCGCCATAAACCACCACGACCAAAGGCAACTCGGAAGAGAAAGGGGTTATTTCATCTTACAATGTGTAGTCCATCATCCAGAGAAGTCAGGGCAGAAACTCAAAGCAGGAAGTGATGCAGAGGCCATGGAGAAATGCTGCTTACCAGGTTAGTCCTGTGGCTTCCTCGGCTAGCTTTCTTAGAGCATGCAAGGTTGCCAGCCCAAGAATGGCACTCTCCAGTGACCTGGACCCATATTATCAATTAAGGAAATGCACCGCAGGCTTGCATGTAGGTCAGTCTGGTGGTGGTACTTTCTCAATTGAGGTTCTTTCTCTCTTCTAAAAGGACTCTAGCTTGTTTCAAGTTAACATATAACTAGCCGCACAGCCACTTATACGAGATGGCTCAGTTGTTAAAGACACCTGCTTTGAAACATGGTAACCTGAGTCTGATCTTTGATACCACATGGTAGAAGGAAAGAATGGCTCCAAAGAATGTACACACACACACACACACACACACACACACACATACACACACATACACACACACACACACACACACACACACACACACCTACACACACACACACATACACACACACACACATACACACACACACACATACGCGCACACACACACACACGCACACACACGCACACGCGCACACACACACACACACACACACACACACACACTACAGAAGTGAAAAAATATAGGCCCACTTCACAGTTTTCTTGGGAAGATTGAAGGATATAAACAAAGTGAAAATGCCCACCACAAAGAAAAGTGATAAACACTAGATCCATCTTATCCATTTAACTATACCACGGTCTGGGCAGACCATTCGAAGACACAAAGTGGATACATGTTTTTCACATCTTAGAGCCAGAGCCCCCCTGCATAGAGAAATTCCCCTTCAGTTTTAGACATTAACCAAACACAGAGTTGATTGCATTAGAAATCACTGATACACATACTCTGATGTCTTTGGAGACCAGGCAGAGGGTTATACCAGGTTCCCAGCACCTGGTGTAGCGTGTTAGTCTACAGACTAGATTAAGTGCACACATGGCATAGCATAAGTGCCGGAGAGGCATCGTGCCCTTCACTGAGAACTGTACTTACTATCACCTTTGTTTCTTTTGGGTAATGACAAGAAGCAAGAGAGCAAATGAGGGAAGGAGAGATACGGGAGGGGGAGCGGGGGGGGGAGAGAAATAGGTCTAGTAAAGACTGAACAGTGGCTGAAAATCAAAGAGAGGAACAGGGATTATGAATGTGAAGCATTTCGTAACAAAATAAGAAAATAAAGACTCAAGGATAAGAGAACAGGCTCTCAGCCCCACACTGCAAGGAGCACACAGACAGTACAAGAAGAAAGGCCTGGATGGTGGAGGGAAAAAAGGAGGAATACAGTCCCTGCCCCCTTTCTCTGACCATGACCTGCAATAGGAAGGCCCAAGTTCATGTGCTGAGGCAAAGGCCGAGCTTCAACTTCAAAAAGCAGCTACAACGAGCCAGCACCCTCGGGCCACAGGCTCCTTCAGTCAAGTGACCTTGGCTGCTTGTTTCCATGGTAACAGTGCACATCCCAAACTGTTCCTTCCTGTGTGGGAGGCGACATTTCAGAGAGAGAGGAAGGCAGGATTTAACACTGGTTTTTCTCTCTTCTGACCCTTCTCCTCTGGCAAATTATATCCTTCTTCTGAGTATTGCAGTCTCCTGAGAAAAGCAACCCCAGAAGAGGACGTTGCTATGACACTATTTGCAGATGCGTGCCCAGGACACCGTTTTAAAGGAAGATGGAAGTTGTGTTGGCTTTGGTTTCACACGGCGCTGGGCGTTCCTCGGCAGCTCACTACTCCTTTCATGATAGCTTCCCAAGGAGCAGGCCCAGTGTGTTGTCCTTGTGTTGAAAGAGAGGAGTCAGAGGGGTTGGAGAGCTTCCCTAGAGCTCCAAAGCATGCAGTAGCAAGTAAGGCTAGAAAGCAGACATGACAAAGCTGAGCATCTACCAGCCTCCTCAACATGGGGTCCCGCTGCAATCCAGCCCTAGCCTAAACCACCACCCCCTACCGCCCTGCAGCTGGTCAAATGTCTGCCCCGCCCCTAACCTCTGCTCCCATCCTTGATCCTGCAGTTTTCTTCAGCAGCTTTGTTCCATACTTTACAGTAGGGAACAAAAGTATGCTATGTTTAAACATGGAGTTTAAATTGCGTTATAAGATGAATATTCTACCTGTCCCACAACGTCTAGGGTTAGAGCACCATTTTACAGGATGAGAGATAATCTTCCTTCAGTTGAGCCATGACTGAACAGGTTTGCCACAAACCCTGCAATCATAGCTCCCAATGCATTGTGGGGTCCACGTTCCAACCAGCATATCGAGCCAAAAGTACTCAACCTTTGGCTCAACTTCAGCCCTTCCCGGTAGTTCTGATCCCATGATTCCATCCCTGAAAGAAATCTCTTCCTCTGCAGTGCATCTGTTTGACTCTGACGTACAAAGGTGTAATTAGAACAGCATGGAGCCAGCAGGATGATCCGTTTACCTCATCCTGCACCATTCATGTGCTTCTGAAATATGTTTCTAATATCTGAGGTGCACAGGGCCAAATTCCCTTCTCAGTTTTTCACATGCATGAGTAAATCCACACAGACCAAACCCCTTGGGCCCTAGGTTCTGCTTAGAAGTTCTATTTTTTTTTCTTTTAAAGAAAACAAATATTCCATTAAAACGACACAGTGTACTCTGCATATTTTTAGGACAATTAGAGTTTAGAATTCCCTCTTCGTCCACTCATGCTAACAAAAAAGTTTTCTTAACTACTTCCTTACCAAGAATGACTAGAAGCTGGGGTAAAAAAAAAAATTAAAAAAAAAATATTTTCTTCTATTATAATCTCTCCATGTTGCTTATCAATGTTATTGGCTGGTAGATTGGGATCCTTGCACATTACTCCAGAAGGATCCAGGCTTCCTTGCTCCATTACTAGGTCAATCCTTTTTAGGTAACTGTTTGCAAACCTATGGAAACATTTACTTGAAATAGGAAAAAAAAAAAAGAAAGAAAGAAAGAAAAGCTCACAAGAAACAGACGGGCATACAAGAAAGATTTCCCCCTTGTCTGCTTGGTTTGAAAATGGGTCACAGGTTTTGTTCATTATTCTTTAGCGCTTCTGACTGTGCAAATAAACTTTTAAAGGAGAGGCTGCTCAGGCTGCCAGGCTGGCCATGTCTCAGCCTTCAAGACAGAGAAACGGCAAGACCTGGAAATTTTTCTTGGGGAGGAGAGTGTGAAACAGAACTCCAGCTGTGGACTTCGCATCTGATTGCGTTCATAAGTCTGTGCTGGTTGTTCACATGGCAACACCCCTGCCCACGAAGCCAGGATTGCTTGGGCCACACATGTGGATGACGTGTGCCAAGACAGCGTGCAAATCAAATGTTTTCTCACAACCAAATTTGGAGAGACTTAACAGCACCCGCCAAGCCACTCACATTCGTGTCCAAAAGCTCCCGGACCTTTGCAGAAGGTGATGTAAGACCATGCTCAGCTTGTTTTCCAATCCCTACAAAGTAGATCCAAGGATGGGAATGACACTTGGTACACACCCCGTGGCAAAAGATGTGCCTTTGCGGAAGGCTGACTCCGGAGATCAATAGAACGCAGCAATGGCTTGCAATAGCCTAGAGACTAGAAATTGTATGTATGTGAAAAGATCAGACAGATGTGAGTCTCTCCGGGATAAATGTGTTTATTTAAATTAAAAAATATTGTGAAAATTACAAAGCGTTAAATACAAAAGACAACTGTCTACAACTCAGTATATTGGAAGTATATACATCCCTTTGTTACAGGCGCAGACAGACTCGCACCGCACCAGAATTAAGCAATGGAAAATGTGACAACGCACATGTCTGTCGCAGTAAAGTTTCAGAATTCAAGTGATTCCAGGCAAGAGGCCAAACTTAACTTGGCTTCTTTCAACTTAAACGGTCCCCTTTGGAGGCGCTCCACACTTTGGATCTTAAAGTGAACAGAGGGCCCCTTTCCACTTCCAACGTAAATGAACACTACCTCTGATTCAAAACTGATTGAAAAACCCAGCTCCTACACTGTTAACCCCACATAGGAACCAGTAGTAAGTGCTTCATCTCCAATCTGGGGAGAGTTAAGATAAATAAAACTTAAAAAAGTTTCTCACTAGAGGCAAACTTGACGTTTTGGAGGTTTTCTGCTTCCTTCTGGTCTTCAGGGGGCAAAAGAACAGTTGCAAGGCTCTGGCCCACAGGACTTCCAGGAGCACTGGTAAGCGGCCCTGAGCACCTCCTTTTAGACTTCTCTTTCCCTCAGCTGGGAGTGTTAACACCCTCCCATCCACAGAATTCTGCAAAGGAAACTGCTGTCTGCCTCTTCGGCCTCATCCTGGGAAAGCTACAGTAAGGCTAGCTGCCGATCGGCCCCAAATTCCCCAGTTACACGTCTCCAGAGTCTCCAACTGTGCCTTTAAGTCAACACATCTTTCTCCAGACTAAGCGGCCAAAGGGGAAATACTTGGTCCAAACTTCCTCACACCAGTCCGTGGAGGAGGATTTATCACACAGTACAAAGTCTAAAGATGTCCTCCCAGCCCCCTGGGGCTGCACAGCCTCAGGAGCCTCATGAAGGCAAAGAGCCTCATGATGACATACCCAGGACCACACAGTAAATGAGCGTCAGGAATCAGACAGGGGAGTGCAGTGCTTGAACCCCAGCTCTGTGCTATCTTGCCTGAGTAGCCCTTTTAGGTCTCAGCTACGTGACAAAACCCCACATTATGAGGCCTGCATGTGTTCTCTCTGGCCTCAGAAAACTAGGCTGGGGAAAAAATAAAAAAGAGCTCTAACAGACCCATCAATGATTTGGCCTTGTGTAACCCCACCATTACCCAGTCTGTAAAGGTCAGGAGGACCCCCTGAACCGCCATCCTGAAAGTAGGCTTGGTTCTCAGGAAGCTCACTGACAAAGAAAGCCATGCCCACCTGCAATGCTGTACAGCCACAAGTCAGAGTGCAAGCTCACAGGCGAGACAAAAGCTCGGAACAGGTCATAGCTTCCACCTCCGGCATTGCCTTCTCTCCTCCCACTGTGCAACCAATCTGGGTTCTGTCTTCAGCTTTCTCCCACCTCCAGAAGGAAGATGGAACTGTCTGTGACCAAATGCCACAGGCACAAAATAAAGGTACTTACAGCCAATTAGATCTAGAAGAACAAAGCTCTAGGCAAATTAGCAAATCAAAACTAGTCCTTCAGCCTGCCCTGGGCAGTTGTCAGCCCTGGGCACAGACAGATAGATGCTGCAGAAATTACTCAGGGCATCCAGTGAAAAAAAACAACACATTATTCAGCCAGATGTTGAACAGGCACCCCAACACCCAGGCCCCAGATTAATGGTCATGCTGGACGTCTCTGGGAGCTTTTCAGTGATGAGTCGGAACCACAGGAACCTCGAGGACTCCGGCCGAGCCTGTCTCTCCCTCCCCCACGCTGGGGGCTTGCCCACAGTCTGTTCAAAGTGGCAGCTGCAGAGCAAAAGTGAAACCAGGCACTTGGCAAATGTCTTTCCTCTGTCAAGCGTGGCTTATGGAGGCCAGGGGATGCTAGGAATTCTGATGAATGTTTTCTGACGACCCTTCGCTGCTTTCATTGAGAGGCGTCTCGGAGGTCTCCTCCAGCTCATCATCAGCCCCTTCCTCCTGGATGGTGAGGTGCACATCCGGAGAGGAGGACTCAGAGCTCACACTGTCCCCTTCCATAGAGCAGAGGGTGCAGGACAGCGCAGGCGCCATACTCTCTTGGAGCATATTCAGCATCATGGGCACCTGCGCTGACCTCAGGCCGGACATCATAGGCAGCGGCTTCATGGCCTCCCCCCATAGCCTCTCCTCATCTTTGTACAGCAGCAGGAGGCTGGACTTCTTCTCCCGCCTCTTGGATTTCATGTAGCCCAGCATGATTCCAATCAAGAAAACGCCATAGAAGGACATAACGACCAAAATATAGAAGTATTCATTGCCATTACCGCCGCTGTTGCCAGGCACGTGGGAACCGAGGGGGCTGCTGGACGCTGCGGCACTGGGGTGCGTGCTGTTCAGGGGTTCCATCCTCAGCATTGAAACGCCGCTCACACAGCCGGGGTCTGGAGAGGTAAAGCCACAAGTTAGACCGTACGTGTGGGTCCACAGTGCTGGCAGAAGGCAAGCACAGGGTTCGCAGAGTTAGAAGGAGTCTCTCCAGACAAGTAACAGGGATTGACTCTGAGAGCTTGGAGCAAGTAAGAGAAATCAAGCGAGAGAATGGAGGAAAAGTGAGAAAAACCTTCACCAGCTAGAAAGACACAGAAGAGATGGCTGAAAGATAGATGGATAGATAGATAGATAGATAGATAGATAGATAGATAGATATGCAGACTTCATTTGCATTTCAGATATGCATTAGTTCTATACTTTCAACATTATATACGATATAAGGATTCATAGAGGGGAAAAACCTTAAAATTTGAAAGGCATGTTTTAACCAGCAGGGCAGAAGCAAACTTTGTATTTTGTTTCAAAACCTTCAAACTTTCAAAGCCAAGTTTCCTTATAAGAAGAAGAAGAAAGCTGGAGCACTTTCTCTATTAATAGTTAGAACTATCCCCCTTGCATGTCTCTGAAGAGAAGGAGTCTTGCTAACTTACCAAAGGCTGACAGTTTGTCCCAAGCGTGGAACTCCTAAATGGCTGAAAGCGGGGATGTTTTTCTTCTGTGTCAGGCTCTGCACTCTGACAGCCCGGCTGCTGTCCTTGGGATATATAGTCAAGAAATGCATCGTCACGTGTTCCGGGAGGAAAATTTACAACAGAGGTTGACTGTGGCGGAGAGCGCTGAACTCAAGCACTGCGGTTCAACTCTCTGAACTTTGCAGCTGTGAAGAGAAAAAGAAGGGGGAGAAGGAGCTGCCTGCCCCGCCCGCCTGCCCCAGCTCAGAGCAAGAGGCTTAGGTGGCCAAAACCAATGTGTGGAAACAGGGGCAAAGAAGGTGCTACATTTGAACTGTTACCCCCAAAGTCCACTGTCACTGACAAGGAGTTTGTGTTTCCTTTCCCTTGCAGGAAATAACCGCTATGTCTGTCATCCATAGGTTTTCAGGGGGAATCCAATCCTGTCATTAGAATAAAAGACAGCTGGAAGCAAGGACAGAATTTATAGTCAAGAAACAGGGGCTTCTGTTCTAAGTTCTCTCACTAATTGGGTGAATTTGATAAACCTTTCTTTAACATTTCCAAGCCTCGGACAGCTGCAGTAAAACAGTTGGCTACCGGGGGTGGGGGAGGGCAGGACCGGTCAGCAGGCGAATTTCTCAGAACCTTATGAGTTTTAAGCTCGTTTCAGCTAACCCACTCTAAAAGGCAAGGCTGGCTGGTGCAGGCTAGCACTTTAAAAGCACCAAGACTCTGCTTGCCTCGTGCACCGAGCTCACAAATACATTCTTTATGTTCTCTTTTGGGATCTTCCAGATTCTCCCCCAGGAATTGGTGGACACCTGTAATCCAGCAGCTAAGAGGCTAAAGCAAGGGGACCATGAGTTCAAGGTCCGCCAGGGTTGCAAAGACAGACCCAGTGTGAAAACAACAATCTTTCAGATTCTCTTTCTGTCTGAAGTGGAAACGTGCTGCCCTATTAAGGGCAGCTTTTGCTGCATCCTACCCCACGTGGCCGTGCCTCGGAAGCGGCACACAGACTGTTCACACACACCTGTATATCTCAAGCAGGGCACGGGAGAAGCGGGCACCCTCTCGCTGAGCCAGCCACAGGAGGGTGCGGTGGCACGCTTGGAAGATGAGGACAGACCCACAAGAAACACTCCTACCAGTTACTTGCTATGGTATTATTGCTTGTGAACCTTGGGGACAGATAAGATCAGTGCTCACTAGGAGACTGCCAGGCACGGCAAACCGGAAACAACAAGGTAGGGAAATAGATCACCAGGTCTAAGGAGCAGGAGCTACACAGCCAGGTGTCAGAAAGCAAAGCAGAGGCCAAGTATCAAGACAAAATCAATCCCAGACGTGAGCCTGCAGCCCCAAGGCACAAAAACCAAGAGCCACCCTGGCTTCCAGAACAAACCTAGAAGGAAGTCCTGGGGACTGGGAAGCTAGAAAGAGAGGGAAAGCCAAATCCCATGCAAGGACCTTTGAAACCACAGACCGCCTGCTGTTGACCCCGTGACCTCTGGTGCCCCGGAACCCTGCAGGGGTCTTTCTAGGAAACAATTTGAGGAAAGCATTGAGCACTGTTAGGGAGAAGTAACAGATGAATTTATGTGGTTTGCTGTTGAGGCTGGATGCCCCACCCCCATTACCAGGAGCAGACTTTCCGCTGCTTTTTTCTTTCATACCTCCCCTACCCTGAGACTGAAACTTAGGGCTTGGGCTTGCTGGCTCCTACCTCACTCAGCCTTCTCCCCAGGCCTCCTTCACAGCAAGATGGTGATTAGAACCACGGCTGTGAGCAATGGTGTTAATAATGACAGACCCGAGAGCGACCTTCTGGAAAGTGTGTTCTGCCTGGGCAAGAGAGTCGGTAATCACTCATTCACTTTGTGCCACAGCTTGGGGAGACAGCCATGATAAGGGAATTAACCCGTATCAGAAATGCTTCATTTCATTCTGCAGCTGACACTTCCATTTTCTTATCAGAAATGTGTCTTAATTCTTTTAATGGATGTGCCTTATGAATCCTGTCAAAGAAACGTTTCCTTAAGCCAACATCCCCAAAGTTTCTCTAAATTGGTCTACCATTTTTAATAGTTGTTTTATAAATCTAAAACTATGACATATTTTCAGTTAATATCATTTTCTGATGTTAAGCATGAACCGAGCTGTGTGTGTCTGTGTTTCGTAAGTGTGTGTCAGTGTCCTCATCACTGTAAGTGTGTGTGGAGACCAGTGGTTGACCCTGAGGTGTCTTCTTCAGTTATTCTCCATCTCAGCTTTTGAGACAGGGTCTCTTAATGGGCAAACTTTACTGGATTGACCAAGCTGGGTGACCAGCACTGAGCCCCTGGGATTTTTATGTGGATACCGGGACCCCAAATTCAGGTATCTGCGCTTGCACAGAAAGTGCTCTGCCCATTAGGCCATCTCCTCGGTCCAAGGGTCTAATTTTTTTTTTTAACACATAGAAGTCCATTTGTGCAAGCACTATTTACTAAAAGGAGTCTGCTTCAGTCCTCTCCCAGCACTCATGTCAGGCAGCTCACAGCCACCTGTCACTCCAACTCAGAGGTCCTGACACCGTCTTTTGGACTCTGTGGCCCTCGACACACAGACATACAAAAATACGCATAATAAAAAAATAGAAAAAAAATCTTTAAAAAATAATCAACTCACCATGTGTGTTCAGGTCTGTTTCTCAACTTTTTATGCTGTCTTCTCACTAAACCGCTTTAAATTTAAGTAAGTGTAAGGTATGCTGCAGTTGCTCTCTAGCTGGAAGCAGAGGCAGGTGGGTGTCTGTAAGCTCAAGGCCAGCCTGGTCTACATAATGAGTTTCAGGCTAGCTGGAGCTATATGTAAGAACCCCTCTATAAGAAAAAAAAAATAATATATATATATATATATATATATATTTACCTGGGTGGGTGTCTATTCCGTACCAAATTTACATCAATACTGTATAACCATTTCATTCAAAAAGAAATTGAAAGGCCAACGACTAAGCAATTTTTCCAAAGCCATGCCAGTAGTGATATAATCAGGAGTGTGCATGTGTGTGTGTGTGTGTGTGTGTGTGTAAGTAAGTGTGCGCCTGTATGCATGTGTACTTGTCTATATTTGTACATGAATGTGTATACGTGGTGCTTAAGCACATGTACACAAGGGCTATGTTGTTTGTCCTCCTCAATTGCTCTCCACCTTCCAAGGTTTTTCAATGAACCTTGACCTAATCAATTTAGCTAGCTTGGCTAGCCAGTGAGGTCCAGAGATGTCAACCTCCCCCCAGCTCTGCAATTCCAGATGTGTGCCATGGCAACCAGAATTTTACATGAATGCTGAGAATCAAACTCAAGGCCACATGCTTGAGTGGCAGGCACTTTACCCATTGAACTATTGAAAGGGTTGGACTAACTTTGTAACCTGTATGTCTTCTAAAGCCTATAGTTTTGAGTTTTAGGTTCAGGTTAAGCTAAAGCCTCTTAGTACCTTTCCAGAGAATGGAGAAATGTGACCCTATCTGTGAGGACAAATAGAAAAAAAAGCAAGCAAGCAATGGCCTTCACTCAGCAAAAAGAACGACCAGACCCTTGTCTTCGAGATAATGTTTCTTATCAACCAACCCAGATGGCCCCAATTCTTCTTTTGAGTAGCTCCTGACCTCCAACCAAGAGCCCGCAGCCCCAATCTTCAAGGATGAGCTAACCACCCTACCTTCAATTGCAGCTGCATCCACACTTGGCAGGACTGGCCAAGCTTGAGCACCTAAGACTAACCAGTTATCTTACTTTATAGCTTCCTCATCCAATCCTAAATTGCCAAAACTGCAACTTCAAATTTCCCGCAATTTTTCTTTTAAAAACCTAAGGCCTTTGTCTCCCGGTGCCACTCTTTGCTGACTGGCAGGGGTGACCCCATTGCGCAATGGTTAAATTAAACCTCTTGCTTTTGCAACGAGTTGTGGTCTGTGGGAGTTTCTGGGAAGGGTGCAATCTTGAACTCCTGAGCTGTGAAACCCCAGGTTGTATGAGACTATATCTTCCTGTATTATCAAGATTTGAACCTGTGGCACACCAAAGCCTGCTTGCTTCTACTCATCCTTGGTCTCACTGAAAGGAAACTGAAAAGTAACTCAGAGAGAGTAGAAAATGAAAGTTTGGTATTTATCCAACTTCTCTGGGGTCTTTATAACCCTAAACGCTCAAACATAAGTACAAACATTGCATTATAAATTGCCTTTTTCTGAAGTTCATGCTATTCTCAGCATTAGAAGCTGTACCTCCTTAAAATGTTCTAGAAAAAATATGTCAGTGAAAGAGTAAAACCCTTGTCCTACATTCATGTGACCCACGTACAACAGTTTCCCTTTAGCCTACATCCACAGCTTGTCTGTGGTCTTCTGTTTTGATGTGGTGTGGTGTTTTCTTTCTCCCCCCCTGACTCATCCTGACACACACACTTTCTCTGGAGTTTTGAGTATTTGAGTACTTTCATTTCCTGATGACGTCATTTTCACTAGATGACCCAAGAGTCCTTGGCCACACATCTCTGAATTTATGTTAACAGCTTCTGTTACTAAACAAAGTCTGTGCTGGGATAACAGCAGAACCATGAATCTCATCGGATTAAACAGCAGCACAGAGGGCAGAGATCTGACCCAGCTCTTTCTTGCCCGTGCTACGTGACCGGCTCCATTGCATAATTTCTCTGTATTTTTGTTTCAGCCATCCGCAAGCATGTCAAGAGAGGCAGGCATGTGAAGAAAAGGATCGTTAATTGTGCCAAGATCCTTGGTAGTGTCCCGTCTTCCACCAGGCTGTCCCGCTTCTGAGCAAGCTGGGCTGCAGGTCTGACAGAGCTCTGCACAACCAAAATCCCCTGCATCTGCCACTGCTTCTCCTCTCCCAGAAACTCCTTCTGAGAAGCTGTGTCTGGGAATGCTGGGCCTGGCTCATTCCTGAGTCGCCCTCCCCAGACTCATACTTCTCAACATTCCTAGCACTTGCAATAAGATGGGGACAGGGCTGGGTATCAGCCAGGTATGTACTGTGACCCCCAGGCTCTCCCTCTAACACCAGCCACGCTCAGGAGGATGATGCCATGACCAGGGCACCTTAGACATCATCCAGAGATGGATAGGAGGAAAGAACCCACAACTCACGACAGTAAAGATTAAAGCTGTGATTACCTCACATGTACCATTTAGTTTTCAAACCTTTTGGCCTCGTATTTACTTAGCAAGTATTTGGCTAGTACCTACAATATACCAGGAATTGTTCTAAGTACTTCTTAAATTTTATCCTATTTAAGCCTCATGAAAACCCTGTAAGGTGGGGCTGGAAAGATGGCTCAGTGGTTAAGAGAACAGACTGTTCTCAAAGACTGGGTTCAGTTCCCAGAATCTACATCAGGAGGCTCACAATGGTTCATTACTCCAGCTGCGAGGGATGTAACACCTCTTCCAACTTCCTTGTATGCTTGCACTGCTTTGCACATACACACACGCACACAAACACACCTGAGCACACACACACAATTAAAAATAAATAAAACAAATCTTAAAATAAAACTCAATGATAGTATTGAATTGACTTTCCCTGCAGAGGTGCAAACAATTATTATTATTATTATTATTATTATTATTATTATTATTATTATTATCCCCAGATAGACACCAATGACAGACTAAAGTAGAATTGTGCCAAAGTCCAACTTGGTGAATCTAAGGAGTTTATTGGTCTTTCTTATAGAACATGGACAATGGGTCACTTATATGAGTGTGTGCAAACCCAAAACAGCTGTAGCACTGTGAAGTCCCACCCCATCAGTGTAAGAAAGCTTCCGTAATTCTCCTGTCTCTACTCCCCACAGCACCAGCAGGTGCTGGGAATCCCACCAGTCTTCAGGAAGAGCAACTGGTGCTCTTAAATCATTGAGTCATCTCTCCATCCCAACAAGAGTGCCTAGAAAAGTTACGGAATCTTCCCGAGATTTCATCACCGGGCAAGGAAATGGGGACTCTAGACAACAAAACTGAGGAGGGGTGGGACTCAAAGCCAAGGCGGCTGTGAAGAGACGCTCTGCAGGCCCAACCTGCTTCTTCATCCTAACCGCCACACGTGTCGCAGCTTGGACTGGGACCAAACACTAGCCTGTATCCCCTACCATCATTAGATCAATGAAGGAGGATACAAAAAGGTGGTTCATGGAAGCTGCATGCATTATCTAACTTAAATTCAAGTTTGAGGACCAAAAATTATTGCTCGCTGTTTTATTTTCAGCACCTAGAGTGGCACCTGGTCCACGGTGAGCCCGTGAATGTTCGTTAGCTGAGTAACATGAATATGTGCTAGAGAGCCTTCTCATGCCCGTCTGATTTTTACAAGAGGCTAGTGAAGACAATGAGCAGTCTTTATACAAACATGCTTACGTGTATGTATGATGTATGTATGTATGTATGTATGTATAAACATGGACCATTGAGTCTAAATGGGGACGTGCCCTGATCACATAGCAGGAAGCAATGGAACTGGGATCATATGTCCCACCTCCTCCCGAAATGGGACACATGCTCCCTTTCTGGGACACACAGTGCTCAACTACTGTTGGTCACTTCCTCTGGCCCTAGTTAATGAAGAGGTCAGGCTGGAGAGGACACTGATGAAGAACTTCAGGGAGTCCAGCTGAGAACACAAGTGACACTTTTTAAAAGTGTTTTGAAGCTTTTAAAGGATTTCTTAATACTTTCCAAATATCAGATAACTAAATGGAAACCCAACAAAACCAAGATCCATTTCAGTCTAGTTCTTGCATGTAGCGAAGGTGTCTTGATCTGAAAGAGACTCCCATGGATTTAAGAGATTTCACGGCTTGTCCTGGGATTCTGCAAAACAGACTAAACTACGGAGAACAGGAAGTGGGGATCTCCCTTTCTCCAGGAATCTGCTTCCTGTTACAGCCAGTTCCCATCACCTTTCTCTACCCAGCTCCGCCAGCGACAGCTGGGATTCTAACACATGGGCAGCCCAAGGCAAGCGGGCCATGAAAGAACCCTGAGGGTTTTTTCTTCTCTTTTGAATAGTCTCTCTCACACACATACATGAGAGAGAGATACACATACATGTACAAACACACATAGCTACATACACATATACATACATAGATACACGCAAATACACAGATACATACACACACATGTGCACCCACACATATACATACACACATGCACACATACGAAAGAGATAAACACATGTACACACACATGTGTGAAGATACATACATATACATACACTCAAATACACACATATACAAACATATGAACACCCACACATGCATACACATACATGTCCACACACATATACATACACATATATGCATACACACAGGTACACACACGTATACATACACACAAATATACACAGAGATGTAAATACACACATACATACACATACATGTGCACACACATATACACATAAATACACACATATATACATATGCACACAGGCACACATATACATACACAGACATAACACACACATACGCACACATACATACACACATGCACAAATACACACATACATACACACAAATATCCACACACATATACATACACACAGATACACACATACATACAGATAAATATACAAACACACACACATCTACACAAATATGCACACACATACACACATGCATACTAAGCAAGTGATCACTGAGCTACACCATTAGTCCCAAGAGTCTCTATCTCTCCACAGAGTCAGCCCAGCTAGACAAAAAGAGTGGACTCCTCCTCCAGGAAGCTCATCGTACAGAATCATGCAGTCTATCGTTACCTTTCAGATCACCCTGGGACTGGCTCATACCACCGGTGGATCCTCAGGCAAAGAAACAGTTGTGAAAAGTCACATGCACAAGGAAAAGCTGGGGGACGGATACCAGGAAGTCACAGCCAATAGCCAGGGCCGTGCTGAGCAAGTGAGGACATTCGGGCCTCAGGGAATAGTTCTTCGAAGCACATGTGCAGGAAAATGATATGAGAAACGCCTGCGCAGGCCAGGCACTGGGTGTGAGCAGAAAGGAATGCCGGGATCTCCTGCAGATGGAAGACGCGCGCGGTGCTCTCACCGGTCATCAGTCAGGTAAACTCATGGCTGAACGTCTCAGGGTTAGTAGTCTCCAAATTCCACCCGGACCCATCATTCACCATGCCTCACTGCGCATAGTGACTCCATTTGTTCAATCTGTGCCTATTCATCCACCGATTGACACATTCACTCATTCAGAGAAGTGTATCTGCCTTCAGACCTAAGCCAATGGATAGCTTACAGACGTAGAGGGTCACAACAGCACAGAGGAGATGGCAAGGAAAGTAAGTCCAAAAAAATATGTCAACGTCACGGAACCCAAGGCTTTGTCGGATCCTGGCTTCATGGCTGAACAATCACTTCTGGCTTCCTCTGGAAACTGGGAAAGACATCATGTCTGCAATGAGTCATCCTCTACGTCTATACTATAGGCCTGTGTCTGCTCTGTGCACGGCCGCATGAAATTCCCCACGCCTCAGTGATAGCCTAGCACGGCAGTTGCCGGGCGCAGCCTGTATGACTAACAGCCCAAAGGAGGCCTTGACATTTACAGAAACTCCTCTGGGAAAGCTGTGTTTGGGGAGTGGGGGTAGCGGGGTGTACAAAAAACTATATGCGAGGCTTGCACACTACGACAATTTTTAAAGTCAGAGACTGCTGGGTTAGAAGTTCAAGGTCATTCTAAGCTACATATGAGTTCAAGGCCAGCCATGTACAAGAAAGAATAAAAAAAAAAAAAAGTCAGTGTAAATTTTACCTGTTTCACCAAACCAAGAAAAAGTCTAATTGGATTGTCCAAGTCTAGGCATGGGCAGAACACAAATACCCGCATGCCATTCCCCAGTGTACTTGACAACGTGATGCCAAGCGTGTGCTTGGTGCCATGACTGAAACTGTCAGGGTTTCATGGAATGCTGCAGGAGAGCTCTGCCAAAATAATCCTTACGAGTCCTTATCCTATACCATATGCTTAATAGCCTTCACAGCTTACATGGAGACCTACTCTTCACGTGTTAAGTTTTCCATGACAAATGGTAGAGAGCAGTGCCTTCCTTCATTGATTCCTAATACCATGGCGGCATCATCACCGTCTAAGTCCAGAGGACTTTCTGCATTCCAAAGAGACTTGGCGTACCCGCTCGCACTCGGCACCAGCCAAGGGTTACACTGCCTGTTTCAGAGATGGAAGTTCACGGCTCTGCACTGCCCTTCGTTTCCCACGTGTGCTGAAGCTCAGGGCCTCTGTCTGTCATGAGCAGGACACATCTTCATGCATTGCGTGCCTTCTGCATCCCCAGCAGCATGTCAACGTCTTCCAAAGTCCCCGTGAGTGCTCCATTCTTCAGTTTTCTCTTTTAGGCTGCTTTTCTTTTCTTTGCAAAGCCTATTGATTATCCCCCACCCCAAACAATCTATTGTCTCTGACAACCATGAAGTTAATCAGTTACCTTTGGTTGTGAGCTGAAGTTCAGTTAAGGGTAACAAGCACTCCTCATCACCCACACCATGTTGCCTTCCGTTTCCCTTCCAGAGTCAGGCTGAACGTTCCTTCTCTGACATCATTTTTAGAAGACAGAAGACCACCTTCTACCTTCCCGCCACTTCCCCTCTATGTCCTGCAAAATAAGTGTGATTGGATGAGAACACCTCCTATCCCTACAAAGGTAACCAGAGATGGAAAAGGAGGAATGTGTTCTGCGGCCTTTAAGACTAGAGGGGAGGGGAAGACAAATCTCGGGAGGGCAAATCTAGGGACCAGAGTCTAAATTCCTGTGTCACCTGCTTACTTCATCCATACCAGAGTCATGGCCAAACTCTCAGGAAAAAGAAAAAGAAAAAATGAGTAGGGAACGATGAAGAAAATGCCTTTATTCTGTTTCCATTTACATTTATATCTGTACTTTATATGTATATGCATTCGGGTAATATAGCCATCTACCTACCACTCCCTACCCATCTTGTGTTGATATGAGCCTGAGTGGGGAGTGTAAAGCCATTTCAGGCAGGCCAGCTCCCAGGCTTACGTCCACTCCCTCCTTTTGCCACACAGTTTCGCTTTTGTTGGCTAAAGGACTCTTGGTTAGTAGTAGGAGTCGTAATTAAAAGTAATTAAAAGTGGCATCCAGCATCCACAAGCTAAGAACCACATAGGCAATAAGAGAACATCAACTCCAATAGCAAGATGGAAACTCAAGGTCCAGGAGATTGTGAAGGAGACAGTACTTCTCCCTGGAAGACCAGGCAACACTGAACTTAAAAGTTTCACTGAGACTTGAAATAGCAATGTAAGGGGATGGTAGGCATGTGATCCATGGAGCCAGAAAAGGCTTAGGGCAGAGAGTATGAGGCATGTTTAGAGACTACTTGTGCATGCATAAAAGGAGCCACCACCTGTATTGCCTTTGTGAGAGACCAAATAATGTGAGCCCAGTTCCAATGTGTGTAAGGAGCCTCACCCCGAAGAAGCTGGGGGAAAGTGCCATTTGTTTAGATACGGGATCTAGATCACCAAATCAGAGGAGATTTCTGAGGAGCTGGAAGGTATTGCTACGATGGAATTTAATGTGGGAGTGACAGCTGGACACCTAACCAAGTTAGGGCTAACTGGGTCATCACACTCATGTATCCTTAACTACTCCTTTACAAAAACAAGTTAGAGAATAAAATGTCCTTAGAGCATGGATAGATGAGATGACTAGCCGGAATGGTCCAGGAGTCTAAGGTCACTCTGGGACATGGAGGGCTGAGAACTTCTGCTATTCAATCTCAGGCAAGCAGCATGGCCCAGATCAGCAAGGAATAGACAAGAAAATGCTGAGAGATGGGTAGTCTATTTCTGGGAACAGATTCTAATAGCATCAAGGAGAAGAGGTTAGATGAGCTGAAGAGAATAAATGTGGGGACAGCCAAACAAGGTCACATTTTACCTTCCTTCTTGACATCATTTTAAGAACAGAGAAGACCACTTTCTACCTACCAGCCACTTCTCTATGTCCTGTAAAATGACAGGTATCTTTGAATGATAACACCCACAGTCCACATGGAAGGTAACTAGATAGGAGAAAAGATTAATGTGTCCTGAAACTTTTAAGACTAGAGGGGAGGGCAAGACTTTGGGAGGGCAAATGTCAGGACCAGAGTCTGAAGTCCTCTTCACATGTTTTCCTCATCCAGAGTCATGGCCAAACTCTCAGGAAAGTAACTGAGGAAAGATGAGGCCTCCAGTGCACATCAATGAAGAACATTGTCCTTTTTGAGTTCCAACTCGAGGTGCTAGTGCAGGACCATCATGGGCCAAGGACAGATGACCCTTTGCTCAGCCCCTACTTCATTCTTTATCAGCACCTTAGCCAGCCTGTAGTAAGAAGAGTAATTGCCACCTGGACTGCCAGAGCTCATTCACCAAACCACTCATCCAATCAGAAACAACTATTCTTCTCCCAGAAGAGTCAGGTGCTCCATCATAGGGGTCTAAGCATGCATTCCTACACCCCTAATGAAGCTGATTTAGGCACTGGGACATGCCCAAATCACATGCAGAAAGGAAATAAGGCAGCCAGAGGAAGCATTAACATCTGTAGCCTTTGTAAACAGGGAAGCTGGAAGAATGTCTCCTTTGGAAAAGAAATGGGATGTTCCCTTTAGGTCCATGTATCCTGTAGCATGCTGCTGGAATTCATCTCACATTGTCCCAGACAGCTCTGAAAGAATCACGTGCTTCTTTACTGCTGTTTGCTGGATTCTCAAACTTTTCCCTCTGGTACCGCGTGTCCACCCCTCCTCCATTCTTTCCAACTTGTGCCTTCACCTTCTTCTGCCTCCAAGGCCACTATAAGAAAGAAGGCCTCGTGCCATCCTAAAAACACACTTTTTCCTTTGGCCTGAGGATATGGTGCCCCTCTCTGCTCTCCAAGTTGTTCCACTATAAGCCAGCTTACATTTCTGAAGATATCAAGGGTTTTTGTGAGGCAGAATGTGGTGTCTATGAGGCTATAAACACCCAGCTATGAGAATGTCTTCGTGATGTTAGTTTTCCTCACAGAACCCATCCAGAGCCTGACTATATTATATGAACTTTGATCTATTCTATTTCTCAGCATTCTAACACTTTTCTGAACAAAGAGCTTCCTTACAAGATGGCTACAAGTGTCAACAAGAGCTTGTAACTGCCAAAAGCTGCATCCATAAAACTTCTATTGCCACCATTCCCCTCTTGTGACTAAGTTATCTCTCCTCAACATAACAAACCAACAAATAGCTTCAATTGGCTCCATCCCACGCTCACTCTCACAAAAACTCCTCTTCTTTAAACATACTCACAGCCTAAAAGAGACCATCATCTCGACTCGGTAACTAGACACTAGGGAAAAGGGAGGCAAGAAAGAAAAACTGAGTTCAAAGACGATGGCTGAGTAGGACTGGTTTGAGGTTTGGATGGGATCCAGTTCTCTGATTTTGGGATATATTCTCAGGGAGGAAAGACATGAGTCCTGGGAATTCTCAGAGAGAAGAGTAGAATTGCTTCACTCCTTCACAGGGCACCCAAAGAAGGACATCATGTAGCCAGACCCAGTGTCAGGTGGGGCCCTCAGAGACCAGTGGTCCAGTGCAGATTTAGTGCAGTTGGCTGCTGCTCTAATGGTGTGACCTGTCATGAACAATGGAGGCCTAGCTGGAGCTCAAGTTCTACTGAGAGGAAAAAGGGATCTTAGAGATCATCCCACCCTGCCCTTCTATCTACAGACAAGAACATGGCCCAGGGAAGAAGCAAATTAAATAGTCACCTACATGTGCCTTCAAAGACATAAATATCCAATGCCATCTATCTGTCATGCTCAAAAGCAGACTCTAGCTAACCGTGTGGAGGGAAGAGAGAAGCTCAAGAGAAGAGAACGTGGAATGAGACAGAGAAGGAATACTCAGAACACTACACAGATGTTAAAGTGACTATAGTAGAAGTAGTACATACATCTAAACAATTAAAACATGCTACTGAAAGAAAATCACATAAAGAAATATATTTTGCACCCTTTCCCATTACAAATTATGGGAAATCACAAATAATTCCCATTAGTGATAGTCAAACTAAAAACCTTGACGATAGAGCAGTTCCCAATCAAGTTGCTGTTGTCTTCTGAGCATGGCAGAGAGGACAGCAGGGAAGAAGAAATGCCAAGGCTTGAGTGGAATTTGTGTCAGCTGAATCCCAAGCCTGGTGATGGCAGCATAGGTTCTAGCCACACAGTCACCTGCTTTGTCTGTCACCAGAACTATTTCATAAGCAAGGAAAATAAGCCAATTACTTAAAAAGAATCAGAGACCCTATTTCACTACCTCCTTTTCTCTTTCAAATGTGACACAGTTTATAGAGAGATAGGGATGCACAGAGTAAGAGGGTAAAACAAATAGATGGTGAGTCAGTAGACAGACAGATGGAGAAACAGACAGACAGACAGTTGGATGAAGAGTTGTTATTATCTGCCAAATCCCCCCGTGAGCTGGTTTGTTGAATCTTTACAATGATCCATTTTGTAGTTGAGTTGTTGAAGACATGGAGAGCCAGAGTTCACCAATCCACTAAGTGTGAACCCTAGAATCCAGTCCAGGTGACTGACTCCATCATCATGCTGATTGTCTCCCCACTACAGCGCTTGACATAAAGAGGCTGAGAGCATTTCAAGGTTAAAAATCCTTCCTTGAGAAACCCAAAGGATAATGGAACTCAAGGGAAGAGGGGGAGAAAGGAGTAAATAAAATAAGTGAAAGAGCAAAACAGCTGTTTGTGGGGCAGACAAGAAAAGAGAAAGTCCCCCAGGAGGCCTCCACCATCAGCCTGACCTCATCCTGTAGCTGAAGGGGACATCTGTCCCAGAGGCAAAACCAAGTGTCTTCCCACACATACAGAGCTGCTGAGAGACTGGTTTGCCAACCATTGTGTATTGCAAATCTCTTCTATCTGCTATGACTATTCTGTTAAAGATCAAATACAGGGTCTTCTGCCTGCCCCGCACACACTCTTCCACCGAGCTACAATCCCCAGACCGTCCCTCCTCTTTTAACTGGATCAGTTGAGACTTCATCATAAAAACGCAAACACTTTTTTCTACTCTGTAGGTCCTGGGAATCAAACTCAGACCCTCAAGCTTGGTGACAAGCACTTTTACCCACTGACCCATCTCACCAGCCCGTATTTGTACTTTTAAACATCAGTAATGGCCAGCTGGGCATGATGGCACACTCCTGTAATCCCAGCACTCTGGGAGGCAGAGGCAGCAGATCACTCTGAGTTCGAGGACAGCTTGATCTACAAAGTGAGTCCAAGTCAGCCAAGGCTACATAGAGAAACCCTGTCACGGAAAAACCAAAAACAAAAATGAATAATGACCCAAAGTTGTAGGACTTAAGAAAATTCATTCTTAAGACATTTTATCCAAAATTGAGTATCAAATAATCACTCACTCTTGTTTGAAAATTATGTAGGTTGGATGTTTGGGATGAAAACTCTAAATCTATGCTGTTTAACATCTGCTTAAGACCAAGGTCTCTTGGTCTTAGCCTTGGGGTTGTGGTTAAATGACACATATTTTATATTAAAATATTTGGAAATATGGCCATCATTATTAGGAAACCTTTAGCTCCATTTCTCTGGCTACTTTTTGTTTGTCTTTCCCATAGAACAACCTTTAATCATACAAACACACCCAAAAAATGCTTACTTCAATAGTTTCAACAGCATAAGAAATGGAACTCAAACTGCCAGAATCCAGAATAGATGCATTAAAGACCACCTAGTCTAGCAATTTCATGATGCAGAAAAGGAAGCTGGAGCCAAAAAAGAAACTGTTTCCTGGAGTAAACAATAGAAGCTGACCAATCCTGGCCATGCTGCTCTATGATGCTCAGAACAAACTCTGCAGTGAACAACACCAGATTGGATGGGTAAGACATCTTCTCCTTGGGCGTTATTCTCCTGTTGCTATGACCAAGGTCACGATGGCATGATGTCTGCTACCATAACCTAGCCCAAAAACCCATAGCTAGCTAGGTCATTGGAGGAAGAAGCAAGTACTGTCAAACAGAAAAAGTAACAAACTGCACCCTAAGTTCTTGTCTTTATGTCCATAGAATACAGCATCTCTTAAACCTCATCAAAGAATCTTCTTTGGCAGTAAGTGGAGATAAATACAGAGACCCACAACCAATCAAGGTACGGAGTAAGAGACTTTGGAGTGCATCACAGACCCTCCCCCCAAGAATCAGGGTCATCAGAGAAGGGGGCAAAAAGATGACAAGAGCCAGAGACATTAGAGGTCTGCAGCAAAGCACAATTTACTCTACATGACAAATGAACTCAAAGAGGCTTGAAACGCATGTATAAGACTTGTACGAATCAAGCCAGCCAAAGCCTGGGCATAGATGTGGAAGGGTTCATGCAGTCCTTCCTCTATATGAGGAGATATAGGTAACTGATGGCAGCCAAGGAAGGGAGTGTCAGTGTTCTTCAGGGATATAGGACCTGAAAATCTACTCTGGTAGATGACAGCAGTGAACAGACTTAGTGGATATTTAGAGTGAAAGAGGCAGAGAAAGAGAGAGAGGAAAAAATATTTGGAGGGAAAAGCAAAGTGGTGAGAAATAGAAAAAGAATGAGAAGGGAGAGAATGTGGAGTGAATGTGATCCAAACACATTATATGAATGTATGAATATAAATAAAATATTAACATGTATCTTAACATTGAGTGTGAGTAATTTTAAGAGGCTACAGTGAGCAACTATAGAGACCTATTTTTTTATGTGAATGAGTAAAGGGTATGAGTTCATTGCTTTACAAACAATATTCAGTATGAAAACCCATGTTTCTGGAGAGCTCACACAGGACCCAGATAAACAAAGCAAAACAAATACCAAGAAGCCATACTAAGGCAGAATGGGATATGAAAATCCCTCTACCCAATTCCTTTTTTTCCTTATCATGTCACCTAGGGTTCCTCTTCTAAACCATTGGGCTCCAAAGAGCACATTATGAAGTTACTGATCTAGTTCAGTTCCTTCGTGTCACTAAGGAACCAAAGCACAGAGGCCACCAAGTATTCACTCAGTAAGTCAGGGGCTAAGGTCAGGACTAGAAACCAAGTTTCCAGACCCCTAACAGAAAACTATTTCCAGAGAGTTGCTCATCAAGATGTATTCATATAGTCTTTTCAATAGTTTCCTACGGATAACTGACAACATTTCCACAGACTTTTCTGGTCATTGCCTGCTGCTGCCTCTGCAATCAATACCCATAGATAAAGGTCAGATAGCATGCCCTTGGAATGGGAAGTCTTCATGCATGACAGGAAGAGGTGTCTGAACCCTGTACTGCCCACCTGAGCTCGCAGACTGGTCCTCTGAGCGAGTAAGCAGCATTTCTTGGAGATGGGATGGAAGGGCTTCCAGAAACCATTTAGAGTTTTAGACCATACATCTAAACTGATAAATGAGAATATGTAAGTACTTTATAAATTGGAGAGTACTTTAGAGTATAAATACAGTGTCTGAAAGTCAACTTGAAACAGGAAGGAGACTTGTCATTGAGTGCAATACATGGACTATTGACACTGGAATTACTAGGGAATTACTATTGGAAGTATTAGTGAAAAGATAGTCTCCTAGATGGGTCACAAATCTGCATTCTCAACAACCTTCCTGGATGGATCTTCTGAAAAGTCCCATAACAGAGGGGGGGAAACAGCCGTTCTCTGCTCAAAACCTAGCTCTCCTGTTGTGGATAAGTGTTACATATTGGGAAAAAGCTCTTATCCTTCCATATCTCCCAAAGCACAGTGTCAGTGTTCTGGGTGAGAGAAGCAAAACGCTGGGCTAATGAAGAAGCTCTCATGCTTGCCAAGATTCTCTGGCCCCTTTCCAAATAACAGAGTCAGCTGATTCTCTGAGACAACTTTCTGCTCTAGCAAAACAGAGCCCTTCAGGGCAGCCTGACCTACCTCTTCCATCAATCAAACATCAGTTTCCGCCCAGAAGGTCCTAACATTTTAAAAACAGAGAAAAATTTATAAGCAGTCAAGTTCTCAGAAAATATAAACTGCTTTTATTATTATTACTATCATTATTATTCAGAGATTTAAAAAAAGGTAATTATAAAACTGTTCGATTAGGGACAGGGATTGAAAGTCAACGCAGAATTCAAATGAAAGCTGATATGGAGTCCCTACTGAAAGCATTTTTTTTTTTTACTATTTCTTCTATTTTTGACTTTTAACACAATTACATTATTTCTTCCTTTTCTTTCCTTCCTCCCAACCTTCCCACATGCTCTTCTTTGCTCTCTTTCAAATCAAAGTCTCCTTTTTCATGGACTGTCCTGTACATGCATACACACACATACATACACACATACACACATATTCCCAAATGTAACCTGTTCAGCCTGTAGTTTTCAAAACTAGAAATGACCTCAGGATATTTATTTCCTGGCTTCTCACCTTTCCTTTTAAATCTAGCCTCTATGACCTTAGAGTTTTGGCATTCCACATATCTATAAAAATTGGCATAGTGTGACGATATCAATGTCTTCTGCCAATTTGAGTCGTGGTTGCAGCAGCTTCTAAATATCTGCATGGTCAAACACTGGGAAATAGACCCTGCGGTGGCCCTGTGTGAATGGGACACCCTCACGGTGCTCTCTCTTCTCTTGGGAAAGTTTTTTAAATGAGCTTGCAGTCTTACCCCTGGAACGTCCAGTGTAGCGGGTCCCATTCCTTCCTGGGACGCCCTTGAGGTATCTTTCCTTTTCCCTACACGGAGAGCACTTGGTACTAATCTCTTCAGAAGTCACACATTCTTAGCCCCAACTTTACCAAGATTTTTCTGCCCAAACCACAAGTTGTTTCCGTCTCTCTGCTCTGCTTTTTGCTCCTGACTTTCACTGCAACTGTAGCTTCAAATGGCTAGCAATACTCATGCCACAGCTTGAATGCTGCCGTGTCTTGAAAATTCTTCCACCAGATTAACTCATCTATTACCCTTAAAGCTTGGGCTCTGGTAAAGTCTCAGGACACAAGCAAAATGTAGACAAATTCCTTGGCAGACTGCAGTACTGGTCTGCAGTCAAATCCCCATTAACATTCTTTTTTTTTCCCATTAACATTCTTATTACCATCTGAACCTTATAAAAACACCCTTTTCTGTCTTCATTCTTACCAGTATTCAGTTTTCTAAACTCTTGCAACAATCAGATATTAATGTCTAGTATACATCTTTGAACTTTTCTGAATTCATCATGAAAACTGGTACCAAAGATTAAAAAGCAAGAGTCAAATTCAGTCACAACTGCTCTTCAATTTTCTGTGTGTTTTGTTTTGTGTGTTTTGTTTGTTTTTGTGTTTTGTTCCATTTTTGTCACTGTAACAAATACTTAAAAGAACGTTTTAAAATGAGGAGGATGGTTTGTGCTCAGTTTAGAAGTTTTCGTCTACAATTGTTTTGTCCCATTACTGTGGCCTGTGACAAGACAGAGCATCAAAGCTGAGAAAGCATGATAGTGGAAAAACACTGTTCTTCTAGTTGCAGTCAGGAAAGGAGAGAGTGAGCATTCCTGAGCTTCTTCTGTTTTCTCTTTTCATTTCATCTGGGCCCCAACCTACTGCATGGGATCAGCCATATCCACGATAAGTCTTTCCACCTTCATTGTGTAAAAACACTGTCACAGACACACAGAGGGAGCTTTACTGATCTCTTAGGCACCTCCCAATCCTATGACGTTGACAATCAAGATTAACCATCGAATGTCAGTTTTCTGTTCTAGCTTTTCAAGGACATGACAAGACAACTGAAGAAGAGAGGAAGGCTTTATTTTAATTACAGTTTCAGAGGTTTCACTCCATCATTTTAAAGAGAGCAGGGCAGGACATCACACATAAAGGCAGCCAAGATGCAGAGAGAAAGATACAGAGAGAAAGAGAGACATACATAAAGACAGAGAGACAAAGACAAAGAGCCAGAGAAAGAAACAGAGAGAGAGAGCAGGATAGGACATCTCACATCAAGACAGCCAGGAAGCAGAGAGAGACCTCCTGCAATCACAAAGTCTCCCACCTGCCTCTTTTTATTCCATTCAACCTAGGCTATGGGACTGCCCACATTCAGGGCAGGCCACCGAAGCTAAGTTAGCTGTCTCTGGAAATGTCCAGAAAGAAACTCAATGTCAGCTCTACCTTTCGGCCCCAAAGCTAAGTCCTAGGAATCTCCAGAAGCATTCATTTCAGAGCCTGCTCTCTCCACATCCAACTCTTCTACTGTCTGCCTTGGTCATGTCTCTAGCTTCAAGATGATTTGCCATGTCCTGGCCTTGCCTTTGGCCAGGACCATGTGTCATTGAGGCTGTTTAGAAAGCAGTAGGCAAGAACAGAATTCCAAAGATGGGTGTAGGGTGTTCTGTGTGCCTCCAGCACCGGAAAGGGATTTAATGGATGAGGTCAAAGTAACATGGCCATTGCCCATGACAGATCCCAGAGACAGACTGTGAACTGGATTAGACTTTCTGATTACTCTCTAGTCTTGAGAGAAGTGTCTGTCGTTGCAGTGGGTGTAGCGGGGTGAAGTGGATATCCTGGACCAAGGTGTGACAGCTGGAGAGATGTGGGTGGTGAAAACCACCCATTAAGAACTGGAGCAGCTAACACCCAGTATGAAAAGACCATTGGCATAATGGCATGGAGACCAAACTGGGATCACATGCCAACTGGAGAATGCGTCTTATAACTCATCCAGTGAAACATTTGCTCCATTAAAGAAAAAAAAGAAATAGATGCTGTGTCTCAGTGCCCTGCCTGCCATTACTTTAAGCCACACCTGACTTGCTCCCCATGGCTTGCCCAAACTGTTTTTTTAATATATCTCAGGACCCTCTGATCATAGGTGACCCCACCCACAATGGGCTGGGCCTTCCAGTAGACTCACTAATAAGAAAATGACCTACAGACTTACCTACAGACCAATCTTATGGAGGCATTTTCTCATTTAAGATTCTATTTCCAGATAGATCTCAGTTTGTGTTGAGCTAACAAAAAAAAAAAAATCACCTATCAAGAAAATGCGCCACAGACATGTCACAGACCAATCTAATGTAGGCCATGCCTCAGTTGAGGGTCTCTCACAAGATGACTCAAGTCTATTCCTTTCTTCTCAGACATGTTTATGAAAATATTCCAGTCCTCCCTGTTGTTTGCAAACTCTCTCAATCTTAAATTCCCTCTACCTATAAAGCTTTGATTCCCCAGGTACCCTGCTTCATGCTTGACCCAAAGAAAACCATCTCAGCCCCTTGCAAAGATTGCTGCCCACTGTGTCATCCCCTACAAACACCTCCTTGGTTGGCTGGGAACCAACAGTCTCGTAACCTGGTGATCTCCAATTCTATGAGAAAACTGTAGTGTGCTGTCCAGGGTGTGACTCTCCCAGCACCAAAAACAATATAAGTAATCCTAATCTCAGACTTCCAGGAGTTTCAATCCAAAAAACGCATCAAAGAAATATTTGAAAACATAATTTTTAGGAAATCACAGTTTCCAAACTCCTACTGTCTCCAGCCTCGCCTTGGTTTTCACTGCGCGTCAATGAGGAAAAGGTCATTGCACGGGACTACCACTTGAAAAGGAAATAAATGGAGCTGGCATAGGAACGGGCTTTCGAGAGAGACAAGATGCATCCAGTTCTATCATTTGTGCATCTGTCTTCCAGTTGACCCTTCAAGAGAGGGCCACGTAAAGCATTTATGATGCTTGGCTGGCTGCCCAGTTTCTGCTAATAGGATTGAGTCAGGACTCTCGGGGCTGCCTGTGGACCGGGCCTGTACTTTCGTGTCTCTCCGGCTGCAGTGCAAACCGTGATGAGCTGACTGTCAGCGTTTGCCTGTGTCAGGTCTGTCAGCTCCCGGTGAAATTACAGAGATGATATTCCAGCTTTCTCTGCCTAGCCTTGGGCTTCTCTGGGCTCATCTTGATGTACAAATCAGTCAAAATGGTTAGAAATGCAGAGCGTAAGGTATGAACTAATCCAGAAGTAAAAAATACAGGGCTCTCTACTCCTGTGTTCTCATATGCAAGATAGCTCTTCAGTATAGCCCTTTTTGCTAGACTTACTACTAGTCCTTTTTTATATCAAACTGACAAAAAAAATAATTCTTCTTCCATTAGCAGGTTAAAAATAAAGAGAGCCTAACGCTGGAAATCCATGGAAGCATGAACTCAGGAGACTCAGTGATCCCGCTCTAGCGAGGAGGAGGTGCCTCCCACTGTATTTTGATCCAGAGAACAATGGAAAAGGGTACAGGGAACTTGAATTCTGTCCAAGAAGGAGCTTTGCAAATATCAGGGAGTCTTACTTTAGAAGAGTTGGCTTAAACCTGCCACTGCTATATGATAAGTTCCCCCAGTTACTTCATACAATAAGCAGCCCAAATTATCTCTCAGAGGGCTCCTCTAGACAATTCTCTCTCAGCGTCTGTCTATGCTCACAGTCAGAGATCATCCTGAAGCTTCATCCAGGGGAACAAGTGGTGCCCGAGCAGCATAAAGCATCTGAGGAGGGGGCAGCTGGCACTCTTTGGATGTGTGCGTCTGTCTGCGCATGGCCAAAAGCATCCGAGGAGGGGGCAGCTGGCACTCTGGATGTGTGCGTCTGATTGCGCATGGCATCCAGACATAATCCCACCCAGACGGCTAGGAGGAAGGGACAAACCAGTATCTGCCTTTCAGTCCCTGACTTTGAAAGTCTCAGGGGACACTCCAACTGCTTCCTATGGCTAAGCGATGAGTCATTGGGCTGCCCTATATTCAAGGGCAATGACATCTGCCTTTCATTAAAAGGAGTACCGAAGAATTCCCAAGCACGTCTGAAGCTGACAGAGTGCTGTAGGCCCTGTGCCCACATTAGAATCACTCAGAGAGCTTTAGGCTGGACCTGATGCTTGGGCCAGACCCCAAATAAAGCATTCTTCGGTGTGGAAATCAGATATCTTCACAGCACGCACCCACATCCAAGAATCACTGGTTTCAATAAGGAGATTCCTTTACAGCAAGCAAAATAAAACCTAACTGAAACTTTCCTCTTCTAAAACCAATATAAAGCCCTGATTCTCAACATCAAGCCAACCCAGTATCTTACATCCATCAGAAAGATTTCAAATTTTTTTTTTAATGCTCTGGCTTCAAATATGCAGGTTCTATAAATTCCTTATACATTCAGTTTCCAAAACTACCTATATACCAGCCTAATAAGCTTAAATGGAAAACATAAAGATGATTTATAGTAAAATAAAATGAATACCATAAACGCTTATAGCAAAGATGCTTCTACTATACGTAGAGTCACCATGGAGACAGGAGCTACAAATGTGTTATGATGAAAACATGAATGTCAGAAACAGTTTGAGCATCATTGCTATGGATTTCCAAAAATAACACCATGTCAGTTCCCAGGAGCGTCCATAATAAAATGCCAAGACTGACTTAAACCACATAATTAAAAAAAAAAAAAAAAGCAGCTTTTTCTCAGACAGCGTCTTGGAGGCTGGAAGTCCCCAGATCAAGATGTCGACAGGTGTAGTTTCTTGTGGGGCCTTTCTTATTGGCTTGTGAATGATTACCACGCCATCCCTCATAACAGCCAACTATTTCACGTACACTCCTGGTCTCTCTCTGAACAGGTTCTAATCCCTTCATATTTGGTGAGGGGCCACTCTCAAGAGCACATTTGAACTCCATCGTCTCTCAAAACATTGTCTCTAAATACAATCAGTCCTAAGGCATTAGGGCTTAGGACATCCTCCTGGGCCTCTGGAATGGTGCGAGCTAGGAGAGAATTTCCTTGTGCAGGAGTACCGGGTATTGAGAAAGTCAAGCACCACCAGCTTTCCCTCACCAACTGACAAGAACATCACTTCAATTGCTATGACATTTGAATTATTCCCTAGAGAACCTCCCTGGAGGAGTGTTGGAAAAAAAATGTTATTAATATTTAATATTGATTCATGTGATTATTAAAGCAGCAGTTACTATTTAACCTGCTATTTTATATGAATAAAAGACATGGACACCTGTTAAGAGTTTTAATATGCCTTAAACACTGGGGATGAGCAGACACTAACCCCATAAGTTACCTTGTTATCTCCCAGCCTCACATCCCATCCCAAATTCCCGTAAATACTTCCACATGCTCCGTTTGAGCTGTTTCTCTCTATCGTGCCAATCCTCAGAGAAAGCTCCTCCTAGCTTCTAGCTCACACGAACCCACAGGAACTTCTTTCTCCTTCCTCCCTGCGCCTCCCTCTGGTAATGCTTCTCCCTCCAAGCCCTCGAACCTTAGCTCCACCTGTTTCTCTTCTGCCCAGCCCAGCTGTAGGCAATTTTACTGGCCAATAGGGATAATTTGGGAGGCAAGGTTACACAACGTCACTCAGTGTACGTAAGCCTTTGCTCACAGAACACTGAAGGTCTTGGAGGACAAGCAATTAACGCTTGAATATATAGTAGCCCCAGATCAATCACACAGAGGAGATTTCATTTAAAGGAATCCAGTAATCCATCATAATCTAAATGCTTAATTTATTTAAAAAAAAAAAACACACAATTCCTCATCTTAATTGTTGAGGAACATTTAACTTTTGATACTAGATTTTTTTGTGGACAAATTATTGCTGTTTGATACTTAAGCTTGACAACAAGACTAGTTGATATGCTGTTAATTACCTAAGTAAAAACAGGCCTCTGAACAAAAACTGCCTTGTGCTTTATGCTTTCCCATTCTGCCCAGCTCATTGATTCCATCAGTTGATCTAGTGCAAAATTTAAAAATTATCACCTTCAATAAGTCATAAGAATTACCCCTACCCCTTGTTTAAGACTTGGAAAAAGCTCAAACAAATCGTCATTAATCAAATCTACAAAAAAAAAAAATTCTCTGGGAGAATGTGACCTTGAATTTGATGAGGTCTGCATATGAACCATGGAAAAGCATAGAGGATGAAGAAAGAAGGAACACCATTATTTATCTAGACATATCATTGTGTTCAGAGTCCCAGGACCAGTGGGGCCAACCTATCCAGTTTGGGAAGACATCTCCTTACCTCAGCTCAGGTGAGTAGTGCAGGGGGGAAACAGAAATAAGCCAAACACACACTGTGATGTCATGGGGGTCCTTCTCAATGGACAAAGCACTTCACACACCATCAGCACTGGACTTGGTTTATGACTGGTCAAGCCTCAGATTTCACTCATATTAGTGATATATAACTCTACAAGCAAGAATAATCTGAAACACACAACACACAAATAAGAAAGCCAAACTTGAATGGTCAGTTTTTAAACAGGCTAAAATGTGACATTTTTATTCCACTCTGCCCCTTCCCTTCTCCATCTCTGTTAAGTCTTTTGACAAATGACACTATAATTCCAGAAGCCAGGCTGTGCCACAAAACTGGAGGCTGACTACCAATTCCCCATCTGTTTCTGCTCTCAGCATCTAGAAGTTTCTATAATGTAGAAAAGAGAAAAAAGTAAATCTTCCTTTGACTACAATTACTTTTTCTTACATAGCATGAGAGAAAAATTTACGGTCATGCCTATATGTTGAAAATGGTAGACACTTTACAAAATATTAGAAAGAATGGTTTATATGACAAATATGACCACAAATAAGTACAGTAATAGCTTGATACATAGTTTTGAATAGATGAATGGATAATAGGGCAGGTTCAGTAATGTATAACCAATGAAGGTGACTATAGCGATAGATCTGAGTTCTATCTAGATACTGTCTCCTAGGGGACAGAAACCAGGGATGACTTTATTTTACTTGAGAGCTTCAAAACCATGTGGTTTACATCATTGGATTAGTGGGATGGGCTTCCCAAGCAAGCCTGATATCCTATGGTGGAGAGAGATAGAGAAAGCCAACTCCCGAAAGTTGTCCTCCGACCTCTACAAATGCACCATGGTGAACAGGTCTACACTCGCACACAACGATTTAACAATGTGTCTTTTAGATAATCTCTTTAAAATAATCATTAGCCAAGTATAATGGCACACACCTTTGATCTGGAGGCACAGGTAGGTGGATCTCTACGAGTTCAAGGCCAGCCTGGTCTACAAAGCAAATCCAGGGATACACAGAGAAACTCTGTCTTGCAAAGCAAACAAAACAAACAAAAAAAAAAGTAATTATTATTTCTATTTTGAGTCATTAAATAATCCTGAGGGACGTTGTTCTGGAAACAATAGTTGGTGTTTACAGTACCTGACATGCCTGTGACAGTACGCTGTGTTTAGTAACATCCCTGCCATAGACTCTGTCCCTGGCGTACTGGGACTGTTATAGCAGGGTAGGATTAAGGAGCAGTCTCTGTGCCGCTGGTGTATAGCCATTGCTCTCAGGCATCCATCAGGTTTCCATGGACACCCAGTACCATGGGATCACTCTTACACATTATGCCGTGAGAAGTATACATGCTACAGAAAGTCAGAGATGTCAGTAGTCAAGACTGGACTCAGCTACCTTTTCCTCTTCATCTTCCCAGGAACATTTAAGGAAATAGTCTGTGATGGATTACATCAACTAAACACTGGTGATTTATCTAAGTCAGTATCCTCACCAAAAATGCCCAAAATGTGTGCAGTGGTAGTCAAATCATTCTAGTAATAATGTAGTTAAACTATTGTGGTAATTATATAACAGCAGAATAGAATATAATTCCATTGTGAATATTATCAGATGAGAAGTCCAGGAGGAAATCAAGAATAAGTCAAAACACATACTGTGCTGGGAACAGCATCTCTCCTACAAAGTCAGGGGGTCATTCTCAGTGTGTGAAGCACTTCACACTCCAATGCCAGGCAATTTAAAATAAACACCCAGTGTCAGACTATTTAAAAGTTTTCAGTCAAGTGACCAGAAGGACCAGGTTTCACTTACGCTGGGAGCAGCAGCAGTGTGAGAAAGTAGGAATTCATGCCAGGAAATGGTAAGAATGCAACTTAGATCAATGATGGGGAGAAATGGCGAGTGTGAAAAGATGGCAGAGGACTTCTGAAGCATCACAAGATAGTGTGCTTGTGGAGTGCCTGCCTACCATCAGAAAGGCAGGGCTGCTTGCCCCATGCTAATGCTAATGCTTGCTGTCTGGCTGGGAACACACTTGTTACCAGCCAATGAGAAAATAAAGTTGTCACTTCCCAATTCTCCATTTTAAGCATAAGTCTTTTCAGGGCTTTCCCCATATCTCTCTGAAGCTTGTAGCATCAAGTTCTCTCGCTGGTGTCAGAGAACTTCCTGTCCATGGAAGTCCTCCTTTTTCTCATGCTGTGCTGTGGTTGATAAAACAGAGTCCGCATGACCAGGGCCTGGACAGGCATAAGTTGCTTCTTTCTGCTTTCATCTCCAACAAAGGCCAATGCAGTCTGTTCTGTTAGTCTTATCTTGTTTACATCACAGCTACTTAAGACTTCTGTAATGCTTTCAATTTCCCTTGGGGAGAAAATAAAAATGCTACTCTCCACAGGATTCACAAGAAATCAGAAGGACAGTTTAATTAATATTCATCAGAATCAAATACTGAAGTGTTCTAAGTAAAGAGAAAGGGATAAAAACTAGTGAGGGCTAAGAAAGAGGTATAGATAAGGTCAAGGCAAAAAAAAATGAAGAAGGTTGGAGAAAAAATATAAATATTTGCATCACTGTAACAGAAATGTGCAGATGGAGACAGCTGAATACTTTATAAAGCCACTGTCTGCAGCTGCATAATTACACTCTGTCTTTTATAATCAGATTATATCTTTATTGTCAAGAATCTGAAGGAATTGGTATTGACTGTGTATCTTCACAGAAGCCTTTTGAGTAGAAAAGTCTGGGGAGTCAAATGAAAGAAGGGAAAATTAGATCATAAAGAAAAACCTCCATTGGTTTTGATATCTCAATCCATGACTCAAGTAGTGAAAAAAATGTGGTGTGCTTATATGAAAAATGAAAGGGATTCTACTTTCAAAGACAGTCGGTGTTTATCTATGTGTTAGTTGCGTTTCTGTTACGATAAAACATAAGCACGAATATCTATAGAACAAAGAGTTTATTCGGGCTTAGAGTTCCAGGTGGATAAGAGTCTATCATGGTGGGCCCTGGCGGTAGGAAGCAGTCATGGTAGCAGAAACAACTAAGAGCTCACACCTCCAATCATAAATACCAGCAGAAGAGAACTTTGGAATCTCAAAGCCCACCCCTGGGGCATACTTCCTACACAAAGGCCACACTTCCTAAACCTACTCAAATTGGGGACCAAGTATTCCAACATCTAAGCCTATGCAGGACTGTGGTGGTTTGAATAAGAATGACCCCCCCAAAAGACTCACATTTGAATGCCTGCTCAGCAAGGAATAGCACTACTTGAGAGTTTTCAGAAGGTGTGGCCTTGTCGAAGGAAGTGTGTCACTGAGGAGTGGGCTTTGAGGTTTCAAAAGCCCAAGCTAGGACCAGCAGTTGTCTCCTTCCGTTGCCTCCAGATCCAGATAGAAAACCTTCAACTTCTCCAGCATTATGTCTACCTGCATGCTGCATGTTCTCAACCATGACGATAACAGACTAAACCTCTGAAACTGTAAGCAAGCACCAATGAATTTTTTTCCTTTATGACAGTTGCTGTGATTATGGTCTCTATTCACATCAATAAAACATCGATTAAAACAAAGACCTTCTTATTCAAAATGCCACATCTACTGACCAGAGACATATTAAAAGGCTAGTAAGGGAAGAGGGAGAATACCTAGGCAGTCAGGGTTGATTTGTTGTAAGCATATCAACTGAAGTTAAAAGGAAAAACATATTAAAATAATACATAGATTTAAAAAAGCGGAAGTGGGGCTGGAGAAATGCCTTAGTGGTTAAGAGTGTTTGCTGCTCTTGTTCCAAGCCCCCATATCAGTGGCTCACAACCTTACCTGTGACTCCAACACCAGGGGTTCCAACATCTTCTGGCCTCAGTGGACATCCACACACATTTGAATGCACGCGCACACACACAAATAAAAATCATAAATTTTTTAAAACGAAAAATTTTAAAGGAAAAGCAGAAGGTCCAAATTTGGAAAAGCCAGGTTCCAAAGAGAATCTAATTCAGGCACTCATTGTTTATCAGTTCAGCCAGCATCTGTAGGTATAAGGTTATTGTCTAATTCAAATGTTGATTTCAGTACCCACCCCCTATATCTGGCTGCAATCCTTGTTCTGAGAATCTCTTGTCTCAATGTCATGTAAACATCGCTCCCCAATTGTCCCCTGGAATGCCAATCGATGAACAGGGGAGAGAATGTAGCTGAACTTTCCACCAGGGGAGGAAGAGTTAGAGGAGGAAGTGAGGAATTAAGCCACAGAAGAGGTTGAAAAGAGACATCAAGAAAGGAGTTGGAACAAGAAAGCTACAAAGTGTAAGTATCTCTGGGATGTAATCTGGGAGAAAACCAAGTTAAGAATAGAGAAATAACTGTTCAGTTCTTGTGTTGTGAAGCTTATTATTAAACAAATACCATAGAGTCTCAACTATATTTGTGATAGCCAGGTAAAGAGAGAAACTGAGCAACAAACACAGTTTTGTAAAAAATAACCTTAATCATCTTCTAGAGTGTTCCAAGTGAGACCTACTTTCCAGGAGGTGAACTTTTTACCAGAATAAAAAATGTCAGTCATTTATATCTTATTCAGGGGAAATGGGGTTTCTTGATTGGCAATAACTCCAAGCCTAGATGTCATAAAGAAAGTCAAGTCCTGTGAAAGGAGAAAAAGGAGGCAACAAGCAGGCAAAGTGCCAGATGCCTGTTAAGATCCCATGTTTTTCCACTGCTCACAGTCTATCATCACCTTCCCACCATTCAGCATCTTCTACCCAACCTGATGAACCATTGACTTCTAAATGCATAAAACACAAGAGTCATTCACGTTATCAGTCATTCAACACATAGTTTTGAGCCTTGCAATGTGCCCAGAATTCTGCTAGGGACCCACCCTTCTGGCAGTCCTGGTCTGCTTCTCACTGATGTCCCTAGATATAACCTGTTCAAATTTGGAAAAAATGTGACTTGACAGCATTCATTATAAAGTCACTTTTCCAAAATATGGCTCTGTGTCTGGTTAAGTGTCAGTTTTGGGCCAGATGCTACAACTTGGATAAAGGTTCTAACAACCTATATGACATAACTACCAATAAAGCCCAATAAGAAACATCTGAAAGACTGGTTCTAATCTTAAAGGATAGCAAGCAAATATGCTTAATTTGCACTGAGATTACTGACACTCTCCCACTCAGTTAACATGTATCTATTGAATGCCCTCACTTCACACATAGAACAGAATGGCAAGAGCTTCTATGCATACATTTGTTGGGAGTAATAAGAGAACTTTGCAAAAAGTATTTTGTCCTGTGCCTATTAAACAATATGTATCCACGCATGTATGGGCAGTTCTAAATGAATTAGTGGGTGATTCTTGTTTGTTTGTTTGCTCTTTTCTGAGACAGGGTTTCTCTGGGTAGCCTTGGCTAAGATCACAGAGATTTGCCTGCCTCTGCCGTCCAGAGTGTTGGCATTACAGGCATGCGCCACCAGGCCCGGCTTAGTAGAGTAGTTTAAAAAGACATTAAATTGATTGTAGGAGAGGATGTGAGGGTTATGTTGGGGGATGGGAAAAGCTGGAGGGAGAGTGTGAGGTAAATTTAACCAAGATACATTGTACACACATGAAATTTTCAAAAAAGTGAGATGATAAAACTATTTCTAAAAATAGGATGTGCTCAAAAAAAAAAAAAAAAACATCAGGCCTTTGAGTAATAACACCCCAACCAAGACGTCACTGTGCCCACAGCATCGAATGGTACCAGCCTGACTACCATCCTTCCTCCAGAACTCTTCTCCCAAACTCACACATGGCACAAGTGGAAACAGACCTCTGCTATGTTGTATGCTGTCCAAAGATGCACTTCTTCCAAAAGCACTTTTCTCCAAACCCCACCATTTGGCTCCCTTTTTTTTTTTCCTTTCCCAGCTTCAGCATCCTGTTGTCTAGTTTTTCCCAATAGTAAGTTGAGCAAGCATGTGTCAATGTTTACAGAAACCTTATACTTACTCTATTTCGTTGTATGTTTAAATGGACCTCAATGTCCAGGAAGAGGTCAGAAGAGGAGGAAGAGGAGAATCATCCAAGGCCACGGGGAGAGTGTGGGAACGGGGATTCCAAGCCTAACTCTTCCAGTTGCAAGCTTAACATTCTGCATCTTCAGGGAACTTGCTGGAAGTTTCTCCAGGAAGGCTGAAAGGAATGAAGGACATTTCTCAATGCCTTGTTTATTTTCTGACTGGGATCTGAGCCCCAAGGAAATCAGGTAGCCTTGGGTCTTATAGTAACATGAGCACAGCCTAGCCTGGAGCCTGGGATCGTAATTAGTCACTGAATCAGAGTATCCCCACATGGCAGTTCAGGGGAAGAAAGCTCAGTTGCCAGGAGACAAGCATCACCTGACACAATTTCCTCTTCACAGATGAAACTGTATTAGGGCTGACTATGATTCTCTCCATTCCTGGAAGGAAAATTAAGTCTTAGAAAGAATGGCCAAAGTATCACCACAGAGTTATCCAAACACATCGGCTGGACTCTACCTCCGTTTTCTTCTTCCTTATCAAGTTGTGCTTACTTTCAATGAAACTGAGTCATTTTTATTCCTTGGTAGTTATCTCCCTGGATCAAAAAAAGATATGTACCACATTTTAGATTCACATAGATAAACCTAATGACGAGAGTCTTTCCGGCCTAGATCCTTGGCAGGATGGAGAAAGGATTCAGCAGGTAAGAGCTCTGCCTGTTCTTCCACAGGACCAAGGTTCCCAGCACCTTCTAGTCATCTAACAGCCACCTGTAACTCTAGTTCCAGAGGAACCTGATGCCCTCTTCTGGCCTCTGGGGGCACAAGCATGCTTCTGGTGCACAGACACACATTCCTGCAAACCATTCATACCTATAAAATAAAACTAATTTTGAAACTTTTTAAATTGAAGACATTAGATTATTTAGGTGGGGAAATAAGTATGAACATACCCAGTACTATGAGAGACACATGAGAGCATTCAGCAAATGCTTCCCAACCTTAAATCTGTCAAATTTTCTTCCTGGGTATCTCTTAACCTTTTTTTTTTTTTAACAGGCAGCTCCTTAAAGTTTTCTCTTAAACCAAACACGATACTCAGTATACCCAGAACACACTGCTCTCTGAAAGCCCTAGTCCCTGCCTAAGGATATCTGACATATCAACATACAGTTAGAGTCAAAGAAATCAGACTCTGAAGAAACAAAACTGCACGTATCTTATTAGGAAGGCTAAGAAAAAGGCACCCCGAGGCCAGACACTGTGTGACTGCTTAACCTTTCCTCTGGGATGGGCTCTCGCCAAGTACTGCCAGAAACAAATGAGCCACTATGCGTATTTCACCCATAAAAACATGGACAAGCTTGCTGTCTCTAAGAGAAAGGCCAGCTGGACTGATGTGTCCTCATTGGCATTTCTCTGCCCTTAGCTGTCCCTATTGAGCAAATGCAACAGAGTTAAGATGAAGTCTGGGTTTTTTCCACACCCAAAATATCTTTATTTGCACCCTGGAAATGCTTTACAAACCCCCTCCCCCACAAGTCCCAATTAAATGTAGTTGACAAGACTGTTGCATCTCTAATAATGGTAGGCTCAGGCCTGTCAGGAGTGTCCGTTGCTATAGTTACCTGTAAGGAATGACGAAGACTAGCTGCCAAAATTAAAGTGTCACAGACGGAGAATGACTGCATATTATTTGGCAAATGATCCGACCCTCCACCGAGGCTGATTATAAGAGAAGGATGATATAGTACTCCTGCAGGCCAAGCTAATCGAGAAACAGCCAATGAGCAAAGGGTCTCTCTGGGTTCCTTTTCCTGGATCCTAATAGACTGGAGGGGGAAAAAAATGCCTTGGTAACTCTAACAAGCAAATTTTCAACCTTCAATGTTTTCGAAGTTTGGGAACACAGTATTACAATAATTAGCCCACTGGATTACTTGAGACACTCAAGCATCTGCTGTAGCCCATAGAAAAGGAGAGGCATGGTTGGTAAGTGAGAGCTCTTATATCTCTAACAGCAACCAGCAATATTGCCCTTTTTCCTTATATGGCCAGTTTCACTCCAAAATAAGAGTGGAGGAAATTTCCACTCTTAAAGTGTAATGGGCTCATCAACCTGCTTAAGCTGTTTATATACGCTGATATATCCAGATTTAAAGGTTCTTAACTGCATTGACTGAGCCTATGTCCTCATCTATCAGAGAAGAAATCATCTGCATAAGATTGGCCCAGCTTGTTTAGTCAGCCATTTGCAGCCTGGAGGTTCTTGCAAAGGAATGGAGAACAATAGATAACCCTCCTAGAAAAAATGATGATAACCTTATTAGTTAGCAATGAAGGAGGTTAACATCTTACTGTTTTTTTTAAATCAGTGAAATACCTTCATTCCAAAGGCCTTCCTCCCTGTCACTCGCCAGAATCCTTTGTCTTAGTAGAATCGGTAGAATTTGTTTGTTTTTATTCTTTTCTGTCATATTACATTCCAACCACACTTTCACTTCCCTCTCCTCCTCCTTGTCCCTCCCTTAATCTTCCTTCTCCCTGATCCACTCCTCCTTCAGAAAAGGGCAGACCACCTAGGAATATCAACCAAACATGACATATCAATTTACAATAAGACTAGGCCTATAAGAATAGGCCTTATATTAATGCTGGATAAGTCAATCCAATGAGAGCAAAAAGGTCCCGAAGCAGGTGAAAGAGTCACAGGCAGCCCCTGCTCCCACTGGTAAGAGTCCCACAAGAACACTGAGCTGCATAACCACAACATATATGCAGAAGACCTAGATCAGACATATACAGGCTCCCTGATTTTCTGTTCAGTCTCTGTGAGCACCTATGAGCCCCGATTAGTTGATTCTGTGGGCCATTTTCTTGTGGTATCATTGACAAGAGAGATTAAAGTCTTAATGGTAAAAGAATTGCAAGTCTCCCAATCACTGCGTCTGGCGTGTCTATCAGTTTTAAGAATCATTCCATGGGCTGGAGAGATGGCTCAGAGCTTAAGAAATCTGGCTGCTCTGTCAGAGGTCCTGAGTTCAATTCCCAGCAACCACATGGTGACTCACAATCATCTATAAATGAAATCTGGTGCCTTCTTCTGGCGTGCAGATGTAAATTATGTCTGCTGTGTATATATAATAAATAAATCTTTAAAAAAAAAAAGAAAAAGAAAGAATCATTCCATTTGTCAGACGAGGCAAGAACAGTTATCCTGGGAATGAGCGGGACTCTGGTTGAAACGGCTCTGCCCACTGCCCAGAGGTAAACGACAGAAGCATCTACAACATGGTGCCCTCCTCTTCCAGTGTGACATAGGGCACCCCCCTGTCCCCTGGTGCCCACTGTACTCTACCATGAACTGAACAGCAAGTAGATTCCCTGACCAGCCTTGGTTACACCGACATTTCCTTCTGACTAAAAGGAAAAAGAAAGTTCTGCACTAGGTCTGAGCTACCAGAAAATCATCACAAAAAGTGTAAAGTGGATATCTTAGAGTTTTTATTTTCGCAATAGCCTTTTCTCTCATTTATCTCTCACTATACAAAAACATGTGGGAAGAGAAAGTTACTCACAGAAGTATTAAAAAGTTAATTTTGAATTTCCAGATGAAAGACTTTCTTTTTTTGTTTTCATGAATCTCTCTTTTCTCTCCCAGAATCCTCACCATCATTAATGTCTCGGTGTCCTTGTATTAATTTTTCCCATCTGGTTATCTGAAGTTATCTCTTTCTCACATCTCCTAGACTTTTTTTTTCTCTGTGTCTTTTGTACTGTTAGCACTCTTTATTGCTTAAAACCATGAAAGCTGTTATCACAAAATGGTCTGGTACCATGTGAAAATAAGACAACCTTTGGCTTTCAAAGACCAAGCAAGATGATATTTTACCTGTACTTACTCATGTACTCACTTATTTCTTGTATGTGTGTGCATGGACTTTGTGCTGTAACTTGCATATGGAAGTCACATGACAACTTGCAGGAGCCAGTTGTCTTCTATCATATGAGTCCAGGGATAGAACTCAGGTCATCAAGTTTGGTGTCAAGTGTCTTTACTTGCTAAGCTGTCTCACTGACCAGACTGACATTTTTTATAATAAATACGTTCCTCTCCTCTCCCACCCCTATGTGTGTGCTTAAATTCTCTACCAAACTTTACTTTAGATAAATCAATCTAGACAATAATCTCATGCTTTGTCTCCAGTATGTGCAACATAGCCACGTGCATATGTGCTCAATAAATACTTGTTAAATAAATAAGTTTTAATTTTCACTTTTAGTAATTAAAAGTACGAAAGCTAAAGGCTTCAAAGCAATGGGAGCAGAACTTTGAATTTCAGATTCCTCAGTGAGTCTTTAACTGGAACAAATAGTCTTGGGATCACAATTTTTTTTTCTGATCAAAATAAATATGAGACCATTACTGCCGTTAAGATGGAATAGGAATTCACCCCCTCTCACTTGCTCTCTTGAATGTAAGTAGAATAAGAAGAATGCATGCAGCACTTTTCTAAAGATATTGGCAAGTGGAGAGTAGACTCAGATTTCAATGTGTCAGAAGAGTAGTGATAAGTATCACATTTCCCCTCAAGTTTCTCCAAGCTGGAACTCAAACAGTCTAAAGCCTGACTGCGCACACCCAGGACATTCACAAGCACTCTCCGCACCTTGCAGCTCTAGCACTCTGTAGGAAGAGACCTGGCTCTCTGACCAGAGGAATGTAGGTCCCAAAGTGAGGAAAGAGTGTATCCTGGTTGCTCTTCTCTCCATTCTTTAACCAGGACATTGCATGACAAACATGCAATATTGAGAAGTGAGTAGGAAGAGAAACAAGCCCCAGATTTTTAGTGGGGTGCCCAAGAGGAGAAAAGGTCCTCGGTAGCAATCATGGATGACAGATGCTCAAGGAAGTCATATTTTAAAGTCCTGGGAGAAGCTAGAGATGTAGCACACAGGAGACTGCCTGTCTAGCAAGGGTGTGGCTGTAGGTTAGATCCTCAGAACACACAGGGGAAAAAAAAAGTGTACATGTGTACCTGTCTCCAAACAGTGACACAAGGAGCTAGCAGGTCCCACCTAAACAAGTTGATGAACAGAAAATAGATGGGTAGATAAATAGATAGATAGATGGAAGATTGCCCATGAGAGACCCAAAGTCTTATAATATTCAACTGTTCCAAGATACAGTTTTAGAAATCTTCCAGTAATACAGAGCCAATATAACTCAAATCTCAAAAGGGAAGAGAGAGCAAGCCAGTTATCAGTCCCCAAATGACACAGATACTGGGTCATTTATCAAAGATTTTACAGTGGCTATAAAAATATGCTCTAAGAAGTGGGACAACTTCTCTTGTAGTAAATGGAAAAATAGAAAGTCTTGATAGAAAAATAAAAGATACAAAACAAAATCAAGACTAAAACACTTAAAAATGTAAGTGTTGAGTTAAACTATTCACTGAACAGGCTTAATGTCAAAATGGAGAAGTCAATTGAGGGTTTTGGTAATTTGAAAATAGTTTAACAGAAATTATCCATTGTCAGCAGAGAGAAATAATATTTTTAAGGAACAAAGCTGCTAGGCATTATGGCACACTCCTGTAATCCCACCACTGGGAAGGGGGAGGTAGGAAAATGGCAAATTTGAAGGGAGCCTTGTCTATATAATGAAACCCAACTCAAAATCAAGCAAAGCCTTGGTGGGGGTGGGGGAGCTGTGACATAATAGCAAAATGTCTAGCCTTCATATCTTCATATTGTAGGAGTCCTATAAAACAAAAGAGATGGTAGAGTATGGTTCAGGGGTAAAGCATTTTAGAAAATAATACCTTGAGTATTCCCAAATTTGACAAAAAGCATAAATTTTCTGAGCGAAATGACTAAAACCCAAAGAAGATACGCTGAAAAAAAAAATTATCTCAAAATGTAAGCCCTATGAATGAAACATAATAAAGGGTCATGTTCATTGGTAAGAAAAATTAAGAACACATTCATCTGCCCATACCCTCTCACTGAGTGATCAGAAATGTTACCTTTTGATGCAAAATGTAAGCTTCCTTCTGCGGCCTTGCTCCAGAAATACCATTGCAGTTTATGTGCTTCACAAGGATGACAGACCGTGAGTGTAAGTAGGAGTAAAAGTGTAAGTAACACTCACTCCTTCCTAAGACTTGAGCTATCCAGACAACCTCTTCCTATCCAGAGGATCTCCTTATCTTGATTAACCAACAGCACCACAGAGGCTAGTGGCAGTGTTATTTATCTTACTAAAATAAGGCACAGTGGCACATATCATTAATCCCAGCACTTTGGAGGCAGAGGATGGAGGATCTCTGTGAGTTCAAGGGCAGCCTGGTCTACATAGTGGGTTCCAGGTCAATCAGGTTACACAGTGAGACTCTGTCTCAAGAAGAAAAACCACAAGGTTAACTGAAGCCAAGCATCATGATGACACATCCTTGTAATTCTGGTACTGAGGCAGGAAGACTGAAAGTTCAATGTCCACCAGAAATATCTAGTGTGATCCTCTCATATCATTACCATCATCATCCTTATCAATAATGATAATAATAACAATAAATAAAAAAGTAAGTAGGAGAAGGAACAGGAGAAGCTGCAGCTCACATCCTTATTTTCTTTTTGGATTTGCCAGGTTAGTTTTGAACCTAAGGAGAAAACTTCAGCAACCTAGATATTTAATTATGAACAGTTAGAAGCTTCTTTTCAAGACAGCAGAGATAGTGCACATATATTAACATAGACATCTAGGCATAGGTAGAACACAACTAGCTGAAGCACTTACTCAGAGATAGCCATGTTCCAGGATGAGTCAGTCCATCATGTGGAAGGGAACAGCTGCCAGTTCAGAGGGAAGGTCAGCTTTGTGGGTACTATGATTTCTTTAAATGCATTCAGAATACAACTAATAGGCAACATTCATGTTTGGTGAGCCAAATAAAACTCTCCCTTTGCTTTCCAAATTTCACCAAACTCTTTTACTAGATATTTGTGACTAATTGTCTCTAATAAATCCCAATGTTTCTCCATGTTTTAATGCATTGATATAACTGATATATCCCAAGGTTATACATGATGCTCTTCCTGGTTTCTGGAGAGCTTACATGGCTCTGCAGTAATAAAAATATAGTTAAGACAAAAAAAATGCAAAGAAATGTCAACTCTCCTCAGATAAAACAATAACAGATTAAAAAAAAAATTAGGCAACTGAGTACAGCTTAGTGAAGCCATGAGGTTTGGGATTATCTACAAGTGTACACATGGGAACATCAGTGAGGGATTATTTGCAAAGGACAAGTGAGGACTTACCTCACTGGAGTTGTACCACCGGCATCTCCACCCCTAGTCAATCTGCAACCTCTTATATATTCTAGTATGTCCCAAGACATACTAGAGTGGGAGTATGGGAGTATGGGAGTGCTTGTTGCAATATTTAGAGAGGGTCTAGTGTCACTCGCATATCTATAAGGAAACATTCTCTACAACAGCAAAGCCTGCCGCAGACCTAGCTATCAGTATAGTAACCCACTCACTTTATTGCCTTGACTGAGGGCTAAGGTCTTCTGTGATCAGTCACAGCCATTCTGCTTCCTGGTGGCCAATGGTCATGTCAAGCCTGGAGGAAATAGCTCTACTACAATAGAAGCCTACATTCACATAAAATGCATTCAGACTTCTGAATGCCAACAAGAAGGAAAATCTGAACAGCCAGGAGTCAAGAGAACTGTTCCATTAAATACAGAAGACAGAAGAGTTCAAATGACTGCAGATTTCTCAACAGAATCCAGGCACAATGGAGCAATTATTTTTAAATGCTAGAGAGAGAGAGAGAGAGAGAGAGAGAAACTAGTCAGCACAGATGCACATTTCACCAAAGAGCCCTTCAGAAATAATATGGAAATGTTAATAGATGAGTGGCTAGGAAAACTTATCAAGTAGATCTGGCCTAAAGGATTCTTGAAGAAAGAACTTCAAGTGGGAGGAAAATGTCCCGAGAGAGCTACCTGGACCTTCAGGAAGAAAAGGAGAACAATGAGATTAGAAAACAGTACAGAATGATTGTTAAGTTCCTTAAAATGTGCATGAAAGTTGAAAGGAAATGCAAAGCAAGTTGTGGTTTGGATTCTAAACTGTCCCTATAAGCTCATATGTTTGGGCCCTTGCTCCTAAATGGTGGCACTGGTTGGGAAGATCATGGAGCTATGCTGCCAGGAGTATGTCACAAGGGAGATTCAGGTTTTACTGACTGGCCCCACTTCCTATTCCTGCTCTGTTTCCTGACTGCCAGGCTTCCCATCACTCCTCTCGCCACGCCCTCCTGGCCATGACAGACTGTATCTCTCTGGAACTGTAAGCTAACATAAACCCTTTCTCCCTTAAGTTAATTTTGTCAGGCTAGCTTACCACAGCGGAAGGAAGGAAGGAAGGAAGGAAGGAAGGAAGGAAGGAAGGAAGGAAGGAAGGAAGGAAGGAAGGAAGGAAGGAGAGAGAGAGAGAGAGAGAAAGAAAGAAAGAAAGAAAGAAAGAAAGAAAGAAAGAAAGAAAGAAAGAAAGAAAAACGTAAGTATTTGATGAGAGTTTTAGGGGTTGGGGGTTGGGCTTCATATGTGAGGCAAGGTTTTTGCTAAGTAGCCAAGGATTATCTTGAACTTACCATACTCCTGTCTTTGTAAATCTCTTGAGAAAAAGACTGACTATAGCTGGGGACTCCAGTGACACATATTTTGTGATTCCCCTGTTCTAGAATTAGAGGCGTATGCCACCAGATGCAGCTATGATACATTTTTTAAACATACATGATTATAATATATATGGCAAGACTGTACAGAGGGAAAGTAAAAGAACACACATTATGATAGGCTTCTACATCTCTCAAAAAATGAAAAAGTTCTAATTCTAAGGGAACTGTGAACAAAGGGGTCACCAAATAGATCACTTCAACAACGATAAATATTTAAACAAACTAACTGTTCTACCATTGAGACACACTGTCAGCCCTGGGGAAAATTTTTTAAGTTAAGGATTGACAAGACTTCTTGAACAAAACACAAAATCACTAATGTACGTGTGAACATTATAAACTGCATTTCCTCCCACTTTTTAATTTATGTGCTTCGGAGATATAGTTGTTCAATCCATTTCTTTAGGTACAACATTTTCAGTAAATATATCATATAAAAAACTCATCCATGGAAATAGAAATAGACTAATTTTAGAAATAAACTAATTAATAATAACAAAATAATCTGATTTTCTAAATGACCACAATATTTGAATGGCTACCTTGCAAAAGAACTTAATTAGAAGCTGGGGAGATGGCACAATCAGTGAAGGGCTTGCTGTACAACCATGAAGAGCTGAGTTTGACCGCCGAGAGCTTACATTAAAAACATGAATTGTACCAGACATGGAGTCATATACTTTAACCCCAGCGCTCTGGAAGCAGAAACAGGTGAATCCCTGTGAGTTCCAGGCCTGTGTGACCTACATACCAAGCTCAGGGCAAACAAGACTACATAGTAATAGCCTGTCTCAAAGAGAGAGAGAGAGAGAGAGAGAGAGAGAGAGAGAAAGAAAAAGAAAAAAAAAGAAAAGGTGATATGCATTGATCATCACAAGGAAGACTGAGACAGAAAGGTCCCTGGAGCAGCTGGGTACAGTGGTATATAGCACTCAGGGAGGCAGAGGCAGGTGGATCTCTATGAGTTTGAAGGCAGCCTGTCCAGCACTACGCAGAGACACCCTATCTACGAAAAATCAAAAACCAAAACCAAACAAACAAACAAACAAAAGGACCCTGGAGCTCAGTGGCTGGCCAGACTAACCTACTGGGGAAACTCTAGGCCAGTGAGAAACTCTGACTCGAAAAGGAAGGCATGTATACAAGTACACATACATACCCACGCACACACACACACACACACACCCCTACAGACAGACACAAACAAAGAAGTTACAAAGATTACCAGGAGGGAACAATATAGTCTAACAACACCTGAGATTAGGAATATCCAAATTAAGATCAGAAAAAGATAAAAATGTATACTCTGTAAAGGAGCTAGAATTAGAAGAGTTACTGGTAAACATCTCCCGCATTGCTGGTAGAAGCATAAACCACCAGCTACTTGCCCAGCCACAGGGGCTTGTCTGAGACTGATTCTCCAACCCGGGACCATGCATGGAGATAACCAGAACCCCTGCTCAGATGTAGCCCATGGCAGCTCAGTATCCCAGTGGCTTCTCTAGTAAGGGGAACAGGGACTATCTCTGGCATGAACTCAGTGGCTGGCTCTTTGACCTCTCCCCCACCCACCCAGTGGGAGGAGCAGCCTAGCTAGGCCACAGAGGAGGATATTGCAGCCGGTTCTGGTGAGACCTGATAAGCTAGGGTCAGATGGAAGGGGAAGAGGACCTCTCCTATCAGTGGACTTAGAGAGGGGCAGGGAGGAGATGAGGGAGGGAGGGTGGGGTTGGGAGGGAAGGAGGGAGGGGGCTACAGCTGGGATACAAAGTAAATAAACTGAAACTAATATAAAAAATAAAAATTAAAAATTAATACTTGCCCAGCAATTCTAGTCCAAAACAGAAAATCTTGAATGTGAGGTTTTAAAACAAAAGCCAAGAAAAATGAGAATAGATATCTAAAAAGGATAGCTATGTTCATAGCAACCTCATTTGGGACAACCCAAAGTCTATCGGTGAGGAAATACACACATTAATTATAATATACTCACACAATGGACAACGACCTATCCATATAAAGGGATGAGACACAGATACAGAATATCCTGGGTAAGTCTTTAAAATTTATGTGAGGCAAAAGAAGACAGAGCGGGGGAAAGGCACAAATTGAATATTCCTACTTGTCTTAGTCACTGTTCCATAGTTATGAAGAGACACCATGACCAAGGCAACTCTTATAAAAGAAAGCATTTAATTGGGGCTTGCTTACAGTTTCAGAGCTTCAGTCCATTATCATCTTGGCAGGGATCATGGTAGCACTCAGGCACTGGAGAATTAGCTGAGAGATCTATATTCTGATCCATGGGTGGAAAGAGAGAGACTGAGTCTGGGATTTTGAAACCTCAAAGCCTACCCCCAGTGACACACTTCTTCCATCATGGTCACACCTCCTAATCCTTCTAATCCTTTCACATAGTGCCACTCCCACGGGTGACTTAGCATTCAAATGCATTAGCCTATGGAAGCCATTTCTATTCAAACCATCATACCATTTATATCAATTAATAGTGTAAGAAAACCTAATCTGTGGTAACAAGAAGATCAGTTGCTGCATGGAGTTGAACACCAGCACACTGTGGCATGGAAAGGAACCTGAGGGAATTTGCTGGGGTGTCGGGATGCACTGTAGCATAATTTGTGTGGTCACATGAGCAGTTTTGTGCCAAAGTCCATTTAACTCTACACCTAGGATGAAAACATTCTGTGTTCTTAAATATATACTTTAGGAAAGTTGATTTAAAATTCTCTAAGGGAGCCATTTTTGTCTTTTCCTCTCTGGTTTATGATGTTATATTAAAAAAGGAAAGGGTTATGGGAAGGTTTGGATTTACCACAGTCATACAGAATCTTTGTAGTTGACTTGTCAGCTGCCACCAAAATCAAAAGGATGGAGTCTGCTCCCCTGTTCACTCCACATCTCTGTTCTCCTCTTTGGACAAATACTGTGTCCATATGGTAGAGGAGTAGATCTTTTACTAGTTCACTCCTTGCTCTAAGACCTAAAATGTTTGTCTCAGAACCCCAGCTGTAGATAAACACAGATGCAGGCTCTTCCATGTACTATCATAGTGCTCAGGACAATGGGAACAGCCATATCAGTGCTGTGTGGCCCGAAAGAGAAGTGGGAAGTAGGGCAGGGTACTGTGGCAATGGCCCACCAGAATCATGAGCCTAGAACTGGGCTTAGATTAATATCCCAGCCAAGGTGTGCAGGCTTGCCACCCTAAACCCATAGATATCCATCACATCTTTTTCCCCCCAAGATCTTAGTGATGTTTTTTTGTTGTTTTTGTTTTTCATGCAGAAAATAAAGATAATGTGTGTGGGGGGGGGGTAGTCTTTCCTTCCTAATCACTGTAATTCTTTGGAGAGAAAAATACACAAATATTCGTATGCAAAACATCTTCATAAACATTAGTCTATTCGCATGATTATGCTCTTACTATTTGGTGAGTCTAACGTTTGTTTGTTTGTTTGTTTGTTTGTTTTTTCTGGGAATATTTCTCGGCAGCCTAATGCAGTGAGCGTTTCTAGCCAGCTTTCCCCAGTGCCTCCGTGTCAGAGAATATATGGAAAAGGAGATCCAGAGCCCTAATTCATGAGCTGACAGTGGGGAGGACAGCAGAGGAAACACAGTCTGAGGCTGGCAACCAGCCCTTTCTCCCAGAGGAAAATTACCAGAACTGTCTGCTGAGTGACTAAGGACTGCCTGGTAGTCTCAGCTCCTAGGAGAGTAAGCAGACACCGCTCTGTAAACACGACAGAGGGAAGCCAGGATTCCGCCAGGAGGCACAGCAGGCTGCCCCTGACCAGGTGGTCTTACCACCTCCAGAGACTTTAGACAGACAGCCTGGAATGCTCCTGGGCAAAAGGCCCGCAGATGCTTCCTGGCACAGCCACAGATAGGATCCACAGAATAGTCTTCATGATGAGGGCAGACATCAGCTTCATCTTGCCATGGTTGTGGGAACAGAAGCTCTTGGTAGCCTGTCAGCTTACACAGGTGTCTAAAAGAGATGAGTCGACTTTGGAGTTCATCCTCAACTGTGCCTTCCTTGCACCTGTTCTGGTGCTCTCGAGACCCAAACAATGGCAAAACAGAAAATGAAGGGAAATCAGAAACCAATTAAAATGTGTTACAGGTATACTAAAGATTTCCAAGTATTGCTGGTTACTGTAGTTGTCATGAGCCTACAGGAACAGAGACCTTCTGACTTCCTGCAGTATGTCAACCCTCAATAAAGGATCTAGGATGTTCAAAACAGCCAGTGAATGAGTGAGGCATTGTATACTTTTCCTCCAGCGTCATTGTAATCATGAAACAAAGTTCATGAGTATATGCATTTGCTATGTCTGTGTTTTGGTATGTGTGCATCTGATTATCTGTCCACGTGTGTGTCTGTGTGTATGTCTGTAGGTATTAGAATGTGTGAGGTCTTTGTGTGTGTGTGTGTGTGTGAGAGAGAGAGAGAGAGAGAGAGAGATGGTATATGTATATGTGTGTTGGGTGTGTATGTGTTAGTGTGTGTCTATGTATGTGTTGGTTTATATATGTTTTGGTGTTTGTGTGTGTTGTGTTTGCGTGTGTCTGTAGGTGTATATGTCTATCTAACTATCTATGTGTGTATGTGTTGAAATATATATGTGTATGAATGTTGGCATGTGTATTAGGTTATGTTTGTGTGTGTGTTCATGTGCATTCGTGTGCATTCACTGAATCCATTTCTGAAATGGTGATGTCCAAGAATCTATGATTTTGTTTTTGCTAGTTTTAGCTATCTAGTTGATGAAAGTAGAATGTTACCTTCTCAGAATGTCCCACACTAAGAGACTTCCAACCCTGTGATAAACTCTATATTTGACTATTTTAATATTCAAGCCATAACTTCTATTTGTAAAAAGGAACCTGAACCATTTTTAAGAAAAGTAAATCAGGGCAGTTCCATTAGGATCAACACTAGAGTGAAGTAGATGCCTGAGGCACCAGTGAGAGTGCAAGCACAAGACAGAGCCACTGCCTACCCGTGCCCAAACCCAGCTGAAAATGTCCCATGGGCACTGCCCCACTATCTCCTCACAGGCCCTTAGGCCACTGGTTCTTCCCACTTGCTCCTCATCTTCTAAATGCTTTATCCCACAAGCCACACTTCTTCAGATTAACAATCTCATTCCTCTGACCAAACCTAGTCCAGACTAGCTTGGGGACCGGTTCTCACCTCCACCAGAGGGCAGGATGAGTTCTCTCCCTCATCTCTGATCCTTTAGGATTACCTGCCTAAAAACAGAGCCATTGTTCTAAATACTCCAGAAGAGAGAGGCGGTGCCACTCTAAACCTTTCACTCCTCTACAGACAGAATCTCCTGGGAGTGAGGCCGCATCTGCTTGTAGAGCTGAATATTGAAGCACAATTTCCTGGGGAGGTAAATGTTGATGAGAACAGCCAGGCTCCATCAGTTCCCGCCTCCGCCATGACCTTTTCTGCTCTGGGCTAGAGCATGACCCCGTGTGCCTGAAGGGTGGGAGGCCACCGCACTAACTCTCACCCCTGGGCTTATGCATAAGCAGAAAGGTAAACAGCACTGTGGCCCATTTGGCCCCATCAATGTTCACCCTGGGATGCCTCGAGGAAGCCAGTGCCTTCCCATACGGTCACCCAGCTTTCGTTGGAAGATAATATAGTGCTTTAATTGGGACCAATAGAAGGCTGAATGGAGCCTGGGAGGCCTCTTCTGCAGGGGGAGGTTTGGAAATGCTGGAGGGAGAGAGAAAAAGGAAATAAACCAAGTGCAGAGACAGAGTGTGAGCCCTTGAGTTCCCTCTGAACTTTGTACATAGAGACCTCCCGTGTTCTCTCCCTTGGAAGCAGTGACAGACAGATACTGCCTGGCCATATGGCCAGAACGGAACTCCAGCTCGCTTCTGAAAACCCATGGGGATTTTTCTCTAGGGTTCTGACCCTGAAAGACCATTACAGAGAGTGAGATACCTTGTATGTGTTTCCTTTTATCTCCGCCATCCCTCTCTGCTGCTCTAACCTCTTCCCACTTCCCCAAGCTCATCTCTTCCTTCCTAGCTGCCCTTAGCCTTCTGTCCATCCTCAGCAAAGGAGATGGAACAATTCTCAAGAGGAGAAGAGCAAGAACACTTTCCTTGTCTCAGTGGTGAGGAAGTGTTTGTGCCTACAAAGGTTGTCCTGGGAAGTTCGTGAGTGTTCTTGCCGTCAGGAACTCCTGAGCACCAACTCCATGCCAGCCTATGCCGAAGGTTTCTCTGCAGTGTTGCGTGTAAAATAATTTGAGTGCCTTAGGTTTTCAGACAGATTTGAGAAACATATCGTGGGAACACGGTGAAATAAGCTTTTAATGCTTTCCAAAGTCCTCAAAAAAAAAAAAAAAATTCTTGACAAGTGGTGTTATCTGTGTTGGCTCTGGAGGATAAACAGTGTTGCTGCTGTTGTTATTGTTTTCTTTTTTCTTTTTTTTTTTTAGACAATAAATAGATAAAAAGAACCTTAATAATCGGAATCCCCAGAATACAGAGCAAGATCTGGAATAGCCTGGGCTACATGGAGAACCCCTGAATCAAAAATAAATAAACAAACAACAACAACAAAGACCTTAAGGAAATAAGGGAAAATCATCTTTAAATGTGAGACAATGGGGCTGAAGAGACGGCTCAGTGTTTAAGAGCACTGGCTGTTCTTCCAGAGGGCCCAGGTTCAGTTCCCAGCACCCACATGAGAGCTCACAACTGTCTGTAACTCCAGGATCCAATAGTCTCATGTAGACATACACGCAGAAAAACACAATGCACATAAAATAAAAAAATATATATTTTTTTAAAAAATGTGAGGTAATGAGGGCTGGAGATACAGCTCAGTTGGTAGAGTGCTTGCCTAGCGTTCTGGAAGCCCTGGGTTCAATCCCCTGAACTGCACTAAGAAACTAAATATTGAGGATACATATATCTGCAATGCAAGCATTTGCGAGGTGGAGGGAGGAGGATCGGGAACACGGGTCATACAGTTACAGAGCAAGTTCAAGACCAGCCTGAACCACAAGAGACCCTGACTCAAAAGCAGAGGAGAGGGGCGGTAAGGAGCTGGAAAGATGGCTCAGCGGTGAAGAGTGCTTCCTGCTCTTCCAGCATCCACGAGAGCACCTGTCACTCCAGACTCAGAGGATAGAACATCCTGTTCTGGTCACACACACAGATGAAGACATGCACATAAGTAAAAATACATCATTTTTTTAAAACCGGGAAGATGAACAGGCATAATCGTACACATTTTTAATCCCAGAAGTTAGGAGGCAGAAACAGGCAGATGTCTATGAGTTCAAGGCCAGCCTGGTCTACAGAGCTAGTTCCAGAACAGCCAGAGTTACAAAGAGAAACCCTGTCTTAATAAGTAAATAAAATAAGAAGATTTTAAAAAATAACAAAGATTCAGGCAGCTATTATTAAAAATTTAACCTGAATTTACTTAAGTATGCCTATGCTTGCAAAGTGCACACTTAACTCCCTTTTTAGAGTCTTACTCCCTTAAGAGAGAGAGAAAGACTCAATTTTTTTTTTTTAATTAAGGGCAGAACTCAAAATAAAATGGCCTTGGCCACTGGGTTTCTGAGTTTTGACTCCTTTTTGGGGCTTCAACAACACTCGCTGCATTTCCGGTCGAGGGCCATGCAGAAGCATGTCGGAAACACCTTAGGAGCCTTCGCAAAGAGGCTCGCTCCTCCAGATCACCTTGTCTTTATGCCCTGGCTTCTCAAAATGTAGTCCCCAGACCAGAAACGGCAGCATCACTTGGGATCCGGTAACAAATGTGGGACCAGGAGCTGGCGAGATGACCCGGAGGAAAGGTGTTCGCTGCCAAGTCTGAGGATCTGAGTTTGAATCCAGAGTCTGTATGCTAGAGGCCGAGAAATAACTTAAGCTGTCCTTTGACCTCCACACATGTACCATTACACTTGCACGCTCACACATCCAAGTGCACACACACACAAATAAATGAATAAATAAACATAAAAACATAAATTAAAAAAAAATAAATGTAGGATCAGGAGTGGTGGTACTCCACATAATCTCAGAAATCAGAGGGTAAGTCAGGACAGTCAAGAGGTTGTGAGAGAAAGAAAGAAGAGATAGAGAGACAGATGGACAGACACACAGGCAGACAGGGAGAAAGAGCGAGAGGAAGAAAGAATAGCTCAGCCCTACTCCCAGACATACCAGACAGTAATTTGCACATTGCTAGGCTTTCCAAGTAGTCCCTGTGTTAGCACTTGAGGAGTCTTGAATATATTATAGAATAATCCCTCCAGCCATCCATTGGTCCTGGAGGGAGAAGAAGGACTGCAGGTATTCACATTTCTGTATCATGGTCAGAGAAAGAAATCATAGACCTGGAGCCAAACACATTTTTTTTCCAGAGCAAGCATAAATTCAGAGCAAGCATAAGGTGCAGGGTAATGTTGGGCCTCTCAGACACATAGGGAGTTTGCACCCTTGAATGACGTTATAAATGTAGTTAAGTCTACCCTCCTTCTGCTTTGACTGCTTGCTATTTGACCATTTGATGCCATGAGATGCCATGAACCATCTCAAATTCTTAAGAAGTACTATATCCTTTACTTTAAGTCTTAGCAAAACAAAACAAAAACAAAAAAAAAAAAGAAGTACTATACCCTGTATTCCTTTTAATAATCCTAGAAGTTGCTTCAGAGACAGTGCCTTTTTGCAGAAGAGAAAGCTCAATCAACCAGGCTTGGTGGCCCTAGAGCACTGGCTTTTTCTTTCCAGACAAGGACTCAAACTTGTCATGCAGTTGAGGATGACATTGAAATTCTGGTCTTCTGGCTTCTGTCTCCCAAGTGCTGAGATTTCGGGCATACACCACACAGCCCAATTCATCCAGTGCTAGCAATCAAACCCAGGGTCCCATGGGAAGCATGTTTGGAAATAAGCCAGGTACTGAAAGACAAATACCTCTGGATTTTACTCTCCTGTAAAATATACAATAGCCAAGTACAGGTAAGGTAGTTACCAGTTACCAGAGGCTGGGAAGGGTACAGGAAATGGAGGGATGGGGACAGACTCATGATTGGATACACAGTTAGGCAGCTAGGAGAAATAAGTCCTGGCCTGTTATTACACAGAGGGGTGATTAGACCCTCAGCGATATTGTGTCATTGAGCCAAAGAGCCAGAAGAGAGGATTTACTGTTCTTGTTACAAGGCAACAATTGCCTAATGGTAGGTAACCTAAACTTTCTGAATTGCTCTTTGGATGGGGGGGGGGGTAACCATACCTACACATCACCCGAACCCCTAAAGATGCACAACCATTATCTACCAATTAAAAATATTAGAATAACTGTAGGGTGGCCATTCAAAAGCCAAAGGTGGAAGTCTAAGGTTACCGAGTGTCTGGAGCACACACTCACTTCGTATAGAAGGTGCTAGGGAGGGGGTCTTCCCCTGGGCCACACAGAAATGGCTCCCAAGATACGCTGCGGAGTGGCTAAGTTCTGAGGCAAGACCCTTCCACACTGAAAGCATTTTGCAGAGAGAAGAGCGAAGCTGCTGTTTTCTTGGGTGAAGCATGGAGTCATAAATCTAAAAAGACAAACACCTCATGACAAGTGTCGCTCTGCCTCTTCTCCTGGCCCTTAGGAGGGGTCTACACAAGGTCAGGTAGGTGATAGGCACTAACCAGGAGGCGGTGGAACCTACAGAAGGGCTGCTGGGCTGCTGCAGGGGACAAGAGGCAGGAAGGCCTCCAGAGGAAGTGGTTTTCCTTCTGCTTGCTAAGAGCAACAAAGACTCTGGGAAAACAGGATGCCGTGGGAAGGTGGGTGACCCAGAACTTGTAATGTGTGCTTCTTGAGCTCAGAGAAAAATGTCTCCTCACAGTATCGTCCTTTAGACTGGAGCTCCAACCGGTAAAGGCTTCTGAGTCTTACAGCGTTCCTTTCAGTCAAAATACAGCCTAATCCCCTTGAAGGTCGTGTTGCCATGGCTTCAGAACTCCTTCCTCATCCTAGACTGCAAAGCCCGGAGGTCAGGTTTCCTGAACAACACATCTATCTGTCGGGGAGAACAGACAAAAAAGGAGAAAACAGAGAGACGGGAAAAATCACAGTTGGTCATTGCACACGTGACTTGTTTCTGTGAGTGCTTGGCTTGCTGCGGGGCTTCTAGGTCATAAGGCGATTATCACTGAAGTATCCTCTGCTCGCCAAGCAGGCGGCCTCTGCCCTAGAGTCACCCGCAGAAATAGACTTTCAAAGGGGAAGAATCCCACAGGTTGTTCCTCTTGGTTCCTTAGTTCAGAGATGCCCGTAATAGCATCCATGAGAGAAGAAAGACCAGCCTGCGGTGGTGCCTCCTCTAACCCAAGCTTTAATTTTATGTGAGAAATTCCCTTTAATCTTACAGCAAAAGGCCTTCAAGCGTTCTTTATTTTTAATCTCTTAAATGACTGTCAGAACAGAACTACAGAACCAGAAAGTCTTCGTTCAGGACTTAACCTTGGGCTATGTGTTTTATCTTTCTTCCCCCGTTCTCCAGCTCTGTCTAGGCAATTTTGCTTTGTAATCTGTTTAGTAAAAGACTAAAGTGATCCAGTTCTACAAATAAAACTGAGAGCAGGTTTCCTTTAAGGGAAAAGGAAAGGGGCTCTCTGGTATTTCCCCCACGCCCTTAGGCACATAGAGAAAAGCAGGAGCCCCTGGGACACAAAGGTTCCTCTCATTCCAACCTGCCAGCAACAACCCAGGACACTTTTCATGACAGGCAGAACAGCTGGAGCTGGCTTGGGAATCGCCACAGAAGCCTTTGAACATTGCAGAGATCCTCCAAAGATAGCACTGTCTCATGACCATCAGCCATGTTGGACCAGGAGCAACAGGGCTTCAATCAGAGGTGAGAGGATTGGGAAGCACCTTTGTTGAACTGGATTGAGACAAAATGCAGGTAGAGACCAGCCAAGGGCTCCATGTGCTTATGTTTCCCTAGCTCTATTGAAGTCTAATTGACAAAATGCTATCTGTTTAAAGTATCCATGAGGTTATAATCTATGTGTATGTATGTGTATACTGGGAAATGATGGCCGCCATCAAGTTGGCTAATGTATCTTTTATCTCATATTGTTATCATTATGTCCTTAAGTTCCCAGAAGGAATAAAGGCAGTACCTCAAAGAAATACCCACATTCCCCTTCCCTTTGTAGAATTATCCACTATAGCAGAAATACAGAATTGATTAGAGCATCTGTGACACGTATTTAAAAAAAAATATTGTGAGATACACAGGTACATACAATGAATATTTTTCAGCCATGAGAAGGAAGGAAATCTTGCCTCCTGTGAGAACAGGGATAAGCCCAGAGGGCATTGTGCTAAGGGAAAGAAATCAAAAAAAGAAAGCCAAGATTGTAAGATCTATGATCACCCTTTTAAGTGAAATCTTTTAAAGGTCAAATTCAAAGAGTAGGCTGTGGTTTCTAGGAATGGGTGGGGGTGTTATGGGGAGATATGGGTCAGAGGTTCTTCCTTTGAATGCATGGACTAGGTATAGAGAAGGCTCTGAGAAGTTACGCTGCCTATTGCTAACCATTCTAGAGGCAGTGGGACCTGGGGAAATGAAGCTGATAAATTCAGCAGACTAAAGTCTCACGCAATAGCCAACTTTATTCAGAGCATCAGACAATTTAAGCTCTCTGGGTTAAGAAGAATCAAATGAATGAAGCATGCAATGATTGCCAGGACAACCTGTACATGAAAAAAAAAAAGGTTTTTCCACAGAGGCATATAACATAACAATAGCCAGATGTAACAAATAATTTGAAATAAACTCACTCCAATCTGCTACACCTGGGAGGGAACAAAAAACAAAACAAAACAAACAAACAAAAAAAAACATTCCGCGTTTTTAAGAAACTGAGGTTACAAGACTCTCGTCTTGTTTCCTTGGAGTTTTCTCACAAGCACACAAAATTCCCCTCACACGACTCCCTTCTTGGACTGGGTTCTATGAACGGCCTATGAACAAGTAGCCCTTTCCAAGCATTCTCATATGCAATCTCTAAAAAGCAATGGTACTGTTGTGTTTACAATAAAGCTTTGTGCTTTTAAAGTCTAATTTCCATTCTCTGCCAAAGTGACATTTGTCATGTTTCCAGTTTGAATACTGCAGTCTTCCAAAGTTAAGGGGAGGAGTCTAAGAGAGAAAGCTTAATTGTAAAGACCTGTATGGGAAAGAGAAGTGGGGAGGTTGGGAGGTTGTCCCTACAGGGCCTCATGGGAGATGCACCTTGCTCCCAGCTTCAGAAGACCCAGCTTCCCATGCGGCCTTGCCGTTAGCTACAAAGAGACTTTGGTGATGATCACCCAGAGCCTTGCCTGCTTACGTGTCATGTGGCAACAGTTCCATATCCTCAGGCTGAGACGTAAAATGCCGAGACAGTCTCCAGGTTTTTCTGGTACAAAAGCTAATGTCTTAACAGGTGATTTCCCAAACCATTCTACCTGAAAGCTGTACTTTACTTTAGAAGCCATCCAAACAGCCGAAAGTTCTGGACCCAGAGACACGTCTATTCCATTCCTATTTACAAGTTAGAAGAGTAAAGAGAAGCTGTAAATGCATTTCAAGTATGGCATTTATGCCAGCGTAATCTCTGGAGCACTGTCTACCCACCAACTCCTTCCAAGGACTGAGAAGTCTGAGGAGCACAAACTCACAGTCTATTCAAGTGTCAAACTGTTCAAGAAATGCCATGATGTCAGACCTGATCTGACATTGGACATTGTCCTCTCCAAGGAAATCCACCTTCCCCAGTTTAAAGCACTACCCCACTCCAAAACTTCCACCTGACGAAAAACAAATCTGGTTGTAGTTTGACCTTTAAAGACCAGAAGGGAGCCTTAAAATCCTCAGACCCTTTGGAACGCCCAAACCATTAGCGTTAGCAGACTCAGCATCAGAGATATATCTCTGTGATTTCCCTCTTCCTCCATTGTAGTCCTCACAGTCATGAGACCCTGCTTCTAACATGTGTTGGAGGATATCCAAAGTCACCTCAATTCAAAGGACCAAGCTGGGGCTGGAGAGATGGCTCAGTGCTTAAGAGCAGTGGCTGCTCTTTCCAAGGACCTGGTGTGTTTCCCAACATCCACAGGGCAGCTGAACCATCTATAACTCCAGTTCCAGGGGATCCAACACCCTCTTCTGTCCTCCTTGGACACCACGCACACACATGGTGCACATACATGTATGCATACATATAGCAAGCAACCCGTACATATGAAATAAAAATATATTTTTTTTTTCTTAAAGAAGCAAGCTACTGGTATACCTAACATGGGTGATTCATTGCTGTGGTAAAAATACCCTGACAAAAGCACCCTAAGAAAGAAAGGGCTTACTTCAAGCTGCCATCCACAGTGGCAGGGCAGTGGAGGCTGCTGGAACTTGAAGCAGGCGGTCACGATGAATAAAGTCAGGCGACAGAGGGAGAAGAATGGATGACGGTGCTCAGTTTTCTCGGAATTACAGTCCAGAACCCGCCACCCAAGGAGTGGTCCTGCCCACAGTAAGGATGGTTCTTCCCACGGGGATTAATCTAACCAAGTGAATATGGAGTCTATCAATCTGTCAGCACTACCCATCACAGCAAGCACCTCCAGACGGCCCTTTTAGCCTTCCTGGTGTATTTTTATTTTGTGTACTTTTCCCTCCATATTTGATTATAAATATCCTAGGCACAAGAAATTGATCTTCTCAGATCCTTTTGGAATTGCCTACACCCACTTCCCGGCAACTACACACACTTGGCCCTCACAAAGGACGAAATACAGTGTGTGTTTTGGAGCTTAGGCCGAGATAAACTCTCTCTGTGAGGAAGGACTTTGACACAAAGTCCACTTGTCCCAAAACGCATTGCCTGAAGTCTGAGGCGCTCTGGGTACATAAGGGTGTTAAAAATAAATCGCTTAAAATTCAAGAAGACATTCCAGGGGAACAGAGACTAGGTGAAGACAGCCCTGGTGGCAATAAAGCAGACAGCAAAGGATCCAGACAGCATTCTGAAGGAGGAAGACAAGGCTGCCCTGCCCTCGGGTCTCATTAGATGAAATAACACAAGGAGGTGACATCTTTAAAGACATTTAGAAGTTGCCGGCGTGATGGTGAAATTGCTGGTGGCAGCATTAGGTTTTCAAAATGCACAGAGAGAGCCCATGAGAGCAGCTCAATTGGCAATTAGGACAGCACAGGGTCACAAGTGGCTTCTCCCTTCTGCAGCAATGAGTCACAAGCTGCTAATTAAGAAATCAGTGACACGTCAAAGGCCTGATATAACCTAATGGTCCATAGCCCTTGGTGGTGATGACTAAGTAAATCTGTGGGTTCGGGATTTAATCTTTAACTTGATTTCCTGGGGTGATGAGAGGAAGAACAGAACGATGGTTATGTCATTCTCTGCTCGAGCCTTTTGTGGGGATATGTGTGATATGGTAAAGCATGGGGAACTACAAAATTTAGCCCTCTGCATTTTGCTGCTGCCCGCACCCCACCAACAGCAACATTTAAGTTAGCTGGCTTTACATACAGATGGGTTTCTTAGTAACCCATGCTGGAATCCATCCCAGTCAGACCCCATGTAGACCGTCATACCCTCCTTGTGTAATGATCATGTCAAAGGCTCATAAAGGAGATTGCATATGTGGCTCAGATGACAAAAGCATGAGGACCCCAGTTCAGATCCCCGCACCCATGTAAAAAGCCAGGTGTGCTGGTTCAGATCTGAACCTCCACCCTGGGAGGTGGAGACAGGAAGGTCTCCAGAACCACTAGCTCTCTAGTCTAGCCAATCAGTGAGCTCTGGCTTCAGTCACTGTGGTGGTTTGAATGAGAACTGCTCCTATAGGCCTATAAGCTAGAATGTTTTGTCCCGGGTTATCGGAACTGTTTGGGGAGGATTAGGAGGGACAGCCTTCTTGGAGGGTTGTGTCACTGGCAGAGAATGGGCTTTGAGGTTTCAAACAACCGACTCCATTTCTAGTTCTCTCTCTCTCTCTGCTTTGTGTTTGTGGATCAGAGGTTAGTTCTCAGCCACAGCTCTAGCGCCTTGCCTGACTTCCTGCTGCCGTGCCCCCACCATGATGGTCTTGAATTCATTCTGAAATTGTAAGCCTCCATTCTGTAAGCTGCCTTGGTCATGCTACCTTATCACAGCAATAGAAAAGTAACTAGAACAGTGAAAGACCCTGTCTCAGAAAATAAATACACACACACACACACACACACACACACACACATATATATGAGGAGTAATAGAAGAAGATACCCTGACAGCATCTGCTCACATACATGCACACATACCCACTACATGAGTGAGTGCAAACACACACTATAAACTACATGCAAATTAAAAATAACAAAATCAATTTGTGAACATGAACTTGGAGTTAAGCATTAAGCAGACCTGGTTTCGCTTCTGGACCCCAGCAGCCTCAATCTTCCTAGCTGCTCTGAGATTCACTTCCACCCTTTTATATAATGGTCATAACTATAGCGTCTTCCGCATGTGACAGTTAAGGATAGTCAGGAGGCAGAGCGTGCAGAAGGCTGCATGTTCCGTGTTGGCCTGAGGAAGAGCTGACACACGTCTGCTAAAACCACTGTTCGTTTGATGTCCTCTGAGATGTCTGTGGTAGCTAATCTCGACTGGACCTAAAATCAACTCAGAGATGTGCTTCTGGTGGGGTCTGGCAATGATCATGTCAAAGACCTGACCCCAGGATGGGCGGCACCCTCACAAAGGCAAAGATGGACTCACTCGGCCAACCGCCTTGTGCTGGTGGGTTCAGCTCTCCCTTCCTGCTGCCCCCATCCTTTGCTGCCATCCCAGAGATCGCCTTCAGCCTTCCAACAGGGACTGGAGACCAGAGCCTGGTGCCAGATCAGGAATGCCAAAGCATTCAGCTTCATGTCTCAGCAGCTACCAGTTCCCAGCCTCTCCTGCATGCAGACAGCTACCAATGGACTACCCAGCCCCTGTGGGTAAGCCAGGTGGACAAATGCCCTTTATAATACATATTCATTGTATCTGTCCATTTCTCCAGAGCAGCCTTGCTCAACCTGTGGGTCACAGCCCCTTTTGGGGTCAAATGACCCTTTCACAAGGCTCACACATCAGATAGCCTGAATATCAGATTCTTACATTACAATTCATAACAGTAGCAAAATTACAGTCATGGAATAGCAACAAAAATAATTTTATAGTGGGGGTCACCACAACATGTGGAACTGTATTAAAGGGTCACAGCATTAAGAGGGTTGAGGGCCACTATTCCAGAGAATCCCAATACAATGCCTTATAACTGAGCCATATTTCTTTACACGTTTGAACCATTTGCAGTCAGTACTCCATACATGGAGAGGAGGCATAAATGAGTTGGTCGTGTCTTCATGTTTAAGACTCTTCGGAGGAAGCCTCTTATGACCTGGCAGGGAGCCACTGAGGTCCCACAGAGGAGACATTCTCCAAATATCACACTTCATTGTCGGATTATGTCCAAGACCTCTGAGACAAGGTCCTCCATTAGTCTTGATTTCCCTACTGCTAGTGGAGAAGACTCCTTTGCATGAGTGCTGGGATATTTCCATAAAAGTCAGGACTGCTGGCACGGGGCAGCCAGTCTCCTGCAGTCTCATAGACCTCCGCAAGAAAGACATGGAGCAGCCTGCATCATTCATTAATAAAATGTTGGCCTAGAGAACAGTCATCCCAGCTTATCAGCAATACTGTGGTGGTTAATCTCAGCTGATGAGACCTAGTATCACCTAGGAGACAGCTTCTGAGTGGGTGCCTCCGACAGATTATCTGGGTTAGGTGAGTTGAAGTTGGAAGACTCATCCACCATGGATGGCGCTGTTCTGTAGGTACACAAGAAGGAGAAACTGAGCTCAGTGGAAACAAGCATCACTCTCTGCCTCTTGGTTGTAGGTGCAGGGTAGCCAGCTTCTTCGAGTGTCCGCCCTGTGACTTCCGCACCACGTTGAACTATCACTTTCAACTGTGAGCCAAAGTAGAGCCTTTCTCACTTAAATTGCTTCTCTCAGTGTATTTTTATTGTAACCACGGGAAAATAGAGTAAAGTAAATACTCTGGCAAGGACGATGTAAGAGGTGAACATTTCTGCAAGGCTGAGAGATGTCAGCAGAGACCTCCACTGAAGTCACTGCCGTGTCCACGTGAACAACAAACACATACCAGTATACATAAACTCCTTCCATAAGCAAAGCCACACATGTCGGCTCTGGCTGGAGCACCAGACTCATTGGCCAGGGCACTGTGGACCACACAAATAGTGTCTGATGACAGGGTCCATGGCCAAACCAAAGCAGAATACTAAAAAGAGTAAGGAAAAGATCACTTTGAGAAGTCTCAAAGTGTCAAAAATCCATGTTCTTACTTACGCATCTTCTCGAGTCTTAACATCTTCACTTACATAGAAAACTTTTCTTAAAAAAAAAAAAAAACTAGGGAGATAGTTTAGTTGGTAAAGTGCCTTCCTTGTGAAAAGAGACAACTGTGTTCCATCCTGAGAGACAGACAGAGAAAGCTAGGCATGATGGCATGGCTAGTACATGTAATCTCAGCACTGGGGAGGCAAAGACAGGTGTGTCCCTGGGACTCACTAACCAGCCATCCTAGTCTACTTGAAGAAAGCCAGACTAACAAGAGACTATCTCAAGATATGGGTGGTACCTGAGGCAAACTGTTCAACATTGTTCTCTGGCTTCCACACGTACACACACACACACACACACACACACACACACACACTCACATTTAAATACACATGCCAATGATAATAATAATAACTATGCATGGTGGCTCACATCTGTACTCCCCCACACTCAGGAGACTGGGGCAGGAGAATTGCCAGGAGTTTGATGCCAGCTGTAGAGGAAGGCCCTGTCTCAGAAACGCAAATGGAGAAGTACTGCTCACAAAGCAGCAGGCCCCTTCCTTATCTTAGTTCTGAGACTCCTTCCTTTCTATTAAAACGTGTGAAATCATTTCTGGCTGTCAATATGCTATCCGGGGCGAGTCACCAGTGACATCTGTATTGGGCCTATCAGACACGGACTGACCTAGAGGCTGGAGGGGGCGGGGGTTCACCTCACTGTATAACTGTCCCTGGTGATGGCAATGAGCAGGCAGCTTTGGAGACCCCTAGAAATCCACCGTCAGAGCCAAGAGCCAAGGGGAGAAAGAAAGGGGAGTAGCCAGCCCCTTCTGCTCACCCACAGCTCTCCCTGCTCTCCTGCCTCACAGCACTCTCTGAGAAATCCTTATCAGCCTCTCAAGCAGCCTCCAAACCTTTTCCCTCCCAAAGTTGAATTCATTAGATCCCTTTCCTGCCATGAAGATGTTGTTGTTCTTGTTGCTGAGATCCTTATACACACAGCGTGAGTTTGTCCTCTGGAAATAATTGGAAAGTATCCAGGAAAAGAATTACTGAAAGCAAACACTTCTGTAAACGCGCCCTGAAACCCAGTGCTGGGTCTGCGGAGTAGCTTTTAAACAACAACAAAAATCTCAACTGAGATTTGTGTGCTTGCGTGCGCATGTGTGTGTGTAAGAGAAGTTGAAAATTTTTAAAATCAAATTTAACCAAGGCAATAAATTAATTTTATATTCCAGTAGTTAAAAAAATAATAATCTGATCCCTCATCTGGAAGCCAGGAGAAATATGAGTTTCTCATTTCTCATCTTGGGAAGATGCCAGAGGCCAATAGGTGGGCGAGGTGAAGAGGGCAAGAAAGCAGTTTTTCTTTCTTAATTTTTTTTTTTATTGTATAATATGTGTTGTAGTGCTTGAACCCCCCTAATTTTTTTTTTTTTAAATCACTTAGCCTCTGGCTCCAGGCTCCATCTGAGGCAAGGCACATGTCATGGAAACTGCACCTAGGCCAAAGGCAGGGCATCAGGGAAATGATAAAATGGTTTCCATGACTCGGGAAAGGGACGTTGGTCTCCACACTGAGACATTTGTCAAATGTCAGGTTGTTTTCCCTGGCTGAGTAGCCATCCACTCCACTCTAGCTACTTCCCATGAATATTGCATGCAACCTTCAAAGCCCAGCTCAGCTGTGCCACTGGCATCTAGTGGACAGAAGATGGACAGGCAGGAAGCTGCTATGCCTTCTCTTGTGGCCTGGACAGAAAAGAGTCCCAAGCATGGGATGGGCAAAGGCTGAGAAAGCCTGGCTGAGTGCTGGTTTGGTAGAGTGCTGGCCTGGGTGGGTGCCGGCCTGGCTAGGCACTGGCTGGCTGGGTATTGTTTTGGCTGGGTGCTGGCTGTCTGGATAGTAGCCCGGCTGGGTCTGTTTTGGCTGGGTGCTGTTTTGGCTGGGTGCTGGCTGTCTGGATGGAAGCCAGGCTGGGTCTGTTTTGGCTGGGTGCTGGTTTGGTAGAGTGCTGACCTGGCTGGACCCTGGTTTGGTAGAGTGCTAACATGGCTGAGGGCAGGTTTGGTAGAGTGCTGGCCATTACCCTCTCTCCTACAAGGTTTAATATTGTCCTTCTGCTTCAAAATTCCCCTTTCTCAAGAAACGCATTCTTCAGTGGAGCAGCCACTGTAATAAATAACTGTAAATAACTGGAATTAAAACATGAAGTTTAAAAAAAAATTGTGATAGACTGGGAACTAATTAAGAAGAGGAAAATGATAATCAGGAGTTAGAGGGGACAGATGAGGGTAACAGGGGGTAAATGTGATCAAAATATATACATGCAGAGAATGAACGATGAAGTCAATTATAAAGTACAATTAATACATGCTTAGAAAAGAATCATTTTTAAAATCCTCCTCTTCACCCCAGCCTCTCTCTGATCCATACCCTGCTCTAAAGCCTCACCCTGCCTACCACTCAGCCTGGCCTCCTTAGTCCCGTCTCAGGAGCTTTCCTGTGACCATAGATTCAAAGGTATATTCCCAGAGTATTCATTGCTCAATCTGACACATAGGTGATTTTTTTTTTTTTTTTTTTTTTTTGTACCTAAGCTCTAGTGTCCCATTAGGATGCAAGCTCTCCAAAGACGGGCTGTTTTTAACTGCTGTCACCGCTGAGCACAGCTTAGCACCATTCATAGAAAACGTCCAATTTGTGGAACTAAACCACCAGTTAGACCTCAAGACTGCCTTTGAACAGGAGTTTATGCTCCCCATAGTCAGTTATCAACTCCCTATCTGACATTGGCTTCTTGTACGGGCCAGAAACCGTCCTGAGAGCTTCCCTACACCTTTCGTCTAGTTTAGTAGGAGCTAGGCTTTTCACTGGATAGTCAAGCAGAATGCTTTCAATGTCAGGTATCTTGCGGTGACAGTAAAGGCTTCATCCAACCAACCCAGCCTCTTCCAGACGCTGAGACGCTGTGAGCAGTGTTCCCCCGCCATCTAGTGGACGACTGTGAAATGACAACGAGGAAGCCGACTTCCTGTTTTCACGCATGCGCGTGAGAAATGCCTGCTTCTTGAGGTCCCTTCCCTCTCCCCAAAGGACCCCACCTCATCCCCTCGCCAGGCCTCGGTTTTCAAACGTTCCTTGACTAGATGTATTTTAAGTTAGTGATTATCACTCGTAGGAAAAACTTATTTCTTCCTGCCCAGCAAGCAGGCCTCCATCCTTCCAGACACCCTCCAAATCAGGAAGCTCTTGGCTGGGAAGAGGCAAGACTCCAGGAGCAATGTGGGAGGTGGGGGCCCTCCCACATCAAGCCTGATGTGCCAGCTTGGGGCGTTTTAACATATACCTTTCGTTCCAGTGTCAGAACCCCCAGGTGCTAGGCATAAACATTCCTAGGAGATGTAATCATCAAGCTAGAGGTTCAGTCATTCTGGCTATTGTGACCAAGAGCTGACCTGCAGGTCCTTGTTTAAAGGGCAGAGGTGAAAGTCTAGGTTCATTAGAAAGCACGTTGTATAGAGAGGTACGTGGACATGAAGGGGTAAGTCTGTGATACAGGCCAGGGGGGGGGGGCTCCAAATTCAGCTTCACGGGTGTATGAAATACTTTATGCTCCACCTTCCTAGCTGTATGTGACAGCAGAGAATTCACACCGTGTCTGAGATCGAGAAGGGAGAGGAGGCCAGGGAATAGCTGAGTCACCTCAGCTCAGCCCGTCTTGACAACAGCCACCAAAAGCTGCTGGGGAAAGGGCTGAAGACTGAATGAGGCAGCTTGCTGTCATGAGACAAACCATTTGAAAAGACCTCACCCCTGAGTTACAGGAAGGAATCGTGTTAGCCGAGATTTTGGAGACTTAATTTTGCAAATATCTATAGAAGAAATGAAATGGAACAGAGTCTTGAGATTTCAACTTCAAGCTGGTATATCTGAATTGCCATCAGAAAGGGAAGGAGGGAAATCCACAGTAATGGGGAGCTGTAGAAAGCACAACCCAGGCACACAACAGGCACCTAAATTGAATAACTCTCTTCATCAGCCAGCTATGTGACTTTGGGCTCAACCTCTCTGGGTTCCATGTCCTGCCATGTGAAAGGATATGCTGAGCTGTGAAAAGCAGTTTGGTGAAGACTCAAAAAGCTCAACAAAGAATTTCCATGTAGTCCCTCGATCCCACTTCTAGATGCACGCTGCAAAGTGAAGGTCAGAACTCTAACAGAAGTCTGCACTGATGAAGGTTCAGACACCAGAAATGCCCATTACCGAGTGACTGAATAAACAAAGTGTGATATGTGTGATGGTTATCATCATGCTTTCAAAAGGAAACAAGGAGGGCACTGGAGAAATGATGCACAGAGCAGTGAAGGCCACTAACAGAGAACCAGAATCCAGTCCCCTGCACCCATGTCAGGTAGCTCATAACCCTATGAGCTGGCATCTACCAAAGGGCAAAGTGGGTAAAAAGGAAGTGTAAATTAAAAGTCCTGTGGACACATCAGTGTTTTGTTATTTCCTTTGTGTTAGTGTTGCTATAGCTGCAGACCTCAGCAGGCATCAGACCCTGGCTTCCTCATTCTTTCAACTGCATGTCAAGAGTTTCCAGGCTTCCATCGTACGAGTGGGACACCTGAGCTATCTGGCTTGGGCACCTACCTGGTTTTCTACTTCTTCAGCGTGGCTATTGCTCAGATATTCAGACCCTATAATGAAAGTCAGTCTAATAAAGGTTCCTTTGGATGGTTTGTAATGTTTGAACATATGTAATATTCAGGCACATGTTCAATTGTTTTAATTCCTTTAAAGAATACCAACTAATCCATCTTGCTGTATAAAAGGTGAGTTCTTAAAAACCAATTTTAGAATTTTTATGATGAGGATTATGTATTAATGGATTGAGTCAAACAATGAAGGAGAGAAACTTTTGGGAAGTTTTATTTGTAGCATGAATGGTTTAATGCCCTAGTCATGTGCCTATAATTATTTCTATTGGTCAGAAAAACTTATTGTTATAATTTTGTACTACAGGTGATTATTTTTCCACAACTCCACTTTTCTCCCACGTTCACCTTTGAAATCATAATTCATAACCCTTGGCTAGACCCTAAACCTTGAAAGTTTTAAGCTTAGGATTCAGAGTTAGACAAAGTAGGAGTTTGAGGGTACTAAAAAACTTTGAAGGAAACTACAGTAATTCTGTGAGTTTTGAAAAAAAACTATTGCTAAAATTCTTTGGGACCAGTTCTGATTTGATGTCTAGATCTAACTTCCACTGTCCAAACAATGAAACAAGCAGATGATAGTATTAAGGGAATGCAAGTGGCAAAGTTTAGTGTCCTTGTAACCAGTATTGTCAGCAAATATAGTTTGAAGGGAACAAAGGGAATTTAAACATGAGAACATCTGCAGTGAGAACCATACTAATAAGTAAAAAGAAATACAGACAAATAAGTGTGTTTTTCATCTTGAATGTATTCTTTGTGTAGAGGACAAGAAATATTCATGAAACCCACAATGGCATTTGATTTTTAGATTAACCAAAGGGGAGCATAGATAACTCCAGCTCCAGGGAACCCAACTTCACTTTCTAACCTCTGTGAGCACATGCCTCATGCACACACTACCTCTCTCATACACACACACACACACACACACACACACACACACACACACAGTATACAAACACAGAGACACAAATAGAAAAATGAATCTTTAAAAAAGAAAAAGGGAAAAAATTCCGGTGCTCATTATAGCGGGAAGCTGAAGGCATCAGTGGTACCAGATATGAGTCAGGTTGGAAAGGGCAAACGCATCTCCACTGAAGTTTCTAAAATAAGGTAATCTACAGAGAACACTTAGGGCTGTGAGGAGGTGGAAGGGGAGTCTTTGTTTCATATGTGTAGAGTTTCTGCTCAAAATGAAAGGCAGGGGCTGCTGAGATAGCTCTCCGGTTAGGATCTGTTCCAGAGGACCTGTTTAATCCCAGCACTCATCTTGAGTAGCTCACAACCGGCTGTAACTCCAGGTCCAGGGGATCCAACATCTTCTGACCTTCATAGGCACTCGTGTGTGAGCAAATTAATATATTAAATATATATGTATGTATACAAATATACACACATATACACATACGTGTATGTGTCCAGATAGTGGTGGTGTACACCTTTAATCCCAGCACTTGGGAAGCAAATGAAGTCTCAAAGTCAGAGACTAACCTGGTCTCCAGAATAAGTTCCAGGTCAGCAAGGACTACACAGAGAAATCATGTCTCAGAAAGAGAGAGAAAGAAAGAGAGAGAGAGAAAGAGAGAAAAAGAAAGAAAACAGAAAAAGAGAGAGAAAGAGAAAGAAAGAAAGAAAGAAAGAAAGGAAGGAAGGAAGGAAGGAAGGAAGAAAGAAAGAAAGAAAGAAAGAAAGAAAGAAAGAAAGAAAAAAAGAAAGAAAGAAAGAAAAGGAAGGTAGGAAAAGGCAATCAAAGGAAGGAAGGTAGGAAAAGGCAATCTTATCACAATAAGAAGCAAACCCATAGATCAACAGGTAAACCGGTTTGAAGATTGGTGTTAATCACTGACTTGACAGTGCCTAGACTCACCTGGAAGTCGGCCCAGAGGCATGCCTGTGGAGGATTATTTGTGTTCATTGCTACGGGGTGGCCCATCTTACCATTCTCTGGTGGTACCATTCTCTGGCTGCTAGTCCTCACTGCACAAAATGGAGTCCGCTGAACATGACTACTCATCGCTCTCTTTCTCTGAGAGCATAATACGACCAGCTGCTTCAGGCTCCTGCTGCCTTGACATCTGCACCTGATGGACTATGTCTGAAACTCTGAGCCAAATTAAAACACTTCATCCTCGAGTTGCTTTGGTCAGTGTATTTTATTGCTCCAACAGGAAAACTCCAATAGGTAATAGCAGCAGAACAGAAGATGATAGGTGAAAGATGGAGAGAGAACGGTAGTTTATAGACAAATATATAGACAAGGAGGAGTAGGAAAGGCCAAAAAAAAAAAAAAAAAGGTGAAACATTACTACACAGTCATGCCTTGTGATGGCTAACCTTGGTTGTCAACTCCAGTTGAAGAATTGTCTATCAAATTGGATAATGGGCAAATCTGTGAAGCATTTTCTTGGTCATTAATGTAGGAGAGCACAGAGCACTGTGGACCATAGCATCTCTGGGTATGTAGATATATGCAGGTGTAGAAAAAATGTAGATGGACATGAGCCCAGGAACAAAGCAGTAAATAGGTTTCCACTTCAAGCCCACGCCTTGGGCCCCTGCCTTGGCTTCCCTCAATGATGAACTATAATCTATAAGATGAAATAAACACATTCCTCCTGAGTTGATTTAGGTCCGTGTTGATTACACTATTACAAACTGTTATTCAGCCACCCCTCCAAAACACCCAGCGCCCATACTATATTATCTACAGTGCTGTTTGACCGCAGGTTCATTCACTCTGGTCAAGAATTGAGTTCAATAGACTTTGTGAGCTAAATTGGAGTGGTTTCGTTGATCATTGTAGTACAAAAAGGGAAAATGGTATAATGAGTTGACTGAGGGAGGAATCTCATAGCTTCCTCTTGGGTCACATCCATCCTAGACCTGTTAACTATTTTGAGAAATTCCTGTAGGAATGGCACTTAGAATATAGTCTATAAAATGTACTTCCCCAGGGAGGGACTGGGAGGGAATGAGGGAGTGGGACACGGCTGGGATACAGAGTTAATAAAATGTAACTGATAAGAAAAAAATTAAATTAAAAAAAATAATAATAAATAAAAAATGTACTTCCCCACCTCACTTTCAGTGTAAGAGAATGGCTGTTTCTCTTCCCAATTTAATCAATATGATCATTCCTAAGCCAAGAAAGGTCATGTGTTAGATGGATTTGGAGCCCGGACACCATAGGAATGACAGTTAACAGTATACAGCCATTTGCCAAAAGTGTGACCTATGGGGCTGAGAACCACGTCATAATGTTTTGTTCGTGGTTTTTATTTGGATGTGCTAGAATCAACCACTTGGTTGATTTTTGTAGTTGTTTGTTTTGGTAGGGGGTAACATCCAGCTACACTGGGTATAAATGAGGGAAAGGGGAAGAAGGCACTGCCCACAGAAGAAGGAAGGGGAGAATCCTTCAGCTCATAAAACTGAAAATTCCAAGAGGAAGTAACCTACTTGCCCTAGCAAACGAAAACAAACAAAAGAAGAGACAACAGAGAACAAGACTCTCAAGCTCTTTTTTTCTAGAAGGAAAGGAGGCCAAGAGGACCATAACTTTAAAGCACCATGTGTGTCTGCCCTTGCTGTGTTTTCTTATCACAACCCACTCCTGTAGATGTGCACGACCCAGCTTGGAAATATTAAAGACCACACAGTAGAGATCCAAATGCCTCTCCAGATGAGTCCCTTCCACACAAAGGTCAATAGAATAAAACCAGGTCTTTCTCCATTGCCGACCATAATATAGGTGAGCATTTTAAAGAACCTAATCCCAAACAGGGAACTAACTTGAGTAGCTAAGTCAAGAAGTAACATACAAAGTGGAATTCTAGGGACTGAGAGCATAGCTCACTTTGTAGAATTCTCACCAAGCACAAGAGGACCAGCATCAGATAACCAGGCATGGTAGCACATTCCTATCACATCAGCACTCCATAGGGGCAGAAAAATCAGAAGTTTAACTCTATTCTTGGCTACAAAGAAAGCTAAAGACCAGTCTAGTAAAAGTAAAACATTATATATAAATATAAAACATTATACATAATATATATAACATATATAACATTACATTATATATTCTATCGTATACTATATTAGTATATATTCTATATTATGTATTATAGAATCCATGTAACATGGATGTTATATATTATAATAATGTGTTATATAGTATACATATTATATATATAATACATATATTTATATATAACATATATAATTATATATGTGTGTATATACACACACGCATATATATATATATATATATATATATATATATATATATATATATATACACACACACACACACCTGGTTTTTCAAGACAAGTTTCTATGGGTAACAGCCTGGCTGTCCTGGAAGCCTAGACCAGGTTGGTCTCAAACTCACAGAAATCCACCTGCCTCTGCCTCCCAAGTACTGGATTAAAGGTCTGCACCACAACACCCTGTAGGACATCATTAAAAACAGAAGGTTGGGAAGGTGGAAGTGTGTGTCTAATCACACTCTTACCTGAGTTTTCAGTAAAATGACAGAAAAAAGTTAAAAAAGATATAAGCCCTCTAAAAGCAAGTAAGAATGTGGAGACTATCACTCATAAATATGGGGCAGGGAGGAGAATGAAAGCAAAGTGGGAGGGGGAAGAACAGGAAAAGGAGGAGGAGGTGGAGTCTTCTCAGAGGACTTTGTAGTCTGGAGTTTCCACGAAAGGAGATACCTTTCAGGAAAGCCTGCCTGCTCACCCCAGTGAGGCAGCTCTCAGGACCCGTGTGGGTGGAGGTGGCATTGAAAGGGAACCCTGGACTTTGCATGGTTTCCACCTGAATCTCTTCAGCGCACCCACAAGGCACTCATCCTCATGCCTCCAACTCCTCTTCATGTTCTCATCAAACCAGGTAGACCCACTGGAAGCACCTCCACTTTCTAACGTTCGGGTTCCCCTTCCCTCAGTCTCCAAACACAAGGCCACAGAGCCAACAGATCTTAACCCTACACGTGACCTTCTCACTGCCTCACACTTGTGCAAGGACAATCAATCATTTCAGAATAGACCGAGCCATTTTTAATGACTCAAGCCAGTCACACACACACACACACACACACACACATATATATATGTATATATTTAGGGCTGTAGGGATGGCTCAGAGTTTAAAGAGCGTTGCTGCTCTTCTGAAGGTCCTGAGTTCAAGTCCCACCAACCACATGATGGCTCACCACCATCCATAATGAGATCTGGTGCCCTCTTCTGGCATGCAGACAGAACACTGTATATGCAATAAATAAATAAATAAATAAATAAATAAATAAATAAATCTTTTTTTTAAACCTGTAATAATTATGTCCATAAAACAAAAATAAGATGTTATAACAAGGGAGTAAACAAAGCAAGCCCCTCTGTCATAAAAGAAGCAATGAGAAATGTTCAAATATTACAATGAGAAAATTTATTTAGATCCAAAACATAGACAGAAAATGGAAAGAAACAAGAGACAGAAAAGTCAGGAGATATAGAAGGCCATTCTGCAGACTCAGTAGGAGACTGGCAGAACTTAGAAAAGGCAAAGAAGTTATTGACAACATAATATGAGACAGTGAGAATTCAAAGGTGTATCTGGACACTGAAGACTCAAGTCATGAGGAAGTCTGCAGGTGTTTGTTGCATTGAAATGGTATAGTCTAGAATTTAGCAGTTTCCAGTATCAGCTTCCACAACCACCAGTCTGAACTCCTTCCTACTGTACTCAATGGAGTCCTCTCCACCACCTCACAGCTCTCATGTATGAGCCAGGACCCTCAGCCTGGACGAAGCTAGAGATGCATTTATGTATCGCACTGCCAGATACATAAGAGCAGAACTCATGTCCATATCTTCAGACTGTGTCCCCCACTTATTCATCTGACTGGAATGGAAGGTCTTCATGAGGAAAAAAAGAGTTCTCTTTGACTGGAAAGGTAAATTGAGGCTAGGCGTTCAAAAGCTTCAAATATGGGATTAGAGAGATGGCTCAGAAGTTGAGGGCACTTACTACTTTTGCAGAGGATCCAGGTTCAGTTCCTAACACCTACATTGTAAATGTTATCTTTTATTCACCTGATGTAATTGTAGTCTCGAAGGAGGCTAACCTAGGCCTAGTCTAGGTTAGCCTTCTGTACAGTCTAATCTACTTCTAGCTTCTGTACAGTCTAATCTAGGCCTAGAATGTTTTCAGCCTCTGAGACTGCTGAATAAGCTCACCCTTTATAGCTCTTTCTGAATTCTAGTTGGCTGGTTCAACTCAACTGTTCTGGCTCAAACTCCTCTCCAAGCTGACTGATTCAAACTGGCTTCTCTAAGCTTCTGGCTACATTGCTCTGCTTCTCCTCAAACTAACTCTAAAAGTCTGTTCTAATCTTCAGGCTCCTTCTCATTAGCTGGCTTATTCTGTCTTCACCTGTGTCTAGATTGTTCCCTCTTCAATGTTTCTAAAACTCTCCCAGTAAAACTGCCTCTGAATTTTACAAACTGCACCACCATGAACTCAACTCTACTGACTTTCAGATTATTGACTAGAACTCAGAGATGTGTATGCTTCTGTTTCCTGTGTGCTTCAGTTAAAGGCATGTACTACCACGGCTGGACCTAAACTTTCTTTCTTTTTTTTTTTTTTCTTTTTTTTTCTCACCTTATACAAGGCTGGCCTTGGAATCAGAGATCTACTTGCCTCTGTCTCCTGAAATTAAAGGCATGTCTATTTTCCAACCAGATCACACGGACCTAAAAGATCTTTGGATGTGATCTCTTACCAGAGCAGCCATGTTCTGAATTAAAATTCCTCTGCAATACATGGTGCTAACAACCATTTGTAACTCCAGTTCCAGGGAATCGAACATTCTCTCCTGGCCTCTGTGAGCACTGCATGAATGTGGTGCATAGATATACATAAAATGAGAATAAATCTTTCCTTTAAAGCCTCAAATAGTATGTAATGGAGTTTTAGGTGTATCACTAATGCAATGGGAAGCCATAGGTTTGTAAAAAAGGAATGGCATGATGAAATAGTGTTGTGGAAAGTTGAGCTGACAGCAGTTGGGCAGTCTGGGGGAAGGGGAAGGCCTCTGAAGTGGCCCCTATGTGATTGTGGAACCAAAAATATCTCATTTTGGACTGAGATTTTTGTCCTTTAACCATAATATACACCACAGATGAAGACGTACACTGTCCATGATCTCACCCTGGATTTAATTTTTAACCCTGATATATATCCCACTTGTTTGTTTCACTTTGATTCTAAGGTTACCACTTGCGATTCCTCATGAGCCTCCTATTGCTGGGGTTGGTTAGTGTCTAAAAGCAAAGTAAGGAAACTGAGTTTCACTGAGCTCCAACCCGACAGGCTTTTTCTTACCCATGATAGATAGGACATGAACATTACAGTCCTTTCTGTGGCCTGGAGTTTGGTATCTTTGCGGTGGGGTCTACACTCCAGGGCCTTTGCAGATTCTAGCAGAAGCTTCCTTCTGTGGGCACTGCCTACTGAGTCCTGTTGCTGCCTCTTCTGTCCCTGTTTCTCCTATGATGCTTTTCCAAGGATACTCCTCCTTATATCCCTTGTACACACATCTCCATCTCAGTGTCTGTGTTTGAGAACTCTAACCTGAGACAAGGAAGAAAGAGGAAAGAGTGAAGGAGAAGAGGGTGGCAGTGGTCAGGGAAGGTGAGAGGCAGAGCATCTTCAGGCCATGGTCCCTGGCACAGAAGTCTCCAAAGGATGCATACCTAACCCTCCATGGCAGCCTTTTACTGAGATTTGATATGGGATGCGTTACTGAGGTCTTGAAATGTGAAATGACAAGATGGCAAGAGATCTAGGGACAGAGCTCCCTCATCACTCTTCCATGGGGACTTCTCTGCAGGTTGCAAAACTGGTCAGAACCACCCTACCTTGAAGGGTTTACTGTCCCAGGATTCCCAAAGCTAAAAGAAGAAAGCTTCCAAGTTCAGAGGGTAGCCAGATAATTGTTCCCAGTGAGCTATAGTTAATCTTCTTCAAGTTTCCTTCCCAAAACATAGTTGGGGCAGGATGGTGCTTCCCCCCCCCCCTTGTTTCAACTGAAGAGAAGAAAGGAGAGGCTCAGTTTACAGTCTGATTTAATTGAGTTAGAGCCCTCTGAGGCACATGCAGGGATCAGACAAGAAGTCTATGGAGGTGTCTCAAAATACAGCAGTGTGCTCCTGACCCTGTGTAAGAAATACAGGGCTCTGCACCCTAGGGCCATCTAGTTAAATGGCAGATCCTGGAGTCCTCTGCTCCGTGGGAAACAAAATTCTTATTCCTGGGGAGTTTACTTTCCCATAAGCCTCAGCCTCTTGAGTCCATCCAGCATTGAAAAGTCACCTCCCACCAGCAAGATTCCACTCAGCTGCTAGTGTGGTCTTTGGGAAAGACATGCCATTTTATCATTCCTATTTGTGACATGTTCTAACTAAAATAACTGTTTTATCACCATGACAAAATTTCTGAGGGAAGCAACTAAAGAGCATAGAAGGTTTACTTGGGCTCATGTGGTCAGCGTTTTCACCCATGGTCTCCCTGGCCTCATTGCTTTTGACCTGAGGCAAGTCCTGTGATGGTGGCAGAAGGATGGAGGAGGTGATTCATTTGATGGTAGAGAGAGGCAGAGACGTACAGAGAGGAAGAGGTCAAGGACAACACAGATACTACCAGAATCAGCCATTCACAAGGCTACAGAAACAGGCAGAAGAGAACATGGTGGGAAGAAAAAAGTAAGTTCATAGGGGTCATCAAAGCCATTTGACTCCATGTGATCCCAATAAAGATTGTTTGTGCCTCAAAAAATAAAATAAAATAGGCTGCACATGATAGCACACACCTTTAATTCCAGCACTCAGGAGGCAAACGCAGATGGATCTCTGTGAGTTCAGTGCCAGCTTGGTCTACACAGCAAATACCAAGTCAGTCAAAGCTACACAGTAAAAACCCTCTCAAGAAAAAAAGGGTATATCCTTCAGTGAGTACACCCCAGAGACTCACTTCCTCCATTCAGGCTCTATCTTCCATACTTTCCACCATAGCCAGTAGTCAGTCAATTATAAAATCATCTCTTAATTAATCCATTGATTAGAACAGTACCCTCATGATCAATCACTTCTTGAAAACACAACCTCTGAACACTGCATTAGGGACTAAGCCTCTGGGGTGAGCCTTAGGGGTGGGAGTAGGGTTGATAAAGTCATTCTTGTAGAGAAATGGAAACATATCCCACACACAAAAAGATGAACATTAATGTTTGTATCAGTGTTACTCAAAATAACCCCAGAGTGGCAATAGCTCAAATGCTTACCAACTGATTGACAGGTAAGTAAAATACAGTATATCCATACAAAGCGACTTCACTTAGCCAATAAACAAAAGACATTTACACATGCTGCAACACTGATGAATTTGAAAACCCAGCAAATAATGTCACAATACCCCAGGCTATCATTAAGAATACCGATGGCAAAAAACGCTGGCGAGGATGTGGGGAAAGGGGGAGCCTTGTACACAGTTGTCGAGCACATGAATTGGATCACCCACTACAGAAATCAGCGTGTATTTCTCAATGACTAAAAATAGAAATGCCATATGTTCCAGCTATTCCATTCTTGGGTATATGCCTGAAGGGTTCTAAGTCAGCTTTCAGAGGTGTCCACACATCCATGTTCACTGCAGCCAAGTTAGGCAACAACAGCTAAGACATGGAACCAGCCTGGACAACAGCAATACCCGTGCGTTGGTAGAGGGTGTGGAATGAACCACTCTGGAGTCAGTTTCAGGGAACAGTGTCTGCTTTGCTCATGTACCCGGGCTGTTTATATAGGGGAAGGCCCTAGACTGTGGCTGGTTAGCATGCTACCTTGGACTGGACAGTGAGTGTTCACACCACCAGGGTCTCTATGTGGAAAAAGGACATAAAAGGAGACGTGGAGAGTGTAGGCCCGTCAGCACACACAACAGAACTCAGTGGTCTGACTTCTGGGAATGCTTAGGAGCATGGTGTGTCGTGCTCCTTACTTAGAAGCACAGTGTGCCAGGTAAGGTTGGCTTGCTGCCAGGTCATGCCTGCACTTTCTCCTACAGATATCTACCAACAGATAAGTGTGTGTGTGAGTGTGTGTGTGTGTGTGTAGACAGAAGGGCCAGTGAGGAGGCCACTGGGAAGGTCAAGGTCTACAGAGTGAGTTCCAGGCCAGCCAAAACTACACATAGAGGGGTTGGGGATTTAGCTCAGTGGTAGAGTGCTTGCCTAGCAAGCACAAGGCCCTGGGTTCGGTCCTCAGCTCTGGAAAAAAAAAAAAAAAGACAAAACTACACATAGAGAAACCATGCCTCAAAACACAAACAAACAAACAAACAAAAAAAACCAAACAAAGAATGCTTGCAGCATAGGCAAGATAGCTAAGGAAGGCACTAAATCAGTCGCACATGGCAGGAGAAAAAACTTACTTCCAGTTGTCTTATAACCTCCATATGTTGCCACACTCTAAGTATGTGCATACACACACAAATACAAAATGCTGGAAAAAATGCTTTAAAGAAAAGTAGCCAATCCTAAATGACCACATATTAAATACTGACATAAAATGTCTAGAATAGGTAAATCCATAGAAACAGAAAATGCATCATAGTCTCCTAGGGATAAGGAAAGGGAACAGGAAATGAGTGCTAATGAGTACAGGGAAATGTTAAAATTAGATGTTATACTGTTTGCAGAAATCCATTAGGCATGAACTTTTAAGTTCTAAATGGGTGAATTATATCTCAGTGAAATTGTTTTTTTTTTATTCAATTTATGTTTTGAAAAGGTCACTCTGGCGGTAGTGTGGGAAAAAGCAGTGTTAAAATAAAAATGAAGACAGAAGGGCCAGTGAGGCTGCCACTGGGAAGGTCAAGGTATCTGATGACAGACTGGACCACAGAGGCATGGAAGGAGGAAGACCAAAGTGTCACACCCGGTTCTTGGTGCCTTGTTGGCTCCTGGGCATGGGTGGAACATGAAGGCAGCAAAGCTCCTGGGTAGTCACATGGTGACTATGAGGCTTCATTCCTTATATTGAAGCAGAGAGCAAGGAGACTAAGCTTGTTTCCATGAAAGAACAGCTTGGGGTTGAGACTAAGATTCCCAGTTTTGACAGATGGCGAAAGGAAGACAAGCACCATGGGAAACACTGGAGAAGAGCCAAGACTTGACAGGAGAAAGCAAGGGAGGCCTCCCATACAAAAGCCGTGCCTCAACTTGAGTCAACTGAAAGGAGACAAGAGGATAACTTTGAATCTCACATCTATTGTAAGAGCTGGCGCCTCAGAATGATGGGCCTAGAAGCTACAGTCATCGAGTAAAGAATGAGTCAAGAAATAGAGGTAAGGCCTTGGAGTAAGATTCCACAAACATATACACCCAGAATGGTTCCATCTAAGATCCTCAAGCCTAGACCAGCAGAGCAAGTGGGGATTACTCCCAAGGAAACACTTCATCCTACCAATAGCCCTAGAATCAACAAGGATGCTTAATTAGAACAAAACTATATTAGCTTAGTTGACCTCGTCCTTTTAAATCCTTTTAAAAATCAATAAATTTGGATGTCACTCAACTGAGCACCATGTGATCAGCTTCCCATAACTTTGCTGTAGATAACACCTCTGATGTGATAACCATTGCCTAGGTGACCTCACAGAAACTTGTATGCCACCTTTGCTAATTGCTCTACACTAGAGCTGGCAAATGTATGACAGATGACTGAAATGGGATCCAAGGCCTGTTATCTTTCTACATGCTGTGTCGGTCCCCTTCACCTTCCTGATATTTGGTTCAGATTTTATTCAGCTTGGTATGCAGACATATTGATCATCTTCAAAAATGTTTTATCCAAGAATACAACACAGGGTGAACTTGGCCTATTGCCCTTTGAAGCTGCCATGTTTCTTCTTCGAACTGTATTGTTTCTTTCAACTGTCCTTCCCTTGGTCAACAAAGATTAATATAAGGAAAGCCACAAAACCCTAAAACCTGCAAATGTGAAAAAGGTTAGGAAATCCTCGTCCCATAACACATCCTGTGTGAATGACAGAGTCCACACAGGGAGATATAGGGAAATCTTTCCTTTACCTCACCCTTGGCTGAGCATAAAAGGATTCATTCACAGTAAGAAGAAACTGTGAAGGCATAGAGAAAGCTGTGGCTGTGGATGGTCCCCTTCCCATCCGAGGAAACCCTCCATAAAGAAAATCTGTCCCAACACATTTGCCAACACCCACAGAGCCATACTAGAGACAAGTTTCTACAGAGGGCATATATGATTTGAGGAAGTCTTCAAGCTGGGCATCTTGCTTTTGATAACAAACCCACATGGGAGAAAAACTTTTACTTTCTTCACAGGGAAATGAGGACTGATATGAAAAGAAACCACCAATGGCAGAAGTTGCCTCTGAATGTCTCAAAGTTAGTCTCATTATCAAGGTGTCACTAGACAAGAACACTAGATAGATAGGGTCTGCCTGAAAGCTCACATAGCACTGCAAACACAAAGCACTGCATGTTAACTCATTCACCCACTCCATACAGCTCTGGAGGCCACACAGCATGCTGAAGCACTGGGTTTACTGCAAAGGTCCTCAGTTTACATTTATAAGAAAATAGCCAGGAAGGGATGCATCTGGGCAGAGTTAGGATAAACATACTCAAAATTCCTAAAGAATATGTGTTTTTCAAAGTAATCTCTCCAACAGGATGTTTTTGCCTTATCAGGATGAACCCAGCACTGAAACCAGGCCATGCATGTGTGCGTGCATGTATAACATAGTATGTCTTCATCTATCACCTTTTGGATCTTAGACGTCCCGCACAGAAGTTCTGCAGGGTTAGACCCCAGCTGTACTACAGCAAGGTGGTAGAACTCTAAGAAGCTGAGGCTTTGTGGAAGGATGTCTGGCTCCTGGGAACATTTATATGAAGGTGTGGGAAAACCTTTCCATGTTTTTCTTCCTGACCACCACAGGGTAATTTCACATTGCCTCACCACAGGACCAATAAAATCAACTGATCATGAACTGAAACTTCTAAAGCCATGAGCCAAATCAAACATTCCCTCAACTTGACTTTCCGAGGTATTTTGTCTGAGCAACGGATATGAATTTGATGCGGTAGCAATCCTGCTTTAAAATATTCTGAGCAAAGTTGTTGAGAAACGAGACGCCAGTGTTTTGTTGGTGCAAATAACAAGTAAAAGAGACCTAAGTCCAGATGCTTACCTGAAAATAACTTAATCTGGGTTACCACAGGATAACCTAAAAAAAAAAAAAAATGCCTTTATAAAAAAGTATTGAGGCTGGAGAGATGGTTCCACTGTTAAAAACACTGGCTGCTATTCCAGGAGTTGAGTTCAATTCCCAACACTAATATGGTGGCTCACAACTGTCTATTAACTTCAGTTCTAGGGCATCCAACATCCCTTTCTGGCCTCTGAGAGCACTGCACTTTATGGTACACATACATACAAACATATATACATACATACATACATACATACATGCCAAAAAAGTACCTATACACATAAAAAATTTAAAAACTTAAAAGCATGTAACTATCAAGTCACATACACCTGGTATTACCAGAAATAAACATTGACTGACAAGGTAGAATTAGCGCCCGAGATATTTTAACTTGATACATTCTTCCTACCATAAGCATAGGATTGAAAGTTAGAAAAAAAATATTTTTACCCCACAAAAGTTAACAGTAAATTTACTATCTTCATGTTTATCAGTACGGTAACATATATTTGTGAAGTCAAAACCAAAAGAGTGAAAATAAAACTAAAGGTAGACTAGGGAGAAACTGGAACTCAAGAATGCTAGAAAATAATTAAGAACACAATTTTGCTAGGCCATGAAGAAAAATTCTTCAAACTCCTCTTTCAACCAATATTCAAGATGTCAAAATTTGACTTGTATAGGGTTTTTCCTTCTTTAGGCAAAACATCACGGTTTACAAGAAGCTCTTCCATATCTTTATTCTTCAAACTTCATGTCATTACAAAGGACTCCTTTGTGATGTGTACTTTCTTGAGCAGAAAACAGCAATAGCCAAGAACACACTGGAAATAAGGTCACAGTAGACAAGCAGCAGATGAAGGCAGGATGCATCACTGCCTTACAGTGTGGCCCATGCAGTATATAGCAGTGGCTCCTCTTTAGAGCAAATGGACACAGTCTTGCTAGAATAGATGCTCACACATCAGATTCTAAAGTTGTAGGACTGTTTTTTAATTATAAAACACTGAGTTTTTTATCAGCAGTAGTTAACCCGGATTCACCGATTTTTGAGCAATGCTGGAAAATTACAACCTTTACCAACACTGTAGGCATCAATGAACGCTCACAGTTCTAGCTATAGAAAACATGCCATTTTCAGTTCTGTCGTGGCATCAGCAAACCCTGTTAAAGCGTAGAAAGAAAATAAGAGCTTCTCGAAAGCACGCTGCTGGGAGCTGAAAATTATTCCACAATAAGTAGAGAATATGTGTCCGATGGTTGCCTTCCATTGTATTAAAAATAATTTTGTAAAAAATAACTTACTGTTATAGCAGGGCAGTGGTGGCACATGCCTTTAATCCCAGCACTCCGGAAGCACAGATGAGTGGATGTTTCTGAGTTAGAGGCCAGCCTGGTCTACAGAGTGTGTTGTAGGATAGTGAAAGCTACATAGATAAATCCTGCCTTGAAATACAAAATAAATAAATAAATAATTTTTAAAAAGAAAAATAAATTTTTAGGTTTGTGAGTGCATGAGTACAGTGACTAAAGAGGCCAGAAGGGGGCGTCTGGTCCTTTGAGGCTGGCTGGGGGTGATAACCAAACTCCACTTTTCCTTCCTTGGAGAAGTTTTTCCAAACACAGAGTTAAATTTCAACAACAAATCCAAAACACAATATACAAGAATACAAAATATTGTACTGGGAGGTCTCCTTAACAAGTAGTTTGTCATGTGAGCGAAACTCCAAAGCCCTGGTTCTTCTCACCAGCAACACACCAGCACTTCTACCAATCTGACACACACATAAACCTCCTCACCTATACATATCTCATTCTCAAGTTCTTTTCATTGTATATAACCTTAAAAAAAACTGATGCCTAAAGTAACTGAGATTAAGAAAAATGCCTGGCTGGGCGTGGTGGTGGACACTGTGACTGGCCTGGAATTCTCTATGTAGATTAGGCTGACCTAAAACCCAGAGCTCTGCCTGTATCTGCCTCCATGTGCTGGGATTAAAGGCATGTGCCACCAGTGCCAGCACAGCACACACAGTGCTATCATTTATTTGCTCAGACTGTGCCGTTCCTTGAGCTGCTGAATCTGAGAAGCTACACAGCAAACACTGAGCATGCTGATGGCAAGCTCCTCAGTAAGTCAGCTGGTGCTAGCTACACTTGCTGCGTCAGCTCTGCCATTGAACTACATCCCTCCCTTGCTATTTCATTTCATGCGGTGCCAAGCAAACTGTTTTCCCAGTACAAAAATAAATATATAAAAACCAACAATGTCAGGCAAGGTCTCAATTTCTTAAAACATAAGTCTGAGTATATTTATTTCTTTCAAATGCATACAAGACAATAATTACACAGCAACAAATCTTTTGTTCAACAATGACTTGATTCATAAGCATTTAAAATTTACATAATTTCACATTGATACCCTTTTATTTTTAAATACAATAAGTAAAAAAGCCCCCCAAATAACCAATTTTTATATTTCCTATTTATCCTTCTATACATCCAAACTTTAAAAAGTTACAAACTGAACAATTGTACAGAACATATAAATCATGTTTAAAAACTTGAGGTTTTAAAATCACTGCTTCCCCCGTATGATTCTGAAAAATTCTATTGACAAACACAGTCATAGATGCCAAAGCAAACTGTAGGAGGGGGAAGAAAGAGAGACAGACACAAGTTTGCTGTCTTAATATTTTACTAATCCTGTCAGTTAAAAATGGTGATGTAGTGGGAAGTAACAGCTGGGTTTAACATGAGGAATGGAGTTTGCCTCGGCCTGAGACATACATTTCAAGTATTTTCCTATTTGATCTGAGCTCGCTGTAGCAAACTGATGGCAAAACTACTTATTTTCTCCCATACATGCGCTCAATGTCTGCCTGGTAATGTGTTTTAAGCTCCTTGCGTTTCAACTTGAAGGCATCCGTCACCAAACCAGTTTCAGGAGTCCATGGGTCGGGGCTCAAGCGAATTTTCACTGGAATTTCAAACTTTTCCAGACTTGCTGAAATGATGAAAACAAAAGATACAATAAAAACCCATGCTCATTAGAAATATACTCAAGGTTCTCAGAAAACAGAGTTCTTCAAGGCACACCCACCAAATCCCCAACAGAACAAGCAAGCCGTCAGCATCGGTCTCACTTCTGAGAGTCAAAAATACAAGTTTTTGAACTATATGAGCAAAAACTATTTAACAAGTTATTTTTCCATAGCAGAATAAATAAAAGAAAGGCAGTTCTGTCATTAAAACAACTGCATTTATTTGGGTGTCTAACCCATTATCAGGCTGGAAAAGGGCAGCATGCAGTACTGGTTATACAGGCAGGAGAGCACACAGACTCACTGCCATGCACACATCACTCTACACCATGCACTTCCAGGGACTGGGATCCAAGAAGAAAGAAAAGGGGGAAATCTTACTTCAAGGAGAATGAAATTATGACATTTTTAGGAAAAATGGATAAAACTAGAGTCAAACAAAATATACTAGAACCAGAAAGGCAAGCATTACATGTTTTCTTCACATATGTAATCTAATTTTAATTTCTTTATGAGTGTAAGACATGCAATAAGGGGACTGAGAGGGAAGGAGAAAAAGCCTAGAGTTGCAGAAGAAAAAGGGACAGAATATGCATGACATTAAAGCAAAAAGAGAATTATTTGGGAGGACTAGAGAGAACAGCAGAGAAAAGGCGAAGGCGAAGAATACCAAGGCTAAAAGAAAGAGAACAGTCAAGAGACTATAGATCCCAACTTGTCATTTCCTGACTGCAGTGCTTAATACTTAATAAGATCTAGAAGTCAGTCATGGCAGAGCATGCCTGCAATCCCCACACTCTCAGAGGCAGAGACAGGCAGATCTCTGTGAGTTCAAGGACAGCCTGGTCTACAAAGTAAGTTTAGGACAGTCAATCATGGCAGAGCATGCCTGTAATCCCCGCACTCTCAGAGGCAGAGACAGGCAGATCTCTGTGAGTTCAAGGACAGCCTGGTCTACAAAATAAGTTTAGGACAGACAAGGCTACACAGAGAAACCTGCCTTAGAAAACCAAAGATAGATAGATAGATAGATAGATAGATAGATAGATAGATAGATAGATAGATAGACAGACAGACAGACAAATAATCTAGAATTCCTGGAAAATGGATCTCTGAGAATGACTATGGGAGATTATCCTGATTGGGTTAACTAAAGTGGGAGGATGTGCACACTATGAGTGGTTCCATTCCCCAGGCAACATAAAAACAAGGAAAGCTAGTTGAAAACCAAGACTCATCTCTCTCTGCTTTCTGCCTCCATGATGAATCCCCACAACATGATGGATCATAGCCTGAACTGTGACCCAAAGTAAACTCTCTTAAGTTGCTTTTAGCAGGGTACTTTATTACAACAACAAGAAAAGCAACTAAGACACTAATAAATTCCACAATACACAACTATTAAAATAGTGCCATATACACACTTTAAAAGATTTAGTTTAGTAGGAGTAGATACTGCATGTCCTGCAGAGGGGCTTGAATGGTGGGAACAGTGTTCCAGGCAGGAAAGGAAGCATTCTAGCCCTTATAACATTGACAGCTTAAATACATGCATATATTTTTCCCATCTCAGTTTTAAGAATCAGTTTGCCAGAACACTCACCTGAAATAGCAGCTTCGGAAAGCACTTTAAGGACCTCGTTTTCCATTTCACTGCTGTTACACAGCTCTTCCCAAGACCCTTTAAATCCTTTCGTTCTAGCTAGCTCTGTAAGTTCCTTTTGATTTGGCACAATAAATCCAATTACATACGAATGGTAACTGAAACACATAAAGAATAGCTTAGCCAAGGATCAAAGTAACATGAACTTTGCTTACTAATGCAAAGGATTGCCTCCGCACTCTATAGCCAACACTTTACTAAAGAAAAAAAAAAAAAGAACAAAAATACATAACCACACTGTCACACTTACTTCATGCAATGCCTTTTACCACTTAGTTCATAGTACATGAGAGCTCTGCCAGAGTTCACTGCAAGCAAACTCAACCTGACAAATGCTAAGTGTATCTAACTAAGTAGTAATGTGACCTGTGCAAAAGGAAAATTACATTCTTTTCAATTCATCATTGAAATGATTAGTAGATTAATGGAAACAAGATTAAAAGAAAGTAGAGCCTGTAAATTATGTTTCTACAGAAATGTAGCAGCAAGTCAAAATCATGTGATGAGCCAGGTGACTCACACCATTAATCCCAGTACTCAGAAGGAAGGCAGAGACAACAGATCTGAGTTCCAGGCTAGCCAGTGACAATGCTCATTTTCTTCTCTCATCAGGAGAATTTACACCATCAAAGGAACTTGGTAGGCACAAAGACAGGTGTTATTTTGCAAAGTGCAACACAGGATGCATGCTGGGCAGACAGCCTGTGGACCCACACTGGAGAGCTCAGGCCACAGTAGGGCTGCTGTGAACTCAAAGCCAGCCTGAACCTGAAGAACTGTCTGCATCACGAAGAAGAAAGGAACATTTGAAGTTACTCTTAAATAAATAAAACCCAGCTCTGGAGCAATGCTGAAAACAAATGGTGGACTAAAGCACAAGGTCACTGATGAGCACCTACAGGGTGCTAACTGGTGAAGTCTATAAAAATACTTCAAAATCCACCGTCTTGGTACGTGTGTCATGGTGCACACCTTTATTTCGAGCAGCGCTTGGCAGGCAGAGGCAGGTAGTTATTTAAGGGTGGCTCAGTCTACAGAATTAGTTCCAGGATGGCTAGGACTATGCTGCTAGACCCTGTTTCAAAACAACAAAATCCACCATTTCCAAAATCTGAAACATTTCAGAAGACAGCTATTCCACTAGACGCTCATTTACCACTTGGGATTACCCCAAAGTCTAAGTTGATTTTCCTATCATACCCATAACTATGTCAACTGCTACAGACAGGATTCTTGGCTTACTCATAGATATGTGACCATGATTCCCGGAGAAGAATCGCTACTTCACTGTTGCAAAAAATGCGGCCAGGTCTAATCTCAGATTCCATCACAGTTCCCAATACAACTCTAGGCTTCTAAATGTACACTTCCTGCTGCCTATGTTACCATGGCTGGGAGGCTGTGGTAAGCCAGGGTCAGCAGTAAGCATGCTCAAGTTGTAGTCCAGAAGGACAGGAAGAAGGGACTACAGGAAGACACTGTTTTCCCCTTGCTTCCCTATGTGAATGGACAAGTAGCTAGGAATGCCACGGCAGCTAGAAGAACTATTTTCCTCAACTCTGTCATTCAGAACACTTACCTAGAGATGTAAAGCAGCTGTAAAGAGAAGGTGATGTTCCCATAAATCAGGAAAGAATTCTTAGAGTGACTTCACAGTGGCCCATGTGGGCTGTAACTGCTCATGGCTGCAACACCCATCAACTTCTGCAAACTCAGCAGACTCCATGTGCTTACCTGTTTGCATATGCACAAATGTTATCTATCAGTGGGAGGTTCTTCAAAGCTGCCTCTACTTTCCCAAGAGAAACATACTCTCCTGCCTGTAGTTTCACAAGGTCCTTTTTACGATCTGCACAGAACAAAGGCAGAAACACTAAGAACAGTAGTTAACACCTTAAGCACAGAAATACTGTCACCAAGTTATTTAAAACAAGCATTGTTGTATAAACTGAACTTTTACTGTTTCAACGGTTGTCTTGGAGGCTTACTGACTCCTTCTGCTAACCTTGGCCTAATCCTGGAAGCTTTTAGCCTTTCTGCAATCTAAGCTAGGCCTAGTTTTCAGCTTCTGAGACTTACTGCTGAATAAGCTCACCCTTTCTTGTTCTTACTATGTTCTGGCCTGGCTGGTTCAGCTCAGCTCTTCTGGCTCAAACTCCTCTCCCAGCTGACTTCTGCTCTAATCTTCTAGCTCCTTCTCATCCTCTGGCTGGTTTTGTGTCTAACTTGCTCTCTCATTCGACCTCTCTCTGTAAAACTCAGTAAAAAAAAAAACTGCCTCTTTTCGTCTCTATACTGCCCCTTAAGTAGCTTCCCTTTCCTCTTTCTGTGAGTTAGGCGTTATCTTATTCTGTCAATTTTCTCTCATTCGTCACCTTTTCTGCCATTCAACTAGGCATCACTTTGAAACACAGGTGCCTCCTTCTACAAATTAACTTTACCTTCATTGCTTGGGATTAAAGGCATGTACCACAACCCCTACTCCTTAACTTTTCTTAACCTGAAACTTGCTCTATACCAGGCTGGCCTTGAACTCAGATCTGCATTCCTCTGTCTCCTGGATTAAAGAAGTATTTATATTCTAGCCAGATCACACAGGCTTAGAAAATCTTTTGATAGGATCCCTTTGCCAGAGCAGCCATGTTCTGAATTAAAATTCCTCTACATTGAAGGGACCGTAAAGTTGATATTACATAATAAAATCAGACCCAACCCCAAAATAAATCGCTGTGATATGCTCCTGGCACTCACTAGTACACAGCAGGTAAAATAGCTTTGCAATGGGAAAACTCACACTACCTAGAGAGAAGAGTAAGACAAAAACAGGATTCCAATCCACACAGTTAACTTATGGACTGGGAAGGAATTCTTGCGGGGGGGTGGGGGGGAGGAGCTGAGTTTTAGTGACAATATTAAGAAGTGTCTAGGTAGAGTACCACTGGCAAGGGCCATGTCTGTCACCTCACATCACTGAGGCATAAAAGAGGAAAGAAACAATTAGAAGAGGCAGGGAGGTGAATGATGGCTATCTAACAGAGGCACCTTGAACTATACTTCTAGCTGCCATTAAAGGATTTTTAGAACAATGAGGTTTCCTCATCATGTGAAAAGCTTTGGAGAGATCTGTAGCAGCAAAAATAAAATCCTTATGACAGGGTGGCAGAAGGCATATAGGCCTGACCTCCAAATGTGTGGAAAGACGAACAAAAAAATTTTGAGGCACATCTCTATTAGTGGAACATGAAATAGTGATGTGGAGCTGATGAAAGGAAGCCTCTCATCTCCTGGTCTTCAAGTTACCATGACCAGATGCTGTGCAGCATTTTCCTACAAGTTAAAATTCTCAATGAAACTTTCACCCTGCAGGAAAGCTCCTCACGACTTACGATGATACAAAGGTGGGCTCGCTTAGGAAACAACTCCAGAGTTCTAGGGCAGCAGTTCTCAACCTGTGGGTCAAGAGCCTTTTGAGCGTCAAATGACCCTTCCACAGGGGTCACCTAAGACCATTAGCAAACACAGATATTTACACTACAATTCATAACAGTAGCAAAGTTACAGTTAGAAAGTAGCAACAAATATAATTTTATGGTTGGGTGTCACCACCACATAAGGACCTGTATTAAAGGGTCGCAGAATTAGGAAGGTTGAGGACCACTGCTTTAGGTACTGTAACTCACCAGATGCACTAGACTCCTCCCTCAAGCTTGTATAAGCAGGAAAGGCTACTAAGAGACATCTCAGATAAGCCATGCTGCCTAGGCTTATCTCAGAGCAACTGAGCGGCCAAGAAGAGACCACTTCAAGTTGTCAAGCTGCCAGCAAGGTCATGTAGGAAGCTGCAAAACACCAGTTTTTGTGAGCTCTCATTCATGCTGGGATGGACTTTTGCTGAAGCATCTGTCTTTAGCCATTCCTTCTTTGATAAGTAATCCCTTACCTGTACTCCATAAATAACTCCAATGAAACTCATTAGTGCACTAAATTGGATTTGGTTATATCAGTACTTTAGTCTGTCATCATTCCATATCTGAGGCAAGTAGATATTTGTGTCTCCCCAGGAAGTCTCATATAACTCTGCACTCCCTAAGGACAGGCACGTCTTTGTACAGTCATTTGGGAAACACTCAGTTTAAAGAAAGGATTCAGGGGCTGAAGGGACAGCTCAGCTTTTAAAAGTCACGTATTGCTCTGGCAGAGGACCTGGTTCAGTTCCCAGCACCCACATGGTAGCTCACAACCATCTGTAACTCCAGTTCCAAAGGATTTGGCACCCTCTTCTAATCCTCCATGGACATCCTGCACACATGTAGTACACATTCTTACATGTAGGCACAACAGTCATACACATAATATAAAATAAAATAATTTTTAAAAAAGAGCTAAATGACTCACCAATAATCTTCAGGCAACCATCAGGGTCAAACTCTCCAATATCTCCAGTGCAGAGCCACCGCTGTCCATTTTCATCTTCAAAGAAGTCAGTGTTTGTTTTTTCTTCATTTTTGTAGTACCCCATTGTCACATTTTGGCCACCAATTAGAATTTCACCTCTGGGATGTGGTTTATCAGTATTAAAGTAGCCACCTAATAAACACAAAATAAACCAGATAGTTATTACATAAAAATTCGAAACTATCAGTTTCTACGTATAGATACCTTAATTTAACCAATTAGTCTCCAAGGGAAACAAAGTAGACACCGTGACTACACATTATCAGAGGCAAAAGTTCAGTTGTTCAATAATGACTATCCATGCTTCCAAGAAAAAGTACATTCTAAAACCCAGCATCCTCCACCTATTATGTAAAATTACCAAGTTTTTACTCAGACCATATATCATGCTATTAGATGATAAATATGCTGCCACGTAATAGAACAAACCCTTCATACTATATTATATACTAGAAGTTTGTTCTTTCAGATCAACTCTGGGCTCAATCGATTTCTAAACTTACACTAAAAACAAATGAGAAATTTTCTCTGAGCCTTAGAACCTTTAAAAAGAAAGGTATGTCTCAATAAATCACAGATAGTCTATATGCTTTAATATGACACACACATTTTACAATGGTTTTTATTTCAAAATAGAATAAACAACAAACTTTAAAATTCATTTCTAGCCAGGCGTGGCAGTGCAAACTTGTAATCCTAGCACTCAGGGAAGCAGAGGCAGGCAGATCTCTGATTTCGAGGCCAGCTGGGTTTACAAAGTGAGTCTAGGACATCCAAGGCTCCTCAGAGAAACTATCTTGAAAGAAACCAAAAAATAAATGAATAAAAAAATGAATGAAATTTGTCTTTATTTAATGTTCATTGGTGTTTTGCCTGTATGTATGACACTATAAGGATGTCAGATCTCCTGGAACTAGAGTTACAGATAGTTGTGAGCTGCTATGTAGATGCTGGGAATTAAACCCAGGTCTTCTAGAAGAACAGTCAGTGCTCTTAACCACTGAGCCATCTTTCCAGCCCAACAATAAACTTTTTTATAGAATAACTGTAAAAATTTTCCTTCCAAAAACTTTGAAGTCCTCAGGGGAAAAAAAAATTTTTTTAAATGATATGTGATTATTTTCTTCTACAAAATAAAGTATGACCACTCTTCTATCATACTTATCACCTTCCCCCGTGTGTGTGTGTGTGTGTGTGTGTGTGTGTGTGTGTGTGTGCGCATAAACTACATATATGTGTAAAGATCAAAATAGAATTTTGAGAGTCAATTCTATCTTACAACCATGTGGGTTCTAAGGACTGAACTCAGATCTTCAGGATCAGAGACAAGTGCCTTTATACAATATCTTGCTGTCTCTCCTAACTTAATAATACTATTCACTTAACACATTTCACACATTTTTGTCATCATTTTTACTAGAATTTATGTAATAAAATAGGCAACAGACTGGGGAGATGGCTCAATCAGGAAAGAGCTTGCTGTGAAAGTAGGAGATATGAGTTTAAGTAACAAAAACCATAAAAGCCATGAACAATGCACAGACTTGTCATCTGGCACTCAGGAAGTAGAGACAGGTAGATTCCTGGGGCTCACTGGCCAGCCATCCTAATTTAACCCACAAGCCTCAGTCTAAAAAAACAAGGCAGACATGACTCCTGAGAAATGATTATCTACATCTGGCCTATACACGCCAAATTACACACTAAAACACACATACATATACATAAATAAAAATAATTCTATTCTTTAGAATCATTTCTGAAGCAAGCACACTAAGTACAGCTGCTCAAGTCTAGATAAAACACAGGCAATAGAGTACACTTGTCATTTCAATCTTATAAAAACTAATATTCTGTGACTACAAAATAGGTTGTTACCTTCCTCCCAGTTCTTTAATTTGATTTCACAGCAAACTAATGGTGCTCCCACTCTGCCGGTATTGTAGTCCCACACTAAGAGACAGAGGAAGAAGAAAAGTATTTGTAAACAGTAATTAACCAACTGCTTCCTTTTCCTAACCCATTTAAAATGATGGCTTATCCTAATCTTACTTAGCCACCCCTTCCCCAGGAGAACCCTTAGAAACAAAAGTGAGCATGGGTAGCATGCTCTGCTCAGCACAGGTACACTGCTTGGTCAGACAACTTTTTTAAAGACTTAAATTATTACTTAATCTGACTGTACAAGTAATATTTGTTATATCTGTGAAGCACAGTTTGGGTTTTATTAAAGATATTTGTTATCAGATTTAAGCAAAAGGGTTAAGAGAAAGAGATGCCCTCAGGAAGAAGTTAAGACACACCCAGGTACCCGGGCATGAGCTTCTCTTAGATAGTCTTTTCCAGCCATTGAAAAAAAACAGTTTCAAGTAGTTTGGAGTCAACATTAGAAACTGAGAGTCCCTGTGAAATCAGGCATGCCTACTCTAACTCCCCAGAATCTCTGTCCATCACACATCCTCACATTAATACCCAGTTCACTCACATAAGTGGCTGCCTGGTTCTCCAATGATAGCACCTACCTTCTGTAATTGTTCCAGCCCCGGTTGATTCCGTGAGTCCATACCCCTGACCAACGGGACAGCAGAAACAGATATTCATGAATCGCTGTGTTGTTGCAGAAAGTGGAGCACCACCACACAATAAAAGGCGAATATTTCCACCCAGCAGCCTTCGGACTTTCCGGAAAACAAAGCTAAAAGTATCAATAGAAAATTGAAGGCTTTTAAAGCAGTGTGGTGATTTGAATGAAAATGGGCCACAGGCTCAGTCACTTGAATGTTTGGTTCCCAGTTGTTGGAAGGATTAGTAAGTAGAGTGTTTTCAGAGGTTTTAAAACCCAGAACCACTCAGTTCGCTCTCTCTGTCTGCCTCTGGATCAGGAATGTAAGCTCTCAGCTACTCTCCAGTGGCCAGCCAGGTGCTAGCCTCCCTGCCTGCCTATCCCAGCGTTCCCACCATGGTGGCCATGGACTAAACCCTCTGCAAATGTAAGCGCCCCCATTTAAATACTTTCTTCTATAAGCTGCCTTGGTCTTGGTCGTGGCACCTCTTTACACCATTAGAAAAGTAACTAACACCAGGGAATGAGATTTTCTAAATCTTTAATCTCTCAGTTTTGTTATATGGAGCCTCTGAGATTAAAGTGATACAGCCAATTCAGGAGATTCTCTGAGTCCCTCCTTGTCTTGAATATCAGTAGTTCAAGCAGAAAAAAAAAAAAAAAAAAAAAAAAAACATTTTCCTTTTAACTATTTTTCATGTGATGTTAAACTGTCATATTTGTTTACAGTAACAGAAATCCCTTGTTTATGACCAGAAAATTCATTATCATAAACACATATTTATTATATACCACATCCTCATAGAATTTATAAAAATGTAACGAATTTTGCTTATTTATGTACAGCGATCTCTTTAAAAATCCATATATCACAAAAATTTGAGATGTTTGGTACAGTTCTTAAAATAGGTAAATTATATGGGAGAAATCTTAGAAAGAAACTAATTCAAATACCTATTTGATATGTTTTTGAAAGACACTAGTAAAAAGATTGCTTATGCCTCATGTAAAACGTGCAAAGTGAGGCTGGAAATGTAGCTCAGTGGTAGTGCTTGCTTACCAAGAAGCACATCCTGGGCTTAACCCCACAGACGGTGAAAGCTAGAGTGTGTTCAATTTTGAAAAGGATAAAGACGACATGGCAATCGCTTCAGAAGGTGTATTAAGGTTGAACGTGGTGGTGCCACACACCCTAAGTCTTACGCTTCACCAACTAAGCTATCCAGGCTCTTAATCGTAGCACTCAGAAAACAGAGGCAGGTAGACCTCTTGAGTTCTAGCCAGGCAAGGAGAGCCTGTCTTCAAAAGTAAAAAACTTACTAATAGACTTTTCACATCAAATGATAGCTTCCTAACAGAGATAACTAAAAGTTAAAAATAAAAAAACCCTTAATCTGAAAATTATATTTATAGTTCCATTAAAAAAATTAAATTTATAATTTTCAAATTGTTTGTTGTTACTCTATTAATCATTTAGCAGCATGCATATCCAAATAAATTAAAAAGTGTTTTGAAAGAAGAATTATAATTACTTATATCTCTGAAATATAAATATAATATTAAACATAATAAAAATGATAATTGAAATTTTTCTTTCTTATGCAGGATGGATTGTGACACTCTTTGACTTTTCAAAATGAATTTATTACTAATGGCCTGGAACTTGCTATAGAGCCCAGGCTGACTTTGAGCTTTTTGTTGTTGTTGTTAACAGTGTGTGTGTGTAAGCAGAGGCCAGAAGGCACTGGTACCTAGCTCTATCACTCTCCTTCCACCCATCCTTTTTGCAGTAACACTGAACTACCTCTCCAACCTGTAGCTTTGAACTCTTGATCCTCCTCCCTTATCTCCCAACCGCAGGGATTACAGGGCTGTGCCATCACACCCATCTTAGAGTAAATCATCACTGCTCACTGCCTCACTTCCCTGGGCTGTTGATGTGAGCTATGCTGCTGACATAGAGAACTGGCTTTACTCACCGGTCACACAGTGGAGTACTACAACCTTTCGAAATCTGTTCCATCTTATAATTATAAGCCAAAATAAATAAGTTTCGCTGAAAAGTACTCATTTCATTTACTTTATTCATGACATTCTTGTAGATCCGATCCATGATTTCCTAGATATATAAATGAGTTCATTAATTATATAAGCAATCTTCATATTTAAATCATACCCATGATTAATACTTCTAATCATACATATGACGTGAGGATTATGCATGCATGCATGTGCCATGTGCAAGCGTGGAAGTTGGAGGACAATACATGGAGTTGAATTTCTCCTCCACCTTTACGTAGGCTCTAGGAATTGAACTCAGGTCCTCACTCAGGCTTGCACTTTACCCATTCAGCTACCTCACTGCCAGCATGTTAAATCAATTTAAAGATATATTTTATCAGGACTATAAATTTTAAGTAAAATCATAGTTTTACAGTGATATTACCACCTGTAGCTGATAGCACTTCTTTTAAGGGCAATTCTTACCGGAACAGCTGCCATCAGTGTTGGCTTCAACATGGATGTATCTCCTTTGCTTCCTTTTTTTATTTTTGAAGACTATAAAACAGAAAAAAAAATTATATAAAGACCTTTAACTTAAAAACTTAGAGGTATTCTTAGCTCAAAAGCATATCATAAACTTATCCTTTCAATGTTCATACAAGGCAAAGGTTTACCTAAAATTAATTAACAATATACTAAAAACTGATAGGGAAAACATGTTAAAAACACATTTCACAGCCAGACAGGGTGGCACATGCCTTTAATCTCAGTACTTAAGAGGCAAGTGAATCTCTGTGAGTTCAAGGCCAGTCCTAGTCTACAAATCAAGTCCAAGAGAGCCCTACCACCACTTAAAAAAAAAAAAAAAAAAGATTAGTATTTCAAGTCACAGATAACACAGTTTACCTGATCTGCTAAAGTCTGTGGTGAAGAGTAGCCGATTCGGCACCCATGGGAGAGGCACACGAGCTCAGCGCTTAACTCTAGAACATGAGCCAGGGGCAAATATCCAATGTAAACATCGCCCTCTCTGAAAGAAATGGAAGATGAAAGCGGTGATCGTGGGAGCTCTTTGCCAAAAGTGACTGCAGCAAGACACAGGGAGAGATAGCTAAGTATCCGTGAGTCCCTGCTGATAGGGTAGAGATGACAGAAAAACCAAACACAGTCCAACCCCAAAAAATAGAAGCAGACACTTCCAGAGTGTGCTCTGTTGCACAAACAGCGTGCTATGACACACAGGAAGAGGGCTGGAGACAAGTCACCATAAGAAATGGCCTGTAGGGTTTGTGGGTTTCTGCTGGGCCTCTCACAGAATAGACACCTGTTCAGGAGCTAATCCAGTAATTAATCATAGAGTATACCTTGATACGCAAACAAGTGTTTATCATGCATTGTTCAAGAAATGACCCCGTGTCTATGACATGGAGAGAAACTAACTGAAGTCCAAAGGGAAAGTGCTGCTCAAGTGTCCCAAGCTCTTTTCCCAAACTCAGTTCCACAGCCTATGTCTAAGAGAATGTGTAAACCCCATCTGGTTTCTTCTGTCATCTTTTGCCTACTAAATTACAATCTTCCCTGATGCCACAAGTGAACAACTTCAACACCAAATCAATTGACCATGGGTACCTCATCTGTCCACCAGTGCTGCATTCACCTCTGTACATAAGGAAGCAATACTAACTGACTGAAATAATCTAAATTTAAGGGACTTAAAACTACAAAGTCAGCTGAATTTTGCATCATTAAAATATTAAATAAATAAACTATTACTTCAAACCACATTAATTTAACTATTTTGGGAGACTGCAGAGATGGGTCAGCAGTTAACAACTCATACTACCCCAGTTTGGTTCTCAGCACCTTGTGGGCACTCATAGACATCTATAACTCCACGAAGATTTGATACTCTGGCCTCCGCAGCTTCATGGACACTGGCACACATATGCAGACACACATGCGTAGATGGATATAGACATACACACATATAAACATTAAATTTTTTTTTAATGTTGACTATTTTTTAATTAATGTTCTCTAAAATTTCTGCTTTCATAGAATCCTGGGGAATAACTTAGCTATCTACTAGAATGGCACAAATGCTTGAACTCTTAACAGCTACCCTCATTTTACCATGACATACCCCAGTTTTGGAATCCTTCTCGCCATTCCAGTTATAGAAGCAATGATGTTGCTGTGGGAGATCATGACTCCCTTGGGAATTCCTGTGGATCCACTTGTATACATGATTACTGCAATGTCTGAGGGCAATGGTTTGCTTTGAGCTTTATTTTCTATATTGAAAAAAAGAGAGAGAAAGGGAGAAGAAACTCAGCTACATCACCACTTTTCTATATAATTTAACCAAAATACTCAAAGAACAGTCAACACATGAGGAAGCATCAACAATACTGGGACTAACCGGTTAAGTACATAACATAATACGAGCCACAAAGAAAAATAAAGACAAGGTCAGCTAATAGATGCTGCTTAGATGCAGCATTCTGGTAAAGTGTCTCTGTAGAGTAATTTTAGCAAAGATCTAAAATAAATAAAATAAAGTCATCAAAGTAGCCACAAAAGTCTGAAATGGGGAAGCCAGTAGTTCAAACAGAAGTAAAAATCTACAGTGATACAATAACAGATATCTGCAAATCCAGCATTTGGGATGCTAAGATGAGATCTTGAGATCAAAGCCAGCCTAGGCCACATGGTAAGCTCTGGGCCAGTTTAGACAGACCCTGTACTGTTTCTAAAATTAGATAAGGTAGATGATAGATAGATAGATAGATAGATAGATAGATAGATAGATAGATAGATAGATAGACAGACAGACAGATAGACAGATACGTAGGCTGACAGGCAGGCAGGCAAGAAGAAAAATAAGCCAGTACAAAAATCTTCAAGTAGAAACGTGCCTGACATCCATAAAAACAGAAATATACCAGGACTGGATAAACCATAAGTGTACATAAGTGCTGCAACCAGAACCATAAGAAGCCTCAGGGAGCACACTGAGGAGGACTGCAATTCATCACTCTAGGATCAAAAGAAAAGTAGTTTTCAACAGAGGCAGGCCATCACCTGTGGCAAAAAAACAACTTAATGACTTATAAATTTGGCTGCTGGGTGGCTACATAAATTTAAAAAGGAATACAAAATTGAGCAAAACTACTCTGGATAAAAGAGGCTTGAACTAAGTAAGATGCCTACAAATTTCCTAAATTATTCTCTGCTTCATGAGAGGACTTTGTTGGTTATACTCAGCACCCTAGGTTAGAAGCCAGTGTTGCCTGTTTGTAGACACAAAACTGTAAGCCTAAGGACAGCAGCCAATACAGGAGACAAATGGATGACATCACCACCATCCACCTGCATACATTCATCCCAAAACTAATGCACGGGTGATTCCAAAAGATAAAGTTTTTCAAGTACATCCTCCTTTTCTTGTACTGGTCTAGACAATTTCTTAACAATGAACCACATGCTACATTATTTCCTTTTTTTCTAACTGGACCACACTGGCCAACGTTCTCTGAATAATCACCAATACCTAAAACTCAACATGCTCAAATATTACTATCCTGTTATACCAGTATGACAGCACGGTCCTGTCCCTAAGCAGAATCACCAAATTTCTAACTATACAGGAAATGCTACTGAACATCACAGAGGTCTGCAGTGAACAGTCTACATTTTCTGATGGTCATTTCTTTGACTGTTTTGACTTTGAAAGTTTCTATGCTTTGTGTGAGTTGGAAGATTAAAAGCCCTGCAATGACAAGTAAAAGGAGAAGTAAGTAAGGAGGACTCCTGGCTTAGAAGTCTATAGACTCTAGCTATAGACATTAATTCTAATGGGCAAACTTAAAGGGGTTACGTTTAAAACCAACTTTAAACTATTCAAAACTTATAGGAGAACAAAAAAAAAATTGAATGATGTACAAGTATTTTAAATTTGCTTAAATTAAGCACTACCATTTTTAAAGATTGACTCATTTATTGTGCTTATAGTATTCTGCTTGCATGTATGCCTGCAAGCCAGAAGAGGGCACCAAATCTCATTATAAATGGTTATGAGCCACCATGTATGGGTTGCTGGGAATTGAACTCAGGACCTCTGGAAGAGCAGCCCTTAACCTCTGAACCATCTCTCTAGCCCCATACTATTATTGGTCACTGTTGCTATTTCTGTTTTTAAAATAGGGTCTCATATAGCCCAGTTTGGCCTTGTAATAGCTACAATGATCAATGATGATCTTCCATTTTTGGTCCTCCGCTTCTACCTCCCAGGTGCTGAGATGATATGCATGTGCTATCATGTCCAGTGTTATGCAATGCTGCGGATCAAATCAGGACTTACAGCATGCTAGGCAAACACTGTGCCAACTGAGCTACATTCCCAGCCCGTACTTTAAGTGCAATGATAAATAAATGCTTATAGAAGAATTTTAATCCAGCGAAATAGCTGCTTTGGCAAAGGAATCCCATCCAAAGACCTTTTAGGTCTATGTGATCTGCTAGAATACAGACATGCTCGTTATGACCTGGCTGGAATACTGACACATCCTTAGTGCACACCTTTAATCCCAAACAATGCAGGTAAGGTTAGTTTGCAGATGGAGGCAGTGGTGGTGCACACCTTTGATCTCAGTGCTCGGGAGGCAGGGGCAGGTAGATCTCTGTGAGTTTAAGGCTAGCATGGTCTACTACAAATTGACTCCAGAGGGAGAAACCCTATTTCGAAAAGAAGAAGAAAAAAGTAGAAAAGGAGAAGGAGGAGGAGGAGAAGGACAAGAAAGAGAAGAAGAAGAAGAAAAAGAAGAAGAAGAAAGCAGTCATGTTTGAAATTGACATCTAATTGGGGGGACAGACAAAGTGACAAACCAGACAAAGATTTGACAGGATGAGTCAGAGACAGAATTATTCCCAATACTCAGGAGAACAAGACAGGAAAGAGGCTACTTAAGAGCAGTGCAGAAGGGGCTGGAGAGATGGCTCAGGGGTTAAGAGCACTGTTTGTTCTTCCAGAGGTCCTGAGTTCAATTCCCAGCAATCACATGGTGGCTCACAACCATCTATAATGAAAATTGGTGTCCTCTTCTGGCGTTCAGGTGTACATGCAGGCAGAACATTGTATACATTAAAAAAAAAAAAAAAAAAAAAAAGAGCAGTGCAGAAATGGGGAGGTTGGGAGAGGGGGTCCTTTTACCAAGAGTTTCTTCTTGGCATGGTTTTAAAGAGACAGGTTGCAGAGAGAAAAAGCAGAATGATTCCCAGAATTAGTTTGAGATCAGACAAAGCAATTCACTCAGAAGCCAAGAGGAGCCAGGAGGGGCCAGTTTAAATCTGTCAGCTTGGAGAGTTTATGCCCGATCAGCCGAATTGAACCAGCCACTCAGAGTTCAGAGAGAGCTAGAAAGGCTTGGGAATAACTCTCATTTAATGCTTTCATCAAAGGAAATAAAAACATTTACAAATTCTGGCATTTTCCGTAAGTCTTTCTTTAAAGTAACTGTAGAAGAACGCACTTCCCAAGGTGACAATCTAGAAAACTGATGTGTTTTGTGATCTAACTCTAGAATCTAAGCCCTGGTTAGTTCTAGAGAGCAAGATGAGAGACAGTGCACAGAAAATGATGACCACACAACATACCCACATTGGCCTTCACTCCCAGAGCCTGCACTGCAGCCATGGTGTGTACAATGACACCCTTGGGGAACTCAGACCAGGTCGGAGGCTTCCCATCAACAGTAATGATATGCCGTAGGCGTGGGACCAAAGAGACTATATCCTGAAGAAACAAATATCAATCATTTGTTAGCCAACAGTTAGAGTGACACAGAACAGTTACCACACTGAATGACCAATTGATTTCTGGCCCCAAAATACTTAAGTGGTGAGGCTGGGAAGATAGGTTGGAAGAAAGGAAAGAAGGGAGGGAAGAGGAGTGGGAGAGAGATAAGGGGGTTGCACTCACTATTCTATAGCATTGTATATACTCTGTTCTTTGATAAAATCTTCATCAACGAAGTTACTGCTCCACAAAATAAGACGTATAAACACAGACTACCTGAGTCCCTCACATTTTCAAGGTTTTTGTAGTCTTTCCTATTATTTCATAAAATGTCTCCCATTTCAGGTAAATCCTTACTCAGTGATTCATAAATGAATATTTAAGATATTTAGCAGTCTGGAGAAATGACTCAGCTGTTAAGAACACCCATATGGCAGCTTATAATTGTCTATAACTCCAGTTCTAGGAGATCCACCACCCTTCTTCCCTCTCATTCTTTCCTTCCCTACTCCCCCCTCCCTTCCCGCACTCCTCCCTCTCTCTTTATTTCTTTCAGAAGATAAGATCTCATGCAGCTTAGGCTGACTTCAATCAAAGCTGAGGATGACTTTGAACTACTGATCTTTCTTCTTCTATCTCCTAAGTGCTGAGATTATTAGCATGTACTCCCTCTTGCTTTTTTGTGTAAATGTGTGGGTGCCTAGGCACATTTGTGTGTGTGTGTGTATGTGTGTGCGTGCGTGTGTGTGCATCTGTACAAGTGTGCGTGAGCGCAGACGGACAACAGAAGACAAACTCTGGTGTTGTCCCTTAGATGCTCTCCAACTCCTCCCCCACAGGGTCCTCTGGCCTGGAATGTGACAAGCAGTAAGCCTGAGGGATCCACCTATTCTATTTCCACTGGTTCTGGGAATATGAGCAGATACAACTACACCTGACTTAAAAGTTCTAAATCAAACCCAGGCCCCTGTGCTCTTTCCCTACATGGCACATAGACACCTATGCAGGCAAAATACCTATATACATGAAGTAAATATAAAATGTTGAGATAATGGCAAATTGGCTCGGGAGGCAAATGCACTTGCCACCAAGCCTGATGACCCAAATTCAACAAAATCCACAAGGAAATCCATGATGAAAGGAGACAGAGTTGACTCCCACAGATGGTCCAGACCTTCCACGTGTGTGTCATGGCACATGTAACCACATATACACCCACATGCACAAAAAAACCCAAGTTCAAAATTATAGACACCCAAAACTATTAATTTACGTTAAATACCATACAAAATAAACACAATAGTTGTCATCCTTTCAACAGACACTTTCACATTAAAAATTTTTATGGTCTATCTAAATATACATGAAATCTACTTTTTGTGTTTTAAAGGAAAGAACAGAATCTCACACAGACAACTGAGGGTCACTGTGACTTATCATAGCAGACATCAAAGTACTAGACATTTAACTCTGGTCCTCACCTTCAACTTTGTTTGCAAGAGTTCTTTGCTGGTAATAATGTTGGTCACCTCTGTCTCGTTTAGTCCATGAACAATGGCTGGGCCTCCCAGGGTAGCATACAGTGTAACAACTATAAGGAAAAGAACACAAGTCATCACTTCAAAAGGGGGCAGAGCTACAACATAGCAGCTCCTCTGGAAGTACATGTGAATATTAAAGGAGTGCTCTCAGGGACAGTCAGTGGAGAAGTTATTACCGCTATGTACATTACTCAACTGTACTAATCAATATCTATTCACCTTCCTCTAATTTTCCAAAGATTTCTAGTATTTTACATGAAGATTAATATATTTGTTTCATCTTCACAATATTCTAGGGTTAATATAATACCTGATATTAGAATGCCAACACCTTCCTTGTAGGCTGCTTTGGAACTAAAATGTAAAAAGGGACAAGCCCAGTGGTTCTCGACCTTTCTAATGCTGCCACCCTTTAATACACTTCTTTGTGTTGTAGTGTCCCTAATCATAAAAATATTGCTACTTCGCAATTGTAACTTTGCTACTCTTATGAATCATAGTATAAAGATACATGTTTTCTGATGGTCTTAGGTAGTAATCCCTGTGAATAGGTCATTGACCACAGGTTGAGAACCAGTGGACCAGTACATTGAATGTCAGATCTTAGGTGTCATATGTCAACAAAATAACATGAGCCAGAAGTAGTGATGAGGCCTATAATCCTAACACTTAGGGAGCAGAGACAGGTCATCCCCCATTACACACTGAGTTTGATCCAGCTACATGAAACCCTGGCCCAAAAAAAAAAAAAAAAAAACCCAAAAAACTAAGGAAAAAGAAGAAAAGCATTCATAAGTGGTACAGCTTACTCTGTAAAAATAAAAGATTTTTTTATGAACACTGAAATAACATTATATACACAACATAGATTTTTTTAATATTTACTTTCCATATTACTGGAAATATATGACTTTGAGAACAATAATTCTTTTGAAACATTCTCAAAAAAAAAAATGCAAACTCAAACCTTGAAAACAAAAATGTAGTGCCTATTTTAAGAAGGGGAAGTAGGTATGTTAGTCTTTAATCCCACGCAGAATTCAAAGGCAGCATGCTCTCCAGGGCAGCCAGGAATAAACAGTGACACCCTATCTAAATAACAACAACAAGAAAAGAGGAGGAGGAGGAGGAGAAAGAGCAGAAGGAGGAACAAGGGGAGCCAGGCAGTGGTAGCGAACACCTTCAGTCCCAGCACTCAGGAAGCAGAGGCAGGCAACTCTATGAGTTCAAGGCCAGCCTGGTCTACAGAATGAGTTCCAGGACAACCAGGGTTATACAGAAATGCTGTCTCAAAACAAAACAAGAGGAGGCTGGAGAGATGCCTCAGAGGTTAAGAGCACTGGATGCTCTTCCAGAAGTCCTGAGTTCGGTTCTCAGCAGCCACATGGTGGCTCACAGCCATCTATGGTAGTGAGATCTGGTGCCCTCTTCTGGCGTGTGGGTGTGCATGCAGACAGAGCACTGTATGTGTAATAAATGGGTAAGAATTAAGAAAAAAGAAAAAGGGGGACTCTGAGCTCAGTGGCTCAGAGTACTTGCTGTTCTTGCAGAAGATCCAAGTTCAATTCCCAGCACCCACATGTTAGGGAGCAAACATCTATAACTCTAGCTCCAAGGGCATGTATTCTCTCTTCTGGACTCCATAAACAATGCATGCACCTGGTACACACACATATATGTAGCCAAAATTTTCCTCTAATAAAATCTCTCTTTAAAAAAATGAAAAAAAAAAAAGGAATCTTAACAAGAAAGTCTACTGAAAGCATCGTTTTTGTTTTATATTCACTTCTTGGGACATGTGTCACCAAGCTCTCCCAACTGACCTGCCAGGGCTGCTTTGCAGGATCAGCCACCATGGTTACCACTCAAATAATACTCAAATATTCAGCACTACTAGGATTCTCTATTGTGTACCTTAGCACTTGGAAGTCCACCATAACAATATGGATGTACTCTACTGGCAGAAGAGGACTAACAAAATGGCAGTAGAGTCAAAACATCCCGGAGAGATAAAAATCCCTGGGGGGGTCCATTAAGTTAGGTCTAGTTTTAAAGATGCAGAAAGTCCCCTTAACATCTGACTCTTTCTTAAGAAGTATCATTTTTGGGCCATATGAAAAACTCTAATCCCAGCACTTGGTAGGCAGAGGCAGGTGGATTTCTAAGGAGAGGGGGAGGAGGAGGAGAAGGGAGGAAACGGAGGGAGGGAAGAAGGAAGAAAAACAGAAATATTATTTTCAAAGTGTCATCCATACGTACGCTGGAAGTTATACATGAAACACGCCTGTGCAGCAATCATCCACTCAGCCCTGGTCTCACAGAAGATGGCAATGTTAGTCTTCGGTTTCTGGCCCAACATCTGTAATCCATTTCCAAAGTCAAGGGCTCGAATAAAGACATCATCATAGGAAAGCCAGTTATAGTGCCCCAGGATAACCTGATAAAGCAAAGTATAAAAAACATAAATATCTTTTAAAGTGACCCCCCCAAAAAAAAATCAGCAAATTTCAGTCTTTTTAGAGCCAGAAAGTTATGTGAATATAAAACACATTAGTTTCAAGTGAAGATATACCTTAAAAGTTAGCCTTGTGACACTGTCCATGAAAACCCAAAATCTTTGCTGAGCTTTTAACTATGACAAAGCGGGGACAGGAGAAGGAACTGGCTTTATTTTTGGTTTAAAATTTATTCAGAATTGAGCTAAAACACGAGGATCTATACAGTCCAAAAACCAGCTGAGTCACAACAGTGAGGCCCTATTTCAGTAAACCCAAAAATGCAAACACAGCAAGCTGTTCTAGTGGCACATGCTTGAAATCTCCGCACTTAACAAGTGAAGTGAAAATCAAAGTCACCATGATTTTGAGGCTACATAACACTGGAGGAGGAGGGCACAACCAGAATGTTTGTTGGAATCATAAACTTCAATTTCCTAGAAAAATAGCCCTAAGCTAGTAATTAGTTTAGAGCAAGTTTAATTTCTCTCTGCATGAGAATATTTGGATTTCAGAAATAGATGGTATGTGATCTATAAATAGGTGACTCTATTATCCAAGTTCACAGAAACATTTATGGCCACTTAACTTGGTTTAATTATCCTATCATGATAAGCAAAATGAAAAGTCTCTCTAAAATCAGGTGGACACATAAGTTATAGAACTCAATGTTCCTACGTTTAAGCATCCAAATGGTCAGAAGGACATATAACCTCAAGTTCAGCCATTAATAATAAGCTCCTTTTGAAGTTGGTTAACATTTTTCTTTAGGGATTTCCAACTGAAACAAGAAGCAGACTACAAATGAGCACAGCTGGTTTCCAAGCATGGCTGTGATAACTTATGTTTCATAAATATTAAAAATCATCGGACCAGAGACTAGAAGTATGGCCCAGGGACTGCTTTTCCAGAGGATCTAGGTTCCCAAGACCTGTGTGGCAGCTCACAACCATTTGTAACTCCAGTTCCAGAGGATCTAACTCCCTCTTCTGGCCTCCACAAGCCCTGACACACAAGCGGAGCACAGGTATACAGACAGGCAAAACACTCATGCACAAAAAAATTAAAATTCGAAATCACAACCATCTGACCACATTTATTTCTAAAAATGCAACAACATTCAAGAGAGTTCTTTATGTTAGATGAAGACGAAAAGGGATAAATGCTGCCCTCTGGTGTCCTATTCAATACAAATGTAAGATTATACTTCTTTAACTGTAGCAGTCCCAAATTCTCACCCTGCTCTACACCCCTAAGGAATGCTCAACATGAGAGCTCCAGTGACTTCAAAGGGAGCTCTGTGTGGCTGAGAAGACAGATGAGAATTTGGGCAAAATATGCAGGAACCAGATTATAGTTACTAAGAATTATAAACTCCAAAGACAAGAATGAGGCACCTGCTAGATTCTACACCTAAATGACTGGCTTTACCACTGTCTAAGAACAGGGCAAAAATCACCCAATATACAACTCAAACTTATAAACTCCTCAGGTGATAACACCATCTGACAAAGAAATAAAATTCTAATTGAAGAGCCAATGCCTATAATCCCAGTACTCAGCTGGGGCCAAAGGATTGCCTTGATGTTAAGCCAGCCCAGACTACAGTGCGAAACCTTGTCTCAAAAACAGAAGAAGCCCGAGAAGGTGGTGCACACCTTTAATCGCAGCACTCAAGGAGGCAGAGGCAGGTGGACCTCTTATAAGTTCGAGGCCAGCCTGATCTACAGAGTGAGTTCCAAGACATCCAGGGCTATACAGAGAAACCCTGTCTCGAAAAGAAAACTAAACCCAAAACTAACCCAAAACTAAACTCAGTAATTTAATCCTCTGCCTATGCTATTAAACACTGCTGCGGATAAACACTAACTGCGGTACCACACATTTCAACACCCCACAGTCTAATATACTTCCCCAGGCCATTCTTTTTCTCATTCTCTAATAACTGTAAGGTTTTTCTCTTTTTAAATATCCTCCCTCTCTATGTGGAGATGACCATTGTTGCTCATTTCACTAAGCCATTAGCAATTCAACATAAACCCTTAAACCCTCTACTACTGAATTCAGTAATCTATGTATACCTGTACTCACATTCTGCAGTCCACAGGGTTGAATGCCCCTGACAAAAGCCAGACTCTCAAAGACTGCTTCAAAAAGCTCCTCAAACTTCCACCTCTACTACACCCATCTGTTTTTACTTGTTCAGGAAGACATCTAACAGGTATATCAAACTTAGCAAGTCCCAAACCAAAAGTTCTCTCATCCATCCTACTGTCTTTTCACTATTCCTATGTAAGCAGAGGAGAGCATATCATCCATCCAACTGCTCAACTGAAATTGCACTCATTTGTCTTTAAACTCATTTCTAAGTCTATCCAGAGTCTATCACCTTATCCACAAAATACCAGCCTTTTTACCCCCACCCTCAATACTGCTGTCCCAGGCATCTTCTCCATCCACATACCACTCACTCTTATTCTTCTACAACTACGTAAGACAAGGTCACTCCCTTACTTCAATCTGTAGGCTTGTGCCTTTGCTGCAGCACTTAAGTCCAGAGGGAATGGAAGCTATAAGCCTGTGACCCTTGCAAATCCCTTTCCAAACCCACTCCCTATGAACACATCCCCATCCTCTCGGTTGGGAAGAAGGTGCTCTCTCCAGGACCTCATACTTATCCTCCCCCAGCATCTCACTCAGCTGACCTCATTCTTGTCTGGGACCCACTACTCTGTCCAACTACCCAGAAGATTCTTTATCCAAGTTTGCTAGATCTTGTTCAGGTCTCAACTTAACAGCAGGCACACATTTAATCACCAGTCTGCTTTACTTTTCACACTATTTATGATCTCTCTTCCTCTCATGGAAAATGTAAATTAATCCATGCCAAAATTAACCAGTGTGTTTTATTATTGTTAAGACACTCATGATGATTTGTTCAATGTGTAGAATAGCTGAAACCATAACAACTCTTACTCTTATCACCATTCAATCACAGACTTTTGTTATACATGGAAAAAGAAGTTCAATATTCCTGATAGCATAGCTCTCAGAGTCTGAGAGCCACTTCCTCATTTTAACCTTAGCATTCTAGCACTGAGCTACATCTTCAGTCCTAACAGTAACCTTGGGGAGGGAGTCACTTTTCCCTTTCATGCTTAGCTGTATTTTTATTCTGTCAAAGGAGTGGCATACACAGTTGTAAATATCCATGTTATCATTCAAAGAATAACTTAGTGTAAAAAAAATAGTATAACTGCCTGAAATACAGAAATGAGTGTCTTAAACCTTTTCCAGGAACATAAAAAAATGTAATGCTTTGATGTCAGTGTCTTATACCTCAAAAGAAAAACAGTAAAATGGTGATAGCATACAGAAGATATTTTAAAATAAAAGGATACCAACATTTAACCATTCAGATGTGACAATCTCATGAAATCAAGTTTTCAGGCAGTTGATTTAAACTTTTTTTAAGGACTAGGTTGTTTTTTTCCTCATTTATCTAGAATTTCCTCATATATCTAGAATACAATTATTTCATAATTACTTATTTCCTGTCTTCTTCAACAAAGTATGCCTGGCTTCCTTTAACCTACTCTCTATGCTTTGTTAAGGAACTAAATCAGAATCCTGGGTTTGAGGTTTGTGTAATTTTTGACTTGCTGTTAACAAACAGGAAGCAGGGAGAGCAAGCATAGAAGAAAGACCCACAGGAGAGTGAAGAAAGAACAAAGCCACAGATCCCAGGCCAAGAAAGCCACATTTGTAATAACACACACACACACACACACACACACACACACACACACACACAGGAGAAAGTGAGAGGGTTACTCTGAAATAAGGTTTGCGTAACTTTGCTTTAACCATATTCTATTCTCAGCTGCTGCTTCTTGAAGTAAGGAGGAAACTTTTAGATATTAGACATGTAAGAGTCCTCAAATTGAAGGTCTTCTGTCTGTTGGAGTGGCATATACAACACAATCATTCCCAGCGCTCTAGAAGGCCCATGGAGGCAGGAGGATCGAGAGTTTGATTACCAGCCTGGGCTGAAAAACAAAACAAACAAACAAAAAAACCTTAAAAATATCAAAGTCGCTGGGCATGATGTGTCTGCCTCCTCAGGGAGGCAGAGGCAGGTGGATCTCTGTGTGTTCAAGGCCAGCCTGGACTACAAAGTCCAAGACAGCCAATGCTACACAGGAAAACCATGTAAAACAAAAAAAAAAAAAAAAATTTAAAAAAAAATCAAAGTTTTCTGACCTCCCTCTGCTGTTTGGTGTGCAAGCATGCACTAAACAATGTCACCTGCTACTCAGGGCAGATGCTGCTCCCAAGACAATACAATGGCTGTAATGAGAACCAAAAGCAAGTAGATCAGTGCAGGGCTAGCTTGTTTAACTCACACTCTGGCTTGCAGCCCATTCCCACAGCTGCTAAATAGCCCAACAGAAAGGCGGGTCCTAGCAAAGTTTACTCCGGTACAAACAACAGACCGTATGTTTCATTTGTTATATACAGAACCTAAAATTCTAGATGAGAAAAACAAACTTTTTGTTGATCTATATGTAGCCTTCTCAAGAAACTGATAAACCAAAAGTGCAAATTTAACAGCAAGTACTAATAATAGATATCATATCTTCTAACATAAAGAATTAAAAACACTAGTTGGGCATGGTGGTGCACACCTTTAATGCCAGCACTCAGGAAGCAGAGCCAGAAGGATCTCTGTGAAGATACCCTGGACTACAAAGCGAGTTCCAGGACAGCCAGGGCTACACAAGAAACCCTGTCTCTGGAAAAGGAAAAAAATAAAATAAAAACACATGCCTTTGATCCCAGCACTCTGCAGAGGCATGCATGTATGAATCTGAGAACAGCCGGATCTACATACAGAGCTACAAGGCATAAATAATTGTTTTCACTCTTCTCTTACAATCTGCAGTTAGCTACAAAGTATGAGTTTTGGAGGCAAAAGGCCGGAGTGCAAATCTCATTAAGTTCCTCAGGTAATTTACCTAACTCACTTTTGCTTTAATGCTCTAATCTTCAAAGTAGAGAGACCATCTAATCCATAGATTACTTAAGTTTTAAAACAACTTGATACTAAGTAAAACAGCTTGGCTCATAAATACTAATTCCACACTCATAAAATAACTTTTCTAAAGCCACAAGACTAGTAAGCAGCAAAACCAAAATTCAGTCTTTTTTTTTTTTTTTTTTTTTTAATGTATACAATATCCTGCCTACATGTATGCCTGCATGCCAGAAGAGGGCACCAGATCTCATTTTAGATGGCTGTGAGCCACCATGTGGTTGCTGGGAACTGAACTCAGGACCTTTGGAAGAGCAGCCAGTGCTCTTAACCTCTGAGCCATCTCTCCAAAATTCAGTCTTACAGTCTGAGTCTAAAGCCCAGGCTTTCAATCACAATATTTGTCTGTAAAGACAACTTGTCTCTGTTTCAAGCCAATGACAAGATTCTCCACAGTGATTAAAAACAAAAATTTTAAGCCATGTGACTGTGATAAGCAAAGTACCAAGATACTAACACTCACTGTGTGTCACATAAAAATCAAAGCAGGTCACACAGCAGGTCACACGGCCAAGCACTCTAGAATAGGGTTCCTCACTCTAAACCATCTAGACCATCTAGATGTTCCACCTCAAGTCCTCAAGTATGGGGCTCAGGAGCCCCATACATTCTCCAAACACATTCTCTATGTCATAGGTCAAATCAATGATAGTGAGGACACAGGGACAAAAGCAATGCAGGGCTCTGGAAAAAGATTTTCTCCTGCAACACCATCAGATCTCAGCTATAGGAGACCACACTTCCACAGTGCCAAGTGTACAAGGAGAAGAGACTCATGGGTACAAGAATAGAGATGATTCAAGGCACTAGAGATCATCTTACCTTTTTAAAGATTTTTCCATTTGGTTGAATTTCATCTTCCTCATTCAAAATTTCACGTGTTCCCAATAGTCTTTTGTCCTTAAATTTATTTTTTGCATACATAAAAACTTTATCAAGTGTATCACAGCCAGGATACAATACTGAAGCTAAACCATCCAAACTATTAATTGATCTGTAGGCAGAATCCGGCTTTGAATTGACAGGCTTTGCTTTAATTTGGTTTGGTTTCTCTTGTCTTGACTCAGACAAAAAATAAAATGGAATATATGTTAAAATAGTATAGATTGATATTATAAAATGTATGAAATATAAAAGTATGGGATTGATGGTTTGTTTTAGCTTCATGGTAGACGGCTTTGAAGATGCGTGGTTATTCATAAATGTTCAAAAAATAAGTTAACAGATTTCAACAAGAATCTAGAAGGAAAAAAAGAAACAGATTAGTTCAAAACCACTTTTAAAAAACTCTTATATTCATATTAGCTAGGCAACTAGAGTTGTCTTTATGTCAGAAAGTTAGTATACTGGCCCTCTGTAATATTCTAAACTTAAGAAACTTACTTGTATCATATCTATTAACAATGGAATTATTCTACATACTGTAAACAAAAGTAGCCTTCCCATCCTAACCGTAAGTATCCACAAATACTTCCAATAGTGAGGACAACCAGGAAAAGAAACCACAAATTTGTCCACTTCACATTTGTATGTTGCACTAGCATAAGCCACTGTACATACAAACTGCATATTTCCAAGTGAGCCCATTTGTACTCTACACAGTAGCAAGGAACTGAATGGCAAACATGTACACTTTATTTTTATTTTCCATTGTGTTACTACATATTGGTCATTTTTTGCACATCAAATTATGAAGCAAGCTATAAAGTATGGTCATTGTGTGTCCTTAGCATTCACCAATTTCCTGATCTTTACTAGTATAGCCATTATGGAAACCAGTGTGGAGAAGTCTCAAAATTCTAAAAGATCTACCAAATGATCCAGCCATTCCACCCTTTGGTACATGCGCAAAGACAACATCCCACTCCACAGATACTTGCTCAGCATAGTCACTACCCGATGGTGAGTAGCCACCATAACTAGAAAATGAAAACAACCTAGCTTTAACTGGTAAATGGATAATGTATGGTACATATACAGAATAGAATTCTAGTCAGCTACACAGATCATAAAATTTTCAAGTAAATGGATGGAGCTAGAAAATATACTGGCATGCAGACATATATGTAGGCAGAACATTGTATATACAATAAATCTTAAAAAAAAAAAAAAAAAGAAAAGAAAATATACTCAGGAGGTAACCTAGATTCACAAAGACAAACATCACATGTTCTCTCTTATGGATGCTATCTCTGAATCTTCAGATATGAGTATATAACCTGGGGTAACCACAGAAAGCAGAAAATAAAAAGAGAACAGGGGAAAGGAATCTCTACCGGGGAAGAGAAGAATAGTAGGACACAATAGTAGGACACAAGTGCTATAAAGGGAGAAATGGGAAAAACTGGGAGGGAGATAGCTTACCTGAAGTGAAAGGGAGGGCAATACAGAGGAAGAAGGAGAAAAGATGGATAAATAATACATTAATTCAGGATATTGAAAAGCCATAAGGAAACATTTTAGGTTTACTTAGAAATATTCATATATATGTAAATATATGTATATACTATATGTATAGATACATAAGCATATATTCATTGAATAAAGTTATGCCACTTGAGTGATGATGCTCTCCCCAAGAGCCATGTACTAACAACAACCCCAGTGGCAGGCAGAGGAAACCTTCAAGTTGGTCAGGAGAGTTGAAAAGACTTGGTAAACCCTGTCTCGAAAAACCAAAAAAGATTATCAACAATATAGGCTACTGTCATTACCTTTAGTAGTCTCCCAGAACTTGCAGGACACTGTTGCTAAAGACACCACATCCTTTAGACCCAAGACTTAGAAGAATCCAGCTGCAACTGACCTCCCTCCCTAAGGACTGGCTCTCATAGCATCTGAAGGTACTATTCCAGCTGCCAAGGAAGAAAAGTCATCAGCAGTACTACCTACCCAGCTGTGATCCCTATGAACTACAAGGACAAGCATGACAACAGATACTCAAGGGAAAAATGGCTGCACTTAAACTTGGGGCAACCGCAACTGTCTAACTGAACTGAAGGTCTGCTCAGTAGGAGAAAATTCATGACTGGCTATAAACTTAGCCAAGTACCAGTGGCTGCTGAGGTTATAGGCCCTGAAAGAGAATCTACTATTGCCAATTTCCTAAACCAGTATCATTTCTAACTGCATTCTAAATAACCAAACTACCCAAAGTAACTGTAGCTCTCAGCCTTCGTCAAAGAAACTTCTTTTTTGCAGCAGACAGACACCATTACAACTGGTCAAAATGCAGAGAACTGACTGTGCAGTACCTAACCCAAGCCTACACCTAAGACTCAGGGAACAGCATGCAGGAGGTTACAAAAAGACTGGAAGACCCTCTGGACACCCAGACATCATCTGTGAGATGCCTTCTATACATGACAGGAAGGCTGCACACATGAAATCTTAAAAATATGCTTGCCAGGTGGTGGTGATGCATGCCTTTAATCCCAGCACTCAGGAGGCAGAGGCAGGCAAGATCTCTGTGAATTCAAGGTCAGCCAGGTCTACCGAGTGAGTTCCAAGACAGCCATGGCTACACAAGAGAAACCATGTCTGGAAAAACAAAACAAAACAAACAAAAAATACATATATATGCTTAAACAAGACCTGTAAAGGGACTGGAGAGATGGTTCAGCAGTTAAGAGCACTGACTGTTCTTCCAGAGGACTTGGTTCAATTCCCAGCAAACACATGACAGCTCACAAATGTCTAATTCCAGGATCTAACACCCTCACATAGACACACATACAGACAAAAGCACCAATGTACATAAAAATTAAAATTCAAAAAACAAGACCTGTATAATCTCAACAGCAATTGTCATGCCAATATAAGTGGTGAAAATCTCACAAGCCCCTATCCCTAGATGAAGAACTGCAGACAATTAATGGCTGCTGAGAACAGAATCAAGTCTTCTCCAGGAATGAGGTCCTTGATTAGATCATTCAATCCCCAAGTGGTCAGTCTTAAATAAACACATATTTAATACTAAATGGACTCAGCAGGCTCTGTGTGTTTATGTGTGTGTATGTGTGTAACAGTTGAAGAAACTGAGTAGAGAAACATGGCAGGCATTTTAAGAGAAGGGTGAAAGTAATGTAAATGCAGTATTTACATATGAAATTCGCAGACCATTTACATTAAGAAGGGAGGGAGCCACCCAGTCAGTCTAATGTACAGAATGTACAGAATATGAAAGACAGCCAAACCTGCTATACACTGCTGGGGGTAAGCCAAGACTCTCCACTGAGCTTGGACTCTTCAACATTCCAGGCTGGTGTTTGTTTTGTTGTTGTCTGACAATCTATTATATTATGAAGTATTGTGAAGATCCGTCCAGAGAATATGGACTTTTGTCCTGGGTAGGGGTGGGGTGGCACTGAGCTTCTAAGCAAGGAAATGGTAGTATGAATACAAATGGTCTTGATATTCCAAGAACAGAGAACAAAAACTAGGTATATCCTAATAACTGCACAAAATGCTATTATCTAGAGTGGTAGTTTGGTTGAGAATGACCCATAGGCTTTTGTATTTGAATGCTTAATCAGCAGGTACTGGAACTGTTAGATTAGGGGGTACACCTTGTTGAAGGAAATGTGTCACTAGGAGTAGCTTTAGGTAGCCCACACCAGACCCAGTGTCTCTCTCTCTCTCTTCCTTTGCTGGCCTGAGGATCAGGGTGTATGTGGCTCTCAGCTGCTGCCCCAGAGACATAAGTGCTGCCATGATCCTGCCATGCTCCCTATCATAATGAAAATGACTAAATCTCTGAAACTATAAGCAAGGCCTCAATTAAGTTGCCTTGGTCATGGTGTCTCTTCTTTCACAGCAATAGCGCAGTGACTAGTGTATCTAGCTATTGTCTTTTAAACTTAATTTCACGTGTTTCATTCCATCATTAAAAAGCTAGGTTCTTCACTATCTCTGAGGCCTCCTCAGTCATCTGCATTCTACATAAACTGATGAATGATCCAAAACAAGAAAGTAGAGCCTTATGTATCACATGGCTACCTTTTTCCCATCTCCAATCTAGTACAAAGTGCTAAAATTAAGATGACAATTACCTTAACTTGCTAGTCAGGGTAGAATTTCCCAGGATGTAGAACCTTCACTACAGAAAGTGGAGAAAACCCAGGCAAGCAATGATGAGCTGGTTGTTTAAAATCACCTCCTGGAGTGGGCAAACTAACGGTAGCAGGAGCTCTACCACTAATTAAGTTTGGTCTTTTCTCAAAACAACTTTTGTACCTGATTTCACCCTGTTACCATTTATCTCGTGCACAAAACTTAAATGAGGATAAATGTGAAATGCAGTAAGTACAATATGGCTCTGAGAAAACACAAAGGCATCATAGAAAATGGCTAACAGAGAGTTGCATACAGTTTCATTTCTTGCAGTTAACAAACATAGGGACTCATTTTATTTAGATATGTCCCATGACCTACTGAGTACTATCACTGGCAGTATTACTTTTGGTTTTTTTTGGGACAGGGTTTCTCTGTATAACCTTGGCTGTCCTGGACTCGCTTGGTAGACCGGGATGGCCTTGACCTCACAGAGATATATCTGCCTCTGCTTCCCTGAGTGCTGGGATTACAGGCATGCAACACCACACCCAGCTGGCAATATTATTTTTATAACAGATTTGAAAAAGAGAAAAGAAAAACGTCAAAAGACGTGTTTCTTTTAAAACAATGGTAAAAAAGGACTTAGTTTAATAATGGCTCCCACTTACTCATCATGGAATATGGTAAGGTTACTAAATTCCTCAAGCTTCAGGTTCAACTATAAGGCTAAAAACACAATAGGAGCGAATAAAAGCATAGGACACTCCCTGTGTAATCTGCAAAATGCAATGCATCTGCTAACAGGACTTAAAAACTGCCATTTCAATATTCTTACTTTACCTTAAATATGTCTCATACCTTGCTCATTCTGAAAAACTGAAGTCTATTCAATTTTACTGTTTTGGTTTTTCAAGACAGAGTTTCTCTGCATAGCCCTGGCTATTCTGGAACTTGCTCTGTAAATCAAGCTGGCCTGAACTTGTGTTACTAGATGCCACCTCAATTGTCCTTTTCTTTCTCATTTACAGAAAGTGGAGAATTCTTATATCATGGCATCATTATGAGAATTAGGTCATTATTATATTTCAAGTCTGTTGCATATATCCCACAAGCTGATTTCAGCTAGGCTTTTCATCACTATCAATTTGTTTGCTTAAACCCTTAAGCTTTTGGGTTTATACAAGAAACTGAAGTCATGTGTCTATTCATGAAGTCCCTTAGGACATGAAATAACAGTAATCACCACAAGAAGTGAGAGCCAGAAGTGCAGTTCCTGCAGCAGCAATGACTTATTTTTTTTACAGCTGAGGCAAGGGTCCCACATACCAGCAAAGCACAGGTGGTCCAGAGCCTTAATGCCTAAAGGTGCCCCTTGACTGCCCATTTTCAGCAACAAATCTGATTTTTGTTTTCTAAAAATGTAATTTGCAAAAAAGAGGCTTAACTATCCTATTTTGAGCTCTCTCCAGGAACTTCTGTGAGACAATCACTCTAACTCAAGGCAATCCTCCTACCTCAGACTGTTAGGTGCATGGACTACAGATCAGTCCATATTCATCAGTTTCTGTAGAATGCTAATGACCAAGCCTAATTACATATATACTCAAATACTAGTAATCTTTCCTATGTCTAATACTGCATGCCAAAAGTTTAAACATCACTAGATTTTATAGCACATAACTATGAAAACTTGAAAGCTACTTTCTAGACTTCACTGCAATCCCACAGTAGAGAATTCACTTAGAGACAATTCAATACAAAGCTCTATCAATTCCTCTTACATACCCTCCTAGAAGATATTCCTTCAAGAAGTTTCCTTAGGGCCAAGGAAGATGTGGCAAAAGCCTCTAAAGTGCTGCAGTCCACTGTGTTGTCCTCAATGCTTCATGGAGTCACACACACACACACACACACACACACACACACCAGTAAACAACAACAAAAAATACTTATATTCAGTACAGGGTTCTAAATCACCTTTTTGAACTTGCTCGTCCCAAGAAAATCTATCCCCACTTTTCTATTTTACTTTTCCAAGCCACAATCCACACTTCATATTATATGCAAAGGATGCAGTTTGAAGTTTTCTCCATTTAAAGGTATAATTTTATATGAGAATTTGTTTGATTAAATGAGGGCATTGGGGAGGAATGTTATGAACGTGCCTAGCTACTGCTGTGTTACTCAAGTGTAAAAGCAGAGTGAATAGAGCTAGGTACTATATATCATCAATAGCAACTGTTTTGATTTTATGTGCCAACTAGTCAATAACTGAAAGCCATGTGTATTGAGACAAATGACTACAACTATATACACTTTGCAGAATACTTTGTATTTAGTCCAATCATTTTCTGAAGAGCCAGATACACAACATATATTTATATATAACATAACATAGCATAGCATAGCATAGCATAGCATAGCATAGCATAGCATAACACAACACAACACAACACAACACAACACAACATATATTTCCCCCGGGAAATCAGCTTCTAGATTACATGACAATCTAACTGCCTGTCTGTTAATAATTCTAAAGTCCTGGCAAGTAATACATTCAGTATCCCATTAAAGTGAATTGCCTAATTTTTAGATGAAGGCTGTTTTAAGCAATAATAATAATAATAATAATAACTTCACTTTTGATCTTTAATTTTCTTCTCTAGAAAAATAAGAAAAAGCTGGATAATGGTGGCACATCTTTATTCCCAGCACTTGTGGACACAGAGGCCAGCTCTCTGAGGTCAAGGCCAGCATGGACTAGAGTCAGTTCTAGGACAGACAAGATTCTAGAGACCTGTCTCAACAAAAAAAAAAGGGGGGGGGGAGGAACAGGGAGACAAAAAAAAAAAGAGAGGGAGGGAGAGAGAGGAAGGAGGGAGGGAAGGAGGGAGGAAGAAAAAATTAAAGAAAATCCAAAGGCCAGAGACAAAATACAAACATTCCAACTACAAAATGTTGGCAAAATACAACATAAAAAAGTATAGCAGGCATGTCCTTACAGAAGACAGCTGTTTAGATATGTTTAGTCTTTGAGTATATAAAGAAAATAAAAGTTTCTAATGACTGGTTTTGAGGTGATTTTAAACGTTTGTTCATTGTGAGCAAAGTAACAGCTCAAAGTTCATGTATTCCCAAACTAAACTTATGAGGTTCAAGGTCATCCTTGGTTAAAAGCCAGTCTGGCCTTGTACTCAACAACACACACATACACACATACATTAAAGAATTCCTCAAATCCAACACATGCCAATAATGGCAGCACTCAGGAGTCAATAGGATAGGCAGTGCATATTTAAGGGCAGCCTGCATTATATAACAGAATCTTGTCTCAAAAAAAAAAAAAAAAAGCAGCAGCAACAGCAGCTGAGTCACTACAAAAATTATAATGGACATAAATTGGAATGGCCAGGTTTGTGGCTCTACATTGCAGCCTTGGATTTTAAGCTCACCAACATTCACATACTACTCCACTCTCTTTATCCTTAGACTACTCTGCTCTACCTCCCAGATCTCTACCTGTAGCTCCAGCAGCCACCGCCTCCCCTAGGTCAGCCACCCCAGTATACTGCATTTTTGTGGCTTTTTTTCATGCCTTGAAAACAATATACAAACTAAACATCTTTAATGTATAAGAAGTGTTTAAAAGCCTAAGGCAACGATGTTCATGTCATGTCTAGTTTCAATGAATGATGAGTACAAATTCTACAACAGCCTAATATAGAAAGTTATGTAATATGATATGAAAATGACTCAGGAAAATACTAACAGTGACAACATAAAAAAATACTCTGCATACTATCCTCCATATCGGTAAGAATGACTCCATAAGTTTCCATTAAAATTATATAAACTTCAGACTATAGTAGCTCAGTGGCTGAATGCTGACATGAATGTTTGAGATTTTATTACAGAATAGCAAAAGAGAAAAAAAAAAGTCAAAAACACCTACAGGAACCAGGCAGAGTGGCAACCACTCACCAGGCTGTGGCAGGAGGGACCAAACTAGTTAAATAGTGAGATCCTGTCTCAAGCCACATGAAATACTAACATTAATTTAGCCAGGTTCATTTTTGGTTTTCTGTTAACTAAAACTTCCTGCTTCACTTTAGAAAAAATGCAGCAACATCCTTCTGCCTCCAACCCAGAGATCAAATCAACAGGAACAAGAGGAATTTCTAATCTTATGTTTAGTTTTATGGTAACAAAGCCTGCATCATGGTAATATAGTCTGAACAAAAGCAAAATATGAAAATAAAATAAAAACAAATAACAAACCTTGTGCTTGAGAAAGGGACATTTTGTAATTTAGCCAATAATATTACTGAATATCTTTCAACAAAGAAACATCAATGCAGATAATTAAAATTTGATATATGCAAACCTGGGGTGGGAAGTGGGGAAAGAAAAAGGAAGGAAGGAAACTGGCCCATATGTCATATGCCTATGAAATTTTAGAACTAAGATAACTTTTAAAGGGAAAATTAGTATCTATGTAATTAGTACTCATAAGCAAAACAAATGGCAATACAGACATTTCTCATCCAAAAAATACAATATTCAAATGTTTTGCTTTTTATCTCAATAGGAAAGTTCAGATTTACATAATGAGCACAGAGTATTAAACAGACTTGCCCATCTGAGCTGTCACCTGCTTAACCTTTCAAATTCCAAGGAAAACCACAATCCTGACCTTCAGAAAGAGAAGACTCTTAATAGGCTGGACATGGATGCTGACGCCTGTTTAGGTCAGGAAGCACTTCCCTCAGGCCTTAGAAATGCTTAGGACAGAAATGAGGTAGCGGGTAACAGTACTTAACACCAAGTACCTAGCAACCCAGGTTTTATTTTGGAGACTTGCAGAGAGGAATAAAGAACCAACACTCAAAAGCTGTCCTGTGACTTCCACAAAACTGTAATGGCATGCACCCGCATGCACACATACCCACACACATACACACACACATAATAAAAGACCTTAATGCTTTTGTATTACTTTCAGCATAGAAATATGGTTTTAATTGAACAGAAATGCTTCCCGCAGTCCAATTCAAGCAGTTCTAGTCTATCCTTCTCTGACTTCATGTATACCTGCATTTTCTGTTAGCTATCAGGCATTTCTACTGGCCTGCCTACAGGGGCCTAGTGACAGCAGGACAGTCATCACTAGCTGCCAAGATGTGACACATTTCCACTGTCTCCACAAGCCTCCAAGAGTCCTATGTCCTGTGTGCATGCAGTATACCCACTTAGAGAAGCCTCTGCATAGGCCCCACCAATAAGCCTCCCGCATGAGCTCTGTGGCATAGGATGACTTTGTGGTCTCCACACTTGCATCATAACATTGTCTTGACCACCCCAATCCCTCAAGCCATTGTTGACCTGACTGCAGCCCAAATGCTCCCAGCTCAAATTCCGAACTGCCCCATGCAAGATCGCTCCATCACCACGGCACCTTTGTGTCCCTCATTAACAGTCCCCCTTCTACCACACCTTTCAGGGGATTCTTCCTCAATGCTTTCCTCTGCAGCTTTTCTACCCACTTCTACTGCCAGCACATTCTGGTGAGTAAACCTTATGATTTAACATCACCAGTATGTTAAAAGCACTACTTCATCCTTTTATTCATGAGTTTCAAAGAGCCATCTACTCATTTATTCTCATTTTGAGATTACAGACAAATATTGTTTACTTTTGTTTTCAAGACAAAGTTTCTCTGGGTATAGCCCTGGCTATCCTGGAACTCACCCTGTAAACCAAACTTCGCCTAGAACCCTGAGATCCACCTGCCTCTGCCTCCCAAGTGCTGAATTTAAAGGTGTGTACAACCAACAACCCAAGTCATACTTTTTAATCTCATACTTTTAAGGGAGGCTTAATGGCAGATAGGGTGTCAGATTATGGATAAGAATGGGTTACTTATTTGAGTAAATTGCTGGGGCATGGGGCATGGGGCATGGGGCATGGGGCATGGAGCATGGAGCATGGAGCATGCCCTTATAATCATTACAAAACTCTAGTACTTTTCCTTTAAGGCTCATTTTTCTCATCCTTATTTTAATTAGCCTTGCTTTATTCTCTGTGCTTCTAGTTTCCAAAATGTTCTTGTTATTTTGCATTTATGTATACCTTAGTTATTTCACAAAAAAAATAGGGAAAATTTACAAAGAAACACCCTTTCCCTTGAGTGTTTCTTCTTTGTATTACTAGTCATTTCACCAATTCTTTACATTGGTGCTTGCTTCCTGCAAGAATTTTCCTGAAGAGTATAGCACCCTTTTCCTACCAACTGTGGTCTTGATGGACAGAAACATGAGGCTGGAATTAGGGGTGCCTAGGTTTGAATCCTCTTATTTGGTGACTCTCCTTTAACAGCTTATGTAACTTTTCTGGGTCTTGGGTTTTTTTTGTTTTGCTTTTTGATTCTTCAGCTGAAAAAAAGCAGAAAAGACGATTTGTTGTAACATGAGCTACACTTGGCCACAAGTGAACAAAACTCGTCCAGAATGCCAACGGTCCAGGGCAGAGGGCAAGCAGGACTGTTTTAGATAAGAGGAAGGCAGCCAGTTTCTCAGGTGGTCTCGGTGAGATGATGTTCCAGGTCCACTGAAACTTACTGCAGACAGCAGCACGGTCCAACAAATTATACCAGTCCCAGCCTTCAGCATCCCTTACTTTTGCCCCTGCAGCCTAGTGGTACACAAGCTAATTTACTTGGACCTCTGCCTCATCTTTCTTCTCTTGTGCTTCAAGCCTTAGCATTCGCTGCTGCTACCACTTCACTCTCATGGCACAGGAGTTTCAAGGAAGATAGCATTAAGGCCAAGAGGGCCTCAGTTACTTTACTGACCAGTGGTGATAACAGAACCTATTGTTAACTGTTTGGGGATTTTAAGTTATATGTCTGCAGTATTGTCAATAAACATGAGCCACTTTGTTTTTTGAGAATACAGAAGTTTTTGTTTTTTACAAATGCTACTTCAAGAGAAGCATTATCTTGTGTATAGTTACATCATAAGGCCAAGAAAATATTTTAAAGCAAGAAAGTAATAATTTGCTAATGTTCAAGCATCTGTTGAAGCCTGGGCATGCTGCTCAGTGGAATACACAGCCCAGCCCTTGTGAGGTCCAGCTCTTGGGTAGGGGCTGCTGGAAGATATCACACACAATGGACAGGGCACCAGTCATAGATACTATAAGGATTTACAAATCCCACTATTGTTCTCCATTCTTCTGCTATGAATCCCAGTGTATGGACAGTTCCAACTCATGTCAACTCTTTATGAAGTATTTTAGCAACTGCTAGTGGTCTTTCCTCAAGAAGCCAATGCTGTGACTACACATCTACAGATTTTACTGGTTTCCAGAGGGCACATTAATGATTCATCTCTGAAATACTTAGCCCAAGAAACACAGAAAACGATAGCATGTATTCAATAATTGTATTTAGTTTTACTGTTTTTGTTTTTATTTACTTCCAAGAGTAAAACAAGAAACACTACAAAAAATACAATAAGGAATTTTATGTCTATGCTTCTGAAAAATAGGCTAGAAGTCCCAAAGAAAACCAAGGGGATATGAAATCTGACTAGGTGGATTTTCTATCTACTCAACAACCTGTAAATCACTAAGGAGCTATGCTGTCATCTAACCAGCCTTGTTCTTCAAATCTTTCAGTAGAATATAGGTAATGGATAAATAGTGATTATTTAAATCAGAACATCACTGAGTCAGATTTAACCAAGAGAGCACGTTGTTTGGAGAGGGTCATTTTTTTGGTTTGGAGAGGGTCATTTTGTTGTGTCTATATATACAAAATATTAAGGATAACACATGGATATCTATGAGTTCAAAGCTAGCCTGGTCTACATAGCAAGTCACAGGGCAACCAGTCTCAATATATATATATATATATATATATATATATATATATATATATATATTAAAATGATGCTTCCTTTGGCAGCACATATACTAAAATTGAAATGATACAGAGATTATCATGGCTCCTGCGCAAGGATGACAAATTTGTGACGCTTTCCATATTAAAAAAGTAGATATTAAAATGAAAGTGTCTTCTGGCTTTGAGTACATAAATGCAAGAACTAGTAAAATATGTCACACTCATGATGATGGCACAAGAATGAAGCACCACTTGGGAAGCAAGTTTGCAACTTTTATTAAGAGCATTGAACTTTTTCATAGCCTTTACCCAATGCTTTACTCCTAGGAATCTTTAATAAGTCATTTGTAACAGCCTTTCAAAAGTAAATAAGCAAATACATAGTAACTGGGAAATGTCAAATACACTATGACATGTCATTCACTAGATTATTATATAGACACTAAAAATATTTCAAGCATCTATTAACATGGTAATTGCTTGTGAACTATTGACAAGAAACAGCTGAATACTGAATTTACACAATGTAGTAGTTTTTCACTTGTTAGTAAACAGAAAACTTCAAAAGATCAGCAGAACTGGTTCAAAAGGATGCAGAATTAGTTCCCTGGACACAATCCCTTCTAGTGTCACTTGCCCTAACGGTCATCTGCTACCAAAGATTCACAGATGGATTCTCTGGAAGCCATATTCTTGATGAAGAAGTCTTGAGCACCAATTACTGCAAACATGGAGAGTCTATTCCCAGAGAGTCAGCTGTGTTCTAAACCCAGTTTTACCACTTCCTCACTCCCCAATCTAGCCATCACCTACCTAGAAGATCCCTCCTCTACCTTTAAGGTCCTTACTTGGAACTGGAGTTATGTAGACCTTTCTGGCCTTGAACTTAGAGCTATCCTTCTGCTCCCCAGAGCTGTGATTGCAGAGATGTCCCACCATACTCAGCCTAACTTCACTTTTAAAAAATATAGAATTTTCCAAACCTCAATTCCCCATTCCACGTCAATAAGCAGTACTCTTCCACTATCACTCCATCTTTCCAAGAATAAGTAAAAATAGAAAGCAAAATTTTCCCAGGTCCAAAACCCTGCTCTAGACTTCAAGGAATTCAATAAAACTCCATTTCTTCTTTATTCTCCATAGGGCTTGCTATCACCCAGCCCTCTTGCCCATGCTCACTCTAACTTCTATAGCTGAGGTCTTTAACTCTTCCAACAATACACCCTGCAAGCACACTGCCAACTTGGCACCCACAACTTTAACAACATAAATGTCATCACACCAATCCCTATCCACGTCTTAATTCCTCTACACTGCCAAAGGAAAGAAAGATAAAGAATAATTCCAAATTTCTCAGCAAAGAATTTAAAACCCTCTACAATTAACTTCCATACTCCGAGTTCTGTCACACTTTAAACTATTCATCTTCATCTACCCTCACTGTCCATATTCTCCAAGTCTTTAAAGTGTTCAATCTGCCATTAACTCTTCCTAGAATACTTTGGGTTTGTTTTGGTTTTTGAGCCAAGTTCTCATTCTGTAGCCTCAAATAAATGATCCTTTTGCCTCAGCCTCTCAAAATGCTGGATTAAATATGATAGCCACTACATCAAGATCTATTAACTTATTTTTTTTTCATTGTTGTGGGTTTTTTTGTTTTGTTTTGTTTTCAAAACAGGGTTTCTCTGTGTAGACTGTCCTGGACTCACTTTGTAGACCAGGCTGGCCTCAAACTCAGAGACCTGCCTGCCTCTGCCTCCCTGAATGCTGGGATTACAGGCACGAGCCACCCACCGTGCCTAGCTTATTAACTTTTTTAATATCTAAAGTAACTGAGCATTCTGTTGCCCATGCTTCCCCTGCCCAATCCCAGCCTGAATTTCTCTGTCCCTCTCTCTTAATCCCTCCCTAACCCTGCAATAGGTACTCTACCTTATGGTATTCATTTTTCCCATGAATGAATCATTTCTGAATGATATATCTCAAAATGGAATGTAATCTCTTTCCTAGATAAAAATGTCTTATTTTCTACAATGTGGCTTAACTACACACTGTTCTGTCAATTTAGAAAATGCCCCTGAAGAACTATGACAAAAACAACAGAGATATTAGAGTTTCTTAGTCCCAGGAACAAAGATAATAGTCCCCTGGCAGCTCAATCTGAACAGCTTTCCTTCAGCTGTTTTTGCTGCTTTCTGGAAAGCAGCTTCCGATTGCTCTCTAGGACAGAGAGGTCGGACTTTGAGGACGATCGGTGGCCCACATTTTCTGCTTTTAAGGGATTAATGATATGGCCTAGTTTGGTATCAACCTTGCAAAGTGTCAGCTTTTGGAAGGCCCTTTGGGTGTTCCATGTATACCCAATAGGGTTCTGGATAGTCCTTTCAAATTGCTGGTGGTGGGCAAATGGGTATGGAACAACTCGCACCTGATGGGCGGCTGCATGGATGTTGCGCTTCTCACTGATAATCACATTTGACAAATTCTTGTCTTTTCTTGGAGGACCTTCCCGAGCCTTCATAAGAAAACGGCGTCTTTTCTTGGCACTGGGCTTCCGGCCCATACCAACCCACTCACCCCATCCAGGCAATGCCAGGTCCAAGTCCTTTGGTTTACTGGCCTCTACAGCTTCCCTCTTCTCTTTTAAGAACTCTCGTATGACATCATCCCCAGCAAAAGCTTCCTTTACCATCTGCTTTTGGTCTGTCTCCACTTCATCTTCCAACTCCACCACTGTGGGCACTGCCAATGACTTCACAGAAGATCTAGTAGTTAGGAGATTCTGTAGATCAATCATTTGTTCCTTCTTTTTCTTCCTCCCAGAGGCATCACATTTACTATGTGGGTTCCTCTCCTTCCACTCTCCTTTTAACAGAGGTCTCAAAAGCCCCCTTTTTCGATAATGTCCCTCTTTGCCCAACTCTCCCTGTTCCAGAACATGTGCTCTCTCTAGCCTTTGAGGTACCAGGAACTCCTCTGGGGCAAGATCCTCTCTACGGATACAGACAGCAGTTCCCACAAAACTTATTTGTTCCCCCTCAGATTGATGGTTTTCCTTGTTGAGTTTCTGAAACAATACCCTTGACTCAGATAACAGCTCCGGGCTACTAGAGTCTTCAGTTTCTTGGTCATTCATTGGCTTGGCATTGTTGGGATCAACTCTTTCTTGAAAGGATCTTTCTTTCAACAAAAGCTCTTCTGCCACTGGTCTTTCATCTCCCTCACTTTCAGAAGACCCACAGGCCACCACTTCAGACTGCTGTTCAGGGTCTGTATTGATCTCACCCTTTTTTGCTTCGATGTTGCAACTCCTAAGCATCCAGGGATTTAGACTAGCTGCATCCATCTGTAGGCCGTTCATTCCATCATTAGAGACAGAGGTTACTCCCTCTTCTGTACATCCTTCCTCTTCCTCACCCTCTGAAACTACCTGGAGTTTCTGTGTCAGTTCTCTGTTCTTAGCCAATTGCTCTTGCATAGCCTGGCAAGCCTCCGGGTCATATCTAACCATAATTGCCTTTGACTTTGCCCATTTCCCATTACCCTGGTGCTTAAGGCTCATCCTCTCCATTATTCTGGCCATTTCTATTTTTTCCAGGTCTCGCAATGCAGCACTTGGGCAGTCCTTCCACAGCTGTTCAGCCTCTTTTAAGGCTTTCTTGGCCTTTCTTTTCTTTATAATTTTGTGATACTTTTTACTTTTGATTCTCTTCTCTCTTCGAGCTCTGGCCTCATAGTAGGACTGCAGAGCTCTAGTCCTCTGAAGCTCTGCTCGGCATATCTTGGCTTCTTTCAGGCTCATAGCTTTGATGGAGGCTTTTTCCACTGGAGTCAATAAAGGGTCTGTCACTGGCTGCTTGTTCTTATGAAGGAGGTTAAAAATGTCCTGCTCCAGGGGGGTTCTTGCTTTCCAGCCAGTGAATATGTGTTCAATGGGAGCAACAATTGGCAGCTCCTTCTCCATGGGAAAAACCAGCTGCTCTGCTTGCTGATTTTTCAGAATGACAGGATCCCACTTGGAAAGAATTTGTGAGGTTTTACTGAATGCTGCTTCCCTGAGGATCTGGTCAGCCTCTTCTTTGTTAAATGGTATCATCAAAGTCTTTGACTTGACTCTATGCAGTTGTTTTTTCACAGGAGCCAACGAAGACAATACGGTAGCAGACCCAAGCAAATCTGAAAGGACCAGCTTTTCACCTGATCCTTCAGTAGTCACATTGAACTCAGACACCATCAGACCAGCCTCAGATCTCTCTGCCAATTTCCACCTATTCTTTCCACCAAGGGAACAGACTGCTTCCAGAAGCTTTTGACATTTTCTTTCTCCATCACTGTCCCCCTCATCTTCACTTGTACTCAATGGGTAGTTGTTTGACAAATCCACTAGCTCTTCCTGCTGGCTCAAAGGCAGAAGGCCTTCGACATTCCTGGTCATGTTCATGGTAGCAGCCTGCTTTCTCTCACATGAAGAAGCATCTGGTCTCCTCTTTGGCTCCATCTATTTACTGCCCACTGTCTCTGACATAGATGTTTTCTGAGAATCTTATTTATTGAGATGTCTAAAGAAGAAAAGACCCATATAAATAGCCCAGTAATTTCCATGTAGTCAACACAATAAATTTACAAACCAGCTAGGATGAAGACATACAAAGCCAGCCTAGGCCGCATAAGTCTCAGTCTCTGTGTCTGTCTCTCATATATATATATATACACACACACACACACACACACACACACACACACGTATATATGTGTGTGTGTGTGTGTGTGTGTGTGTGTGTGTGTGTGTGTAGATACCTGAAAATTATGTCACAGGTAACAAAAATCTCAAGCTTAGGAAAAAGAAAGAAGAGGTGAAAAGAAAGAACCATGACTTTATGGCAAGAAATCAGATAGGAAACTAAGTCCAACAAGAAGGCCAAATGGGTTGTAGAAAATGCCACATCACCAGTCCTAGTAGCATCATGATAAACAAGTCAGGAGAAGCTTCTCAATACACTTCCTGTATATAACAAGAGAAAAGACCACCCCATCTTCTTCACTTGCTATACCCCAGGAAACTTTTATTCACCCAACAATTAATTTTGAGTTGATTCACTCATTAAAATTCATGCAGGTTCTTAACTGGCTCTGTCTGTCCAGCCTCTGCTCTATGCCTTCCCAAAGGATACACTCTAATCTCAGTCCTCAACAGCTGCACTTCAATGTTGGCTACTGATGTGCTCTTCCAAAATTTCACTGCCCCAACATCCACCTTGAGAACCCTCCTTAAACTCCCACTTACTTCCAATCCTGCTCTAGGCTCACTCCATTTATTTATCTGACCCTTCCCTGGCTAGTCTGACCAAATAGGCGCTCCCTGTCCTCTGTACATTTCACTTGGCCTTTACCACACCTTATATTACGTTCACAGAGCTTGAGAAAACTGAAGGATTCCTTCCAACCAATTCCCTTTAAAAGGTAAACTTTATATAAATTTGTTAACCCAGCAGATTCAGAACGGTTGTTTTTATTTCTTATAAAAAACAGAGACAGGAGAATAAGAAAAAAATAGAGAAAATAGGAAAAGAGTAAATTAAAACAGAGGAGAAAGGCAGAGAGACAAGGAAAGCAGCAAGCACAGCTGTGTCCCCCTAAACTACTATAGTTTACTTCCCTGGCCCACATAACTGTGAGGTAAAAATGTAAATTGTCAAGTTACAAAAATGAAATGGAAAGCTAAGAGATAGGCTCAGTGTTGAGTGCCTGTAATTCCAGAACCTGGGAGACTGAGACAGGGAATTTTAAGATCAAAGCCAGCATGGAGCTACATTTAGAAAAAAGAAAAAAGACTACCCCCCCACAAAAAAAAACTTTTTTTAGAAGGAAAACAAAAAGTCTGAGAAATAAGTGACCAGCCCCAACTTACATACCAAGTTTTATATACACAGATGGCAATGGTGCCTCCTTCACTCAGTGCTCAGGAGGCTAAAATAGAAGGATCTCAAGTTCAAGGCCAATCTGAGTCTCACAGCAAGTTCAAGGACAGCTTGGAGTAAAGTGAGACCCTGTTTCAAAAAGAAAAAAGAAATGCCACCTGAATTAGTATATGACATAAGAAATAAAAGTAGATGCCAGTTATCTGAAAGAGAATGCCACAATGACATCCTGCTTGCAATGCGCTACATGCAGAAATTTAATTTTCCCAAGAAAATTAAAGCATAAGTCCAAAATAACTGTTAACTAAAACTGAACAAAATCATGGGATGGGGTGAGATGGCTTGCCACCGAAGCCTGGTAAACTAAGTTCAATTCCTAGAACCCAGCAAGAGAGAACCAACTCCAAACCTGGCCTCTAACCTTCACATGTGTATTGAAATATAAACACAGGTGCACTCTCAGAGGCTGGAATGTATGCATAAACACATAGTCAAATATAAACACACTTAATTTTAAATTAATAGAACAAAATCTAATTCCTCAATTTATGGTTTTCTATATACATTAATATCTCAAGCTCTACTAAAAAAGAACAGTTCCAATACATAAAACACTTCCTTATGGTGTGACTGTTATAAAGAAGCTAATGGTACTTCAAGAGAAAAGCCAAAGCCAGCCAGTGGTGGTACACACCTTTAATCCCACTCCTCAGGGGGCAGAGGCAGGCAGAACTCTAATTTTAAGGCCAGCCTGATCTACAGTGCAAGTTCCAGGATAGCCAAGACTACAGAAAGACCCTGTCTAGAGAGAGAGACAGAGACAGAGACAGAGACACAGAGATACACTTATCTTAAAATCTCACGTCAGAAAACAAAAGGTTTTGTTATCAGCACCATTCAGTAAAGAAACTGAAACCCAGAAAAGTTAAATAAGCTGTCAAAGGACACTCACCAATTAAGTAAGAGGATTCAAACCCAGGCACCCTGAATTCCAGCCTCATGTTTCTGTCCAGCAGACCAGTTGGTAGGAAAGGGGTTTTATACTTTACAGGAAAGTTCTTGCAGGAAGCAAGCACTAATGCAAAGAATTGGCAAAATGGCTAGTAATACAAAGAAACACTCAAGGGAAAGGGTGTTTCTTTGTGAATTTTCCCTACAGTCTTTTGTGAAATTACTAAGGTATACACAAATGCAAAATGACAAGAATATTTTGAAAACTAGAAGCACAGAGGGTAAAACAAGATGAGAAAAATGATGAGAAAAATGAGCCTTAAAGAAAAAGTATCTACCAGAGTTTTGTACTGATTATAAGGGCATGCTCCATGCCCCTGCAGCTTACTCAAATAAGTAACCCTTTCTTATCCATAATCCAACACTCTCCACCAAGCCTCCTTTCAACAGGAATGGTGGGTACAAGCCTTTAATCCCAGCACTTGGGAGGCAGAGGCAGGAGGATCTCTATGAGCTGGAGTAGGACCAGCCTGGAGGACAGCCAGGACTACATAGGGAGACCCTGTCTCAAAACAAACAAACAAACATCTTCTGGGAAACACTTCCTATCTACAAGTCTCCATTTCTTCACTGGCTCCACCCACCCTACCTCACAGGCAAGAGTCACCAAGGACTTCCCACAGGAGCCCTCCACAGCACTGACTGCCTCCCCTGCAGTGACTCCTTCTGGCTATCTTCTCACTGACCTGAGATGGCTAATTCTGACTATCAACTTCACTGGATTAATAAATGCCTAGGAGATTAGTAAAGCATACCTCTGGTCAGTAAAGAGGGTCTGTGGCAGCATTTCCAGAGACAACTAGAGCACAGATATCGCCTAATTCATGTATTAACCCATTGATGGACTCATAGCATACCATCACTGGGAGATGGAGTCTTTAGAGGAAGTATATCACTTTGGGGATATTCTTAGGATTTTATCTTGCCCTAAAACCTCCTTATTCCCATTTCTCTACTCCCTGACCACCTTGATATGAAAGGCTCCTTCAACAAGCGCTCTCCCCCACTAAAACACCCTGGAAACGATGAGCCAAAAGAAACCTTTCCTTCTTTCTTTGATCAGATATTCTTGTTGCTGAGATATTTTGCTGAAACAATACTGAGGTTTATGCCACTCTTCTTACGTCTTCTGCATTCTGCCTCTTCTCCTCAGTCCTGCCAACAGCCTCTCTCTGCTCTCATTCCATGACCCTCCGTAGGCAGCCTGACATGCATATTGTTTCAGATACTACATACAGGGAAGGCCCCAAAAATGGCACACATCTACTCTACTTCTGAACAGTAAACCAGTACACTAAAGAGAAGGCAACTCCCACGGAACACTTCTAAACCCAGAGACATGGTCTCCCACATTCAAAACCTACTTCTCTCCCAATGAGCCTTGCTGAGAGAATAGTGCATGCATGCAATGTCCTTCACTCGTTCATGTACCTGAGTCTGAAACAATGCCTTCTCCTCTCAGCTCAAGTATTTATCACCATGCCATGACAGCCTCCCATCTTACACCTTCCTGAAATCTCTGCTCACATGAACCTCTTTAAAGGCTCAGCTAATCTAACATATTACACTCTATGAAAAAACAAGTATTGATATTTGGTGGGGGAGGGTGTTCATTTTTTTAGACAGATTATATGGTTTTGGATATCCTAGAACTATGTAAACCACGCTGGCCTCAAACTCAAAAACTTGCTTGTCTCTACCTAAGTAGTGGGATAAAAGGTGTGTGCCACCAAACCCAGCTGAAAGTTTTATGTTAAATTACTTGATAAAATAAAAACTACAGTGAGTACTTTTGAAAATTATGCTATCAAAAAATGTAAAAGCCTTGTCACTTTAGTCACTTGGGGGGGGGCGGGACGCTGATTTCTAAATCACACCTTCAAATCCACAGCTCATATAAAGGATTCTTGCTTCTGAACTATTCATCCGGAGAAAATCCAAGTGCTACAGGAATATTTAAACTTTAAGCACCCTAAAGGCAGACAGAATGAATGCGTGGAAATATTCCCTACCTCATTCAGACATCTTGCAACATGAACTAAAATGATAGCCTGGTGGAGGAAGATATTGAAATAAAAAGAATTATAGTTGCTCAAAAAAAGTTCTGACACTCGTGTTCTATGGACATTTAATTACAGTCTCAGAACACAAAATCGGAAATCTAAATTGCGATCATTCTAAGTCTTCACTTAGTACCTCACCTTTACTGCATGTAACACAGTTTGCAATCACTCACTTATCTACAAGATCACTGGCTTGGAATCTAATTCCTGCCTGAGGACATGGGGAAACATCAATTCTGTCCCCAGCACCTGACAAGGTGTCTGACTAACAGAAAGGGAAGGCTCTTGGTCAACAATTAACTGCATCAGGAATGAGCTAGTGCTATTCCCCCTCATGATGTCCTTCAATTTGCCCTTCTTTCTTTGCCTTCTTCAAGGAGGACATCTTGGACTCAACAGAATACTTGTGCTTTTAAGTAATTCGGCCCAAATGTCCTATAAATACAGTAACTGAGCTACAAAGACGCTAGGTGACCATCTCCTATGGCCAAAAACTGCAATCGAGGCACTTTATGACAGATCAAAGAATAGTTCAAGAAAATACAATCAGCCTTCAAGCCTCCACGTGAGGACTGCACAGAAAGACATCAGGAAAACAAAAAAAGAAAGCCTGGGCAACTGACTCCAAAGTCCCAACACTTCCTCCCTGCAATAAGCTCATGCGAATTTAGGGGCATCTCGGCAGCACCCTTCAACAACTCTCTGAAAGCAACGTGGACACGCAAAACGGGCTACAACAAACAGGAAAAACGCCATACTACACCTCTGCACAGACCCAAAGCCACGGTGGAAACTATTCCAACAGTAAATAAAGGACTGCATGCCACTCTCAGGTCTAAGTGGTCTGGCTTCAGACGGGCCTTCCCGGGGCTCCAGCTTCTCCTACCAGCAGGTATGGAGTCAACGTGTCCACAGTGCGGGTTCTTTCGAACCTGCACCCCGTCCTGGTTGGACTGACAATGCAAACATAGCTATGCATAAAGTTCTCGGTGTGCAGCGTTCCATAAAAGCTCAGAGAGTGCCGGCTCTGCCAGTTATCCGGTCAGTTCTCACCGAGCCCGACCCCTCTCTGGTTTCTAGGATTCCCAAAACCTGTCCCGCCCTTTCTATTGCGGAGGTGGGGGTTCTACAACAGGTCCAGGGGATCGGAGCGCCTGTTCTAGAACCGGAACCGACAATGAATGCAGTTGGGGTCTTGACCCGTGAAATCCCTTCACTCGATCCACCCCTGACCCCCGGGGGGCTGCCGGTGTGTGCACCTCCCGACGGCCTCGCGTGGAGACTGAAACGCACCGAGGTCCCCCCACACACACACACGCGCGGCAGCCCCGGCGCGCCGCACGGGCAGCTCTCCGCCCCACGCCCGCAGCAAGCCCCCAGCCCGGCTTTCGGGGAAACCGCCGGGCTCCGGTGATCCTCCCCCGGACGCCGCGCGGTCGCGTGGAGCGGGACGCCCCCACCCCCGCGCCCGAGCTCGCCGCGGAGGCCGCGGTGCAGCCCTCCTCGCCGCCGGCGGTTTCCCCGAACCCGCGAGGACGCCCCCCTCGCCGCTCCCCCTCCCCCGAGCCCCGCCGCGGCCCGGGCGTCCCCCGCTCGGGCCCCGGCGGGCCGCATGCACGCCCAAGGGTGGGGCTGTGGGGAGGCGGGGGAGGCCTCGCCGCCATCCCGCGACCCTCGGTCTCCTCACAACGGGCGCTGCGCACACTCACCGCGGTCCCCGCGGGCTCCGACCCACGCAGGCCTGGCGGCTCCCGGGAGCCGTTCCCGCCCAGAGCCACCTCCTCAGGACCCCGACGCGGCCCGCGGCCGCCCTGAGAGAAGAGGGACGACCGCCCGCCGCCGGCTCTGCCCTCCCGCTCTGCCGCCGCCGCCTCCTCGTCCCAGCCCGCGGCCGCGGTCACAACCGCAGCGACGCTCCCCAGGCGCCGGCTGAGCAGCGTCTGTTGAGCCGCAGTCCGGGACGCGCAGCCCCAGCCGGCTGCGCTCGTTGCATATGCAAATAGGACGCCGCCCATTGGCCCGCGGGCGGTGGCGCGTACGGGGCGCAGCCTATCAAATGCGGGCCGGGGGAGAGCGGCGCTGGCGGCGGGGGCGGGGCGGGGTTACTAGGGGTCAGTCTGCGGAGCCGCCGCCGGCTGGACCGGCCTGGGGCCCGCGGAGGGCGGGGACGAAGCCCCCGGGGAGGGGAGCGGCGGCCCCGAGCGGCTGCCGTCCCTGCTGCGGAGCGGAGCTGGGCTGGTGGGCGGCGCGCGGGAGGATGCCCCGCACTGCACGGAGCCGCCGACCAAACCCGCCTTCTCTGCCGCGATGCACGGATTTCCACCCAGAGCAAAGACATAGCAGTAGGCTCGTTTGTCCCTTTCTCGTTTTGCTCTGGGTTGGATTCGTTGTCCTGGTTTGGAACGCGAATCTCTAGCAAATCTTGCAAGGAAAATAAAAACTGACGTTTGGAAATGCCTGCGGAGGGGAGAGGCTCCAGCTGAAAGCACGCCCTGTGGTTTTTTTTGTTTTGTTTTGCTTTGTTTTGTTTTGTTTTGTTTTGTTTTCTGTCTTGCAAGGGCTTCATTTAACGCATCGTGCATCCGGTTCACGTCCAAATCTTCGCATGCCGCAAGTTTCTTGTTCTCAAAGGGTGAAAGTTTACTCAAAATTATTGTTTGTGAACGGTAAACGTGTGTGTGTTTGGTTTGCCATTGTACATCTTCTTGGACACTACACCAGGGTACCGGCGTTTATTTTACGACTGCCTCCCACCGTGCACACACACACATAGCAAAACACAAATGATAAAACGGCCACCCCCGTGTGATATTAGAGGACTGTTCGTAGCCGGGTTTGGGTTTTTTGTTTTGGTTTTCTTTTTTTTTTTTTTTTTTTTCCTCAACCCAACCTATTATTTAGTCTGTGAACTCTAAGTGGGTGAAAGGTTGAGTTGCTGAGCTAGCCTCAAGCGAAGGCAAAGGCTCACTTCCCAGGACAATCTTGTAAGAAGTCTGGAAGCTGCCAGGACTTGAACGAGGTGGAGCCCTGATGCACCTTCTACAAAGAGAGCTCTCACTCACCTAGGGCCCCTGGCCAATCTAACTGCCAGGAAGAACAGACAGTCTTTGACTCAAGCAACCTGTTCCTACTAGGATTTTTTTTTTTTTTTTTGAGGCTCTTAATCTCTCCAGGGAAACCCTGCCAATAAATGGAAAGCAGAATTTCTGCTCTACAGAGGGGTGTATACCTTAGAAGTGGCCATTCCAGAACCACAAACCTCAGGAAGAACTAAGCCACTTCAAGACAAGAAAACCTTCTTCCCTCATTATTAAACAGGTGTAGAATTCCAGGGGCGGCTTTCTTCCTTATCTGTTTACAGTTTACATAATATGTTATGGATGAGTATTTACATTTAAAAGAAAATGCTCTTGAAATTCAAATGCTGAGCTCAAATACTGTTTGCCGTTTGATACCAACCAAACAGAAATTACTGTATTTCTTTTCACTAGGCTTCCATGTACGGTTGCTTACTTTCTTTGTGGGAGAGTGGGAGGCAGGATCTCCTTGTTTGGCTCTGGCAGGCCTGGAATTTTACTATGCAGACCCAGAGGGAGCCTAGAATTCATGATGATCCGGGTGATTTGGGGCTTACTAGTGTGATCTTACTAGTGTGATAGGCTTTATGTGCTATCAGGGCCTAACACTATGCCTGCAGGCTAACCTTGAACTCCAGGCAATCTTCCTGCTTCACCAAGGTTGTTTGTTGTTTGTTTGTTTGTTTGTTTGTTTGTTTTGAAAATGGCAGGCTGTGATGACATACAACTTTAATCTCAGTACCTGGAAGGCAGAGGCAGGTAGATCTCTGAATCTGAGGCCTGACTAGTCGACTTAACAAGGTCCAGGCCAGCCAGAAGATCTTTGTTGAAACCCTGCCTCAAGAAATAAATGAAGGAATTGAATGACTGCACAGATAAAACAAAGGCTGGCAAGGTGGCTTAAGACTAAGCTTGGAGACTCATATTGTGGAAGAAGAAAATTGGCGCTCAGATGTGTCCTTTGACCTCTCCTGAAGCACCACAGGATGCAGGTATGCAGGATGCAGGGCATGGTGATCCCAGCACCAGCGACCAGGCGGGAGAGCTGCCGGCAGTGACACCACCGTGGGCCACATAGTGAACCGCAGGCCAGAGTGAAACTCCGCCGCAGAATAACAGTCGATAAATAAGTAAATAAATAACAGCAATACGTGCAAAATCGCTTTTCTCTTAGAAAGATTTTCAGCCTGCGGTCAGAGCTTTGAGGGGTATTGAATTTTGGTTACATTTTCCCTCTTTTTGTAAAACTTCAAATCAGAAACTGCTAAGGGTCCTGAATAGGAATAAGGCAATCTTTTTCATATTTTGATAGGTTTCCAACTTACAGAGACATTAAGAGGAATTGTCCATAGTTGACATAATCATGTGATGGTCTGTTTCCTGTGAAGGGTCATAGACAGGTTCTGTGACTTTTTCACAAAAACTACGCTTACCATTATGAAACAACAGCAGGACCAGCTGATATATATTTTTTTTACTGGAATGTTTTTGTTGTTTGACTTCCAGTGGATTGGAGGGTGTGAACAGAGCACATGATACTGCTTGAATTAAGAAGGCTGTGACTCCAAGGAGGAGAATGATCAACAAAAAAGCAACTTTAAAATGTAGCTTACATTTAAAGTGCCTGGTGGCACAAGCCTTTAATCCCACACTTGGAGGCAGAGGCAGGTCGAGGCCAGCCTAGTCTATATAGCAAGTTCTAGGACAGCCAGGGTTTTGTGTAGTAAGACCCTGTCTCAAAAGACAGAGAAAAAAAAAAGTAAGAAAGACTTATTGTCTCACAAAAAGAAACCTAAGAGACCTCAAAAGGCAGGGCAAGGGCAAATACAGGCAAACAATTCCAGCACTTGGGATTCAGAGACAGGCGGTCCTGCTCTAAATTCAAGTCAGCTTGCTCCACATACAAGACCATCCTGGGTGGCTCTAACTGTCACCTTGACACAACCTAGAGTCACCTGAGAGAATCTCAATTGAAAAACTGCCTCTACCTGTGAACATACCTGTGGGGGACTGTTTGGTTGTTAGCTGCTAAAGCAGGGCTCAACCCACTGTGGACAGCCCCAACCCTAGGCCGGTGGTCCTGACTTGTATAAGAAAGCTACCTGGACAGGCACGGTGACACACGCCTGTATCCCTAGGACTCAGGGAGGCAGAGGCAGCCTGATCTACAAAGCAAGTCCAGGACAGGCAAGGCTACACAGAGAAACCCTACCTCAGAAAACCAAAAGAAAGAAAGAAAAAAGAAGGAAGGAAGGAAGGAAAGAAGGAAGGAGGGAGGGAGGGAGGGAGGAAAAGAAAGAAAGAAAGAAAGAAAGAAAGAAAGAAAGAAAGAAAGAAAGAAAGAAAGAAAGAAAGAAGACAGCTAGCTGAGCATGACCCAGCGTGTGAGCCAGCTAGCAAACATTCCCCCATGATCCACGCTGTATTTCTTGGCTGTGAAATGAGTTCCTTGGTTGGAGGTAATGCTGTGTGCTATAGCCAGCAGTCTTGCCTTCAGCTTCTTGCCTTGGCTATCACCAACGATGAACTGCACCTTGGAGTTGTCACAGATCCTGTGTGTCACTTACAACCTGGATGTTTCCTAGATTCTCTGTAATTTTTTAATCTACAGTTTGTTTCATATAAGTAAGGAACCCAACATCCAGGCAGTTATAGTAAACAGCTCCAAACTAGCTGAGTTTCTTATTAAAGATCTTCTGAGATGTGGGCGTGGCACTACACACCTGTAATTCTAGCACTTGAGAGGCAGAAGGAGGAAGACTACGAGTTCACAGTCAGCCTTGGCTACCCAGCAAGTTAGAGGCCAGCCTGAAGTACAATAGACCCTATCTCAAAAAATAATCTTCTCTAGGGGGGATTTAATGTATTTGATTAAAGAAGGGAAAACAGGAACATAGCCAATTAACTCTGACTTCCTGAAACTAAGTTTAAAAATAATAGTGGCATAAGGGGGTTGGGAGAATCCACAAAAAGGAGTCCGATTCATAACTCATGACCAATGTGGTGACTCCACAAGAACCATCAGAAACATAAGCTGCATCTTCCTTCCTGTTTTGTTTGGTTTTTCCATTTTCAGGGTGCAACTCTCAGAGTCCAAGTTATAACGTAGCTTCTGGAGTGTCAGCCAATACATCTGCATCAGGGAATAAAAAAAAGGATAGAAGTATACAAAAGGAATTTGGTGTCTAATAGATTCCTTAGGGGATTTTTCTCCCCGGGCTTTACCCTAGGTCCCATTGCCTAGAATGCCATCGCAGCTAGCAAAACTGGGAAACACAAACAGACAATGCCAATGCAAATGAAAAGCAAGGTCTGTTCCTAGCCATGAAGGGGAAGGTATCCACAGAGCAAGCGAGTCTCTGCTGACTTCTGAAACGCTTAGTCTGGAGATAGTCATGTACTTCATTCAGACTAGTAGTTTTGTTTCTTCCTTTGATTTAGAGATTGTGACAGTAGATAACGACTTTTCCGCATTTTTCTAACGAAAAGCTCTTACACAATTTTACGTGTTGTGACCAAGACACCTGACAAGAAGCAACGTCAGGCTTACAACTCCAGAGGATGCAGTTCCTCAAAGCATGGACTCACAGATGACACAGGGACAGGATTTGGTCCTTATACTTACAAAGCCAGAGAGCAGAGAGAAACAAATCCAGGTGGTTCTGCTTGCTTTCTCCATTTTACTCAGCCCAGAAGGCAAGGAATGGTGTCAGCCATATTTAACTTAATGTAGAAGTTCCCTCCCAGATTAGCAAAAAAAAAAAAAAATTGTCTCCAAGACGATCCTAGATCCTATCAGGCTTACAATCTAATAAAAACCATCACACTGGGCCAGGCAGTCGCGACATACACCTTTAATCCTAGCATTCAAGGCAAAGGCCAGTGGATCTTTGTGAGTAGGAGACCAGTCTGGTCTACAGAGTAAGTTCCAGGATAGCCAAGATACACAAAAAACCCTTTCTTGAAAACCAAAAAAAGAAAAAAGAAAAAGAACAAAGAAAAGGAAAAAAAAAAAAAGATAAGTAAATAAGGACTGAGGTTAACTTGCCTTGTATGCACAAAATTCTGGGTCTAATCACCAGCACCTCATAAACCAGGTGTGGTGGTGTCACACCTGACTTCCCAGCATTCACGAGATTCAAGAAAAAATATCAAAATCAAGAATGTTGAGTGATTTTTAAGGCCAGCCTGGGGTACAGGAGGCCCTGTCACAGAAAAATATGCAAATAGTAATAGATTTCAGCATTTAAGATAACAAACTTGAATGTGCCAAGTGAAACCTTCCTTCAGAGAAAAAAAAAGGACTTCCTTCCTCCATGCTGTTGTTCATGTTGTTGACTCTGGGTTAGGCCTCTTTAGGCCGAAGGGAAGAGAAATGCAGAACTACACTTGCTACAGCAAGTGGAATTTATTAGCTTATAAAATTAAAGGCCCCAGGAGTATATCTGCCCTCAGAGTCATCTTGATAAAGGTATCAAAAGCCAGGTGTGGCAGCACCTATGATTCCAGCACTAGGAAGGTGCAGGTAGGAGGATCAGGAGTTCCTCTGCTGTATGAGCTCCAGGACAGCTCAATAACAACGCATCCAAAACAAATGAACAAATAAAAGAGACGAAAGACTGCTGTCATCAATGCACAAGCCCTCATGCTGTTTTTTGCTCCACTTGCAGGTTCCCAGGACCAAAAGAGGGCAAGAGGCCCCTCCTGTCTCCCATGCCACAGAACTTTGAGTCTCTGCCCGGAAATCTAACTTGATTTTAGGGGCTTCTGTGTCTCTCATTACCCAGCCTGTCTGTCTATCTAGGGCTGACTCAAAACTCCACGTTGGCTCCTAGGATGGAGTTCTGCAATTAAATAATGAAGGAATATGTTTGGGGAGATAATTAAAATTTGCTACAAGAAACTTAAGAGTGTGCTCTTAGCAAAAAGGTGAGAAGAAGACAAAAATATCAGATGCTTTCACCATGAGCTTGCATAGTGTATCCTGGAAAATGCTCAGTTATTTTTCTCCCTGGCTCTACAACGAACTGTTTGAGATCCAGAATCACGTTGCCTTTGTTTTCTAATCCCCAGGTCTACCCAAGGGGCTGTCGGTACAATGTCAACATCCAGTACATGGCTAATGAACTCAACTACAAATACCAAACATACATGCTTGTACTTGGAGGAGCACCACAGACTGATGTTAAGATGGCTGTCTCACATTTAAACACGTTTCCTAGTAAACTGTTAATTCAGTGCTTAATGGGAAGGCAGTACCTTGTATGGCCCTTCTTCAGTTATTCCCTCTGGGAAGTGCGTCTTTTTTTCTTTTCCCCATAATAAGTTCATTGTCATGTTTAAGAACTTTGGACCATAGCCCACATTTAATTGGTGACCTCATAAGTTCTCTAGCTCCTAGTGCTCAAAGCATGTTCTGTGAAACAGCCACATCAACCTTACCCGGGAGCCAAAGGAAGCGCAGCAGCTCGGGGGCCTTCCAGACCACCCCAGATGAGATCGGCAAAGTGTTCATGTGATTGACAGAGCGGTCGATAGATAGTAGCTTATCTAGATAAGTACCGCTCACTAGAGCTACAAGAGAAGTCGAATATAATCTAAGATTTTCTGATCACGCTGAAACACAAAAAGAAAAACCTCAAATTAATTTTAGCAATTTATTTTGTACAAACTAATAAATTCAAAATATTGGGTTTTTTTTAAGTTTATTGATTTATTATTTATACAGCATGCTGTCTGCATGGGTACCTGAGCACAAGAAGACAGCCCCAGATCGCACTATAGATGGTTATGAGCCACCGTGTGGTTGCAGGGAATTGAACTCAGGACCTTTGGAAGAACAGCCAGTGTCTTTAACCTCTGAACCAGCTTTCCAACCCACCAAATATTATTTTTTAATGATTTCTTTCTTACTTTTTATGTGCATTGGTGTTTTGCCTGAATGCATGTATGTATGTATGTATGTATGTGTGAGGCTGCCAATCCCCTGGAACTGGAGTTACAGACAATTGTGAGCTGTCATGTGGGTGGTGGGAATTGAACCCGAGTCCTCTGAAAGAGCAGCCAGTGCTCTTAAGTGATGAGCCATCTCTCCCAACCCCCAATCCCAAATACTCTTACAATTTGAAACCAATTTTAAAAAATTTAACACTGGCTGTGGTGATGCATGCCTTTCACTCAAGCAGCTCTAGCCCCAGTGACCTCCTTCTACCAGGCAGGTCCCAAAGGCTGCCACACAGCCTTCCAAAGCGTCACCACATGCCAAGGGAAATGCACCAGAACACAAGTTTGGAGGGACTTTTCAGATTCAAGGAATAGGGCTACTTTTTTCACTCCCCCCCCCCCTGCCCCCACTCTCAATTTTCTTAAACGTGGCCCCTTTTCCTCTTCCTGCCTGTTTCTGGGGGAATTTTTGAGTCACCACTTTTGTTGACCACCCTGATCACAGAAATAAAACTAGAACCCAAATGGCAATCAGATCATTCCTTCCCAACTTTTGCCGGGGATATAGCTTCAAAGGGTGGTTACGTCACCCAGGGAGGACCTATCAGAGCCCGTTCCTGGTGTCTGTCGCTGTGTGTATCTTTGACAAGGACAGAGACTTGGAATCATATGGGGCTGAAGTTCGGCGCCCACTGCAAAGTCTCTGGGGCAGTCAGCACACCCACAGGAGAGCCTAGGAAAGAGGTTAGGGTGGGGGACCCTAAATGTGGTATTGGGGTCACCACCTACCCCCAATTCTCCCATAGAACAAGTCAATATCATGAAGTACGCATGTCTGCTTAAACTACTTCTGGCTCTGTCACAACTTACGCTCCCTCACACACAAACAGGAAGATGGAAAAAAGGATTTTAAATTGAAATCCATCTCGGCTTAAGAAAGTAGCTTGTTGCTATGGTGAAACAGGAGCTAGGCTTACTAAACAAACATTTAGCCGGGCACTTTGCTGGTTCCTGAAAGGGCTGTGTTCTATCACCCCATCTCTGCAGGCAGGAGTCATATTTCAAGGGTTTCTTTCTTCCTCCTCTGGGACGCAGGAGATCAGGTTTCTAGGCAAATACTGCGGAGAAGAATAAAGTGGATGGCAGACAGATCTTCTCAGTAAATTGATTTCTGCCCCCACGTGCTCAGAGGGTCACTGGGAGAAATGGTTTGGATGGTAGCACTCATTTGTCACAAAACTACTAACCTCTGGACTCACGTTGTGCTCCTGGTCTGGCCATTGATGAAGACCCATTCATTTGCAAGTGGCATACAAAGTGAATATGCGCGTTCTAACCGAGGAACTGATCCTACAGAGTGACTGGAAAACCCAAACAGAACACGGCTGACACCGTGCAGTGTTGGACTGGGTGCTTAGACACTGTCGCCAGCAGCGTCTTCCTCTTTCTCAACAGTTTCCATTTTTACATGCTTTATCCTCACAGCTTCCATAAGGAGACACAAAATGACAGCCAGGCACTGCAACCTTGGCGTACTGGGAGCCCCTGGTGCCTCACTGTCCTTACTGGGAGGGTTTGTCTATTGACCGTATTACATTTATGTCCAGGAATGATATGCTTACATGCCATAGGCATACATTCACACGTGTGGTTTTAAGAATTATGTGTATATATGTATGTATGTATGTATGTATGGTGTGTGTGTTTGTGTGTGTATATATACGTCTTGGGTATGTATGGACTCACCTGTGCCATAGCACATATATATGGGTCAGAGAATAACTTGTGGGGAGTTGAGTCTTTTCTTCTACCATGTGGGGATGGGGCACAGGTCTTTGGGCTTGGCAACAAACATGTTCACCCACAGAGATATCTCACTAACCTGGTTTTTTGTTTTTGTTTGTTTGTTTGTTTTTCAGTTTGGTATGGGAAGATGGAGGGGTGGTTTGTTTTAAGAGGGGAGTTTGATGAAGTTCAGACTAGCCTTGAATTTGATATGTTTTCAAGGATAATCTTGAACTCGATTATCCATGCTGCCCAAGTGTCGGGATTACAGATGTGTACCATCATGCTCAGCCCCTTCTGTCTCTCGTACATACACTTGATACAGTCCCCTTTGTTCTAGTCAGCATTTGATCACTGTGATAAATGCCATAACTGAAAGCTTCTTGGGTTGGGGAAGGGCATATTTGGCTTATTTGACAGGCTAATCAGTCCTGATCACAGTTCATCATGAACTCAAGCAGGACCCTAGGCTGGGAAGTGAAACAGAGACTGGGGAGGAATGCTCCTTACTGGCTTGCTCCCTGTGTCTGGATCAGATCATCTGCTCAATATCATCTGCCCAGAGCTGGCACCATCAAAAGTGGGCTGGGCAGAGGCAGGTGGATCTTTATAAGTGGGAGGCCAGCCTAAACTACACAGAGAGAGTTCAAGGACAGCCAGGGATACACAGAGAAGCCCTGTCTGAAAAACCAAAAAAGAAAAAGAGAAAGAGAAAAAGAGAAAGAAAGATGGGAGGGAAAAAGGAAGGGAGGAAGGAAGGAGGGGGAGGGAGGGAGGGAGGGAAGGAAAGAGAGAGAGAGAAAGAGAGAGAGAGAGAAGGAAAAAAAGAAAGAAAGAAAGAAAGAAAGAAAGAAAGAAAGAAAGAAAGAAAGAAAGAAAGAAAGAAAGAAAGAAAGGGAAAAGAAAAGGAAATATCCTCTCAGAATTGCTGACAGGCCAATCTGATGGCAGCATTTCCTCAGTTGAGGTTCCCTCTTTCCAGATGACTCTAGATTATGTCAAATTGACCACAAATGAATCAGCACACCTTTGGAGTATTTAACCTAGAAGGGTACTTTACAAGAAAATTAGTGTTAAACAGTGTGATAAGGTAGAGTTCAGTAGAGGCTGAGAAAAGAGGGCTACAAAGATGGTAAGTATGCTGGGGATGAGCTCTGACCGCGAGGGCATACTTCTAAGAGATGATTTTTGAGCCAAGCCCCTAAGGGCATCTAGGAGTTGGGCAGAGAGGTGGAAGGCAAGGGAGTTAGCAGACATTCCAGTTGAGCCCACAAAAGAGCCAGCGCACAAAGGCCAGGGCACACGTGTGAAATGTCAAGTAAATCAACATAACTATAGCTCAGGCTGTGGAGGGAAATGGTCTAAGAACACATGGGAAAGAACAGGAATGGACTTGCCAGCCAGTGTGGCTGGAACGTTTGAAATTTAGCTTATAAGCAAGCATTAGCCAGCAAGTGCTTTTAAGGAGGGGACAAGCAGAAAAACACTAGCAGGTGTGGGTTTGTTTGTTTAATCATCATCGCCCTCGGGGAGTAGATGACAGGAGACTCAGGAAACAAGCCCTCTGCACAGGTTCTGGAAGGAGGACTTGGGCATTGCATACTGACAGGGGAAGAGAAAAACTGAACTAACTAACACACACACACACACGTATACATATATATACACATTTATATGTATACACATTTATATATATGGATAGGGAATGAGATGAGAATGGCAGGTTTGGAAGGGTAAGGAGGAAGATGCAAATGGAGGGGAAGCAGGGAGCATACAGACGATTCCCAGGTTACTGGTCTGAGTGACTGGTGGGTTGTTGTCAATCAAACAGAAGCTCAAGAAGAAGATGACGAGTGCAGTTGAGGGCGGGCGCTCCGGTTGGAGAGATGTAATGGACAGCGTGGTCTGAGTTCAGGGCTAGAACCACAACTGTCATTAGGGAGCAGGGTAGCTGCAGGATGCTACCAAGCATTGGCATCAGTGATTTTCTGCAGGGGATGGGAGCCTATAGAACATGCAAAGGTGTGTGGCCAACGTTTGAGACCAGTGGTTAAAAAGGAACAAAGAACATAAAACCAAGGACAGAAGCTCACACTGGGATCCCAGCACTCAGGAAGCTGAGGCAGAAGGACTGTCTACGGTTCAAGGCCAGCCTGGTGTACGTAGTGAAACTATATCTCAAGAAACTACACCACAAACCAAGATGGTTGTGAATTCTTGTATTTTTAATTGAATTTTTATAGAAACGCAGGTATTTTAATTTGCGCACATTGATTTTAGATGTTTTACTTTATGTGTGTGGATGTTTGGCCTGCGTGTGTGCCTGGTACTTGGAGATATTAGAAGGCATCGGACACCCTCACCCCCAGGACTGGAGTTACAGATGGTTGTGAGCCACCATGTGGGTTTCTAGGAACCGAACCTCTGAAAGAGCAGCAAATATTCTTAACCACTGGGCCTTGTCTCCAACTGCTAATTAATTAGTTTGGGGGATAGTTTCTCTCTATGGACCTCAGACTGGCAATCTTTTTGCCCACATTGCCTAAGTGCTGGATTTTAGATATGAGGTTCTATTATGTGCTCAGAAGTGTCCCTTTCAAAGGACACCCATAATACATTTGAATTACCTTCTGTAAGGACCATCTGGGGCTGGCACGGCCCTTCTCTCCCATTATCGGCTGCATACCAGCCGTCTCAGGATGCAGAGGAGCTGGGGAGCAGGGTCTCAGGAGGCAGCAGTGAATATGAATGATGTGAGCAACTGGGGAGACTGTTTTGGAAGACAAAATAGTGAATATTGAAGTGGTGGAACTAGCTTATATAGCTCAGAGTCAGGGGGAGGGGAGAAAAAAGGACAGGGGAAGAAATGCAGCTAATTGGCCTATTAGGTGTACCCCATTGTAGACTACCAAATGTTAATAGTGAACTAATTCAAATACCAAAGTTAGAGGGTGTTAGATTAGCAGATTGCCGGTGACATGATTTCTACGAAGCCAGTTCTCTGTTGGGGAAACAGAAGGTTAACCCACTCTGACATGAGTCGGTTATGTGGCCTTTGTCTCTTAGGGAGTTGAGTAGGCCTGACATGGACAGGAAGCACCTTTACTCCTGCCACGGTCTCTGAGAGATGTCAGGGGTATGGACAATGCTCTACGTCCCTCATCTGGCGAGGGAACCTACAGGCTGGCAAGATGGATGGATGGGGTAGGGGGGAGGTACAACAAACTTGACAACCTAAGATTGATTCCCAGAACCCACACGATAGAAGGGAAGAGCAGACTCCCGCATGTTGTCTCCTAGACATGTACGCTCATTCACAAACATAAGCATAGGTAAACAAACAGAACAAAAATGTCTCCCTTCAAGATTGAGTGTGTACCTTAGTGGTCGCATTCTTGGTAGAGTTCTCGAATAGCATGCAAGGCTCTGTGTTCAGCACACACACACACACACACACACACACCCCTTGTTGAATACATGGAAAGAGGCTGGTAATGGAGCTCAGTTGGTTAGAGGACTAACCCAGCAAGCACAATGCCCTAGTTTGGATCCCTAGCACCGTATAAAATGAAGAGTTGGGATGCACGCCTGTAATCCCAGCACTCAGGAGATGGAGGCAGGAAGATCAGTTCAAAGTCATCTTCAGTTACCCAGGGAGCTTGAGGCCAAACTGTGACCTTGAGCTTGAGGCTATATGTGATCTTGTATTTGTTTTTTTTGTTTGTTTGTTTGTTTTTTAAAAGGAATGCTTTTTAAAAGATCCCATGCACACACACACACACACACACACACACACACACACACACACAAAAATAAGATGCATTCTGCAATAAGGGGTGTGATCACTCTAATATATTATTATTTTCTGTCCTTTTCTGGGGAGGGGACTCGGGAACAGAAGACAGCTCGCCCTGTAATAGTGACCCAATATTGTGTTGTCACTCCACACAGGCTGGCCCTGCGTGGTCTGAGTTCAGGGCTAGAACCACAACTGTCATTAGGGAGCAGGGTAGCTGCAGCGCGAAGGACCTTAGAACACACTTGAAGTTCAGAAAAAGTAACTTTCTAGGTAGAAGCCTGCTCAGTATCCCTTCAGCTGTTTAGCAACCCCATCATACCCCAGGACACAGGTTATTCCAATCTTCAGATTCTTAAGGCATCTTGAGACATTTCATTCACAGCGCCTGTGGGGCCCTTGACGTTTAGTATTGGTTGAGAAGGAAAGTCCTCCTTATTTTTAGTTTGCTTCAAGGTTTATTTTTGAAAGTTTCCACTTCTTATAAATTTACTAAGTTTAGTGCATCTAGACAAGACTGCTTTAGGTTTCCAAAGTGTATTTGGGAACACAAACATCTAGTTACAAAAAAGAAAGAAGGAAGAAAGAAAGAGGGAAAGAAAGAAAAAAGAACCTCAATGATGTTTGTTTGCTTGTGGCAGGGCCGCACTAAGTTGCTCAGGATGGCCTAAAAGACACAGTCCTCCTGCCTCAGAGGCCCCAGTACCAGATTACAGATTGACCCCACCAAGCCCCACTGCTCTGTTAAAAAAATATTGTAAGAAGAAAAATATTTTTTAAAAAACTAAAGTAAAAACAAAACATTGTGAGAAATGGGACCATCTTATACTATGATTTTTGTGTTTTCCAATTTGTTTGGTTTTTGAAAGATGTTGCTAGGTATTGATTGTTTTTATCTCAAAGCTCTGGTAGACAATTTACTTAGGGTGAGGCGGTGAGAGAATGAATGGTAGGCATCTTAGTCAGGGTTTCTATTTTTGTGAAGAGAAACCATGAGCATGGTAACTCTTAAAAAGAAAAACATTTCATGGGGGCTGGCTTAGAGTTCAGAGGTTTAGTCTGTCAGCATCATGGCAGGAAGCAGGGTGGTGTGAAGGCAGACGTGGTGCTGGAGAGTTAGCTAAGAGTTCTACATCCAGATCCGAAGGCAGCAGGGAAAGAGAGCGACACTGAGCTTCGCTCAAACATCTGAAACCTCAAAGCCTACCCCAAATGATACACTTCCTCCAACAAGGCCATACCTCCTAATAGTGCCCCTTCTTGTAGCCTTTCTGGGCCATTTTCACTCAAACCACCACAGTAGGAGATAAAAGAAAGGAAGAGAAGAGATGCATGGATGACAAGCTTCTCAGATTCCGTACCTCTCCTTCAGGACGAAGGGCTTATTTCCACAGCTGCTGCAATCATTCAGCCAACAGCTCTCAGCTGTTCACCCTCTGTGCTCCTTTATAAGAATTTGTGAGCTAACTTAAGTCCCCAGGCCCAAGACCTCTCTCGCTTAGAGCAGACTACAAAGGAGTCGCCAAGGCTAAGCTTTTGGCCCCATCATAGGACAACTATGAAGAGCCCTGTCAATATTGGGCAGCCCGTGGGACCAATTCTTACCGCATCTAACTTACAGAGAAGCAAACTTGTGACAAAAACCCAAACAAGGAGATGCCAACAGAAAAAGCTAGCTGTGAGGACTGAATGGGACATGGTTTCCAAAGCTTTTATTTCATCCAAGGAGACTGGTTCTTCACAAATCCCCAACCCCCTCTCCCTCATATGTATGTCTGTGTGTGTGTGTGTGTGTGTGTGTGTGTGTGTGTGTGTGTGTATGTGTAAATGGTGAACCAGGGAAAAACTAAGCCAGAATTGTGTAAGAAATCTAGAATGGGAAAAGTAACTATAAGTGTCAGGAAATCATGTTTAATGACTTGAGGCTGGGATAAGCCAACAGGGGACACTGGTGTTCTGCTGTTGTTGCACTTGCTTGCTTGCTTTGTTTTAGAGCCCAAACTGCTTATGTAGCAGCCAAGCCTTGCCATGAAATTCTGATCTTGCTCACCACACCATCCATGTGTGCCACCAAGTCCTGCTCAATCATGGAGAAACCCGAGTCAACACTTGTCATCTAGTTCAGTAGCTTGGCATCTTCTCATACTATTCTAGGAGACTGCTTCTGCACTTGAACCTGTTGATTGACTGTAGTGAAGACACATTTAGAATAAAATTATAACATACAGCCTGAGGCTGGAAGAAAAAGTCAGAATCAAGGAACATAGTTTTGATAGAAAGATTGTCTAAATTTTTATCTTAGCTGATTAAGAGAACTCTCACCTCTCTCTTTCCTCTCTCTCCCTCTCTCTCCTTCCTTTTCCCCACACCCGTGTGTGTATTTGTGTGTGTGTGTGTGTGTGTGTGCGTGCACACATGAGCAGAAGGGATGAAACTGAAAAGTCTTTCCTCCTCCAAGTGTATTATGTCTTAATTGTCCTTGGTTTTGTTTGGATGACCCCTAAAACAGAGCTAGAAAAGTATATTGTTTAGTGACTTAAAATTAGGGTAAACCAAGCTCAGCAGGGGTGGAGCATGCCTTTAATCCAGTCCCTGAGTTTGAGACTAGTCTGGTCTACAAAGCAAGCTCCAGGACAGCCAGGGCTACACAGAGAAAACCTGTCTAGAAAAACAAACAAACAAAAAACAAGAAAGAAGAAAGATAGAAAGCAAGCAAGCTAGGGCAAGACAACAGGGGACAGAGAGGTAGCCAGAAATCCAGAGAAAAATAGGAAAGGAAGAAAACATCAATTAAAATTTTTAAAATGTGTTTGTCATTAATGTGGGCCATGGGGTTTGACTCTAACGGGCCTTCCTGAGAAGGGTTCAGAATGTCTCCCTGAGCCAGGTAGCCCCAAGACTGAAACCTGAAGCTCTTAACTTTAGGCACCAACTCCTCTCTGGCCCTAGGGTTGCCTGGAAGGATCAGCCCCTCACAGTTCCACAGTGCTGCTTGCGGGCTGTGTGGGCCGCTTCCAGGCTGTGTGGGCCGCTTCCAAGGCAGCCTGTGGGGAATGAGCAGGCATCTTCTGGAGGAGGCCTATGTGGGACTCACCTCAAGCTGGGCATCAGATGGGAAGGACGGCTACGATGCTGCCATGGGGACCTCTGCTGAAGCCATAAAAGATCACAGGCGCTGGGAACAGCAGTCACGTGGTTTAAAAAGGTACATCTCAGGCCTGGTGGTGGTGGCACTTTAATCCAGGACTTTGGCAGGATCTGCCAGGAGGCAGATATCTGAGTTCCAGGCCAGCCTGCTCTACAGAGCAAGTTCCAGGACAGCCAGAGCTACACAGAGAAACCTTGTAACAACAACAACAAAAAAAAAACCCACAACAACAACACTTCACACACACACACACACACACACACACAAAAAAAACAAACCCAAAACAACAACAATAAAAACCATCTTGGATTGGAGATGTAGCTCAGTTGGTAGGTGCTTCCCTAGCAGGCACAACATCAGGGATTTTATCCCTATCGCTGGAGTAACTGGGTTTGGGAACTCAAATCCCAGCATTGGGGGAGGTGGAGGCGGGGGATCAGAAGGTCACAGTCATCTCAACACAGAGTCTTTGAGGCCAGCCTGGTCAAGATGTGACCCTTACTAACTGAACTACGCGCCAGCCCTGTGCTTTCACTTTATGGTGGTGAAATTGTAATTCCTACTTGGGAAGTTAGTTGTGAAGACTTAACAACCGAGTAAGTCAAGTGAATAATGGTGGGTCTGGTAGGCGTTCACTAAGTGGCGGTGATTACCTTTGTTACTGAAAAAAGATAATTTTAAAAAATCATTGCAAGATACCTGATTTGAAAATAGGAGCCTCTTAAGAGGCATTCCTGAATAGCTAATTAACAGCCTTGAAAATCACTAGGCATTTCTAGGTAAAAGTGGGTGTAGGTACCTACATTTCTATAAAGGAAAGCTCTTAGCAGACCTGCCTTCTAGCACAGAAAATTTCACCCAGAACATGCCTTCTGCACCCATCCACTCTGAGCATACAGGCTCTGCCTGGGTCCAGCGCCTTCATCCAAAGGCAGCACACACACTCACTCCCAAGAGAACATAGGAAGCAAAGCATAATAGCAGGCGCATAGACATATGTTGAATGTACACATGAAATAACATAAATGATAGTTGAATGACTCATAGTAGCAGAAGGGTGCTGCCTTAGTTACTATTCTGTTGCTGTGAAGAGAAACCGTAACCAAGATAACTTATAAAAGAAAGCATTTAATTGCCAGCTTGCCTACAGTTTCAGAAAGTCATGATCATCATCATAGCAGGGAGCATGGTGGCAGGCAAGCAGGCATGGCACTGGAGCAGTAGCTGAGCGCTCACATGTTATCCACAAGCAGGAGGCAGAGACAGAGAGAGAGAGAGAGAGAGAGAGAGAGAGAGAGACTGGGCTTTTTGGAACCCCCACGCTTACACCCAATAACACATCTCCTCCAACAAGGACACACCTCCTAATCCTTCCTAAGCACTCTACCAGCAGTGGACCAAGCATTCAAGTGTATGAGCCTACGGGGGACCATTCTTATTCAAACCAACACAGTTACCAACCTTGTGTTTATGGAAACTGTCTGAGACAACATGCCGCCTACTCTACAGACACTGATCTAAGAGTAAACCGTCTTCCAGTGTCGGCACAGCTTCATCCTGTAGGCCAGGCTAGCCTTGAACTCCCAGAATCTCTCCTGCCTCAGCCTTTCGAGTGCTGGGACACAGACATGGTCTATCATATCCTGCTTCCAGAGGAAGGTGACAGAGGAGAAATGAATATAAAGGGAAGAGACGGGCAACCATATGCATTCCTTCTCCATCCTCTATCCCATGTTGTGTCATTAGGGGAAGGCAAGGATTGGAGCTCTATCAAGGGATAACCCTCATTCTGGGAAGGGGGTTGAAGTGGCTAGTCGAAGATTATTCATTCATTCCCACAGAGAATGCTTCAGGAATGGGAAGATGTTCCTGAAACTGTTAGGGTCAGTGCCTCAGCCTTAGAAATCTTAGCAAGCTAGGATTGGGCACCTGTCCTGGGTAGGCTGATTAAACAGACAAGTAATAGTGAAAAGCAGAGAAAGGTGGCGTATTAGGGTGGATGAAGGGGGCCAGTGAACACAAGTCCATCTTCATGATTCTGACATGAGGTTTAAGTTTAAATACAAAGCAGGAGATATGTTTGACTAAGCATATCCCACGTTGGAGCTGCGGCCCTGCCCATCACTGTCTCAGCTCTAGTCTCACCTGTGCTCAGGCAAGTGGACAGAACCATGGGAAATCCTTTCCCACAAGATAGATTCCTCTGGCTGATACCCATTCAGCTTTTGTTTTCCTCACACTATGACATTCCTGGACAAATCCCAATTCTGTGGGTGCATTGTTTCAATGTGTCTGATAGCTAAAGGAAGGGACACAAATATTCCTGCCAGGATGATTATGGGACAGGGAAGTTACACGTTTTACTTACTTTATTTTCATGTGTGATATAGGGTCTTCCTCTGTACCCCGAGCTAGTCTTTAACAAGAGCTATCTTTCTGCCTTTGTCTCCTGAGAGCTGAGACTACAGGTATGAGTGATCACACTCTGCTTAAGTTATGAGGCTTTCATGAGCGAGGATGAGCTTGGGAAGGAGCTAGATACCCTGGAAGTATGGCATGAAGGTGGTCAGAGAAGCTGGTGGCCATTTTGTTACCTGGAGCTACTCAGAGGCATGAAGGATGGTGAGATACCCAGCAGAAACAAGACCCAGAAGAATACAGCCTTTCTCTATGGTAAGCAGACTATGAGCTCAGACATCGTCTAAAGGTGTGTGTGTGCGTGTGTGTGTGTGTGTGTGTGTGTGTGTGTTAATTATATGACCCAATGAATCCCCTTCACTGTCTAAATTAGAGTTGTTCATCGTTGCAAAAAATCCTAATTAATACAATGAATGTTATTTCTTCCTTGCCTACAATTCTGCCTTGGCATCCTAAGTGCTGGGATTATAGGTCGGAGCCACCATCCTAGCAAAAACAAACCTCTAAAACTTTTAAAAACCTTTTCCTTTACGATTTACTTTTTATTATTTTAATTATGTGTATCTATGTGGGTTTGTGTATGGGTATATACATGTGAGTGCCGGTGTCATGGAGCCTAGGGGTGTTTATCCCGGGAGTTAGAGGTGCGTGTGAGCTGTCTGACAGGGGTGCTGGGGACCAACTCTTTCTGGAGGAGCAGTAAACACTCTTAACCACTGAGTTAATAGTAGTACATATTATATATATATATATATACATACACACACACATATATACATGTTTACTATTATATATTATACATTTAATTAGCAATCTCTCCAGCCCCTTAATTTTGTAGAAATTACATTTATTTATTCTCCATACATATGTGTATATGGAGGCTCACAAGTACCACAGACATAGGTGGAGGCCACAGAAGGTCAATTTGTGAGGTTGATTATCTCCTCCTACTATTTGGGTCCCAAAGGACAGAACTCAGATTGTCTGGCCGGGGGCAGATGCTTTTACTTGACGAGCTGCCTTGCCAGCCTTCTGCAACGTTTTGAAAGGCTTACCTGGAGTAGATGTAGATATCATGGCAGAGAGCCTACCCTGGATGGTTTTCTATAGAGCCCTACAGAATATTTTGAGTTTGAGTGGCTCCTTGCTTAATAAATACTGCTTAACAACCACTGGATACCGTATGCAAAGTATTTAGAACTTCAAACGCGGTCTTTCACACTGCTTGAAATCTAGAGACATTCAACTTGACCAAGAAAATTAAAAAGAAAGAAAAACAAAAAAAGAAAGAAAAAAAAACCGCTCATTTTAAACATTGGGCTTTAATCCTTAGAATACAAAAGAAGATTCTGTCAGTGACCAGGAATAGAAAGTCTCTGTTCCCATGAATAATATTTTAAGTAAAAAGATGTAGAAGTAACTTGGACCCTGGAGGGTAAGGAGTACAGGCATGAGAACTGAAGAGAGGAATAAAAGCCAGACCTATGTTTATGATCACATAATTTTAGAACACTACTGGGAAGATGCAGCACCTAAAAACAGTGTCCTTAAAATTCGGTGGAAAGATTGCCAAATGGGTTCTTTGGTTAGTTTCATTCTTCTTCATTTGCATTTAAGTCTCTTTCTGATCATAGTCAAACTACCAAGCAGGAAGGACAAAAATCTAACTGTACCCCATCTGCAAAAACATCCTATGACTTCCCACTGTATTTTAGTTAGATAATACAGATTTTATTCATAATTTTGTTCCAAGACAAGAGCCTGTGATGTGGAATAGTTATTTTTAAAAATGTATAGAAGGTTGGGGCCTTGCAGGAGATCCAAGTTCAGCTCCCAGATTCCACATCAGGCAGCTCACAACCGTCTGTGACTCCAGTTCCAGAGGATCTGACATGATCTTTTGGCTTCTGTAGGCACCTGCACACATGGGGCATGCATTCCCAAACACACATTTACATAACCATAAATTTTTAAATACATGTTTGAAGATGTCCAGAAAGTTAAATGACAAAAGGTAGAAAATGAGGCATTACTTCTTGGCTGTTACATACATTTAAAAAAAATTTTTTAAATTCATTTGTTATGTATATGAGTGTTTTATCTGCATGTATGTTTGTGTAGTTTCCACTGCATGTTATTATTTTAGTTAGCATGACCTGCTCTATCATGGTCAAGGTTCAGATGAAAACTGCCCACCCCACCCCCCAACCCCTCTGTAAAGCAAATAGAATCCCTGTTCTCTGAGAGTTTAAATTCTCTTTATGGGACTAAAATGGTCTTCAGGGAAATCTGGCTAGCGAAGAAAGAGTAGACCAGCCCAGTCTCTCCAAGGTTGGCATCAGGATCCAGGCTGCTGAGAGATAGCTGGTTCTGAATAACCAGCCTGCCTCCATATTGGGCCTGAAAACCACCTTATAGTAAGACAGACTAGGTTCTTTCCTGTTTATGATTAAACCTCTGTTTCTCAGGGATTGGGCTCTGTCGCATCTATAACCTTAATGACAAACAGTTCTGTACTGCCTGTTCCAGGAATGACAACCGTGTTTTTGCTTCGAAAAGTTATCTATAACTGTCTTGCAAGCCTATCTTTGTTTCAAAGGGGATTTGACTATCTATGATTACTTTGTTTTGACCACCTGTAATGTTCTACTCCTGTAAACCCACCTATATCCCCCCCATTTGGAAACCCCCTACCCCTGAACTCTGTAAAAACCTTGTCTTCCTCACATCCAAGGCTGACCTCTCGAACACTGTCTTAGGGGGAGTCAGGCCCCGTAGATGAATTTTAAAAGCTTGCTTTAATTTGGCTGTGATGATTTGGGTCAGTGGCCATTCTCCTGGCATCTTTGGGATTAACAGCTCTAGTTGTGCCTTGGAGGACTGTGGCTGAGGATCGAAAAACAGCCACATTGAAGAGGCTGCAGCCTCGGAAAATGGAAGGCTCAAGAAATGAATTGGGGGTGCTTGGAATCAGCACTGAGCTGGGCTGGACTGTGAGACCCTTTGGTTGTAAGGAGAGAGCCTGGACAGTCTTTCAAGACTTTCAAGGAAACTTCTTATGTATATGAGCCAGTAGAGTCCCAACGATTAATGGGAAATGTGGCCGAATTTGAACCGTAACCATAGTAGTTAGAACAGGTCCATGCTAATTAAAACAATACCGTGCCATGATCTCAGCAGGTGCTAGATACTCTACAGCTGTCATTAAGCTAGAGAGAGCTAAAAGCAGCCAGATGGGCATGTTTTCTTCAATACAACAATCTCCTGTGGATTCGTGGCCAGATTTCAGTGGTATAGGTGTACCTTTCAGACTTGATCCAAATTAATATACTGTACACTTTTATTTTAATGGAATTCTAAGATGGCATGATCTATACTGTTTTGTTTTTCAGATAGGGTGTCTATAGCCCAGGATGACCTGGAACTCCAGGCCCTTCGTCTCTCCCAAGTGCTAGGATTATAAGCATGCAATATCGCTTATACACACTACAATTATATTATTACCTATACCTTTGTTTGTAAAAGGGTCTCACTGTGTAACCCAGGTTGGCCTCAAATTCAAGATAGATATTCTTGCCTCGGCTTCTAACTTGGATTTCAGGCATATACTATCACTCCTAGTTTAAAAAAATATTGTTTAAAAAAATTTTGTAACAGTCTTACTGGGGTGTTCTTTTTTTCCTTCTTTCTCTTCTCTCCCTTTCTTTTGCTCTCAGACAGGATGTCAAAAGGTTTTAGCTCTCCTGGAACTCACTATGTAGCCCAGCAAGGCTGGCCTCGAACTCCAGGAAATCCTCCTACTTGGCCTCCAGAATCCTGGGAAAACAGCAGTGAGCCACTATACTTAGCTGGCTGAATGACCACATTTAATTAATGCTTCAGGTAACACTGTCTCAAACAATTTCCCTTCAATTTTAAACTTTTTGTGAAGATGATATGTAATTTGATTCTCATAAGTGATCCAATGAAAAGTTGTTTGGGCTTTTTTTATATTGCAATTTATGACTTTTTCCTCCATGATTACTGTTTGTTGGGGTTGGTCCGGTGCTCTGTGTATTCAAATGCTGAATTCTGTCCCCCAAGATCTAGTTTGTTGTGTAAACTTCGTTCCCCAGTTACCTCTGATTGTTTAATTGGACTGCCTGTAACTGGGCAGAAGAGAAGTAGATGGGGCTATGGTTTCCTGGCTTGGAGTCTCAGGTAAGGACAATAAGGCAAGAAGGGAGGAGCGAGAGAAGAGAGGAAAGGAAGAAGATGGAGAGAGAGAACATGGCCTGATGAAGCAGAACCAGCCCCGCAGAACGAATATTGGCAAGTAACTTGGGGAGTGCGGCTGGGAGGTAGCAGACTAGCTTAGAAAATTAATTTAGAAAATTAGCATCAGGGGTGGGAGCAGAGGCAGGCAGATCTCTGTGAGTTCAAGGCCAGCCTCATCTACAAAGTGAGCTCCAGGACAGCCAGGGCTGTCACAAGGAGAAACCCTGTCTCAAAAAACCTAAAAAGGAAGAAAGGAAGGAAGGAAGGAAGGAAGGAAGGAAGGAAGGAAGGAAGGAAGGAAGGAAGATTAGTTTAAATCGTACCTGCCCAGTTATATGCTTAAAGCTTGTTAAATAAGTCAAAAGGTCCCTGTCTCAATTATTTGGGAGCAGCTGGGTAAGTAAAACCTTCTAGACTATAATAAATATTCACCAACAACTTATGATAATCAAAATACTATTTTTCTAAGAAGATGAGGTGGCAATTATCAATATGGCCTAGTCCATATTTGACTATGGAGAGGAGATGTCCTGCAATAGCAGCAGTACTATTGAGCTCACTTGATGTTGGTGATATTCATATCTAATTTATAAAATTAAATGTATCATCAATTATCCAAGGGGCTTAATAACTGAGGGGCCGGTGATGGTTTTCACTGAGAATAATGTTTGGCTGGGACAATGAAAAAACACTAAGTCCTTCAGCAAAATGTAGAAGGCAAACTTTGTGCTTCCTAAGCCAAGACTGAGGTATGTTTGGATGAGAAGAAAATACAACTGAGTGAGGTGTGGCGATGCCTGCCTGTCATTCCAGCCTTTTGAAAGACATGCAGGACCATCAGAAGTTTAAGGTTGTTGCTGGCACGGTGGCACACGCCTCTCATCCCAGCACTCAGGGTGGCACAGGCAAGCAGATCCCTGTGCATTCAAGGCCAGCCTCGTCTACAAAGCAAGTCTAGGGCAGCCTGGCTGCCCTTGTTTGTCTCAAGCAAATGAAAGAGAGAGAGAGAGAGAGAGAGAGAAGAGATAGAGAGAGAGAGAAGAGAGAGAGAGAGAGAGAGAAAGAAAGAAAGAAAGAAAGAAAGAAAGAAAGAAAGAAAGAAAGAAAAGAAAAGAAAAGAAAAATGTAAGGTTGTCCTTGACTACAGGATGAGCTCAAGCTCAGCATGGGCTATGCATAAGACCTCATCTCAAAAAAAGTGTGCTGGAGAGGTGGCTCAGTTATTAAGAATGCTTACTCTTCTTACAGAGGACCTGAGTGTACTTCCTAACACCCATGTTGAGTGGCTCACAAAGACCTGTAGCTTTTGCTCCAGAGGAACTGATCTCTCCTCCCTCTCTCTGTCTCTCTGTCTCTGTCTCCCCCCACCCCCAAGAAACAGGGTTTTACTGTGTAACCCTGGCTGGCCTTAAACAGTCTGGCCTTGAACTCAGAGATCTGCTTGCCTCTGCCTCCTGAGTGCTGTGATTAAAAGTGTGTGCCACCACTGCCAGCCCACTCTTTTTTTCATATTTTAGATTTCTTTATTTTATTGTGTGTGCATGAATGTTCTGCCTGCATGTATGTGTGCTGTGTGCCCGCCTAGTGCACATAGAAGTCAGAAGAGGACATCAGATCCCCTGGCACTGGAGTTACAGATGGCTGTAAGCCACCCTATGGTTACTGGAAACTGAACCAGGGTCCTCTTCAAGAGCTGTGTTCTTAACCACAGAGCCATCTCACCAGCCCCATGAAACCCTCTTTTAAAGGCACTGCATTCACATGCTCATTATCCCTATCCATATATACATAAAAAGTGTGTGTGTGTGTGTGTGTGTGTGTGTGTGTGTAGTTTTGTTTTTTTTCAAATAGGGTTTCTTTGTGTAGTCTTGGCTGTCCTGGAACTTTGCAGACCAGGCTGGCCTTGAATTCAGAGATCTACCTGCCTCTGCCTCTGGAGAGCTGGCTCAAAGGTGTGTGCCATCACTGCCCTGCAATGTGTATGTATTTTTAAAGCCAACTAATAACTGTGATAGGTACAAATTTTCTAGAGGTGTTTTGCTTAATAAAAAAAAAAAATCTAATTAGAACCTCAGTTTCCATGACATCCAATGAAACGTAATTTGCTCACCCAGACACATTTACTGAAATTTCACTATGAACTGAGCACCATGTGATTTCTTGTCAATCCCCCTTGTGAGCAAAACACATTATCTCTGTAACCTTCCGATGGGAATGGGGACAAAGGACTACATAAGGAAGAATAAAGACAGAAAGCTAGGAACAACCTCAGACTTGGCTCCCTTGGCAGACTTCCATCTTCTTCATTATTTAGACAGGCCTACTTCCTCCGTCTCCCCGGCTCCCTTCAGCCCTGCTGAAATACATGAAGTAAGCCACAGCTTTTTACTGGGAAGGAATAAGGTTAAGAACTACTATGAACCCTATTCAGCGCCCCCCCCCCCCCCGCCCAAGAGTAAGGCTATTATATAAGGCAGGAATAAAAGCAGGAGGCAATTATCTCCCACTCCGGAACAGATGAAGGCAAAGCCCGGAGGAGCATCACTGGCGACACCCAGCATCCCTGCAGGGATCTCTTCATAGCGTCTCTAATCTTGTTTCCTCCTAATTTTTGAAGTCAGGCCTGTGAAAACTCACTTAAAATATTTATTTTAGTTTTTGTAGACGAGTCTCTGTGTGTAAATGCTACATGTGTGAAAGTTCCCACAAAGGCCCAAAGAGGCCTGGATCGAATTCCTTGGGGTGGAAGTTACTAGGAGCAAACTCAGCTCCTCCAGGAGGAGTTCAGTAAGTACTCCCAGCCACTGAGCCACTGGTGCTGTGTCCAGAAGCTCACTTTTGACAGGGTTTGTTAAGGTCACTAGGGTGGGACCCCTGTGGTGGCTGTGTTCCCTTAGAAGAGACCAAAATCCATACTGGGAGGAGAATTCTCACCAGAACCCAAATCAGGTCAACAACTTTTAAAAATGTAAAACCTTTGAGGTTTTACTTTAAAAATAAAGTAAAACTTTAAAGCTTATTTTAAAATAAGATTTATTTATCTATTTTGTGTGTATGTTTGCAGACTTATGTACAGCAGTACTCCTGTGGAGGTCATCCTTCAATGAGTTCTGTCTTCCCAACACCTGAGTCCTAAAGACTGAGTGAGTTCAGCGGGCTTGGGGGGGTTTTTGTTATTGTTGTGGTTGTTTGAGACAGGGTTCCGGTAATCCAGACACTCTTTAGTTTCACGTGCTAAAGGCTGGCCTTGAAGTCCCAATACTCTTGCTTCTCTGTCTCCTCAGTGCTAGGACTGTAAATGCATTCACCACACCTGCCTCCCGACCCCTCTTTTTAAAGGCAAGGTCTCGTGTATCCTAGGCTAGCATCAAATTCACTAAGCAGCAAGGATGACCTTGAGTTTCCGATCCTCCTGCCCCCAGCTCTTTGAGTGCTGGGATTTCAGGTGTGTAGCGCCATACCTGCCACGTGTGTGCTGGACGTTGAACCCAGAGCATCCTGTATTCAAGGCAAGCGCTCTGCCACGTGAGCCATGTGGCGGTGCCCCTCTTCACCAGGCTTTACACGATAGCCCAGGCTATCCTGGAACTTACTGTAGAGCCCAGGGTGGCCCTACACACACAGCTGTCATCCAGCTTCAGCTGCCCCAAATCCTGTGTCACGACATTCAGTTTAAGGTTGTCCCTCCTCTTCCTGCTATAGCCCAACTATACAAGTGCTCCTGGAAGTACTGTAGAGAGTATGGTGACCCGAGCCTGCCCACATCATCTGCTACTCTGACACTTAGGTTTGAGGAAGTTACTAGAATAGTTTATCTCTCACAATTACATGCTGTAGTTATACCAAGAGAAGACAATCCCAGAGCCAACTTGCAATGGTAACAACCATACGAAAACCAAGGTCAGTGGACAGGATGGCTGATTTTGCAGGTCAGGTCATAAACAGACAGAACTAGAGTTACCTGTCGCAAGCCAGTTTGTTTAAAAATAACTTTTATTCTCCTGCTCTGCAGTTGTTGTCTCAGAGGTGTACTGACTCTGTCTGCTAACCTACGCCTAGTCCTGAAAGCTTGGAATCTCCGTACAATCTAAGCTAGGCCTAGAACGTTTTCAGCCTCTGAGACTTCCTGCTGAATAAACTCACCCTTTCTTGTTCTTACTGTGCTCTGGGCTGGCTGGTTCAGCTCAAACTCCTTTCCCAGCTGACTAATTCAATCTGGCTTTTCTCTTAGCCTCTGAATTGTTCTGCTTGGCCTCAAACTAACATCAGCAATCTCTTCTGATCTCCTGGCTCCTTCTGTTCTCTGGCTCATTCAGTTTTCACCTGCGTTCTCTCTCTGCAACTTGTCTTTGTATATCTGCCCTGGTAAAACTGCTTCCTTAAAGGCTGGCCTTGAACTCAGATCTGCTTGTCTCTGTCTCGTGAATTAAAGGTGCATTTGTATTCCAGCCAAATCACACAGACCTAGGATTACTTTGAATGTGATCTCTTGCCGGAATAGTCATGGTCTGAATTAAAATTCCTCTACAGGTTTGTACGGAATACAGAACTCCCTAGGAATGAACCTCTTCCAAAGGGAGAAGGGAGCCAGATCTTGGAACTCAGGAAAAGAGGAGAGAAATGATCACTGCGGTAATATCAAGTCCATTATTCATGGTCATGTCTGACCTTGTCTCCATGGAGGCCATCGGTCTCTTGAGACCAGGGAAGAAAAGGTTGGACCAAGGGGGTATCTTCTGAAACAGGGTTTTCTCTAAAGCCTCTGTGAGACCAAAACCAACACCCAGCCAGGCAGTTGTAAGATCCTAAGTGCCAGCTCAGCTCCTCACTGGTCCTGTAACTTGGGCAACTTGTTTTCAGTTTCCTATGTCTTAGTTGCCTTTATGTGTGTATGGAGGAGGGGTGCTGAAATGGGATCTCACTGTATTCCAGGCTGACCTCAAACATTTGATTCTCCTACCTTAACTTCTTGAATGCTGGAATTACAGGCATGAATCACCACCCAGGGACAAGGTCGTAGAAGATGGTAAAGAACCTGTAAAAGGGTTGGGGACTGTCATCAGAAAGGATTAAGAGGTCTGTCTCTCTGTTTCTGGCTATTTTGTTGTTTTGCTGAGGCAAGGTCTTATATAGCCCTGTCTGGCTTTGAACCGACTATGTAGCCCAGGCTGATGTTTAACTCTTCATCTTCCAGCCTCTGCTTCCTTTACTCTTAGAGTGAAGGGATGCACCACCACACTCAACTGCTTTCTTGTTTTAAGGTGTGATTTCTTCCTTGCACTGTGGCCACATGCCAGAGGTGATACACCCAAGTGGGTCCCGTGTCTCTGCATCATGCTGCAGATTCTTTCAACCTCCCACACTATGAAATTATTCCTACTAACTCTCTTGCCTTTATAAAGTTAGCCTGCCTCAGGCTTTTCCTTATATTACAAAAAAAGAAACTAGTAGAGCCCTTGAATTTCTGGTGTGTGAGCAATAATAGTAATTACAACAGTGGCATCACATTTTCCTACCCTGTCTTTCATCTCAAGAGTGCATTGGCATCATCCACTCACTAGTCATGAAAACACTTGTTTCAAGGTCTGTTTTGTGGTTCATTTTATTATCTTTTCTATGGAATGAGACACTTTTATCAACTCATAGTCATTCCCAATGTTATGAAAACAATTTTGATTAAAAAAAATAAGATGTCTAAATCTTTCAAGCTTGAAGGCATCTATCCTGTGAATTAATTTTTGAGACATCCAGGTCTTTGAACATCATTTATTAGCTAGCATTTACATATCTTAAAAAGAAACTTTTCTTAGCCAGGCATAGTGGTGAATGCCTTTAATCCCAGCCCCGGGACGCAGGTGGATCTCTGTGAGTTTGTCCTCATTCACATAGCAGGTTCTAGCCCAACCAAGGCTACAGAGTGAGATCATGTCTCAAATAAAACCAAAAAGCCAGCTTTTTCAATCTGGGTCAATCAGGAGCCATTTCTGACTTCTCCTGACAACTCCCCCTTCTTTTAGGTTTTTCAACTTTAATGGATTTTAATTCATTACTAATTGATTATTAAATTCAATTAATTAATTGAATATATAGCGGCATTTTGTCTGTGTGTATGTCTTGCATCATGTATGTGCCCTTCAGGCCAGAGGAAGTTGTTGGATCCCCTGGCACTAGAGTTACAGACAGTTATGAGCCACCATGTGGGTGCTGGGAACTAAATCCAGGTCTCCCGGAGGAACAACCAGCACTCATTAAAAAATATATATATATTTATCTATTTTTAAGTATGAGTGCTCTACCTGCTTGTATGCCTGCATGCCAGAAGTATGCCAGAAGAGGGCATCAGATCACATTATAGATAGTTGCAAGTCATCATGTGGTTGCTGGGAATTGAACTCAGGACCTCTGGAAGACCAGGCAGTGCTCTTAACCTCTGAGCCATCTGCCAGCCCACACCCAGCATTCTTAAACATTGAGTCACCACTCTAGCCCCAGCTGATTGGCTCTTTGCACATTTCTTCTTTTTCTAAGACATTCTTTTTTCAGATCTGTTCTAGATTTACAGCAATGTGGAGAGAGTGGCCCAGGTTCCTCCTATGTTCCTCCACTTACACTACACACAGCATCCTCCAATTAACAACATCCCTACAAGATGAGGACCTATGACTGAATGACTTACACTGATATCTCATGGCCAGCACTTAGGTGACAGTTTACATAACAGTTTACTCTCATGCTATAAATTCCACGACTTTATCTAGTTGTGTAATGACATAGACCACCACTAACACAGTGTGATACAGAATATTTCACTGTCCCCAAAATCTATGCTCACCCTGCTCATCTGTCTCTTCTCCTAATCATTGGCACCCCCTGGTCTTTGATACTAAAACCAGGGGACTTGACATTTTTAGAATGTTATTGAATAGGGTGGTCACTCCTCTTTTCAGACAACTTTTTTGTTTTGTTTTGTTTTGTTTTGTTTTCTCTGTGTGGCCCTGCCTGTTCTGCAACTTACTCTGTAGATCAGGATGGTCAGAGATCCCCCTGCCTCTGCTTCCCAAGTGTTGAGATTAAAGGCCTGTACCACCACAGCCCGGCCAGACGGCTTCTTACACTCAGCAAAATGCATTTTCATTTCCTTCCTGTCCCAGCTCTCATCTTTTAGCATTAAATGATATTCCATTATCTGGGCACAACCACATTTGAGTTAATTCCCTCAAACCCATTTCATTTTTAATTGAGCACAGGCTTTCAGGAGATAATTGGGAGCCAGATAGGAAGTAAAGAGGCAGGCTGATGTTGATACCCTAAGACCTGTGCTCTCAAAAAGAAAATAAAATTTTCTTTAAAGTGGTTTGGCTGAGGCTTGGAGAAAATGATTTTGTCCTTGAGCAAGGGTATCCTTCCATTCCCTTCTCCTTCCTTCTTCCTTCCTTCTGGTTACAGAAGCAATTTTGCCAATTGTCCAGTGTCTGTATATTTCATGTCCAGAGGAGCGCAGCATGTGGGTGGGCTCAGCTGGTTAAGGTCAGAACTTCTCAGGGATGCAATCTAAAATGGCTAGGCCACTGGGATGACTTGCTTGATCTCTGCCACTGCAAGAGTCTGCCTTCATTTTTTTTTTTAAACTCCTTGTTACCGGCTTCTAGTGGCTTGAAAGAAAGGCATACGTCTCACACGTAGCAAAGCTACTTTGAATCTGAGGGTGTCATAAGAGCCAACCCTTCGTTCTATTGTCCATGACTCATACTTTATTTCCAGTTATTTATACCTCTTCTGTTTGTTTGTTTGTTTGTTTGTTTGAGACAGGGTGTCATGCATCCCACGTTGGACTTGAGCTCACTACGTAGTTGAGGCTGGCTTTGAACTCATGGTCCTCTTGTCTCTACCTACCTAGTTTAGGATTACAACCACCAGTCTGGGTATGTGGCACTGCAGACTGTCATTCATGCTAGGCAAGTGCTCTACCAACTGAGCTACATACTCAGCCGTGGTTAATACTGACTGTCAACTTGAGGAGGTCTAGAATAACTTAGGATACCAGTTTCAGGGTGTCTCCAATGAGGGGAAATATGTAGATTAGGTGATTACAGGTGGGAAGACTCACCTTGAGTGTGGGAGGAGCCGTCCCAAAGGTTGAACTGAATAGAAAAGAGAAAGCAGGGCCAGCAAGATGGATACCAGGTAAAGGTGGTGGTTGCTGCCAAGCCTGATGACCTGATTTCAACTCCTGGAGCTTACATGTTGGAAGGAGAGAACTGAGTCCTACAAATTATTATGAGCATGCATGTGCACACGGTAAATCAATAAATAAAAATGGAGTAATAAATAAGTGAATAATAAATAATAATAATAAATTTTAAAAAGGAGGAAACAAGCTGAACACTTCAGCCCTGGCCTTTATCTCTCTCTGCTCCCTGACTGTGGACACAATATAACCAGCCACCTTCTCCTCTCTTTGTCACTACACCTTCTCTGTCTTGATCTATTGTAGCCCCTAGAAATATAAGCAAAAATAGATAGATAGGTAGATGATAGAAGATAGGTAGGTAGGTAGATAGATAGATAGATAGATAGATAGATAGATGGTGAAATGAAACAAAAGACCCAACTTCCTTCCCTAAGGAGCCTCCTGTCAGTCATTTGGTCACATCTGTAACCAACACAGATAGTGGCTTGCAGCAGAGCCATACCTGGAACTCAGGATCTTCCTGCCTCTGCCTCCCAAGTACTGATGTTCTTATCTCTGTCCTGCTTGTGGAGTTCCAACACCCCGCAAGTCCAACAAATCTCCAGGTTTCCCCTAGATGCTTGAAATGTCCCTTGATTGTACTAAATGCTTCCAAAGGAGCTTTGCCTAGGAATTGACCGGGAGATCAAAGTAGACTGGTTTCAACCATCCTCTGTTTTATCATGTTCCCGGCTCAGTTTTCCCTCCAAGGTGGTCAGACAATAGCAAATAAATGGCCACTTGGGATTAACTGATTCGCTCAGGTAAATACTTCTTAGAACAATTCTCTAATAGCAGTGCAATGATGTGAATTTTTTTTTCTTCCTAAAAGAGAGTTACATAAAGCATTACCTTCATACTTAATTCATGCCACAAAACTCTGAAGGGCTTAACCTGAAGTGTATCCATTATGTCATTCCTGGGGGAGGTTTTGTGTATATTACTCCAAATAACTTACCTGGGCTATAAAAATATCCCATAATTGTCAATTACCCCAAGATCTACCCATTGACCTCTTTAAAACCAACTCTAAAGGATGGGGAGATAGATCCTCCGGTGAAGCACTTGCACTGCCTTATGAACCCACACATAAGAAATACGGATCTGGTGGCCTGCCTATCATCCTAGTGCTGGGAAGATGGGCAATTCCTAGAGCAAACTGGCTAGTTGGACTAGCCAAAATAGGGAGCTCCAGGTTCACTGGATTCAGCAAGAGACGCTGGGTGGTGATTTGAATGAAAACGCTCCCATAGGCTCATGTATTGGAAAGTTTAGTTGGCAGTTGGCGGAACTGTTTAGGAGAGATCAGCAGGAGTCATAGGCCCTGTTGGAGTAGGTGTGTCAACGGGTCTTGGAGAGCCCCTTTGCCATTCACTGTTGTGCTTGTAGTCAGTGTGAACTCTCAGCTACTGCTCCAGTGCGGTGGCTGCCGGCCAGTTGCCATGCTTTCTGCCATGATGGCTATGGACTCTAACTCTGGAACTATGAGGTTTTGTTGATTTCTTTACTTATTTGTTTGTTTATGTTTTTGAAGACAGGTTCTTATTGTATAGTCTTGGCTATCCTGGAAATCCCTGGCTATGCTGGAACCCACTCTGTAGACTAAGCTGGCCTCTTGACTCACAAAGGGTCACCTGTCTTTGCCTTCCCAATTCTAGAATTAAAGGCATGTGACACCACCACCGGCTTTATTTATTTATTTTAATGAGTTGCTTTGGTCATGGTATTTTGTCACAGCAGTAGAAGAGTAACTAGGACACCCTGTATTACTAAAATTTCTACTCTGCGTGAGACGAGAAAATGTCATCCCAGTCTTCATAATGTTCTGGTGACAACCCAAAGTAGAATTCCACCATAGTTCACCCCAGGAGGAAACCAGTGGGTTTATTGGGTTTAATTACAGCACAAGGGAGTTACTGACAGGAGTGTCAGTGACCCCAAAACAGCCACACTGCTAAGTCTTGACCTAGCATGGATGATGGCTTCCACATAGATGGCATCCCAGCTTGCTCTTACTGCTCCTGGAGACATGTGAAATGAGGACAAGCCTGCATACAAATGGTTGGGAGTAGTGGTCAAACATGCAGGTGAAGGTCCGGTACTGCTACGGTCCCCATCCTATGAGGGACTGTCAACAGTCTCCAGGTTAGATCCTGATGGCCTCTCGAAAGCAGCCACAGCTCATGTGATAAAGATGGCTGTTCCTCAGAGGGCTGTGCCAAACAACACCATTGCCTATGTAACGTGGAAACCAATCATGGAAATCAGATGTTAATTTGGCCCTCCCAACATACACACACACACACACACACACACTTTATTTATTTTGTGTGTATATGTGTATGCATGTTTCTGTGTGCACAGGTACGCACGGAGGCCAGTGGACAACCACGAGTGTCCTCCAGCCCTGGCCCTTTCTTTCTTTGAGACAAGTCTTTCGCTGAAGTAGAGCTCACCAAGTAGGCTGGATGGCTAGCCAGCAAGCCCCAAACATCTGCTGACTTCCCAGCCCTAGCGCTGGGTTAAAAGCATGTGCCGATAAATTCAGCTTTTCATTTTTTTAATGTGGGTTCTGAAAGATGAGGATGAGCTTAGGTCCTCAAGGATAACTCTCTAGTGATTGAACTGTCACCCCAGCTACTGACTTTCTTTCTTTAGCACAGTTTTGTGTTCTTCACCACAGTTTTGTGTGGGAAGCCTGGCAGTTGCTATGTCACCTACCCCCTTTTAGCAATCTGGCCTAGTTTAATTGGATTTCTTTAGCTTATTAGCACTGAGAAAAATTCTTAAGTAGCAGCAGACTAAAGGGTGCAGTGACATATACTATTTGGATGATGTCATCATGATAATAATGGATAGTTCATATGTTCAAAACCACTCCAAACTCAAAAAGCTTTTTAAACTATGGTTCTGCCCACGTGGCGATGGCTGTTTTAATGAAGAGCCCAGCGGCATTCACTTCCACTTGCTGTCTGCCCTTTACCTCGGGATCCCTGATGTAATGGAGCCCGAGGTTCCAAACTCTTGAGTCTCTTATTTCAGCCCTTACTCTTCTTTATTCCTGCTGGTTTTCTGCTCCCTCCCCAGTTCAGCTCGCATTTCTACATTCGTTTGAAGTGACCTTTTGTAAGGTTTTCTCTGGAAATCCACATGGAGCGGCTGTAGCTAATATTCCAAATCCAGTGTTCAGAGGGTGCCTGTTAAATTCTGGAATTAATGTTAAAACAATCTCCGTTTTGCCTACAATTTTATTAGTAAGAACAATAACCATATAGGTAGGTCCTTGTTAATCCTACAGAGATTTTTTTTTTCCTGACACAAATAAAAACGATTTAAAATCTTTACCTAAGGATGCTTTTGATAATTTTTGCAAGGGACCTGATTGCTTTAAAAACAATCATTAAAATATATTTTGGCAGGAGAGCCAAAAGGGCTTTGAGCTTTTCTTTTTAATCTATTTTGGGATCACATTACTTAATGGGAAGAACAAAACATCTCTATCGTAAAACATCCCGGCTGTGGAATCTCCCTGAGCCACACCGTAGGATAGTGGGGCTTATGAAGTGAAAAGAAATCCCACGTCTAACTGAACTGAACTGAACGGATGGAGAGAAACAGGGCGGCAAGTCAAAGTCTGTTTGCAGAAGGCTCTCAAACCGGATAAGCCTGCCTTTGTTCAAAGGCGCCCAGGAAACTAGCTTCAGAAACAGCAAGTTGATTTAGTTCCTAGAACTAGAAAGTGCATAGGAACCCATATCCTTAAAATGGCATTACAGAGTCAAGGGAAAGCAAGTGCACCCCCCAAACAGTCTCCTTTTGGGGGGCTGTCACATCATCCACTCTTCTAGACTCCCCGGCCTCTTTCCTACTGATGCTGTAGCACCCTGCTGTTAGGGGGCCCGAAGTGACTTTGCCCTCCTCCCTTGATTGCCTTTCCTGACAAATGAAGTCCACACAGGGGGAGCCGGATACAGAGCTTATCATGTGATGACAAGGCAGGCTCCAGGAAGAGCGCTTCAAGAGGATCAGTTAACAATCCAGATGGGCCTTGTCCTTCCCTTCATGACAGAGTAGGTCAGAATTTCATCTCAGTTTCTAACTGGCTGATGTCGATTTATCTTCAGAAAGGGAGGTCTTTTCAGCTTTACCTTTTTCTTTCTTTTTTTCTTTCTTTCTTAAGTGGTTTTACACAGATTTATGTTGTTGGAGGAGAAGGGTGCCTTATCCTTTCTTTGTCTGAAATGGGCTCTTACTCTGTAGCTCATGCTGTCCTGGAACTCACTGTGTAGAACAGCCTGGTCTACAACTTGGGGCGATCATACTGTCTTTGTTTCTCCGGTGCTGAGATTGCAGGAAGGTGTCAGGATATCTGGCTGGTTTTCCTTTTCGAGAATTTGGAGAAGAGGGAATATACTAGCATACACCTGAAATCTCGGCACTCAGGAAGAAGATTGCTATGAAGTTGAGGTTAGCCTGGGTTTCACAGAGTCAGGCCAGCTTAGTCTCCAAACCTGGTCTCAAAAAAAAAAAAAAGACCAAGGTTACGTCAGGATTGTTGGCCTATGGGAACCTATCTGTGTACTGCCTGTTGGAACAATGGCTCGGTATTTGCCAATTCCATGTTTATAGTTTTCCTTGTTTTTATAGGACACAACTACCACGAGGAACCAGAATCTCAGGTTGTTATGCGAGGTGGCTGCCAGAGAGTTCAGCTTCTGCAGAAGGGTATCATCATCCTTCTGCCACCAGTGCTGGTCAGCTAGCTTACACATTTCCTGGCCTCCACCCTGGCACACTAAAAGAGAATCCCCACCCCAGACCAGAACTACACCTAAAGAGCACTTCTGTCTCACTCCCAGCACAGCAATGAGTCAAGGTTCTGACCCCAGGCGCCTGTTATCTGAGGTTCTTCAGTCAGGTGCCCTATTCTCTGGGAGAGCATCATGGCACCTGCAAGTCAGGACAGGCTCCTTTTTGATTCTGTTTGAGGAGTGTTTGTGTCAGAGTCTGGAGAGCCTGGCTCCCAGCCCTGCCTTCTTCTTTGTGCCTTTGATGCGGTAGGTAACACATTGAGGAAAATGCTTGCTGTCCTGCCTTGACACCCTGTTCTGTCAGGCAGGGATACAAATGAGACCTTCATGCTGGGCAGTAGTCTTTGAGAGGAAGACATTTACCTGTCAGAGAGGGCTGCTTACAGGCAAACATTTGTGCACTTGGTCAGTGAACTTAAGTAAATCAGAACATATATGAATCCATTTACTTCTTAAGAACATCTTAGTTCCAAAAGGATAAGGTCCCTTGATGAAATATCAAGTGGAAAGGCCAGGTTTGGGTGACATATACATATAATCCCAGAGGTTGCAAGGTAGGAACAAGAGGATCATGAGTTCAAGGTCATCCTCTGCTAAAAAAATGTGTTGGAGTTACATAAAACCCTGTCTCAAAACCAAAACATGAGCTGGAGAGATGGGTCAGTGGTTAAGAGCACTGCCTGCTCTTCCAAATGGACCCAGGTTCAATTCCCAGCAACCACATGGCACCTCACAACTGTCTGTAATGCCAATTCCAAGGGATCTGACACCTTCACAGTAATGCACATAAAATAAAAGTTAAATAATAAAAAAAAGAAAACCACGAAACACACAACACAATTTTTAATTTTTTAAAAAAATTTTAACACATAAACACACCAAAAAACACACACCACATGCTTTTTAATTTCTTTAAAATTTTTTAAGATTTATTTATTTATCTTTATGTATATAAATGTTCTATCTGCATGTACACCTGTATCAGATCCCAATATACATGGTTCTAAGCCACCTTGTGGTTGCTGGGAATTGAACTCAGGACCTCTGGAAGAACAGACAGTTCCCTTAACTGCTGGGCCATCCCTCTAGCCCCCACTTTCTAATTAATTTTGTTTGAGGGTTTTGTAGTTGCCACAGTGAAGGACAATTTCTCTTTCAACTGATCTAGGAAAATCATTTGGAAATAAGCAAATCATATTTCTTTTACTACGTATACGATGATGGTAATTATCGCTACTTAAAATGTAAACCCTTATTACATATCAATGCAAAAATGCAAACTGTCAAAGACGCAAAAACCAAAACATGATAGCTGGCAGACCCTTATTACTGCTCTGTGAAGTCAAGGGATAGTGACTCAAACAAGGGGCTCACACAGAGCTGTCAGGTGTGTATGGACAGCAGTCTCAACCAGAAATAATATTCACAGATGTGTTCACTTTGGCAGTGTACAGAAATAGGGACGATACAGAGACAGTAGCATGAGCCTGAACAAGGAAGACACACAAATTTGTGGAACGTTCCATATTACTTAAGAAAAGAAAGCAACAGTTAAATGAAAGCTGTGCACAGATGACAGAGATGTTGTTTGTTTGCATCGTTGTTTTGTTTTGAGGCAGAAGCTCATCTAGCCCAGGCTAATCTTAAACTTGCTATGAAACCAAGGCTGACTTTGAACTGATGACCCCATCTCCATCTCTCAAGTCCTGGGATTATAGGGTTTGTGCTACCATATCTTCTGCCTCTCTCTCTCTCTCTCTCTCTTTCTCTCTCTCTCTGGTAACATGCAATTCTGGCAAGAGCAGAGAAAACAGGCTTCTCAAACATGGCTGTTGGGAGTGCAATAGAGTAATTTTGTAATCTATAAAAAGGTGTAGTTGCGTTTGTTATCTGCTTCAGAAATCTCAGCTCTGGGAATGTGCTATACATACGTAGCAGCACACATGGGAAAGACATATGTTCAGAGTTACCCATTGAAGCCTCACTCAAAAGAGCAATGACCAGAATCAACCCATGGGTCTGATAGGGGATTGGATGGTTTTACAAACTGTGGTATCTCTGCAAGTAAAATACAATGCCAGTTTGGGGCACTGGTACAGCCTTGTTATCCCACTGTTCAGGAGGCTGGGGCCAGAAGATTTCAAGTTCAAGGCCAGCTTGGGTTACATATTGAGACCCTGTCTCAAAAAACAAACAAACAAGCAAGCAAGCAAACACACACACATACACACACACACACACACACACATACATACACACACGCACTCACAGAACCAACTGAGCCAACAACAGCAAAATATATGCAAGTATAAAAGGGAGCAAGCATGTCACACAAAAGCCCACACACTGTGTTCTTCCATTTGTTTAGAATGTTCAGAAAAGCAATCGACTGTGACAAAAAGGAAATTGGAGGTCTCCTTGCACAAAGAGATGGCAACAGAGTGGGAGGATGGAAAATGATGGCTGAGGGGTTCGAGGTTTCTTTTAAAGGTGATGAGGATGTGGTAAAATCAATTACGGCATTGGCTGCACAATCCTCAGAATGCAGCAAAAGTCATCAAATTACACATTTGAATCAAGTGTGACTCTCAGTGCATGAATTATTTCCCGTAAGGCCGTTCTTAGAACACGGATATGGCTCTGAGGAGATGGTTCGGTGGGTAAAGACCTCTGCTGCCAAGCCTGATGACCTGAGTTCAATCCCCAGGACCCACAGGGTAGAAGGAGGAGAAATGGCTCCCACGAGTTGTCCTCTTAACTCTAGAGACGTATTAAATAAAAAAAGGAAAGAGCAATCTATTAAGTAGAAAAGAGGGAAGGTAAGAATTACCACGGTCCTGAAGAGACCCTGGGAGGGGAAGGTACAGAGTTAATTAAGGTGCACACAGGTTAGGGAGGATGTAAACAGAACTCACGTGTCCTGCCTGTAGACATTAATTTTCTGTGCTTCATTGAGGTGATGTACGTATTTAGCATTGTATCTCAATTTTGGTACGATGTTTTAATTATCCAGACACGAGTAGTAAGACACAATGAAGAATTCTTTAAGGCAGATAGATCGATCAGGTTGCCACCATACTGTGCTCATTTATGCAGCTGGGAATATTTGTGCTTCAACTCATCCCCGTGGTGTCTGGGAATATGCAAAGAAACAAGCTAGAGGAGTTCATAAGTTGATGTGTTCCACTTAGCCCTTTGGTGGCTGGGGATATGGAGGACAGATGAAGGGAGCCCTAAAACAAGAAGCCCTCTAGCACATGTCCCCAGGCTTTGCTCTGAAGAGCCAGCCTTCGTGCAGAAGCCCTTCACAGCACAACAAGATCCCTAGCACCCACAGATTGCCACCCACATGCCTACCAACAGAGCAGGAGAAGAGATAAAGGCAGGGGAGGCCGAGAGCATATTCGCTTCAGACACTGCCTAGAGAGGAAGATGCCACGGCCAAGAGCGGCTTTCTCCCTGCACCCGTCACAGAGAAAGTCATAATTCACAGACTTCAAAATATTCAGACAGTCTCATTTTCCTAACCAATTCCAAGCCATCACCACAACGAAGGCAGATTAAAACCTGGCACTGCATCTTGTCAGGTGTAATAGCTGGTGGGAGGCACCGGGCTGTCTCACACATGCCAGCTAGCATGGCGAACCGTGGTTAAATTAACGCAGCGTGCTGTTCTTGGACCTCTGTCCTGGAGACTTACTCTCTGTGTGTTTCCTAGATGTTTTGTTGGACTGTCTGCCTCCAGAAACACTGCCCTCAGTACCATAGCAGATCATTCCTCAGAGGCAAATTGTCCAGCTACTTGGCTCTGTTAGGACCACAGAAGCATGATTTCAAATGAAATGTGTTCTAAAAATGGCAGAAGAGCATATTAAGCTGATGATGAGGGATAGACAGATAGCACATGTTTCAGGGTTAAATTGTGCAATATATGTTATATGTTTATATACACACACATACTTATATATATAATACATATATATACATATATACACACATATATATACACATATATATGCATACATACACATATATATGAATATATATACACATATACATGTGTGTATATACATATATGTATATATACATAATGCATCCTGGGCACCAGAACCCTACATTTATAAGATTGGTCCTTTTAGAAAAGTTGCCACGCCCCACTTAACCTTGGTGGTGGGTGTGGCTGTCTGTAGGGCAGATGAAGGCAGCCCTAAAACAAAGCCATCCTTGTCATTTCTTGCTTATCTCTTCTATTTCATCCACACTGTACCACAGGGTATAAAAAAAAAATGTACCATTCTTAGATGAGGAAAGCCGAGCACCCAATTCTCCTTTCCTATCTTCTGAGTTAAACTGTGCCCCACAGAGTTCCCTGACCATAATCTGAGCCTTACAAAATAGCTTAAACTGAAACACTTTTTTCCAGCGGAGATTGCCATAGGGGGGAAAATATTAAATGAACAAAGAACACACCAAAAATTACTAATTTTTCTGTATGTATCTATTTTTCTGTATGTTTTAAGGTGTTTTGTTTTTGTTTTTGTTTTTGTTTTTTTAGTTTAAGTTTTTTCTTTTGAATTGTCTGTGTGCCTGTGTGCCTGTGTGCCTGTGTGCCTGTGTGCCTGTGTGCCTGTGTGCCTGTGTGCGTGAGGTCAGGAGCCTACACAACCAGAGGCATTGCATCCCCTGGAGCTGCAGTGACGGGTGGCAGTGAGCTGCCAGAATGGCTGCTGGGAACTGAACCCCTCTGGAGGCGCATGCTCTTAGCCTCAGACCCTTAAATTGTTTCCTTTGAGACAGGATCCCTCTAGCTTAGGCTATTCTGGAGCTTGCTGTGTTGCCAAGGATGATCGGAGCTCCTAGCCTTCTGCCTCTTCCTCCTGAGTACGCCCATCATAACTATAAAGCTACATATCTATTCATTTATAGCTACATTTTCTATTCATAGGCAGTACATTTTTTTTTTCGCCTATAGTCTCAAGAAATAAAAATATTTGGAGCTGGAGAGATGTCTTATTGGTTAAGACTACTGGCTGCTCTTCCAGAGAACCAAGATTCAAAAACAGCACCTACATGGCAGCCGCAAAATCATTGGTAACTCCAGTTCTAAGGGATCCAACACCCTCTCCGGCTTCTTGGAGCACTGGGCACGCATGTGGTGGGGTGTATAGAGGCATACGCAGGCAAAACAACCATACGCACAAAATAAAAAATGAACCTGAAAATAAATACTCTATTTTATGTTTTTTAAACAACAAAATAAAAATGTAAATATTTACACAAACGCACACACATTAAATTTTTGAAAAGCTGACGTGGATTCTGAAGGGCGATTTGTTATCTCCAAGCAGTGGATAGCGATAATCTCTAGTATTATTTTATGATTTAGAACAACACTTCCGGAAGTCTGCCAGACTAATTCATATTCCCTCTTGGGCAATAATGACATCTGTTACTGCAGGATGTCTCAGTTCCTCTTTTGAGACAAGCTCTCATGTAGCCTAGGCTATGAAGCTGATCCTGACCTGGAATCTTCTATAAAAACCAAGTGGCCTCGGACTACACTGTCTCTACTCCTGAGTAAGGATTAAGCTGAAGAGATTTTTGTTGTTGTTGTTTCCTTGTTTAGTTTTTGTTTGTTTGTTTTTATAGTACAACTCTGTCACAAAATAAATAAATAAATGGCTAATTCAATATAAATGAATAAGTAAGTAAATAAATAAAGGAAGCCCCAATTTTGTCATCATAGTCAATATACTTACTCTACGCTAACTTCCTAAGTGTCTAAAAGGTCCATTTTTTTTAAAAGATTTGTCTTTATTTATGTATACGTGTGTGTGCCTCTGTGAGCATGTGCCACACATATGTGGGCGCTCATGGAGACCAGAAGAGGCATTAGATCCCCTGGAGCTGGCGTCACACGCAGTTGTGAGCTGCCCATCATGGCTGCTGGGAACTGAATCCAGGTGCTCTATAAGAGCAGGAAGTGCTCGCGACCTTGGAACGTTCTTTCCAAACCCTATTTGAAAGCCCCACCCACCTACCCAAATAGGCTTAGGTTTTGTAATTACTTAAGAAGAAAATGTTTAGTAAAATCAAGGGCTCTCAAATAATTCAATAGAAGCTTCCAGGAAAGGGACCATAAAGTAGTCTAAAGAAAACACTAGATAAGACTAGATAAGGAAGCCAGGCGATGGTGGCATGCACCTTTGATCCTACCACTCAGGGAGGCAGGGGCAGGCAGATCTCTGTGAGTTCAAAGCTAGCCTGGTCTACAGAGTGAGTTCCAGGATGGAGCTACACAGAGAAACAGTCTTGAAAAACAAAACAAAACAAAACAAGCCAAGCCAAGCCAAACTAAACCAAACCAAACCAAAAACCCTCTGAGAAATATCCTTTGCATTAAGAACTTAGTCATCTGGTACTGTAGTACGATTTCCAGATTATATTTGCAATGCCAGGCAATCAGATGAAATGACATTTTAATGAAATCAGTCCTCAAATGCTGTACGGCCTAAGAGCAGGAGTCTCTGAATTTGGGAATGGGAAGCCCTGACATGTATGGTAGAAAAGAATGTTTTTCTGTGGATAGCAACTTGTCAACAACTTCAGGAGAAAGCAAACACAGAGCTAAATAGGCTATGTGCATAGCTTGTATTCCTAGCACTGACAGACACAACTCTTTTGAGGTGCTGGCTGCAATTGATAGGAAAGGGTTTTCTTAGCCCTTGACCCCACAAGGAATACCAGAAGATATCCTTGAGCCATAAACCTGTCCTACCAGGCAGCCAATCCCACCTCACCTCTGGGACCCCAGGGATTGGGAATTTAAATGGGACCCAGTTGGGTACCTGTTAGAGAGTTCCACATAGAACCAAGTGACTTTGTGTTGAAGCCTTCTCCATTGGAGAAGAAGATCAGCTCTGTAAGCGGCTGACCTGACAGTTCAGGAGCTGCCCCTAGGCCTCACCTACCCCTTCAGAGTCGCTGGTTACCTCAACATTCCCATACCAGCAGGTAGAAGCAGGAATGGCAATCTCGAGCCACCCACCGACACTTCTGAGTCACCTGCCAGTGTACCAAGTGGAGATTTGCCTGGAAATAAATAGGCTGGAACTTTTAAGGGACCCAGCAGAAGACCAACCTACTCATTCCTTAAAATGCTCTGGAAAAGTGGGATGATAAAAATAAGAAAAGGAGAAATCATGTTTCTCGCTGGGTGCCACTTAAAACGAAAAAAGTTCACTTTGTTTGTGACACCAGGGTGAAAATTAATCATAATCTTGCTGAGTTTAAGCCTTCCTGTCTTTAAGAACCTACAATTATTTGAAGCAAAAAAAAAAAAAAGATGGCAAATACAAGGCTGAAAATGAATGCATCTTTTGCAGAGCTGTGGAGATAGCTCAGCAGGCACAGTACTTTCTGTGCAGGTGTGAGAACCTGGAGTTGAGCCCCAGAACTCACATAAAAAGGTGGCAACCAAAAAGCCTGGGCAGCTCAACTGATAAGGCTTTGGACCCTGACTCTAAAAGTCCAGGGTTCAAAGCTCCATACCTCTCCTTTGAATCCAGGTGTGTTTGATGCACGCCTTTGATTCCAGCACTCAGGGAGACCGAGGTAGGCAGATGGCTGTGAGTTCGAGGGGAGCCTGGTCTACAAATTGAGTCCCAAGACAGCCAAAGCTACAAAGAAAAACCCTGTCTTAAAAAAAAAAAAAAAGGAGTAGCACATTTGTAATCTCAGGGGAGGGAGGGAAAGACAGGAGGACCCCTGGGTCCTAGTGGAAAACTCTCTTTTTCTCTTTCTCAAAAAAGGTGGATTTTTTTTCTCTCCTACCAATTATCAGTTGCACATACATAGGTTGTTGGCTAGAAAATGGGATTTTCTGTCTGATAGCTACCAAGGAACAATACCTAAAGGAAAAACAAAACGAAACAACAGAAAAGGGATAACTGAATGACAAGAGCTGGGCTTGTGGGTAGCAGGGGGATGGGACTAAAAACTGCTCTAAGACAGACTTCAGGAAAGATTTGAGGGAAGAGAGAGTTACTGGGGAGAGATGTGACCCTGTTTCTGAAGGTAGCATTAACCTCTGAGCAAATGTGATCTGCATTTATTTACCAAAGATTCAGAGACCCTGGAAGCAGTCAAATGCTTCTGACAGAGATCAAATGATTTTGAAAATGATTTCTAAAAGCACGGACACTAGGTCTCTTTAATGTTCATCCTGCTGGGGAAGGGGAGATTCTGTTTTTCACCTTGTCATGTAGGGAAAACCTTTCTCCGTGTAGAAAGACCAAGGTCTTTGATGTGTCAAGAGCAGGTGTCACCTGCTGTGCTCCGGGGCAGCAGGGGAGGCTCCCTGGGGCTGAAGGATGGATTTTACAGGACCAGCTCAATGCCCTCTGGCTTAGCGTGTTCACATCACTGCTCAGAGTGAAGACCCACTACCAGGAGCCGAGGGCCACCTCCTGGGAGGACTCAGGCTCTCTGAGATCCTGCTGAGTCTTTTACTTTGAATATTTGCTCCCAATGAGGCACAGAGTGGCATTCAGTATACTGGGTAATGAACAAACAAATAAGCAGCATGAAGCTGCTTCTGAGACTTTTAGTTCAAAGTCGACAATGACCTTTCCCAGGAAGTCCTGGTTTCAGAGTGCCAACATCTGTAGAATGAAATAAGTCCCTCTCTGTTCTACGCATGAGAATTCAAAGCATGCTCCTTCATGGATGTTTTAGCAAGTAAACCTCATGCTTCCTCAGATACTATCTGCAGTATCAGCAAACGTCCTAGACCATTTTCTCACATGGCATGGCCAATACCTTCACTGTCATTTCGTACAGAGTGGAAAAGAAAAGAAGCCATTTCAGGGTGTAGGGGCACACTCCTTTAATCTCAGCACTTCAGAGACAGAGGCAGGTGGATCTCTACAGGTTCATGGTTACCTTGGTCTACATAGTGAGTTCCAGGACAGCCAGTGCTACACAGTGAGACTTTGTCTCAAAAAGAAAGAAGGACCTCACCTTCCCACTGAGGTACTTAGAGGCCTGCAGGGACTTTTTTTTTTTTTTTTCCTAAAAAGAGAAAGGCTCTCTGGTCACTGGGATGAGAGACAATTTAGGAGTACCTGGAATTTATCTATTATACTGAACTCAGAATAGACACACACACACACACACACACACACACACACACACCCCTTAGTGTATATCAAGACCAACTATGGTTTTCCATGCCTGTCATCCTAGTGCTGGGGAGACAAGTTTAAGACTAGCCTGAACTAAACAGTGTGTTCAAGGCCAACCTGGACTACAGAGTGTGTTTCAGGACAGCCAGGGCTACACAGAGAAAGCTTGTCTCAAAAAACAAAACAAAAATGTCTTTTTGTATTTGTCAGAGTTCTTAGTGGCCTTTGGATTTGTGTTCGGAACCAAATCCACTTGAGTTAAGTCATTTGTTTCGAGAAGAATTCGTATAAGAGGACTCAGGGCCGAAGACTACTACAGATATTTTCGTGGGGCATAGATGAAGCAAAGGAGGATGGGTGCAGCTAGAGTTTGAGTATGAAAACAAATTCATTAACCACTGGTACTTCTTCTTTCTTCCCTGTGGCTAAGGATGCAGCCTTCTCCTGACAGTCCAGGAGTCCGGGTACTGCAAAACCCTACACACAGCTCTCTATCAGAGGGAACAGGAAAATGGAGAAGAAAAGGGAGAACGTGAAAATAAGAAAACAAAATGAAAGAAACTCTGAGAAGTGCAGAGAATAAAAAGAAAGTTTCCCAGGGAAGGGAGTAAAAGCCAGTGAAGGAAAGCTTCAGCATCTGAGGCAGGAGCAGCTCAGAAAAGGGAGGGGGGTGACCTTAGAGGGGAGCACCCAGAAAGCAGTGGAAGTGGTGCTCCACTGCATTGTGATAGAAGAGGAGGCTGAAGCCTGAGCCCCAAGATAGGATCAGATAAAGCAACAAAGGAGTGGATACAACCCGAAGGGCGAGCAAGGATCAGTACGTACGTACCATCGAGTTCAAGCTCAAACACAAAGAACCCTAAAGCCTCGGGAGTGAAAACCCAAACCCAGAATCCCTGGAAACGGTGTCAGATGCAAACCTTCATGGCGAGCCCACTGCGTGGGTCTGAGTCAGCTGTTAGGACGAGTCAGAACTTAGGCTGACCTTGATACCCTGCCAGCCTCTTTCAGGACAGGTGCTGTAATTATGAGGCGAAACACTTAAGAAGACTCACTGAGGCAGAAAAAAATACAGGGACCCACAGTAGACCGGCGCTGGCAAAGATCAGCCGCATACTGAGTCAGGGGCATGTTTTCCTGTCTGCTCCCGTATTGGCCGTTTTGCTCTCTCCCAATTTTTCCTCTTTGCCCTTGTAATGAGATTATTTAGGCCTCATTCTCAGCCAGCAGGCGCTGGAGCAATCAGTGCGCTCGTTTCTAGCCAGGAATCACTCTGAGTGGTGAAATAAAATTCTTTTTGAATCTTACCCTGGGAGTGATCCCACCCATCTTGGGAAGTTTTATAGGACTATACACAGGCCTGATACCTCATGCGGGTCATTCTAGTACTCAGTGGTAGTGGAAGATTTCTGAGAGTTCAAGACCAGCCTGGGCTACATAATGAGTTCATGTCCAGCCTGTAATATGTAGCCTCGTCTTAGAAAGACAAACAAATACAGATCTAAAGAAGCTAAACAACAAGGAGGAGCCTAGGGAGGATGCTTGAATCTCATTCAGAATGGCAAACCCGATAGACACTGGAAGTGGTGGAAGAGAGGGAACAGGATGGGAGCATTCTATAGAGGGTCCTCTAAAAGGCTCCACAGGGGATTGAAGCAGATGCTAAGACTTACAGCCAAACTTTGGCCAGAGCACAGGCAGTCTTATGGAAGAACGGGGGTGGAAGGGAGATAGACAGGAGTCCCACAAGGAAACCAACAAAGCTAAAAAATCTGAGCTCAGGGGGTCCTGAAGAGACTGATGCACAAACCAAGGACCATGCATGGTGAGGACCTAGACCTCCTGCTCCGATGTAGCCCATAGATAGCTCAGTTTCCATGTGGGTTCCCGAGTAAGGGGAGCAGGGCTGCCTCTGTCATGAACTCAGTTGCCTGTTCTTTGATCACTTGTCCTTGGCAATGCAGCCTTGCCAGGCCACAGAGGAAGAGGATCCAGACAGTCCTGATGAGACTTGATAAACTAGGGTTAGATGGCAAAGGAGGAGAATTCCGCCTTTCAGTGGACTAGGGGAAGAGGATGGGAAGAAGGGGGAGGGTGGGACTGAGAGGAGTTGAGGGAGGGGGCTTTAATCGGGATATATAATGAATAAATTGTAAAAAAAAAAAAATTAAAGAAGAAAGACAAAGAAGCTAAAGAAAAAAATGCCACACAAAGAGCATGCCATATGCATTGTCTAACACACAGTAGGCACTTAACCAAGAGCAGCTTCATTACCGTTTCATTAAAAAATCAGCATCAGGCTGGAGAGATGGCTCAGAGGTTAAGAACACTCACTGTTCTTCCAAAGGTCCTGAGTTCAATTCCCACCAACCACATGGTGGCTCACAACCATCTATAGTAAGATCTAGTGTGCAGGCAGGATGTTGTATAAATAATAAATAAAATCTTTAAAAAAAAAAAATCAGCATCAGTAGTGCTTACTGCTGTTGGAAACAAACATCCCCAGTATCACGCCATGAAGCACAGAAACAAAGAGAACTCAAGGCAATTTCTTTTTGTAAAAAAGGAGGAGTGGACTGGAGGGGGTGAGGTGAGAGGTGACACAACCTAAGCTAGGCTAGCAAGGACGCTGAGACACAAAGTTTGCCTGGTTTTCACTCTCATATTGTAAATGACTGTTTCTTTTCCCCACCGGCTGGGGCCCAAACTAATAGTCTTGTGTGGTTGGTTAGTTTTTAAAGAAAGTGCAAAGGAAATGAAGGAAAAGTGGAAGGGACCAGCCTCCTCAGTCCACCAAGTTCTAGAAAAGAGGGCAGGGAAGGAGGCTTTGCTAAACAAAAGTTTTAATATGTAGGAGAAATTTAAAGATTCATATAAAAGCTTTGCAAGGTAGGGGGAGATTTATGGAACATTGGCCCTTGGCTGGCTAGCTACTTTGATAGGGAAAAAACAGAGACATTTCTCACACTTAAGGACTGAATTTTGCCTACCCCAGCCCATAACATATACAACTTTCTGATGATCCTTGCTGCCCAGTTTGACTATATTTAAAGAGGATAAAATGAGGTCATAAGGTCTAATCAGAGGGTGGCGTCCTTATTAAATAAAGGAAACACCACAAACAACTTTCTAAATATTTATGCTTATTCTCATAGACTGGTGCTGCTTTCAGCCCTGGTCAAAAATCTCTCTGCGGTGGGTGGCAGCCAATACAGAGAGTCCTCGCTAGTGAGAATAAGTGATTTTTGAGTGTTCAGCTCTAAGCCAGCCACTATATCACTTCCTCCAAGGCATAGAGAATATTGCAGAAGAGGGGGAAATAAGTGTTGTAAGAGCCAGAGAATGTGAAGGAGTGTTGTCTTCTGGACGTGACATGGCTGTGCCATTCATGAGCATACAGGAGCACACTACCTACACAAGGCCTGCAAAGGATGGAACTATCTGTGGATTGGGAGGAGCTTGCAAAGTCACCCCCCACCCCAAAGGAGCTATTGGTAGTTAGTGTTTACTGGGGGAAGAGTGAGGGACATATTTCTCAGTGGTATAGCCACTGATCACTGATAAATTGCCCTTACTCGAGTGAATAACCTTTCCGTCTGCACTCATGCAGGCGGCCCCAATAAAATGCAGCAGGCCACATTAAAAACTAAAAAGGGTAGTAGAGGAGGATGTATTGAGAATAAGAAGTGGTATGATGGGAAGGGGGAGGGATTAGGAACTTTATCACCATTTTATTAAAACCGGTATCAATATTGCTTACTCTTAGATCTAGTTAGATCCCTGACAGAAAGACATATAAGGAACTCCACATACAGATAATGCAGATGGCAAACTTCTGGCTTCTTTCTAACCTGAGAGAAAGACATCCAAGCTTGAGATAAAGGTCTATCAGGCATTTTTTTTCTACCACCTGGAGCTCCCCAGTCCTTCCTGATGGTTACCTGGTCCAGTCTGGTCAGATATGCCCTCAAGGCCTAGCTGGGAACCCAAGACTGTGAGCCTATCAGCTTTCCTTTCCTCTTCTAAACCAGCCAATGCCAACTCAGGGAAAAGAAGCCCCACTCCACCCCACCAAAGACCCTTAAAGGAACCCCACCCAGCTTTCCAGAAGAGCCAGGCTTCAGCTTCCTAGGTCTCCTTTCTGCTGAGAAGGGGGTCTTTATCTCTGTCACACTCTCTGGCCCTTTGTCTCACCGTCTCTGCTTCTCTTTTTCTTTTTCTGTCCCTTTGTCTCTGCTCCCCACCCCTGTGTGTTTCTGCACATTGAATATAAGTCTTTTTCAATCTATTGATTCTTCCTGTTAAGTTGGAGATTTTACCTACAGCTACCTGTTGGGATCAACCCCCACCCCCTGCATTTTAATTCTTTGATCAGCTGAAAAAACAAACTGGATCCAAACCCCTAGCTGGTAACACGGAGAAGAGAAGATAATGAGGGAAGTGATCAAAGTTTATATATACACATAAGTGTGTGTGAAATTATGAAATAATAATAAACACATTTGTACAAAGGAGTCATGAAGTCATACATGGTAACATACCTGAAGTCCCATCACCTAGTCAAGGCATGTGGTTTTGCCCACCATTGACTCATTCATTATCTGGTTTTTAATCTCATCCTTTAAGGTGGTTGTTAGAGCTGTTGGAAATATTTTGGAGAAGGGAGCAATGTTCCCCTCTGGCTTGTGCCCTTTTTTCTCATTGCATGAGCCAGCATGAGAAATTCTCATTTCAGGGGTTCATTGTTTCAACAGCCTGACAATCAAATGAGAGAGATAAGAGAAGCCAGATCCCCTGGAACTGGAGAAAAAAAAAAGTGATTGAAAACTGACACATGAACACTGAGAACCAAACCCAGGTCCTCTGTAAGTATGGCTAGTACTCTTAGCCACTGAGCCATCTTCCCAGCCCTGACCAAAAGTCTCTTTAGACTGTCTGCATTTCTGCCATGCTGGTTACTGTTGGAAGACCCTGCTACTAAGGTCACAGTCCACCAAGTCCCAATAGTTCTCTGAGCTCAGTACAAAATGGAGGACTTCTTTTTTTCAATGGGGCTTCTCTTCTCTGCCTGACCTTATCTGGAGAGCGTCTCTAGGCATAGATGCCTGACCATATTTGGAGTATGACCCAGCACAAGAACTTCATGACTCAACACACAAATCTCGCTCCTTTGTCTGCCCATATGATAATTAGGTGCTGTGTTATGGTCAATCAATTCTTCCTGATTGTAACCCTAAGAACCTTTGTATACCTCACCCCTGAAACAATAAAATAAGTTGTCTCTCTGAAGCTGATCCTGGAAGTCTTGTCCTTTGTTCTCAGGGGCCATTTGAACTCCATTTGTTGTTTCTGCTCCCTTGGTCCTCATGGGCTGGTGTCAAAAATCCCTGTGTTCCCCACGGAGGACCAAAGGTTACCAGCCTGAACGACATAGCAAAACCCTGTGTCAAAAACAAGGGAGGAAATACCAGCCTCAGGAAGCTGAAGCAGGAATCTCAATTGGAAGTTTGAGGTCAGCCTTGGCTACATAGGAAAATCCTGTCTCAAAAACAAAATGATAAAAAAGCACAACCAAAAACAAACAAGAAGAAAAGAAATACTAAATAGTTCCTTTCCGACTCAGAGCCAAGGCTGTGGTTATATGAAGACATAGAAGAAGGTGGTCATGTGTAAGCCAGCAATGGAGAGCCTCCCTTACCAGAGATTTTGGGCACTTTAATCTTGGACTTTTCCAAAATCCAGGCCTTGGAGGAAAGAAATCTCCTGTTTAAATTATCTAGTCTAGCACCATCAAGAGGCTCAGCTTGAAAAGATAGGTAAAGATCACGACCCCTAATGGGGATTCAGTCCTAATGACCTGAATTTGATCCCTGGGACCTATGTGATGGAAGGAAAGAACAACTCTTCCAAGTTGTTGTCTGACTTCCACATTGATGCATGGCATGCTTGGACCACAGACGCACCCAAACACAGGTACAAAATTAATAAATAAGTATCATTTTAAAAATCATATTAGGGGGCTAGAGAGATGACTTAGCAGTTAAGAGCTCTGGATGCTCTTCCAGAGGATCCAGTATCAATTCCCAGTGCCCACATGGCAGCTCACACCTGTCTGTCTCTCCAGTTCCAGGGGATCCAACATCTTCATCCATGTACATACATAAAATAAGAATAAATATTTTTTTTAAAAAATCATATCACTTAGTTTACAATATTTCCTTAGGTAAGGTGATAGATGCTTTATTGATTTATATTTGTAGAGTAGAGCTGGAGTCCCCCAAAACAACCAGCTTGTGCCCCATGGTTTAGAACTGTGCCTAACATAACCAAGAATGAGATGTCTTCAGACTTACGGATACAGACCCAGGGGGCCTCTCTGGAGTGAAGCTTATTTATATGAATCATAGCCTGGGATCTTCATGATGGTGGACAAGCCACATCATGACCTTCCCTCCTCCTGGGAACAGTAGGACACGTTTTCTTTGAAGTACAACTTTTGTCATCTTTGTGAGATTCAAGCTAACATGTCAGGAAGCACTTCTATATAAACCACCTAGACATACACACAAGAAGCTAGCCATAGGAACTATCTTCAGGAGGAATTGGAAATAGGATAGAATTAGTTTTCAATATTCCAATTACTTTCCAGTTAAAAAAAAAAACCAACCCAACTATATACTGCACCAAAAAAGAAGTTCTACTTTATGCTTATTTCTTTTTTTTTGTATAATTTATTTTTTATTTATTGGTGTTTTGAGTGCATGTATACCTGTTTGAGGGTGTCAGATTTTCTAGAACTGGAGTTGCAGACAGTTGTGAGCTGCCATGTGGGTGCTGGGAATTGAGCCTGGGTCCTCTGGAGGAGCAGTCAATACTCTTAATCACTGAGCCATCTCTCCAGCCCCTTATGGTTATTTCTTATTGATATGATCTTGATTTTCAGACATGTCCAGAAATAACATCTTATTGAAGAAAGAGGAGGAGAAAAAAGAGGGGTCAATTTTGGAAATAAAGATTAAAAGTATTTCCTAAAAATAGAAGATAAATAAAGTGGCTCAGCAGTTTCTATCATGGGTTCAAATGTGGCACTTTTTTGGGAAGAGGATAAGTTTAGAAAGAAGAAGGAAGCAGCTGCCTGGATGAGCCTGGGATGACCAGCTTTTTTTGCCACTCTGAAAAGTGCCTCAGCTTGATAACCCTTCATGCATCCTTTCACCATCTTCGTTGTTTTGACACTTCCTGTGCAAGAGCCCATTCTTTCCTGGTATTTTCCCGTCTCTAGGGAGACTTGAGCTACACCAGTGGAGCCTCACTCTACAGCTCAAGGCTGAGTGACTGACCACCAGGAAACCACTCAGTCAAAGCCATGGCCCAGCTTCCTGCATTTAGGTTCCTTGGAGAAAAGGGAACCTTGTTCTGTGGGGAAGGAGCAAGGGCTTCAGAACTCTCTCTTTTTAGAAAATGTTTTTATTAGTACATACTAATTGTAGACAATGATGGGTTTCATTCTGACATTTTCATACATGTTCACAATGTGTTTGAGTCTTAGTCTCGCTACCCTCTCTTGTGCCATTCACTTCTGCTGACCCGTTTTCCCAATTAGCCCCATTTCCACCTACAGCGTGTGTCATGAGTTTCATTAGGACTGTTTAGATAAACGGTTGCTTACAAGAACAATGGCACCTCAGTGGCTACACCACTGAAAAAAATGTCTCCCTTCCTCATCAACCTTTGACTGTGTGTAGGTCCTCCAGAGTCCCTCCTCAGGAACTCTTCAGCTACAAAACACAGTCTGGCCTTGATCCTAACGTTTGTCAGAAACTGCCTGGGATTAAATAAGTGAGTCAGAAAGGAAGCCATGAATGTTAAGAGATTGTGCCTAATCAGTTGTGACTGCTGAAGACCTGGAGAAGCTCTCCCTTGGATACCAGATAGAGATGGCACAGTCAGGGCACACAGAGTCCAAACTGTGTGTTCCTGGCCAGAGACAGGGTCTTTATTCTGTGCAATTCAGCTTAAATGAGGCAATTGGCTAATTGTCCACCCTATTTACAGTGAAGAGAAAGGTCCCAGCCTGAACAAAGACAAAGGGTGGCCCTAATCAAGGACCCCATTTGTTTGGCCATTTCTGCTCAAAGAATGTTCCTGTTGAGAAAGACGCATGAGAAAGTTCTGCATTTCTGCTTTTAATCTAACATATAAAAATAGACCTGTGGACCAGAAAACAGGAGCAAATGCACTCAAGAATCAATTGTAGGGGCAAGGTTCTAAAACTGATGTCAGATGCCTCCATTTTATTTTTATTTCATTTACTTAATTAGTTGGGTTTGTGTTTATTTGTTTGTTGGTTGGTTTGTTGTTCTCAGGGTTGGGGGTGGAGCTGTTTCATTTGTTTGTTTGTTTTAACAGAATCTCCTATAGCCCAGACTGGTCTGAGAGTTTCATACCCTTCTTTCCCCACCTCTTGGGTGCCGGAATTTTTATTGTAAAAAAAATTTTGTAAATGATTTGAACAAGCTCAAAGAAAAGACAGCTTTGTTTTGTTTGTTTGTCTGTCTGTTTTCTAAGGTCTTTTGCTTCTCCTACTGTCAAGGCCAGCCTTGGAAAAAGAGTGGCAGTAAAGCCTACACAGCGATTGTGACAAAGACCCACAGAATGTTGCTCAAACAGTGGCTATTTATATTAACAGTTGCTATCAGACTGGAGAGAAACCCACCCTACAGGTTACATTTTAACTCAGTTATCTCTTTCAAGACATCCTGTCTACCATAGGACAGGTAGCTCTGTTGGTAGAGTACTTACCCAACATGCACAGATCCTGGGGGCTCGGTCCCTGACGCCACATAATCCGGCTGTGGAAGTTTAAGCCTATTATCCAGAAACTGTGATGGTACAGGCAAGAGGATCAGAAATTCACAGTCATTCTTGGTCCAACGCAAGTGTACCTGTGTTTTTAGTGAGTACAAATGTTCGTGTTTGCTGAGTATGAGTGCTCACGTAAGCATGTATGTGGAGTCAAAGATCAGTCTGAGTGTAGCTCCTCAGTAGCTGCCACCTTGTTTTTTGAGATGGGGCCTCTCACTTGGATTGGGTTGGCTAAACAGTATTGTTGTCTTGTTTTATAATACAATCTCACTCTGTAGCCCAATCTAGTCTTGAACCTGTGATGATCCTCTTGCTCAAACTTCCTAAATTCTGGGATTACAGGCATGAGCCAACATCCCTGGTTCTGTGTGTGAGTGTGTGTGTGTGTGTTTATTTGTCTAGTTTTTTAGGTTTTTCAAGATAGGGTTTCTCTGTGTAGCCTTTGCTGCCCTGGACTTACTTTGTAGACCACACTGACCTTGAACTTGCAGGGATTACAGGTGTGTGCCCTTGTGCCTGACTGTAGAAGAAATATTTTTAATTAATTTATTTGTGTGTACATATGTTGAGGGAGTCATGCATGTGGAGGTCAGAGGACAACATGTGGTTCTTTGCTTTTAACATAGAGGTCCTAGGGATTGAACTCAGGAGATTTTACCTTCTGAACCAGCTTGCCAGCCCAGAAGAAATGTATGTTACATCAAAATCTAGTACACACACACACACACACACACACACACACACAGAAGTTACACGTCTCAGGCACTTTCTAGTGGGTTAGAGTTCACACTTTGAAAAATATTTTGTTTCCTGACATAATGTCTCTCTGTACAACTCAGGCTGTGTTTGAACTCTTTACCCTCTTGTCTTAGCTTCCTAAATATCACCATCGAAGGCACCTGCTCTGGTTCTTCAGAAAAAGCTTGTCCCTGGGTTACAAAGGAGGCTTTCTTCATCTCAAACCTATAACCAGAGTTCCTGGAATGTGAAGTACCCTTTCTAGCAGGCTTCCAGAGGTTTTATCCCCTCTCAGGGGGATGTGGTTTCTGTCCCTTCTCTAAATTGCCTGGGAAAGCCATGTTCTGGGCCAAACAGGGCAGGGAGTTCAGGACAGTGGCTCCCTCGCCTCAGACTTGGTGGTTGTAGTACTTACTTGTATCATTGCTCTGATAAAATACCTGACAAAGAGAAGATTTAAGGAAGGTTTTATTTTAGCTTACAGTTCAAAGTGTCCATCAGGACTGGAGAGGTATGAGTGCCTGAGCTCAGCTGGCCTTCTCCTCTTCATTGGATGCCAGACCCCAGCCCGTGGAACGGTACCATGGGTACCGTTTCGAATGGGTCTTAATTTGTTTCCATGGTAACTCTAAATCCCAGCAACTTGGCAATCAAGATGGACCATCAGTGGTGTTGTATTTGGACTCGACTGATGCACCAGGATGGTCAAAGTCTTGTTGCCTGCTAGACTTAGCTCCCTCCTCAGCTGGCCTTGGCACCTCTGCTCTCTGATGTCAGCACTGCACCTGTTAGACTTCCTCTGAAGGCAGCTTTTCTGCAGTCTTGCACAGGTGGCTCTGAAAACCCTTGCTCCTGGGGCCCTGCCTGCTCTCTCCAAGCTTATGCGCAGTCTAAGGCATCTGATCAGCATGCGGTGGTAGTGGTGAGGTCCTTTACCCAAATTGCTGGGGCTGAATTTCAGAGCCGTGACCACAGAGTTCTTTCTGGCTTGGGAATCCACTCCATTTTCCCAGAACATACTCCTCAGCAGTCTTCATGTGGCATTATTGCTCTCTCCCTGGTAGTGGTCATGGAGGAAGGTGAAATGATGGCTTAAATCACCCCAGTACTGTCTTCACAGGCCCTGGACTTAAGGCCATAAGCTCTATGAAACATATGAATGTAAAGCAGTGGCTGCAGGTTACATAATTACAATAAGTGCTAGGTAAAACTCACTCTTGGGCTGGAGAGTACAGTTCAAGGGTAGAGCCCTGACTGTCTCTGGGTTCTGTGTACAGTACTGAAAAACAAAACAAGAGACCTCACCCCCTGATTACAGTCAACTGTCCTTACACTGACATCCCTGTGGTTTTCTAGACTCCTCTTGAACTCTCAGCCAAAAAACAAGAAGCTTTGGTAATGTACATTTGCAAGGGAGGAATTACTATTGTTGGTTCATTGCTGTCTACAAAGTAGGTGCTTAGAATACTTGGTGCTTCAGTAGAGGGAGTTTTAAACACATTAACTTAGACCAGGAGCTAAAACATTTTAGGATTCGGGGCTGTAGAGTTAATCTAGTCTGTTGTCATCTAGCCCTTTGCATTCTACTTTCCTGGATTAGTGATGTGTTTGTTTTGAAATAACAGAATGACTGAGTGCAGTGACTCAGACAAATAGGGCAGTAGTTTCTTACACAGGAAGGAGTCTTAGGGGAAAAAGCTAATGGATGGGTGAAGCCACCACTCAGTGATGTCAGCATTGGCCCTCTTGGCATTTTCCTCCTGCTATGAAGATACCTTCTGCCATCCTCAGGGTCACATATTTGTCAAAATAAAGGGGACAGAAGCCACCCAATAAATCAGTCCCAATATTCACCCAACTGGCTCAGCAGAGAATTTCCCCAAGATGTAAGGTTCTCACTGGGTCATCTGTTGACCACTGTGTAAAACCGAGGTGTGGAAGGACAGAAAGGAGAGAGTGAATATTAAGTAGGCCTTTGCAAAGGCCAGCCAGATTTCTTCAGTCGGGGGCATTCATACGAGCTTGAAACTCTTCAGGGCAGAGGAACGGCTTGTTCCAGGTCTGGCAGCTCCAGAAAGATGCTTTTGTTTGGAGCCGGGTTCAGCCTCCCCCCGGACTGGTCCCTGTGGCTTCTGGTTGTGTCCTGTGGCAATTTCGTACATATATTTGTTTAGTTTACTTCTTGCTAAGAGATGTACAAATACTTGAAGACATTGACCATGGCTCCTATGAATCTTCTCTTAAACACAAGAAGCATCTCTAGTTGGGTCCTTGTCTGATGGGATGTCCAGGATTCTCCCCTATGGATTTGCTCCCTGCTGGATGTTTGTTGAGCAACCTGCCAATTAGACTCCAGTACCCCAGTTGACACCTCTGGTCAACAGGTGTAGAGCGAAGCCAGAGAAGTCCGATGCTGATTACCATTGCTCTGGGAGGGTATTGGCTTGTTTGATGGCATTGCCCTCTATGCATTTGCTATCGATGATCTGGCTTCTAAAGGCAATAAATCTCAACATCTTTATCAATCTCTACTTATGTACTTGATATATGTACTTGCTGCACAAATTTGTCATACATATATAAAACATTCTATATATAAAACATTGTTTATAGGCAGGGTTTCTACATAGTCCTGGCTATCTTGGAACTCACTATATAGACTAGGCTGGCCTCGAACTCACAGAGATCCACCTGTCTCTGCCTTCCAAGTGCTGAGCTACACAGACATCTGCCCTCATGAATGGCTTAAATTTTTTTTGAAGAGGGTTTTACTATGTAGCCTTGGCTGGCCTAGACCCCAATATGTAGATCAGGCTGATCTCAGACTCACAGAGATCTGCCTACCTCTGTCTCCTAGGTACTGAGATTAAAGGCCTGTGCTACCATGACCAGTCTTGTTTTTGTTTGTTTGTTTTTTAAATTTTTTGAGACAGAGATTTGTGTGGCTCAGGATGGCCTTAAAGTCCATACGTAGTCAAAGATGGCTTTGGACTCCCAATTCTCTTGCCTTTACCTCCAACAGGTGGAATTATGGGTATGGGCTACCTTACCCAGCTCTTAGTAGTATATTCTATATTGTTAGGCTTGATTTATGTGTCTAGTTTACTGAGTTATTTTCAGATTATTTATCCTTATTTTTTAAATATTCCTTTATTGGGGGAACATTTGCCACAGCATTTGGGTGGAAATAGGTTTTGGGGGTTGAACTTGAGTCATCAGGCTTGGCAGTAAGCAAAATTACCTGCTGACTCATCTTATGGCCCTATTTTCAGATTTTAATTATATTTTCCAAAGTGTGAGTTGTTCCTTCCAAGTTGATATTATCTGCAAATGTGACTAATGCATGCTCTGTATAAATCTGTATAAATTGTCAGCTTTCAACATTGGTATTGTTGTTTGATTTTATGAGGCAGAGTGTCCTTTTCTTGCTCTGGTTGGCCATTAACTGTCTTTGTAGCCCAGGATAACCTAGATCTCCTGAGCCTCCTGCTTCTGCTTACTTAGTCCTGTCACTATAGGTGGGCACCGCCACACCCAGAGTCAGTGAACACTTTCAATAAGAAAGTCACAGAGTCTTCCAGCCTGTTCCCTGACGACCTCTTTATAAAATGAAGGTAGGCAGTTTGTCATTAAGTACATCAACACTAGACAAATCTGCCTCATGACCTGGCTTACATGCTCTCACTCCACCCTTGTCCTAGGACACCGTGAGAGCCCCTCTCAGTCCCCTTCAATCCCGAATTCAGATGAGGAGGAGGCTCTATGTAGATGGTGCTAATATCAGTACTTGGGAACCTGGGTGCAATATGGTTGCAGGTGGGGAGGGGAGGAGAAAAGGGGAAGAGGATCAGGTCCATCCCTGTCACCTGCCTGTAATCAAAGCAGAGGCAAGGGGGTTATGAATTTGAAGCCAGTCTAGGCCAGCCTGGGCTACCTATCTGTTTATTGTATGTTGAATAAGAAGAAGGAGGAGGAGGAGAAAAGAGAAAGAGAGAGACTGCGAGAGAGAGAGAGAGAGAGAGAGAGAGAGAGGAGGAAAGTCGTCCTCTGTGTTCTTCAAATTACCACTTTTTGTGACCCCGCTGCCCTTCGAACAGTAAACCCGAGATAAAATTTGGAGCTGAATCACACAAATAGTTATGAAATTGCACATTAAGCTGAGGTTAGCACAAAAGTAGAAATTATGTATAATTTCAGGGATCTTTGAAAATTTCCTTAATGACTCACAAACACATCAGTTATGCTGTGCCATTGGCAATCTTTTTGTCTAGTCTATTCTGATTTGTTTTGTTTATCGAGACAAGCTTTCTTTATACAGCCCTGTCTGGCCTGGAAGTTACTCTGTAGACTAGACTATACTGGAACCTGTGAACTTGCGATCCTCCTGCCTCTCTGCTTCTCTAGTGATGGTTACAATTTTGTACTACTATGCTCAGCAACAATAGTAATAGTATAGTAAACCTCTACTCAGTGGCCAAAGAGAATTGCAAAGCTAAAGGTTCAAACAGGTGTCTGTCACTAAATAGTTAAACTATTTCATCAAATCATCTCTTGGGGTGAATGACAGAAAAGTGAAGAATTCTGAAGTATTCCTGCCTTTTAGTATGTATGGTTTGTGTTGGCTTCATTTGAATCATTCTCTCTTTAATTTCACTCTTCATTACTATTATTATTTAGCGTGTGTGTGTGTGTGTGTGTGTGTGCTGATAGATGGGGGAGGTCTCATGCCACAACATACTTATGAATGGCATAGGACAACTGCAGAGTTAGTGTTTCCCTTCCATCTTTTACATGGTCTTGATGTTCCTTTAAAATACATGGTTCCAGCCACATAACTGGTTTCTCTGTCTGTGTCTCCAGAGTGAAGCTTTCTCTCTGTGTGTCCTTGTATCTGAATCTCTTCCTCTTATTAAGAGATTGTCATTGTTGAATTGGGACTCAAACCCCTGTGATGTCGTTTTTAAAAGACCAACTCTGTAGAAACCCTGTTTCTAATTTGTTTTATCCTGAGGTACTGGGTGTTAAGATTTCCTGAGAGACATAGTTCATCTCCTGTCCCTAAGTTTGGACAAAATTATGAGGCCATCCTAAGATAGCAGAGGAAAAAAAAAATGGTCACAAAAGCCACCCTCAAGATGCAGTGAGGCTTGTACAGAAGAGGGAAAAGGCAAGGAAGGTTTTTTCCATAGCCATTCCTACCAACCAACACTACATTTGAGGAAGCCTGAAGCACACAGCAGTGACAGCATTAATAAGACTTTAATATCTCACTATATTTAGTCTCTCTTTCTCTCTCTTTTTGGAGACAGGGCTTTCTCCATATACTGCCCTGGAGCTCACTCTGTAGACCAGGCTGGTCTTGAACTCGGAGATCTGCCTGCCTCTGTTTCCCAAATGTTGGGATTAAAGGTGTGCACCCCCATTGTTCAGCTGCTATGTTTAGAACCTTTAAAACTGAAGAAGCCAGGCATGGTGACTCACATCTGCAACCCCAGCACTTGGCTACTGAGACAGGCATTCACCCAGAATTCAGTCCCAGCCTGGGCTACATAGTGAGTTCCAAGTTAGCCTAAGCTACAGAGTAAGATCCTATCTCCGAAAACAAAAATGAAACAAACAAAAACATACGCAAGCTTTACGTGCCCTACTAGTTTATAAATCACGTTGGCTCTTAGACATCAGAATAAACAGACAGATCATGCTCTGTCAACTCTAAATGTCAATGCAGCTCAGTGTGCTGGCTACTCGCCAAAGTGTTTCCTGTGGCATGAATCACAGCCCAGAACACTTGATACATAATGAGCAGCGACACAACACTCAATAAATATTAGCTATTTTTCTTCCTGCTATTGACTCTTGATTCCCCCAAAGCTAATTTTATTAGACTTGTTGTAGCAGAGAATAAC